>NW_027122580.1:15000-667349 GCF_030686945.1 Centruroides vittatus
GCCCTAGGGACCCGCGGCCCTGAGACCCAACCGAACCCGAGAGAAACCGCGGAGCGCGCAGACCGTGAGAGCCCGGAGAGCGCCGCACCAGGCCCAGAGCCAGACGCGCAGACCCAACCGCAACCCAGACCCAACCGGCAGAGCCCGAGCGGCTAGAGCGCGTGAGGAGCGCGTAGACAGGTGAGGAGGCCGTGAGGACCGGTGAGAGCGCGAGGATGGGTGTGAGAGCGCTAGGACCGTGACCGTTAACCTAGGGCGCGAGCGGCGTGAGACGCGAGACCGTGGACGCGGCGGGCGCTGAGATGTGCGAAGGGACGCGAAGCGCGTGAGACCATAACCTAATGTTAACCTAACCTAAACCTAACCTAACCGAGACCTAACGCTAAGATCGAGCAGTTTGGATATGCGAACCGGTTAGGATATTTCCAGTGTTGGATTTTGCAACGATTAGGATATCTCAGTTTTGGATTTGCAAACGGATTAAGGATATCTCAGTTTTGGATTTTGCACAACGATTTAGGATATCTCAGTTTTTGGATTTGCAACGATTAGGATATCTCAGTTTTGGAATTCTGGCAAACGATTAGGATATCTCAGTTTTGGATTTGGCAACGATTAGGATATTTCCAGTTTTAAATTTGCAACGATTAGGATATCTCAGTTATGGATTTGCAACGATTAGGATATTTCAGTTTTGAATTTGCAACGATTAGGATATCTCAGTTTTGGATTTGCCACGATTAGGATATTTCAGTTTTGGATTTTCAACGAGCAGGTTCTGTCAGGTGAGTTTCCTTTTGAGTATTCTAGCTGTAGCGCGGCGGCCATTTTAGTTAGAATTAAACCCTTAATTCGCTACTCAAACTTAAAGAAATGTCTACCGAAATTCCGCAACCCGCGAAAACTTTCGAAGAAGTTATCAAGGATGCTCTTAAGGCCTTGGATGAGAGCCGAAATCTTAAGACGGACATCAAAAATAAAATATTAGAAAGTTTAGATAAAGCTAAAGAGATGTATAAAGACTTAAAAGACGATTTCGTTCGACTTAAACAGTCAAATTCTTCATCGTCGGTCGCTTCGGCTAGCGAGGTTCGTTCCAAACCCGCTTCTTCTATTTCTTCCCCCCCGTTATCGTACGCGGCGGCTCTAAAGCTTCGTCCCCCTCCGATTAACGATAAAGTCGTCTTTATATATAATAACGACGAGTCCAGATCCTTGCAAGAGGTCATGGACAACGTAACATCGAACGTAGATTTGACTAAACTCAAAGTCGGCATTACGGGTTCGAAGGATATCAAAAATGGCTTATTACTCAATTGTCATTCGCAAGAAGCAACTAAACGACTCGTCGCCGCTCTTAGCAAACGACAAGATATACGTGTCAGAGCACCGGGGCTACGTGATCCGCGCATAATTGTACGTAAAGTTCGTTGGGAACTGTCTGAAACAGACATCAGAAATCTTATAATAAATCAACATTCTGACGCGTTAGGGGATGTATCGCGTCATATTAAGCATGTATTTTTTCTTGGTAAGGAGGAAAATGGCGAACGTGCGTGGGTAATTACTGTATCGCGAAAACTTCAGCGCGCCTTTCGAGACGCAAACGATTGGCTTTTTGTAAATTGGAAAAGCAGATGTATACACGATTTCTATAATTACAAGAGATGTAATAAATGCCTTGCCTACGGGCATTTGCAGGCTCATTGTACACATGACCATATTTGTCCGGCCTGCGCTGACAAACACAAATCTTCCGAATTTAAAGCTGAAAAACAAGAATTTAAATGCATAAACTGCATTCGCTATAATGCATCTCGAAAAAACTCTTGCGAACATGTTGATGTAAATCACGGTGCAAAAGATAGGCGATGCCCAATATACAAATACCAATGTGAGATAAGCAAAGCTAATACACGCCAGTAAATAGAAACTAATTATATTGAACATGCTAGTATAAAAATGTAAGTAAAAATGGATCTGAAAATAGTACAAATTAATCTAGATCATTCATCCTTTGCGACAGCGCATCTCGTGAAGTATGCATTAGACTATAATATAGATATAGCTTTAATCCAAGATCCCCATGCAACAGATAAGTTAGTCGGTTTTCCTGGAAGATTCTCGTGTGTACACTTGGGCCTTGCAGCCGCCATAATTAGCTTTAATAGAAAAATCTCCGTCTCATTAGCTTTTAATTTGTCCAATCAATTCTCCACTACCGCCTTGGTACAGCACCAAAACGACAAATTTCTATTAAACTCAACTTACTTAAGGCCTTCACACAGTATTGACGACCAACTAAATGAACTCTCAGACCTAATGAAATTAATTAAACTACCAATAATAATTGGAATTGACAGCAACGCTAGAAGCTCCTTGTGGTACGATAAATTAGAAAACCCGCGAGGCCAGCGATTCACAGAATTCCTATACGAACACGACTTAATTATTTACAACCAGCCTGGCCCGCCCACATTCTGTGCCCACCAGGGAGAAAGTTATATAGACCTCACCTTATCTAAAGGCAAAGTCGGCAACCGCTTAATAAATTGGAAAACACTATACACAGAGACACTATCGGGTCATCGCTACATCTGTTTCGATATCGCTACCTCTCTTTCTTCACCCTCACCACTAGCTGACCCCCTAGTGAAAAAATACGACCTAAACAAAGCAGACTGGCACAACTTTGATAAGACAATTGTGGAAGGATTAACCACTGTTAGCGAACTTATAAATAACAACTCTCCGGTTGATGTAATTGTACAAAAATATACACAATTAATACAAAACTCCTTAGACAAAAACATACCGCTAAAAAGATTACATTCTGCCTCGGTTCCCTGGTGGAACACACAACTTTCGGAAGCAAGGCGCAACGTAAACAGGCTTCGCAGACGGTTCCAGAGGGCTGGTAGTCCCTTGCGAGCAGGATATCGTGTCGCATACACAGATGCTAGGAAATGCGTATCAAAAACTAATTAAAGAATCAAAGATAAAATCTTGGAAAGATTTCTGTTTTGTGGAAGGTAATTCGAATCCCTGGTCGAAAGTATATAAGTTAGCACGTAAGGAGTTCGACTTAACCACTCCAAAACTTTTAATAAAAAACCAAAAGGGCGAATATATGACAGACGATAGCAATGTTGCTGCAGCATTTGCAAACGAAGTTTTTACAGAAGATAACAAAGCAAACGACACGACATTCCACTGTCAAATTAGAGAAAATATAAAAAATGAATATCACGCCGATAACGACTGTCCTTTTACAAATTTCGAAGTAAACGACATCATTTTGAACCTAAAGAGTAATAAAGCCCCCGGAAACGACAATATTACGGCAGAAATATTAAAAAGAGTCCACAGACTGTCACCAAATCTACTTCCTAAAATCTTTAACTTATGCTTAGCAACCGGAAATTTCCCTGATAGCTGGAAACACGCTTTAGTTAAGCTCATTCCAAAACCGAATAAAATTCCCGATAATTTAAAAGCATTCAGGCCAATAAGCCTCCTCCCGATCGTGGGTAAATGCCTAGAAAAGATTTTTATCAACAGAATTAATTACCACCTTAGACAAACCAATTTTCTCAACCTGAATCAATTCGGTTTTACACCGCAATGTAGTACTTTAGATCCCCTACTAAAAGTTAAGGAAACTATGGCAAACGCCCTTTCGAATAAAAAGATATGCTTAATATTATCCCTTGATATTTCGTCAGCGTTCGACAGAGCATGGATTCCTTTGATTCTCAGCGAACTAAGACGTGCAGGCTCTCCTGGAAATCTGTATGACTTGGCGTGCGACTATTTTGAGAACAGGAAGGCCACGGTAACTTTTAACGGAGCTACTTGTACAAAAAATGTTACGCTGGGCGTTGCTCAAGGGTCTACTTGTGGTCCTTTTTTCTGGAATGTACTCCTAAACACGGTCTTTAGTCTTCGGTTTCCCAGGAACAGTGAAATCTTTGCCTTTGCAGACGACATTATGGTAACGTTAATTGAGAAAGATCCGGTAATACTTCGTAACAAGGCAAACACGATTATCTCCTCCCTCCAAAACTGGGCCATCAGATGCAAACTAGAATTTAATTCAGAAAAAACAAAATTAATGTTAGTTACAAGAAAGCAAAAAATTAAAAAGCCAAGACTCACGTTAAACGGGAAACTCCTGCAATACGTTACGACTTTAAAATACTTGGGTGTAACTTTACACGATAAATTATCATGGACTCCACACATTAGAAATCAGACTAATAAGACAGAAAGACTGCTTTTCATGCTTAAAAGAGTATCAACTACCAAATGGGGAATACGCTCGACAGCTTTAAACACCATCTATGAGGGTGCGGTCGTACCAATGATAAGTTACGCGTCTGCTGTCTGGGCAGATGGATTAAAAATTAAAAGAAATAGGGATTTCCTTCTAAAATTCCAACGAAAAATATGCATTAAACTGATAAATGGTTACAGAACGATTCCGAGCGAATCAGCAATGCTTTTAGCTAACAAAATACCTCTGGATATCCTGATCAGGGAATACAGCGAATACTTCTTTGCCAAATTACATGGCTTCTATAGTGGCGTCGATCCCCCACATACCTGCGATAGTCAGGCCAGTTTCCGCGATCTGCCGCATCCTGTATACTCACACAACTCATCAATCGTCACGTATGACGAAACGCACCCCTTAAAAATATTTACTGACGGGTCAAAAAATGCGAACGGCGTTGGCGCGGGCTTCGCACTGCTATCGGGTACGCAGGTCCTACAATGTTCAGATATTAAACTACATAACGAATGCACTATTATCCAGGCAGAGCAGTTGGCCCTGCTGGAAGCTTTAAAATATATTTTAAATAAAAAACTTAGAAACGTTCTAATCTGTACAGATTCCCGCTCGGCACTCGCTTGTGCCAACAAACCCAAAGTAGGCACAAAACTAAGCTTTGAAGTGTACAATCAGTTTAAAAAATGCGTACAAGATTTAAATAGTAAAATTTGTTGGGTCAAGGCACATTCAAATTGTGTTGGCAACGACCTGGCCGACCTTTTAGCTAATGCCGCATTCCTAAACAGCAATATCTATTATAATATACGTCCGCTTATCTTCATTAAAAAAGTTCTGAGACAACAAACACTACGTGAATGGGATCATCACTGGCAAAGCGATATCAAGGGCAAAGTTACACACGAATTTTTCCCTACAATACATTCAAGGAAAAATCTAGTTATAAAGGAGCATGACCGGTTTGTCACCTGTTTATTGACTCAACATGGTAATTTAAACTCCTATCTATACAGATTTAGAGTATCAGAAAACCCAAATTGCAATTGCAATGGTAATTCACCAGACAGTCTATCGCACATCCTACTAGAATGTCCGCTATTCGATAACAGCAGGAAAAAATTAGTTTTTCTTCTGCGCGATACTCTGGAACCCTGGCCTCTTTCCCTCCATGTTTTTACATCAAATCAATACATATTTGATGAATTATGCAATTGCTGGCGGCTGTGTGCACCTAATTATGGATCTTCCTAACATTCCGCTGCTTTTCCCCGGCTTCCGCCACAAGAATTGCACCTGCTATATTATTCCTTACTACCCTACAAAATAGGGCACTTTGCGGCCTTCAGCGACTGCTATTTACCCTCTCCCTCTTCCGGCGTTTTCGGTTTGTTGTTATATAGTAAGTATCCTGCTCCTGCTGCCAATTCCTATTGTAAAAATAATCAAATGTAAACTTTACAAAAAACTCAATTAAAATTATCTAAAACTAAACTCATACTCAATGAAATCAACTCTAGAAACATACTTACCACTCGCCTTATAAACCCCACCCGTAGAATCATAAAAATACTCGCTCGGCCACGTTTATACAACTCTCCGACACCTTACGCAACATCTAAAACCGCTATTGTAGCTTATTGCGTCACCTTCTAAACTCTGCTATTCCACCTGGTGGTCTTCTCGCATGTTACACAAAAAATTCCACTCCACAGACCTCAAAATTCCGAGATACACTTTTGTGCAGTAATTTAAACATTATAATACTTCTACAGACAACGGAATTAAAAATAAACAACACCTGCAAGCCCTTTAAGCTAAATACTGGAGTTAATTATTTCCTAAAGCCCCCAAACGACATCGCTACGAACTAATCACGTCACGACACATAAATTAAATTTCCCTTTTCTCTAACTTTTCGTAATTGACCCTAAAATATAAAAAATTTTATCTTAATTTTGCTGATTGGGTTGTTTGACATTTAAATGCTAATTTCACTACATCAACACTAATATAAATCGAATTTTAAACACATTACGTAACGGCGTTATCTTCGGTAGCTCCATCTGTTATTCGCTTTGCGTACCACTTAAATCGATTAAGATTATCGTTTAGCCATGTGGGTGCCTTGTCTTGGAAAAACATGAAAACTTCATCTTCTCACTCATACATCAATAACAAATTTTTCAACCTCTTCAAGGGTAAATAAACAGCGCTAATTAATTTCCTCGATTATAACAATAGTCGCATATTCCTTCCATCCCCCTATTGTCTAATTTTGGCACTACACAAACCCCGTAACATTGGTCTTTGCCACAGCATGCTTAGGAAATGGAACTATAATATTATTTCAACCCGCTTACTTCCGGCCTTTTTTGGCGACACCAAACGCTTATTAAACTAGATCTAAAGAAATCATAATTCAGAGAGTTTAACTAGTTTTCGATAGCTATCGACCGGAGTCCCCCTAGCGGTGTTTTCACGTAACTTCATTAAGATTATTTAATTAAAAACTAAATTTTGGAAAACCTCTCGATTTCGTAAACGATTAAACATTATTTATCTATTATAATTGATACTAATATCGATTTAAACTTATGTATCACCAGTTAAATAACTTTTTCCGGCCTCCTTCAATCCATCCATACAAAAACGTAACTCTAACGTCAACTGTTATCACTCAGCTATCTTAGCAATCAAAATTATAATACACAAGTATATTCCCCTGTTTCCAAGTAAAATTAGTCTCAAACGATAGGTAATCAACTTTTAAAATCCCTAGAAACCCCTTTTATAACTGCTAGCTTCTCAAGCAACAAACTATGCTGTAGCTATCTTATTTAATTACCTCACACACCCTTTAATACTTTTCATACCCAAATCAAACTGCCACAACACTCCTCGACTGTGCTTGCAAAATACACATCCTTTCAACTATGTTCCAGGTCTCACAGACATAACTCTGTCTATCTTAGGTGGCTCTTAGATATCCTGCAGTAGGTTTTTGCCGGGGTAAATTTGATACCCTCCTCCCCACCCGTCATTCAAAAATTAATCCAGGTTTTTCAATTAACACCTAACCCCACTGTTTTCCTCAATCTACAGTAAGTCGTTCTGATCATAGATGTCATTCACTTATTACTAAAATTACTGCCACCTCATCCTTTTAAATGACTTTTATCAAAGAAACCTGAGCCCGACTGGTCTTGATAAATTATAAGACCTGATCTTAACTATTGCATAAACCAATCTGCCATCTAGTTCACATGTCCTTTAGACCCTAACTTTCAACTTTTCCAAAACCCCTTATAATTCAATTAATTATGTATAAACAAATAACTCCAACTAAGATCTAATTATACTCTCTGAAATTCATAAATTGTGACCACTAACTGCTATACATGTTAGACTAAAGTACAATAATCTTACTAACATAATTATTAGTTAATACACAATATAAATCTTTTTCCACCCCAAAGTTTGTGCACTGTTGACAGATCAAACAATGTTATCACCACATTCCTCTAGTAATTTAATTACACAACATTCTATCCTACACAAAGCCAAATTAAACTTTCTTACAGGGTCTTTAGCAGTACCCCTAGGCATAAAGCCCTCTATAAATTTACACATCCATTCACTTTAAGGCCCCCCTGCTAATATATAATATTTCCTTTCACTATAAATTAGTTTCATAAATGACTGCCTCTCTCAACAGTACTCACACTAAAACTAATATTCACTAGTTCTATAACTTTCAATCAAATTTTACACAGCTAATCCATACCAAAATTAACCTTCTAGATTAAAATTAAAACTTAAAACTACCCTTGGAATACTGTTTTCACAGCTGTCACTTAGTTTTAATTATAATATATTTTAAAAAACAAAATACCAGTGCTTATTTAAATAAATATAACTGAACCTGTACCAATCTGACACAAAAATTTTATTACCTTAGATTTAATTTTATTTTAACATATTAAAGCTACATACACTGTCTAGTATTCACAAACCTTAAGTATAATGGTTTCTAGAATGTTTTATTAAATCTTTTTGCTTTGAATCTATGGACTTTTAAGCATCAAATTATTAAATAAATTTTTCAGGCCCCAATTTTACATAATAATCCAAATTACCTCAGATTAAAACTCTGGACTTTAGGAATCAAGGCTTTAAATTATTTAAATTATTAAAAGTTTACCCCTGCACTAATATCTTACAAAAATTTCCAGCTACCCCAGATTAAATTTTGTTTGGCTTATTAAAGCAGCAAAATAATCTCAATTAACAGAATTTCCTTAACCCTTACACCTTCAACTGTTTGCTACTGTTAATGGACATATACCAAATAATAGTCATTGCTCTAGCCCTTGAAAGCTTATCAACTTCTTACAACATAAACACATCACTTAGGTCCTTTACTTTGTATCAGCTGTTTCCAACCTTCTGCATGTACAAAACAATTAACTTACCCCTACAGAAAATCACGCCAGCTACAGTAACAATTATACAATATTTACCTAAATGACCAATGCAGTTAGTTCAGGCTTGCTATGAATATTAAAATTTAATCACACACAATAATTACATCTTCCTATTTTTAATAAAATCTTTATATATCACATTTTATAGCCATTTGTCCTGTATTCCCATAGCATTTAGCTGATAGTTCTGTCAGTTTACAGAGAGTATATATTGGTTTTGCTTACATAACTCAATTAAATCTACCTCTATAAGACAAATGTTCTACCAATCATTATATCTATGAAACTTTGGAACCTTTGATCATCAGGTGATAAAATTAACATTGTCGGAGCTTCTGAGGGTTAGTTTTTACAGTTTGGAACATTGGATGCTGAATATAGCCTCTTCTCTCTACCTCTCTGATGTTAGGAATTGCTATACATTGCAGGCAAATTGTGGAATTGCAAATGAAACAATTCATTATATATTAAATAAAAAGGGTTCATTAATGAACTGATCCATTGGACTGAAATAATCTATTTATATCTTATAATATTAAACATTTTTCTACCTGTGGCTCCTCACCCCATATGTATCATCTTATTAACTAAAACAAGTAGCTAAAATTAAGATAACTCATGCAAACAAATTAAGGAATTCTATGAAACAATCCATTTTTATTTTAATAAGAAACCATTAATATTCATATATTACTCTATACTCATCAGAAAACGGCTCCTACCCTAGATTTTGTGCCGTGATGGTAAATCAGACAACTAATTACCACAAACCCCCTGTGTTGTATCCATACAACATTCCCGCTTACACAAAGCCAAATTAAATTTTTCACTTAGTGACTTAGTAGTACTCTTAGGTCTACCGCCTTCTACAAATTTTCCCACTCATTCACACTAGGACTCCTTCCATTGGATAAATTTTTATCTGCTAACACCCTTAGCTTACAACCATAGGTGTTTTATAAATAGAAAAGTACACAAATTAGCTATAAATCTCAATTAACACTACAACTGTTCCAGTATCCTTCTGTGGGTTGTGGGGGCGCCGTAGTCCCCGCCCCCCCCCTTTCGTAACATTCCTACAGTGCACTCATTCATCCTCATATCAATCTTCACAATTAACCTGCACTATTATTATCTATACAATTAGTGGGCGTCGGCCAAACATCTTACAACACTTGCTCGCATCGCTATGCATCTTACATCACACAATTACTATACATCCAACTTATTAGAACTTCCGATTCACCAAACGAACTAATCAAAATATTCTTGCCGCCGGTAGCTCCCGAACTCCTCGTTGGTTTTCTGCCTCACTAGGCTAGCCGTTGCTATAGCGACCTTGTCGCTATGCAACGGGTCTGCCGTTGTTCTTCGCTCACAGCGAGGCAGCCGATCGGACTTTTCGCTTCTCTATTTCTCATCACCCATTGATCCTAGCGATCTATAAATTTCAAATTATACTGCTGAAAATATCTTCTATTAAATGAAGTAACTATTTTTCTGAAATCGGTCCCGAATACCAGCGCCGGCTGTTTTGATCGCCGACTCTTTAGGATGATCATAGCTCAATCTCACAAACTGCCGCTTCTAAAAAATAAACAAAATTTCGGTTACATACTAAGGAAACAAAGTTACGCCCATTTTCGTCTATTTTGTAAACTTTCGCGCTCAACATCTGCCTACTGTCTTAGCAAAAATTATATAATTCTCCTCTCTGAAAACTCCCAACGTTTAATCTACACACATTGCGCGTACAGTTCTAAATCGGCAAATAATATTTAAAATACTATTGGTTACCTACTACGGTATTTCTTGTACACATCTTAGGTCTTTTCTCCCATATTTCCAGTACCGTTCAACAACCAGGAGTTATTACATATAAAGTTATGAACTGGGTATCGGGTCTAAGCCATTTGGCAGCTTTGTTATCAGTTTACAAATCCTAGGTACTTAAATAGCAATAAACACGCTCACATTATACCCTGTATTACGCCACTCCCTGATTTCTAGATATCACCTTATCAATCAAAAGTATAAATATAATCTCATTCGATCACCCCAAATAATGTTACGCTCTTATTTGTCTTGTATCGACGCCTATAGAAATCAGGATAACTTATTTCTGATTGTTTCAACGTGACGATCATTCGGACATTTTGTACCCTTATCGAGCCATTTTCAAGATTGACATCTATAAGCTTACCCCCCTGGCGCCTGCTCTGTAGCTAAAACATGATTAAATCTCCAATTTTTATCGGCGGCCAGCCCACCGGTATAAAATTCCAGGAAAACCGCTCCAAAGAGATCTTATAGTCCTTCTGTGTCATCGGGACGCTCAGCTCCGCCGTTGCGCAGCCCCGTGCCCTCGGCCTCCCCCCGGACGCTTCTAATCGTTATACTTTTTAGCGCGTTGCTTGCGCGCCGCTCAAAATCTATTCCCCTTAAAACACCTTCATTCATATATTCCGAAATCGACTTAATTTGATCTGTTTCAACGTGACGAGCATTCGGACACTATGCACACCTATCGAGCCATATTCAAGATTAACACCTATAAGCTTATCCCCCCTGGCGCCCGCTCTGTGGCTAAAACACGATTAAATCTCCATTCTTTATCGGCGGCCTGCCCACCGGTACAAAATTCCAGGAAAACCGCTCTAAAGAGATCTTATAGTCTCTCTGTGTCATCGGGACGTTCAGCTCCGTCGTTGCGCAGCCCCGTGCCCTCGGCCCCCCGTGCGCTTCTAATCGATATACTTTTTAGCGCGTTGCTTGTGCGCCGCTCAAAATCTACTCCCCTTTAAACACCTTCATTCATATATTCCGAAATCGACATAATTTGATCTGTAGCTTGCTCGGCGATGTTATTGAACGTTCTTTGCCCCCCCCAGTCCGTCCTTGGGGGCGCCGCTGTTTAATCACACCATATATTACTACTGGCATGTTTAAAATAATCTTAACTTTAATATCTCTGCCCTGCGGACACTGTGACTACTAAACAGTCTCGTTGGACTAATTACCAAATTTATAGCCTGCTTTTGGCTAATTCTTAGAAAGTACAAGTGTACGCTTGTCACTGTGGCTTGTAGCCGTCCAAATTACTTCGTGGAGGGTCTTGCATCCCCCCGGCGCATCGGTTACGCTCGCGATTTTAGCCGCTTACTTTAAAACGCACCTCGCTTTCCGATTAAACATCTATGTTGGTCTGTGATTAAATTCAGATATCACCACACAAATAAACAACAAAAATACATTTTATTATTAAAAACAACATACATAGGTATAAATTTGTTGAAATAAATTGCATCCCTTTCGGCTCGCGGCTTTTAAATTTCCTCAAAGGGGATCTCACTTAGTAAAGTTTTATTGGGGCCGGACAGGGCCCTAGGGTCTTGTTCGGCCCGTTTCTCCAATATTCTTTGCTAATACTCACTTTTTATTCTTTACAGTTTTGGATTTTCAACGATTAGGATATCTCAGGTGAGTCTCCCCTTTTGAGGATTTTCTAGCTGTAGCGCGGCGGCCATTTTAGATAGAATTAAACTCTTTAATTCGCGACTTAAACTTAAAAAATGTCTACCGAAAATCCGCAACCCGCGAAAACTTTCGAAGACGTTATCAAAGATGCACTTAAGGCCCTAGATGAAAGCCGAAATCTTAGAACGGACCTCAAAAATAAAATATTAGAAAGCTTAGATAAAGCTAAAGAGATGTATAAAAACTTAAAAGACGACTTCGCTCGACTTAAACAGTCAAATTCGCAATCGTCGGTCGCTTCGGTTAGCGAGGTTCGCTCCAAACCCGCTTCTTCTATTTCTTCTTCCCCCCCGTTATCGTACGCGGCGGCTCTCAAGCTTCGTCCCCCCCCGATTAACGATAAAGTCGTCTTTATATATAATAATGACGAGTCCAAAACCTTGCAAGAGGTCATGGACAACGTAACATCGAACGTAGATTTGACTAAACTCAAAGTCGGCATTACGGGTTCGAAGGATATCAAAAATGGCTTATTACTCAATTGTCATTCGCAAGAAGCAACTAAACGACTCGTCGCCGCTCTTAGCAAACGACAAGATATACGTGTCAGGTCTCTTAATCCTCTAATCCCCATAATCCGTCATTAAATTCCCATCCTACTTACCACACTTCTCCTTAGGCCGCCATATTGACTTCCACCCACCGCCCCCTCCCCCAGCCCCGCTCACCGAGGCTTCGCCGTCGGTGAGCTGTCCATAGACGGGGAACAGTGGCTCCCTCTACGTCTATCGAAAATTTTGACTAACTGAATAGTGCAATCTTGAAAATTGGGTTTAATATCGCGATTATATTGAATCATTTTTGTGGTTTTGGCCACCATGCCGTCAGCTGGGCCTCATTTGGGACTTACCTTGGGCTTAGCACATGTTTATCGATACGCGCTGCGTTGCACGCCCTCTGCCTTTTGCATCATTTTTATAAAGCGATTATTTTAATTGAATAAAACTACCTAATTTTAACTCTGTTATTAGCAACTACAATAATTATAACATTCGGCTGGTGAATAAAATTATTATTGATTAAATCTAAGTTAATTCACGCAAGACAAATTCAGAAATAATTATAACATTCTGCTGTGTTGCACATATAAGTCTTATGATAGGGATTAGAAATAAATTACCGATCTAAAATTATATACAGTGGAAGAAACGAATTAATACACATATATATAAAATTAAACTACTTATGTTAAAATAAATTAAAACAAGTATATTAAATTGGTATAAAATAGTTTTAGTTATCAAGTTGCGCACTACGCCCCCTGCCCTATCTATTATTTTCATTAAGCAATTAATTTAAATATAAAACTTATCTAACTTTAACTCTTTTAGTAGCAACTAAAATAATGATAACATTTGGCTGGTAAATAAAATCATTATTGACTAAATTAGGTTAATTCACGCAAGACAAATACAGAAATATTTATAGCACAGCCCATGAAACGCATATAGGTATTTATGGAATAGATTAGGAACAAAATACCGATGTAAAATTTATACAATAAAAGAATCGACTTTGTGCACACATATATACATGCATATGTAAATAATTAAACTATCTACGTTAAAATAAACTAAAATAAGTATATTAATTGGTAAAATTAATGTTTTAGATTCGAGTTGCGTTCCACGCCCCCTGCCTCTATTAACTATTTTCATTGGGCGATTAATCTAAAAATAATTTAACTATAAAACTTATCTAACTTAAACTTTATTAATAGCAACTAAAATAATTAAAACATTTAGTCTGTAAATAAAATTATTACTGATTAAATTTTGGTTAATTCACGCAAGACAAAGACAGATATAATCATAGCATTCTACTGATGCACATATTAATCTTCATGATAGGAATTAGAAATAAACTATCAACGTAAAATTATATACATTGGAATGAAACAAATTAATACACATATATTTAAAATTAAACTATCTACGATA
Organism: Centruroides vittatus; assembly: GCF_030686945.1. Lineage (NCBI taxonomy): Eukaryota > Metazoa > Arthropoda > Arachnida > Scorpiones > Buthidae > Centruroides > Centruroides vittatus. The sequence goes on from NW_027122580.1 coordinate 29,256, forward strand.
AAATAAATTAAAACAAGTATATAAATTGGTAAAATTAATGTTTCAGATATCGAGTTGCGCTCTACGCCCCCTGCCTATAATTGTTATTTCCATTAAATGCCTAATTTATATGTACTTGTCTAACTGAACCCTTTTATTGGTAAATAAAAGAATTATAACATCTGGCTTGTAAATAAAATTACCATAGATTAAATTTGAGTAAATCATGTTGGACAGGTACAGAAATAATTATAGCACAGCCTATGTTACGCATATAGGTCTTTATGGGAGAGCTTGGGAACACTGTACCGATGTAAAATTTATACAATAAAAGAATCGATTTTAATCACATATATACATATATGGGTGAATATTTAAACAATCTACGTTAAAATAAACTAAAATAAGTATATTAAATTGGTATAATTAATGTTTATATATCGAGTTGCGCACTACGCCCCCTGCCTCTGTGTGTAATTTTCATTAAGCGATTAATTTAAATATAAAACTTATCTAACTTTAACTCTTTTAGTAGCAACTAAAATAATGATAACATTTGGCTGGTAAATAAAATTATTATTGACTAAATTAGGTTAATTCACGTAAGACAAATACAGAAATAATTATAGCACAGCTCGTGAAACGCATATACGTATTTATGGAATAGATTGGGAACAAAATACTGATGTAAAATTTATACAATAAAAGAATTGATTTTGTGCACACATATATACATGCATATGTAAATAATTAAACTATCTACGTTAAAATAAACTAAAATAGGTATATTAATTGGTAAAACTAATGTTTTAGATTCGAGTTGCATTCCACGCCCCCTTCCTCTATTAACTATTTTCATTGGGCGATTAATTTAAAAACAATTTAAATATAAAACTTATCTAACTTAAACTTTATTAATAGCAACTAAAATAATTAAAACATTTAGTTTGTAAATAAAATTATTACTGATTAAATATTGGTTATTTCACGCAAGACAAAGACAGATATAACCATAGCATCTACTGATGCGCATATTAATCTTCATGATAGGGATTAAAAATAAACTATCAACGTAAAATTATATACATTGGAATGAAACAAATTAATACACATATATTTAAAATTAAACTATCTACGATAAAATAAATTAAAACAAGTATATAAATTGGTAAAATTAATGTTTTTAGATATCGAGTTGCGCTCTACGCCTCCTGCCTATAATTGTTATTTCCATTAAATGCCTAATTTAAATATGCTTATCTAACTGAACCCTTTTATTGGTAAATAAAAGAATAATAACATCTGGCTTGTAAATAAAATTACCATAGATTAAATTCGAGTAAATCATGTAAGACGAATACAGAAATAAATATAGCACAGCCTATGTTACGCATATAGGTCTTTATGGGTTAGTTTGGGAACAATGTACTGTTGTAAAATTTATACAATAAAAGTATCGATTTTGATCACATATATACATATATGGGTGAATAATTAAACAATCTACGTTAAAATAAACTAAAATAAGTATATTAAATTGGTATAATTAATATTTTACACTTCAGGTTGCGGTCCTCGCCCCCTGCCTCTATATATTTCATTAAGCGACTAATTTAAATATAAAACTTATCTACTTTAACTCTTTTAGCAGCAACTAAAATAATTATAACATTTGGCTTGTAAATAAATTCATTAATGACTAAACTTAAGTAATTTACGCAGAGCAAACCCAAAAATAATTATAACATTTTGCTGTGAAGCGCATATTAGTCTTTATGACGCCCCCTGCCTCTTTTATTATTTTCACTAAACGACTAATTTAAATATAAAACTTAACTAACTGAACTCCTCTATTAGTAACAAAAAGAATTATAACATTTGGCTCGTAATTAAATTTACTACTTGAGATAAATTATATAAGACAAATAGAGCAATAGTTATACCACAGCCTGGGTTACGCATATAGGCCCTTATGAGAAAGATTGGGAACAATTTACCGATATAAACTTTATACAATAAAATGAATCGGTTTGCTATGCATATGTAGGTGTATATGTGTGTAATTGAACGACCTACGTTAACAAACTAAAATAAACATATTAAACTAGTAAAATTAATGTTTGAGAATTCGAGTATGCGAACCACGCCTCCTGCATCTATTTATTTTTTCATTAAGCGACTAACTCAAATATAAAACTTATCCAACTTTAACTCTCTATTAGCAACTAAAATAATTATAACACTTGGCTCATTAAACAAAATTATTATTGATTAAATTAAATTATTCACACAGGACAAAATCAGAAATAATTATAGCACTATGCTGTGATGTGCATATTAGTCTTTATGATATCGATTAGAAATAAATTACCGATGTAAAATTATATACATTGTAATGTAATGAATTAATACACATATATATAAAATTATACTATCTACGTCAAAATAATCTAAAACAAATATATCAGATTGGTAAAATTAGTGTTTTGGATATCGAGTTGCGCACTACGCCCTCTGCCCATATTTATTATTTTCATTGAGCGACTATTTTAGATATAAAACTTATCTAACTGTACTATTATATCAGTAACTAATAGAATTATAACATTTGGCTCGTGAATAAAATTATATGCTGATTAATTTTGAGCTAATTCATGTAAGACAAATACAGAAATAATTATACCACAGTTTGTGCTGCACATATAGGTCTTTCTGAGGTAGTTTGGGAACAAATAAACGATATAAAAATCTACACACTATAATGATGCGATTTGATATACATATATATATAATTAAACTACCTACGTTAAAACAAACTAAAATAAGCTTATTAAATCGGTAAAATTACGCTTTAGATTTCGGACTAACCCCACGCCCCTGCCTACATCTATTAATCTCATAACGCGATTATTTTAACTGTGTAACTTATCAAAATAACCCCCTTACTAGTAACTAAAAGAATTATAACATTTCGTTTGTAAATAAAATTATTACTAATTAAACTTAAATGGTTCCAGGTATGTCAAATTCAGAAAGAAATATAACACATTCCTGTGTTACGCTTTTGATCTCTCTGAGGTCTCTCGTAAAACAAAACTAATTAACCTAATATTAGCATAACTCCAAAACAGTATCAAATCAAATTACCAAACACCAATGTACTTAAAATCAAAATGGACTAAAACTTAATGAATTTGAACTGCCTGTCCCCTGTCTGGACCTAAATGAACTGTAGAAAATAACATAATAAAAATACCTAATAAATACGTATAATTCCGATCTTTCAACCAAACGAAACAAAAAATAACTTATTAAACAAAACTAAATCAAATCAAACGCCAAATTAATGATTGTGTTGTGCACTACGCCCGCTGCTTATATTGTAACTCATCTAAAATTATCATTAATTGAAACTCAATAAAACTAAAGTCTCTTCTCTACCTACACTGGACTGTAATGTAACTAAAATTGACATCAATAAGATGGCACAATCACAAAACACTATATACTATCGCTCTCTTGTGCCCCCATGCTTGCGGTCGCGCTCCGTCGTCAATCGGGTGTCCCCGGCCGCCTCTGCTGGCCTTCCAGGTCCGGTCGTCGGGGGCGGTTGTGATCATTCTTGGTCACGTTCGCCTTCGGCTGTGGCGGTTCCTGGTGGTTGTGGTGGCGGCCGGGGGCGCTCGGGTGGCGGTGGGTCTGCTCTGCGTGGGGGTACTGATTCCATTTATTTGGCCCTTACAGCTTTGGTAGCTTTGTATAAGTGCAATTTTTTCTCCAGTCTGTCACATCTTCTCTTCGTTGCCACTCTCAAACACACGTCTCCTGCAGGACTACTTCTTCAAATAAAATACCCCTTTTCCTCTTGCCCCTGTATCCTAAAATCCAACAACACTACACTTTTTCTCACTAAAGTTAAAGTCATACATGAACCTTATTTCGTATAAACTTCTCTTATTCTTCTCTTTGTCCCTTCTAATAAAAATTAGTGCTATTGTCCTCAATACTATATCAATACCCTTTCTCTTCACGGTGGTCATACCGAACCCTGCTTCAGATTTACTTAATTCTCCATTTTGTCCTCTCGCCCCTTGTGGGCCTTGCTTGATATGTGAAGTTTACTGGGTTTCTTCACATTTTTGCCCAAATGGGGTCAAGCAACCCTTGTCAAGTCCTCCCAGTAGGCTCTCCCCTGGCTTCCAGCTTGTGCTCAAGCCAGGCTCCCCTACAAATTTATTTATTCCAAATTGTTCGGTTTGACCATCTGTGGCTTAGCCATTGTCACTTTCTTTTCCTCCGTGGCTCTGGAAAAGTCAAAAATTTTGGTTAGGTTACGTTACGTTATAAAACTTTCCTATCTACCTATTTTTAAATCTTCTTCGTCTGCTCCCTCTCTGCACTGGCCGGTCGGATCCTCATTAAACCCTTAATAAATATATACTCACTAGCCAGACAAACTGCTTATTTTTAAAAATTAAATTGAGTAAAATTTGATTCCTTCCAAAACAAATAACTAGAATTAAACTTAAATTCCCTTATCAAATTAAATTCAGCAATCTTCTCTCGCCCGGCCAGTGCAGTTTCTGGGATTGTGGTGCACTACAGCACCTGCAGCCTATCCTGCCTACTAACCATTACTAACAATACTAACATTAATTGCTAATTCCTTACAGACTACAAAAAATACGTACTATTTATGAGCCCTTCCAAGGGACTAGTTCAAAACATTATGAGCCCTTCTGGGACAATTACACAATACATCTTCCTCTGGGTCCTTTAGTGCTCTCTGAGCGGGAAAGGACCCAATGCATTTATCCCAAAACTGTTCGCGAAAAAAAAAAAACCTAACCCAACCTAACCTAACCCAACCTAACCGATTCCTGAGTAGTGTCTCTCATCAAGAGAAGATTACAGCGTTTTCCGTAAGGAGTCTTTGGTAGTGTCTCTAATCAAGAGAAGATTACCGCGTTTTCCGTAAGGAGTCTTTGGTAGTGTCTCTCATCAAGAGAAGATTACAGCGTTTTCCGTAAGGAGTCTTTGGTAGTGTCTCTCATCAAGAGAAGATTACAGCGTTTTCCGTAAGGAGTCTTTGGTAGTGTCTCTCATCAAGAGAAGATTACAGCGTTTTCCGTAAGGAGTCTTTGGTAGTGTCTCTCATCAAGAGAAGATTACAGCGTTTTCCGTAAGGAGTCTTTGGGTAAGTTTCAGTTTTTGTGCAGTTATACCAGTGTCGGCAGGGTCCATTAAGTACACCCTTAATAATATCTAGAAATATTCGAATAATAATAATATTTAGAATTAGAATAATGAGCGATTCTAGCAATCAGTCCCCTTGTCTGTCGACTCTCGCGGCGATCGTCCAGTCGTTCGGCGACAAAATAATGGACGCGAAAGCAGCTGTAGACAAATCAAAAAACTTCAGCAGGGAGCTGAAAGATCTATTTTCCAACAATCTCGAAGAAGCCACTTCCCTCTTTAATCAACTCAAGAATGCATTCATAACTCTGGCGGAAGAGAACAAGCTTCTCAAAAACCAACTTAACAAGGCTGGCACTTTAGCACTCGCGAGCCAGCCAACCCCAGAACATGCCACCTATGCGGAAGTAGTGAAACGTCCTCCTTTACCCCCAAACGATAGGGTAATTTTAATATATCCAAACGAAGAAGAAAAGGCTAAGGAGGTAATGAATAAAATTGCAGATGAGATCAACCCCTCCTCTATTGGAGTTGGAGTCGAGAACATCCGGAGAATTAGAAAAGGGTATGCAGTGAGCTGCAACGACTCAAACAGCACAAATAAGTTATCCGAGGTATTAAAAAAAAGGGAAGATATTAAGGTGAGAACTCCAGCCTTAAGAGACCCACGAATAATAATCCCAAACTTACATTGGGATCTGTCCGAGCAGGACGTCAGGGCATGCGTCCTCGGACAAGACAACAAATATTCGAACAGCGAAGATATTAAACATATCTTTTTCATGGGCAAAGAAGACAGGAAAGTGAGATCTTGGGTGATCTCGGTAAGCCCAAAACTTAGAAGAAAGATAAAGGACCAAGGAGACAAAATTTACGTACGCTGGACGACCAAAAAAGTATACGATTTCCATCAGTACAAAAGGTGTACTAATTGCTGGTCGTATACACACACCAGAGCACAGTGTAAGGAGCAAAGAATCTGTTCCGACTGTGCGTCGGATGCTCATCCTACAAAAGATTGTCGAGAATTAGACGAAGATCACACGTGTATTAACTGTTTGAAATACAACAAAACTTGCAGATCACCGAAGGATCGTGTGGACCCCAATCATAGTGCAAGGAGCAGAAACTGCCCTGTACTTAAGTATCATATAAAGCTTAGCTATGCTTCTACGAAGCAATATTAAGATAAATTCTAGCTTCGTGACTAACATTCATAATGGCTCTGAAAATAATTCAAATTAATTTAGATAAGGGCTCCGCCGCTACCGACCATTTAATTAAATACGCGTTTGATCATCATGTTGACATAGCACTAATTCAGGACCCCTACGCAACTAACAGAATTCTAGGAATTCCCCATAGTATTGTTTGTTTAAGTTTAAGTATTAAATCAGCAGTCCTAGTGTTTAATAAGCATCTTTCAGCTTCTCTTGTCGAGGAACTGTCAAACGACTTCTCCACCTCTGTACTCATTGGCTTTCCAAATTACCAATTCATAATTAACTCAACTTACCTTACTCCCTCTGGCTGTATCAAGGAACAGCTCTTAACTTTAAAACCGCTTTTTTCGGCGATTAAATTTCCTGCCCTAATAGGCATCGACGGCAATGGAAGATCCCCAGTGTGGTTTGACAGACTGCTTAACAGGAGAGGCGAAAGCCTTTTAGAACTTATTTACGAACTAGATTTAAGTATAGCAAATAGAGAAGGGCCACCTACTTTTTATTCTCATCAGGGACAAAGCTATATCGACCTTACTCTAACTAAAGGGGAAATAGGGAATAAGATATTAAACTGGGAAGTCCAATTAGAAGAAACGTTGTCGGGACATAGATACTTAACTTTCGATATTAAAATTGATTCGAATTTTTCATTACCTAAAAATCATCTTACAAAAAATTATAATCTAACTAAAGCTAAATGGGATAACTTTAACAATGATTTTTATAAAGAAATAGAAATATTGGACCCTTTATTAACTAATAAAAACTGCTCGGTCGATTATCTAGTAAGCAGCTACACTAGAGCTATCCAATCTTCCGCAGATAACTCAATACCTACTAAAAAGGAATACAAACATATTGTTCCCTGGTGGAATCAAGAGTTGACGGCCCTTAGGAGAAAAGTTAATCGTTTAAGACGCCGATTTCAAAGACATGATGATCCAGATCGTGCGGTTTTTAGAAATAGATATTTAATTGCCAAAAGGGACTATCAAAAATTAATAAGAAACTCAAAAACAGAATCATGGAAAAATTTTTGCACTATCGAGGGTAACTCGGATCCGTTCGGCAGAGTATATAAGCTATTAAGAAACGATTACAATACCCGAATTCAAAAATTGTCTATAAAAAACTCTTCTGGCCAAACCATATACAACGATGCAGAAATCGCTAATCTCTTTTTAGATACTTTCTTTCGATCAGATGATATTCAATCAGATAATTCCTACCATAAGGAAATCCGTGACTCCATTGATAAGCCTTACTCCATGAACGACGACTTACCCTTCGAAATTTCGGAAATAAGGAAGTTGTTTCGGCACAGAAAAACAAAAAGTCCCCAGGCCGGGATGGATTAAACGCAGAAATTATTAAAAAAGCCTATAGACTATCCCCTAACATTCTATCACATATATATAATACGTGTCTTTCTTCTGGGCGCTTTCCGGCCGCCTGGAAGCAAGCTATTGTTAAAATCATCCCGAAACCAGGCAAAATTCTAGACAATCCGAAATCATTTCGACCTATTTCTCTCCTTCCGGTGTTAGGAAAAATTCTCGAACGCCTACTTGTAAATCGAATAACTAACCATCTAAACGGAAAAAAATTTCTAAACGAAAACCAATTTGGATTTACTCCGCAGCGAAGTACAACCGATGCACTCATTAAGGTTCGCGACCGAATGAAGGACGCTCTAACCAATAAAAAAATATGTATATTAATCTCGTTAGATATCTCTTCTGCGTTTGATACAGCTTGGCCTGCTCTAATACTGTATGAGCTCCGCAGAGCGGAATTACCAAAAAACTTGCACGATCTTCTAGCAGATTATTTTAGAGAAAGGAAGGCTACTTTAACCTACAATTCGGCCGTTGCGTCTAAATTCGTGTCCCTAGGCGTTCCCCAAGGTTCCTCGCTAGGGCCCGTCCTCTGGAATATTCTAATAAATACAGTTTTTAATATTAAACTCCCCCCGGAAGTGAACTTGTGGCTTTTGCCGACGATTTAGTTGTGACGGCGACCGATAAAAATATATATAATCTAAAAAAGAAATGTAAATCAATCCTAGAGAATTTAGAAAAATGGGCTGATAAATGTAAATTATCCTTTAATACGGGAAAAACAAAATTGCTTTTTGTAACGCGAAAACTTAAAGTCAAAAAACCAACGTTAACTTTAAATGGGCAGGTACTAGAATACGTTAATACACTGAAATATCTTGGGGTTATATTGCATGACAAGCTCTCTTGGTCGCCGCACATCCGAATTCAGTTGGGGAAGGTCGAAAGATTACTTCAATCTCTTTATAGGGTCGCTACTCTTAAATGGGGTCTCCACTCCAAATCAATTAGCATTCTTTACGAGGCTGTGATTTTACCACTCTTGGGTTATGCTATAGGTGTCTGGGGGGATGCGCTCACGCACCAAAAAAATAGAGAAATGCTCCTTAAATTTCAAAGGAGAATTTGCATCAGATTAATTAAAGGTTACAGAACAATTTCTAGAGAATCCGCGATACTTTTGGCCAATAAAATACCCTTAGACGTGCACTTGAAAGAGCGCTACGATTATTTCTTCATAAAATCTACCGGGACCTCCGTTGTCGGAGACGTTTCCCTTTCTTTTGAAACGCAAGATTCGGTCAAATCACTGCCTCACCCTGCGTACAATCACGAGCATGCAATTGTAATTTATGATGAGTCGCGCGTTTTAAAACTGTTCACGGACGGTTCCCGTTCTGCTCGCAGGCGTGGGCGCGGCCTTTGCATTTCTGTCGGGTGATCAAGTGATCCACAAATCAAACTACAAGCTCCACTCGGACTGTAGTATTGTACAAGCGGAAACTCTCGCTGTACGAAATAGTCTAAATTATATAATAGAAAATGAAATCAAGGACGTTTTACTTTGCACTGATTCTAAAACCGTGCTTACTTTCTTAACTAAACCTAAAATTTCGTCTAAATTAATTCTGGAAACATACAAACTATTCCAAAAATGCGTGATATCGTTTAACACTCGAGCCTGTTGGGTAAAAAGTCACAGCGATTGCTCAGGAAATGACTTGGCCGACGCCCTTGCGACTTCCGCCTATTTAAATGACGATATCGCTTACTCAACCCTTCCCCTGTCCTTCGCCAGGGCCCTTCTCCGCGGGCGATCGATGAGAATATGGGAAACTAGATGGCAATCTGACGATAAAGGTTCTATAACTCATAAATTCTTCCCGACTGTCGAAGATAGGCAAAAAATTAAATACAACGAGCACGACTCGATAACGACGACATTACTAAGCCAACACGGCAGACTAAATTATTACCTGCATAGATTCAAAATTATAGAAAATCCAAATTGCAATTGCGGCCTCCCCGTTCCCGATACAATCGAACATATATTATATGACTGTAGTCTTTTCGATCGTCAGCGGATGAGGATCATAGCCTTCCTTCGCGACCGTCTAGTGGCTTGGCCGGTGCCATGTAACAAGCTAACTAGTGACGAAGAAATGTTTAATTTAGTTAAAAATTGCTTTGGGCAGTGCGCAGGTCTTTACGGCCCGAACTAACTCTTCTTGCCGGTTGTTGAGCACCTAACTACGACTATAAACTCTCAATTCTGTCATTCCTCATTCTCTTCCACTAACAGATAACGATCAAGCTATTAGACAATTCTTAAGTAGAGTAATATCGGCACGATTTTATCTCTTTTCTCTCTTACTATTGGCAAGGCTTATTTTGGGCTAAGCATACTTTAAAAATCTTAGAATTTAAGAAATAAACTACATACTGTACTCGTCATCTACCAGGCTAGCAATAAGCAGAAACGTAACTTCCTTCTACTTTCATTCTTGCCCAATTAACCATAAATTTGCATATGTGTAAGCTTGTATAGTGAGCTTGGTCTCAACCGTAAAATTAGTAAACGCGAGCAAATTACAATAAAATAAACAGACCGAATAAAAATTTTTTTATTGCTTATTAATACAATAGTAAACTTAAACTAATGTTTACATATAAAACTATTTACGTACTATTCTAAAATTTGTTTTGGGGGCCCCTTTAGCTTATTTAACTTATTATAATAGCAGACATTGCTTACCTTGCTTTGTGTCACTGGTTTTCTGCACGGAATGGAACTTTGTTTTGTCTTGTCGTTTGGTGTGTTTTCTGTGGTGGTTCTCTAGCTGAAACTCGTTGTGCTGGTTTTTGCCACGCCCCTTGGCGTGTGCTGGCAACTTGACTTTAGCCATTTTTTAGCACGAGCTTATTTTTACTTTTTTCTTTGTCACAACCGGCACCTTGTTTCTGATTTCTTACAAAATGCAATACCTAAAATTTGACTTTTTATTTGGCTTATTTTTAATAAAAAAAATAAAAATAAAAAAAATAATTATACATTTATGTTTTAGCCCAATTTCCTGCAATGGCTTTTAATCTTTTCTACAAAAATTTGTATAAAACTGGTTTTTACTAATATCTTTGGCATAATAAACAGTATTAACTTCAGTTTTTTGTTGCCTTTTCGTACTTCCAAACAAAACTATAAATTTATATTTTTATTCTTAGCCCATTTCTCTGCTTATAGGTTTTTGGGCTATTTCTAACAGAAAACCTTCAAATAATTTTTACTATTTACTTTAGCATGCAGAGGAATAATAATTAACTCTCTTATCTAATTTATCGCAAATAAATTGCCGCAGTAATTATAACTTGCTCTTCCTAGCCCAACTTCCTGCAGCTGCTTTTTTTGCTACTACTCTAATGCTTTATCTTACAACCGGTCTTTACTAATAACGTTAGCATAACAAACAGTATTAACTTCGGCTTTTTACTTCTATTCGTATCCTCAAACGAAACTAATAATTTATTTCCTATTTCCCTCTAGCCCATTTCCCTGTTTAGGGAAATGTATTCTTCTGTAACAAGAAACTTTTAAATAATGTATTATTATTTCCTCTTGCACGTTGTGGAATAATAATCAATACTTTTAACCATTTTTACAACAAATAAATTCCCATAGAAATTATAACTCGCTTTTTTCTAGCCAAACTTTATACAGTTACTATTGTGCTATTGTTATAAAGTTTTACAATATAACTGGTACTTACTTATATTTCTAGCACACTAAACACAATTAATAATTGTTTTTCGTTGTTCTACACTCTTCCAAATGTATTTAATAGCTAACTACCTGTTTTCTTCCTGCCTGTTTCCCTGCACGGGAGTTTGGGTTTACTACTACCGCGTGATCGTTAATATTGTTTCTACTAACTTTTGCATGACTGCTAATATCACTCTTAACTTTATTTAGCAAATAAATTGCCACATTAATTATAACTCGCTTTTTCTAGCCCATTTCACAGCAGTCGCTTTCTGGGCTACTTTTCTAGAATTTCCATTTAAAGTCTTCATTTAACTGATCCTTATTAATAAATTTAACATAATGAATAGCATTAATTACAACTTCTCATCACTTGTCAGAATAAATTAATAGTGCAGAATAAATTATTAGTAAATATACAGAATAAATTAATAGTAAACTACGTACCTTTTAGTTCCCTTTCCCTGCTCGTGGTTTTGGACCCCTACAAACTCGAAGCCCCTAAATAGTACCTTTACTTTAGCTATTACATACTTTGGTCTTTAAAAACCACTTTCCGACATTTCATAAACAAAAATGCGTTTTTTTTAGTCTGTAATGTAAATCATTATTATTCCACTCGCCTTTTCTTGTTAACTTTTCCTTTTTATTCTTTTCATCTTCTACTTTATGCGCATTATTACATTTGTCACTTGATGTTCATTTGTAAATTATTCATCATTCATTTTTCATAAATTAAAAAAACCGCTGGGCTGACCCTGGTCTCATAGGTCTTCTTGGCGGGTTAAAAAAAATAAATGAATAAATAAATAAATAAATAAATAAATAAAATATATATATATATATATAGGTAAAAAAAAATTTTCTACATCATTTTCTTTTCTTTCCCTATTTATCCTTTGTACTAACATCAATACACTAACACCCAATCTTATAGCTAATTACATTATTACTCCCCTCTACTTTTCATTTTTCTATCTGCAGTGCGTAAACATATAACAGCTAATAAACTTTAAAATAACCTAACGTTATTGATAAATAACTAATATTTAATAAGATATTGGTTCTTCTTCTAGCCCTTTCCAGCCCAACTCTCTGCTTTGGGTTTTGGGCTTTTAAATCAAACTACTTCTTTTGTAGGGCCGTTTAATTAACTTTATTAGTCAAAAACACATCCTACTAACGCACTTTAGTTTCCTGTAGTTCTTGCTCCCCTGCGGGGTCCCATGTTCGATTCCTCCTCCCCTGTGGAGTTTGAGCCCTGATACCGTCGGTGCCTCTTTCCGCACCTGGTCTGCGGTATCATCACTGGGGTGGGACTTTCCGCCGGGAAGCCTCTGCTGGGAAGCTCTATTTTTCCTTTATTTTCTTTTCTTCTACCTGCAGCACTGCCTCCGCACGAGCGTATAACAGTTAACTAACTATTAAATGATGTAACGTTAATAAATAATTCAAAACAATAAACTGTAAAATAACCAATTATAAACTTAACCGCATGGAATGTAACTACACTAGTAATGCGGAATTATAAATTTCACCTTTAAACATGGAGTAAACGCAACTATTCATCACACAGGACTACACACCTGTTGGAGACTGTGTGGTGACTACTTATCTTCTGTCCATAAATTAAAACTTCACCCTCTTCTTGTGGTAATCTTGTCCAACACCCCCTTGTTTTTTTTCCCTGCCTTTTATTATATACTATTTTTTTGGTTTTCCCTAGCTGGCTTAGTGGAGTTTTCCGGGTTTCCTTTACTATTTTCCCAAATGGGAGCCAGCTCCCCTGCAAGTCCTCCCGGAAGGCTGCTATAACAACCCTCATAGGGTGTTGCATTTCTCCCTTTCAAAATTTTCTTCCAAATTTGTTGGGCACCATTATCACTGGACCTATCACTGCAGCTTTCTTTTCTTCAGCTGCTTTGAGTCGTCCAAAATACAGGTTAGGTTTGGTTTGGTTAACACTGCATACTGCAACTTTCCTATCCAACTTTCTTTCTCCTTGACTTGTAAATCTTGGTAAGTATGATAGCACAAACAACTACACGACATACAGAATAAAGCTGAAAACATAACATATAACACGTAAATTATGAGCCCTCACAAGGGACTAGTTTTTCTTATGAGCCCTATACAGGACAATTATAAGCCCACCTAGGGACACCTTCTACTAACAAACGCAAACATATCCCATACATGACACTCTGGGGCCTTTTTATACTCTCTTTGAGTGGTAAAGGGCCTTAAACCACAAATAAAAAAAAACCCAACCCAATTCAACCTAACCTAACCTAACCTAATTTAATTTAATTTAACCTAACCTAACTTAACCTTGTCTGATTGATTATTTGCGTTAGGTTTAGTTTGCTGGATTTTTTTGTAGGTTTTTTATAGCTTGGTGCCAGTTTTATATTCATTTTATCAAAACTTTTATTTATTTGTTCGAAGAAATCACGGGTGTAAGAGAAGGGGGTGTATCTTAGATTTCTTTTATTTTTGCTTTGAGTATTTACTGGTTTGACGTGAGGCGAAAGCCCGAAACGCGTTTCTGTAAAGCTTATGTAATAAATATTGATGAATTTTCTCAAGTGTCTTTAAATTCAACAAGTTGTGACATAATACAAAACAGCTATAAAATTGTTAAAGGTAGTCAATTAAAAATATGAAAATTACAGAAATTTGTTGAGCTAAATAGTTCAATAAAATTTACAACTAGTGACTTTTGGGTTGCTAAATGCAAAAAATACAGATTAGTATTTCGAAAAACTACAAAACTTGTAAATAAAATTGAAATATTAAACGAAAAGGATATTTTAATAAACGCTGCTCAATTTCAAACAACAGTAAACAATTTATTGCCATCTTATTCCCGTAACTTTATATTCAATACAGATCAGTGTGGTTTTTCGTACGAAATGACTTCACCGAGAACACTTTCATATAAAGGAGAAAAAATACTATTTGATTTGCACATTCTTCAAGTAATAAAGTTGCGCATTCCTACAATGTTCAATATTTAATTAATGCTAACGGACAAGTTGTAGGTAATGTATTTATGTGTTTAACTACTCACAACATTAAAATCAATAAAAATCAATTTCTGTTGGATGAGAGAGATGGCATATAGACAAGACTATGAATGATTTACTCGACTCAATGTCAACTTTAACAAAGAAAACTATTTTACGTCTTAAAAAAATCGACAATATTATTACGTAATGACTCGAAGAAACGAGAATTAAAATTAACATATTTCGACTTATTACTGTATATGTTTACGATCGAAATTACAGTGGCATTTTATTCAGAAGTGTATAAGATACTCAGAAAACCTAAATTTATGTAACGAATGTTATAAGTTATTTTGTAACCTGTCGTTAAGTTTTAAAAAATGCATATTTTTATAGATGTAAGATGTCTCCGAGTTATGAAAAATGATATATGCCTAGGATAAAATGTTCGTTGCTTTAATGTTCAGTGTAATGTAAGGAATATAAATCAGCTATTTGTTTTTCATATATGTAGATAACTTCTTTGTTATAAAGCTTTACAAGTGTTCAATCTTAACAATAGTAGCGAGTCACGCACCCGTTGATCACAGGTGTGTGACTTAACTGGTGCTCGACTAAAATTGACTTATTTTTACAAGTTAGTAAGATAATAATTCCACGAAACTCGCCACAAACAATATTTGCTACAATTTTTTAAAAAAATAATTAAATAGAATTGAATTTTTTGTTTTAATCTTATCAAAAAAATGCGAAATTTTAATGCCAATCTTCAATTAAAAAAATAACAAATATATGGTATGATAGCGAGTGTTCAATCACGAGAAAAAATCTCCAAAGAACATTCTTTATATATTAATGGTGAACAATTGTCGTTAGATCTGTATAAAGTGTTTCCAATAAAAAAATGTTTCACTGATTTTACACTGGAGAAATCAATACGAACTATTAACCGTTTTAAATCTGGTACTTCACCTGGAATCGATTTTATTAGAACATAATATTTAATGTTTTTCAGAAAACTTTCTTTTTACAACGTTGTGAGCTTTTAACGCTATTAAAAAAGATTACTTTTCTAGAAAAATAAATCGAATCTTTGGTTTTTCCAATATATAAAAGAGGCGATGTATATTATCCCAAAAATTCTCGACCAATAACTTTGGTTTCTGTAATTGGTAAACTATTTACTTCTATGTTAATGTATGCTGACAACAGTAATTTTTGCTGATACCTCACATTTGTGGGGTATCAGCGAAAATTAAAATAAAATTGCAATTCTGGAGAAATTTTGTTTTGACTATGGACTAACTATAAATGTTTATAAAACAAAAGTAATGGTATTCAACAAGAGTGGTATACGATCACCCAGAGATAAGGCAACCAGACGTCCCGCTTTTGGCGGAACAATTCCAATTTTTAACAATTTGTCTTGCGTCCCGCGGCGTTTCAAAAAAGTCCCGACTTTTTGAAAAGATTACATTTTTAAAAGAGCCTAGCAATGGTTTAGGCCGCCACTGTTCCCAGGCAAAATTGATAGAAAAGCGAACCAATTAAGTATTTTTAGATCAGCGTTTCTCAACTGTCGGTCAGCGGAGAATTTTTACTGCTCTATGTTAAAAATTTTTTATTCAAAACAGTAATAATAATATTTTCATTTATTAAATTATGAAAAAAAATATTCTATACGAAATTTATGTTTAGCACTGCACTAAAGACAGATTCTTGTGCTGCAAAATATTCGGGAAAATACATACGTCACTTGTTTATATCTCGCAATGGTGTGATGTCATTTATTACTAGACGTTCCTTACAATATTTTTAACTGTATTTAGCAAATATAAAAGTAAGTGGTATGATTTTACCACTTACTTTTATATATTATATATTAAGCATGAAAATATGCGATATATTTTCATGCATTAACGATTTAAACTTAAGTTTGCAAGGAACTGCAATAAATGCGTTTCATTTATTTAATAAAATAGATGGATTTAAGAAAAAAATTAATTTTTAGTTGGATAAGGTAAAAATAATAATGTTGATATATTTAATAATTATTCCGAGTTTGTTACTTCGCAGCAAGATATAAACTTATCAAAAATAAATATAATCATCGAGCAACACTTACAATCTTTAAGTAATAGTGTCGAAAAATATTTCCCGTCAGAAAAAAACCACACGTGAAAGGAATTTGTGGATAACAAACCCTTTCATAGTATATGATAGTAATAAATTATATTTAAGTAACAGAGAATACGAATCTATCCTTGAAATTAGTTCAGTTATGCTGAAAACTAGATTTTCAACAATGTCTATAAATAAATTTTTGATCAAAAGGAAAAATGAATATCCATTTCTACACGAGAAAGGGATAAAAATGTTAATCCCCTTCACAACAACATATTTATGTAAAGCGGAATTTTCAACTATGATGGTAACAAAAATTAAATTTAGAAATCGACTTTCAATTATTTTACCGCTCCGACTCGGCTCGATTAATTTACAACCCACAGTTGAAAAGTTAATTGAAGAGCAGCAGCAATCTTCTCATTAGCAATGTATACCAAATGAACAAAAATTTTAAATTTATAGTTTCTAGTAATCATAAGATTGATTTTTTTGTTGTGTACCTATATGCAATAAATTTGTGATGTGTTCAAATAGTTTTTCACAATATTTTGTTGTAATTTTTGACAAGGGTTTGCATTTATTAATAATTATAAATCCACAAGAGCCGAATTATCGGGCTAGAGTTGGCTATAATAAATAAATAATTTATAAGACAATTTGGCACTAGAGCTTGGCGTTAGGTGCCATCTTTTACTAAACTTAATAATTATAATTAAATTATATAAATAATTTTAATAATTTAGAACTGAAGGAAAAGAAATTGGCCCGAAGCGGGACTCTAACCTGAAACTTCTGCTATCTGTGCAGACACGTTACCAGTTACGCTACCCGGACCTTCAGTCCGATCGCCTCCTCCAGTATATTTAAGCTAACACGACGACCATCGACGGTCATTACAATGCTGGCTGGGGACACATCAAGTGCCCACGTTTTCCCAAGGCACTCAACCGGCCATCGCAACCCCGGCAAGGCGTATAAATATAAATAAATAACGACTAACCCGTTACAAAGCTATACATCCACAAGAGCCGAATTATCGGGCTAGAGTTGGCTATAATAAATAAATAATTAATAATTAACGTGGGCACTTGATGTGTCCCCAGCCGGCATTGTAATGACCGTCGATGGTCGTCATGTTAGCTTATATATACTGGAGGAGGCGATTGGATTGAAAGTCCGGGTAGCGTAACTGGTAACGTGTCTGCACAGATAGCAAAAGTTGCAGGTTCGAGTCCCGCTTCGGGCCGATTTCTTTTCAACCAGTTTCAAATTATTAAAATTATTTATTTAATTTAATTATAATTATTAAGCTTAGGAAGAGATGGCGCCTAACGCCAAGCTCTAGTGCCAAATTGTCTTATTAATTATTTATTTATTATAGCCAACTCTAGCCCGATAATTCGGCTCTTGTGGATGTATAGCTTTGTAACGGGTTAGTTGTTATTTATTTATATTAATAATTATGATTAAAAACAAGAATAAACTTTTAGTAAATACTATTAATTTAATTTTTTAGTAATCATAAGACTGATATTTTTATTGTCCTATATGCAATATTTTAGTGATATTATCATGGTTTTCTGTGATTTTTGTCAAAGATTTATTTATATAAAATGATTATTATAATTACTTATATCGTACTATAATTGTTTCTTAAATAGATTTATCCAAAATCCATTTATTTTTTACGTCGGCTAGTCCGAAAAATCCATCGGAATAAAATGAAACAAATAATTTCTGGGTTTGTAAGCTGGTTCGAATAGCAGTCACATACCTAGAATTCTAGGTCACACCTGAAACACCACTGCCCACGTACTTTACAGAAAATTCCTGATTAATTTATTCGATAGACAAACATTACTTATTTTATATATTTATTATAATATTTTATATTTTATAATTATTAATTATTTTATATTATATTATAAACATATATCATTATATAAATTATAATTCCTGCGAGTTTATGAAAATACTGTATCAATACCCCTTCTGAGTTATCAAAAGTTTGATAAATTCGAGTTAACCTGCTTGATTTAACATGTAAATAAATCCCTATGCTAGTTCGCATATCTCAATCAGTTATAGGTTTATCACTGAAAAATTTCTTGCGAATCTCTAGCTCCTGTCTCCATCCATCCACATCATCCACATCATCCACATGTGTCAATAATTAATACGCTATATTAGTAACATCTATACGAATCGTAACGTACCGTACGTATGTACAGTACATTCATAGACTAATAATAAAATATTATTACCAAATATAAAATGACAAATTGTTTATTAATAACAATATTTTATTTACAAAATGAAGTCTTCTGTGAGCTTCTATTGTCTATTGTGTTAAATTTACTTTCACATATATTCATTATTTGCAAATATTTTAAATATGACATTATTATTACAGAACAGAACATGTCAGTTCTGACTTCACTTCTTTGCAGGATTTTCTGCAGAATATTTTTTTGCAGAATAGATTTATTTTTACATTTAAACAATTATAATTATATATATATTAAAAAAATAAATAATAAACATTAAAAGAGTATTTCAATTAATAGAACATGACATATTTTACTTAAAACTGTGTTCCACGAATAGAATAATCTTATATACTGTAATTATGTTTTCAAGATAAACATATGGAGTGCCATCTATCGTTAGAAAAATCATTTAAGGAAGAGTGACCCGCCATCTATCGCAACAAATTTGAATTATTTAAACGTTATTCGGAAAATCGTAAATAAAATATATTTATAATAGAAAATTTGATTACATTCTTAAAAAATAATAATAAATGACAATTATCATAATAACGGAGTTGATTCGATGTTTAAATAATTTATTATTTTGAAAATATTAACACAGTAATAAATTATATAAATTATAAATTCAGTTTATTTATAGAAAATATGTTAATCTATCTATTAAGAAAAACCATTTTAAACAATTATGAAATAATATAAAATTAAGTGAAATTATTGTTTATAATGACGAAACACGAATACGTTACCACCCAAGACCACGTAAATACTCTATTTCCGCTACGTCAAACTAGTCTGACGAGTAACCGTTTAAATCTTTGTGTTTAAAAAGACAAAGAAAAATTTCCCTAACCGTTACATTTTAAAACTTTCTATAATAAAATAAAAATTTCAGTTTAATAATACTTTACAATGAAAACATATTAAAATATAAATATATAAATGAATTTTGTACAAATAAAATTTTTAAAAATTATAATATAGCTAAAAATGTGTAATTTATTTACTACTAATATCTACCAATTAATTAAATAAACTAATTATATATTATAATAAATCTAATATATATTAAAGAATTTACGTAAATGTAAAAGCGTACGAAGACTGGCAGCACTGTAGAAAGTTCGACAAACAAAAAGACCATTAAAAAAATGAAATTAAAATTGAAATAAAAATAATTTACAATAAATATAATATACTAATATTTGCATATAAACAGGAATAAATAGAATACTATCAAATAGTACATTAATTAGACTTAAAATTATATTAATTACATTCAAAAAACTCTTATAAATGCCAACATATCCACTTTCTCACAAAAAAAAAACAATTTAAATATATTACTTCTGACATTCTAGAAGTTAAAAATATTAAATAATATAATACTTAAAAGAACTAATAGTCATATCTCTAGTATAAAAGTTTAATATTCGACAAATTTCACGTCATCAATAATATGATAACAAATTCACGTAATCAGCTTTTACAAATCAGGAGATTGTTTCATATAAGTAGTAGTCAAATGACACATACGAATCACAAAAATTGTCAAGTAAATAATTTTACAAATAATTTATTAATACTTATCTTATGATTGGTTGAATTTTGATATAAATTAAATTTTAAGATATTGTAGAATTTATTTTAATGCTAGGATCGGTCATGGAAGCATACGGTTTTATTATTACCTACGACAGTAACAGAAATTATTCTGTTTCTCCCCGTTTGTACAAGTCACTTGATAGTTGCATTGCTGCGGTAAATAATTTTTCTTTCGATATTCCTGATAATTTTCCTATTGTTTTGCGTTATTTTAAAGTTAACGGAGAAATATGGAAAGGTAATGGAAAATTTGGTTTTGTAATTGTTGATGATGACGGTAGAATTAACGAAGTTAGTAACAACTTATATCATTCGTTTGAGGAATGTTCAGATGTTATGAGGGAAGTTTATGTTGAAAAGAATAAAAGGAATATATTAATATTTAGAGAGATAAATTGTGGATCGAAACATTATAAATTTACTAAAGTTCATAAAATCGATTGATATGTATTTTAAACATCCAAGTAACTGCATAATTGCTGGACCGTCACAATGCGGAAAGACTACATTAGTAAGAAAAATTATTCGTTGTAAAATTTATGATAAACCATTTAAGAAAATTTTATGGTGTTATTCTGTATATTTGCCGTTTTTTCGAGATGAAAAAGAAATTACATTTATGTATGGCCTACCTGAATCTGTACAAGGATGGGATTTGGTAATAATTGATGATTTGATGCACGAACTTGGTTCAAAAACTGCGTTTCTGTTTACAACAGAGTCGCACCATTATAATGTAAGTGTGATCTTGATAATGCAAAATTTGTTTCCAAAAAATAGAATTATGAGAGATATAACATTAAATACGCATTATTTGATTTTATTTAAAAATAATCGGGATGAAAGTCAAGTAAGTTGTTTGGGCAGACAAGCTTTTGCAGGAAAATGTAATTTTTTAATGGATGCATATAAAAAAGCAACAGAGAAGGATTTTGGTTATTTGTTATTGGATTTTCATCCCAAAACGGACAAGAAACTTTCGGTGCGGGATTCGTGTTTTCCGGATGAACAAGGTATTGTTTGGATATACTTACCGATAAAATGAAAAACGTAAAGAAAAATTATCATATGCTAGCATTTTTAGCCAAAACTACTCCCTCTCAACGAAAAGCGATATTGAAAGAGGCCACTCCCGATCAAGTTAAAGTTTTGTGCGAAATATGTGATAATTTGCGGAGGGGAAATATACCCGCTAATGTTCATAAATTACGAAAATATAAAAAAATAATTAGGAAATTAAGTGAAAAACAAGTCCCTTTAAATACCAAGAAAAAAATTTTGGTTAATCAATCTGGTGGATTCCTTCCTCTTCTATTGGCACCACTTTTGTCTATGGCAGGAGGATTAATTGGTAAAGTAATAGGAAAAAGAATTTAATGGCAAAGCAAATGGCACTGGTTCCTCCCGAATTGTTGGCTGCGTATAAAATTAAACCTGAAATAAGAATTGGAAATAATATCGAAGAATTACTCGAGAGTACTGATTTATCTGACGATAGTAAAGTCAAATTACTAAGTCAGTTGATTTCGAGATATCAGAGAACCGTCCATGCCCCGAAAGAGCCAGTCAGAGTATCTGTTGTGTCCGATGAAAATCAAGAACTGCTCGATGAAAAACCCTCTGCTGACGATAATGGTGAGGATGCATTTATTAAACAAATAACTATATCTGTACCGCAACTATATCAAAAATATATTCCTCACTTAATTGATAAATTGAGACAAAATCATTACGGATGGAATACAAAGGGTGAATTAACAGTTAGTGGCAGCCCCGTGGGGGGCAGTAATATGGTGGATTTAATTTCGCACTTAATGAGAAATCGAAAAACGCCGTTATCTCCAGTGGGCTTTAACGTTTTTTGGGAAGCTGTAAGAAAAATAAATGTTCCCAGAGAATGGATAGGAAATAAAGGTTTGGCAACTCTACCCGAAATCGGCGAAAAACCAAGATATCAACCGACGCCAGTCGAAAGTCCCGAAGAAATTTTTTCTACAATTTCTCCAAGAGTATTTTACCAGTGGAAAAAGTCATCGAAAAAGAGGAAGAAGAGTCCCGAATGGAGAAACTATTGAAATCAATATACTATAACCCGAAATCTTCGGCATCGTTCGGAGGAGTGAGTAAACTAGTTAAAGCTTCTAATTTATCGAGATCTACTGTCAGAAAATGGTTATCTTCTCAATCTGTTTATTCTCTACATAAACCTGTAAGAGTTAAATATTCTCGAAGAAAAACTAAAGCTTTTCATCCTAATGATTTATGGCAGGCTGATTTAATTGTGTTAAAGCAATTTTCCCGATATAATAAAGGGATAAAATATTTATTAACAGTAATTGATGTATTTAGTAAATATTGTTACGTTGTGCCAATAAAGGATAAAAAACCTAAATCTGTTTCGGAGGCATTTCAGATTATTTTTAAACGAAATATTCCAAAAAATGTACAAACTGATAAAGGAACCGAATTTTATAATAGATTAGTAAAAAATTTGTTTAAAAAATATAAAATTAATCACTATTCAACTCATTCAGATACTAAAGCTTCTGTGGTTGAGAGATTAAATAAAACTTTACGAAATAAAATATATAGATTATTTACTTATCGTAATTCTTATCAATATATTGATAAATTAAACGATATTGTAAAAGGATATAATAATAGTTTTCATAGAAGTATCGGGATGGCTCCATCTGAAGTTGGTCCATTGCATTACGGTACAATTTTTGGCAGGCTATATGATATAAAAAGGAAAAGTAAATTTAAATTTAATATTGGTGATTTAGTTAGAATTTCGAAAATACGTAAAACATTTAGTCGCGGATATCTGCCAGGGTGGACAAAGGAAATATTTGTTATTCACGATCGATTTCTATCGCATCCTCCGACTTACGTATTAAAAGATACACATAACGAGATTTTAGAAGGAAGGTTCTATACCGAAGAATTACAAAAGGTAACAAAATGATGCAATCAGACTTTTTCGTAACGTTAATAAGTAATGCAAGTATGGACTTGTTTCCTGAGAATACACAGTCTCGTTTTATGGTGAAAATGAGCCCTCCTATTAATTTACATGGAAATTGGGGAGTTGGACTTACAGAAGTTATTATTCCAAGAAATTGGTTTAATATATCTAATCACAATAATGATTACGTTGTTACATTTGAAGAAACTGTAAAAGAAAAAGATGAGCTACTGCCAGATAAATCGTATATGATTCCATTAACTGCCATTACAGATGATAAGAAGAAATTGATTAATATAATAAATGAAAATATAATTAAAATAACGGGTTCTAAATTAGCTGAATTTATTTTTGACGAAAATAATCAAACTGTAAATATAAATATAAAAGATGCGCACGAGTTGCATGTTACTGTAGATCATTCGTCAAAATTACTTTATATGCTAAATTTACCCAACAAAGATATTGTATTAAGGGGTAGTTCAATTTATAATTTTCGATTATCAACACAGGATTACTCTGGACAATTTTTTACTTTTGTGGAAAAAAATAGAAAAAAACAAGTAATTAAGAAAACTTATAGAGATGAAAAAATATTTATTCCTATAGGGTTATATTCGTCTCCTGAAAAATTTCTGGGAATTTTTAAACATGTAAAATTAGCATTACTACCAAATAATAAGGTTATTTTAAAAGTTCCATTGAATATTTCTGTAAAATTTGGAAATGAATTAAAAGATTTTCTTGGGTTCACAACTGTAAAATTTCCACCCGGTGAATATATAAGTCGCTATCCTATTGAAATGTCTGCAGGAATTTCGGAAATTTTTATTTATTCGAATATTATTGCTTCTCATCATGTCGGAGATATAACTGCACCATTATTAAGAGTTATACCGGTTATGACTGAGAAAGAAGAACAGATAAATAGAGTTTACCCGACACCTTTGTATTTTCCGTTAAAGAAAAATTATATTGATATTATAGAAATCGAACTGAGATCTGTAGGTGGAAAAGAAATTGTTTTTTTTTGGAGGAAAAACAATATTAATTTTATCTTTTAAACAGTTATAAATATAACATAGTTTTATTTGTTTGCATTAGTTTGTCTTTGAGAGCAGCAAAATGAAGCTCGATCCAAAAGTTTGTATAAATTATTACTGCAATCAAGCAGGAGGTAGCGTATTGACTCCCGATTTAATATTCAGGCACCGTTTGGGAATGGGAGGAAGAGGTTATTTTTCAGGGCCCCAAATACAGCGTGGTTATGGATTTTTTGGAGATTTATTTCGTCAATCTATACCTATCCTTAGGAAAGTTGGAAAATATCTTGGACGAAAAGTATTAAATCTTGCCACGGGTGTTGGATCAGACGTAATTGCGGGAAAATCATTTAAAGAGTCAACAAAAGCGCATTTAAAAGATATCGGCAGCGAAATCAAAGATGATATAGTTAAAAAAGTACAAAGCGGATCGGGTATAAAAAGAAAACGATTGAGAAGATTAGTTCAGTCACAGAATAAAAGACGGAAAGTACAAGATATATTTACCGAATGAGAAAATGGACCCCCATTCGTGCCCCTGCACTAAAAGTGAGTTGGATTTATTTAGTACCGTTTCGACTCAACTCGCTATCGACAGTACATCGGAAGTTATAGTTCACCCAATTGCGACAATTTCTGACAGTCGTGCACCTATTGAATTTTATGTATCCGGTTCTGGTGAAAATTATATCGACTTACATTCAATTTATCTGCATGTTCAAGTAAAAATTGCCAAAAAGGATGGAACAGATGTGGGAGCTGATGAAAAAGTTGTACCTGTTAATTATTTTTTAAATAGTTTGTTTTCACAATGTACTGTTTTTCTAAACGACAAGCAAATTATTTCAAATGTTAATTATCCATATCGGGCGATTTTAGATGCCTTATTATTTTATTCAAAGGATGCTCAAAAAACATTTTTAACAAGTGCATTATTTTATAAAGATACTGCACAATATATGGATTCGATAGAAGAAAATAATGAGGGATTGACTAAAAGATTTAATGTTGCTAAACAAAGTAAACTAATAGATTTAGTAGGACGATTACATATTGATTTGTCGCATCAACCTAAATTGTTAATTAATAACGTAGATTTAAGAATTAAATTGGAAAGATCTAAGGATAATTTTGCTTTAATGGCATCTAATGATAACTATAAAATTATTATTAAAAATGCATCTTTAAAAATTAATAAAGTAGATGTTAGTTCATCTGTTCAAATAGGCATAGAAAAAGCATTGCAAACGGGTGTCATAAAAATGCCATTTCGAAGAGCAGATATAAAAGTTTTTACTTTAAGTAGCGGAATACAGTCTACTAATATCTCAAATGCAGTAATTGGGCAATTACCTTATAGAATGACTATCGGTTTAGTTTCTAATACCGCATTTAATGGAAATGTAAAATATAATCCTTTCAATTTTAAAAATTACAATTTAAATTATATATGTCTATTAAAAGACAACCAAATGATCCCATCAAAACCGTACACGCCCGATTATACAAATAGCATATACGCAAGAAATTTTATATCATTATTTGAAGATATAGGATGTATTAATCACCATAAATTTACAAATATATCCTACCGGGATTATAAAGATGGCTATACTTTATATTCTTTTGATCTTTCTCCCGATCGTTCGGCATCAGAATCGCATATTAGTGTAAGCGAACAAGGAAACATATCAATTGAATTAAAGTTTGCAACCGCTATATTAGAAACTGTAAACGTTATTTGTTTACTTGAATATAATAACACTCTTGAAATTGATCACTCAAGGACAGTATTTGTAGATTACTAATGAATACTATTACGTTATGGAAATTGGCCTCCAGTGACCAAAAAATTAAAAGAACTTTCGGAGGAGTTTTCGCATCCGATGATTTACCCGTTTGCATCGGTAAATATAAATCATTTATAATTAATCTAGACGAAAAAAATAAGCCTGGAAGTCATTGGGTATCCGCATTTTTCGATGGAAAAACCTGTTTTTACTACGATAGTTATGGAATGAAACCAACTAAACCAAAAATTATTACATTTGTTAAACGAAATTCCAGAAATTGCTGTTGGAATAATATTGTTCATCAGAGTTTATATTCGATGAATTGTGGATTTTTCTGTCTGTATTTTCTATATAAAATGAATAGAAACCAATGTTTAAAAGAACTGAGTAAAACTGATAAATTTTATAATGATGAATTTGTAAAGAAATTTGCCGAACAACATCTATATTTGGCACGCCCACCGACTATAATGTATAATCAATGTTGTAATTCAATGAATAAAAATATTTAAAATATAAAAAATTGTTTTATTTTTCAAAAACATACAGTTATTTAAAATGCAGTTATTGCCAGAAACCTGTACAAAATAAATAAAAAATATATATATAATCATATTTACCAATTTTTATATAATAATAATAATAATAAAATGTACTTACCTTGCTCGATCATAAATGCTTTATACGAAAAAACATCGCATAAGCTGCAATGTTGTGTAAACCGGGTGTGGAATGGGCAAATTTTCCCGTAAAATAACGCATTTGGTGGCATACATATATGCGGGTATATTTCATGATGATGAGGACATGGCCTCTCTATATTCCAGTTCTTCGGAGCATGGCAATAATGCGGATATATTTTAGTATGATAGGGACATGGAACTCGAATTTTTGAAGATTTGGGCACTCCCCGTTCTTCAAGATCAAAATACGGAATATTCACATTGTATATTTCTGAAGTTAAGTTCAAGTAATTTTTTTCAATTTCTCCTCCTTTATAGTAAAAAAATTTATATTTTAAAAATAAATTATATAAAATTTTGCACACATTATCACTTTTTTCCCAATTTCCGAAATATTGTTTTTCATATGCTAAATATAAACCATGTAAATAATTGCCAAATCTTACATTTTTTTTATTAGCAAAACTTAAATCTTTAAAAGTAATTATTTCATTATAAAATTCAATTTTTTGATATTCATTCGAGTTTTGTGCCACAAAACCAAGTTGTCTGCATAACGTATTAAACGGTAGGTCCATGCCATCTATTGTGAAAGCTTCAAAGTCTATAATTACTCCGACATTATCCCTCCATACATTGCAAGGGTTGAAATCTATTTTATATTAATATGAATTAAATAAATAAATATACATTATTTTTAAATATTATATTTATTACTCACATCTTGAATATGAAGTTTTCCAATCTAATGCACCCGAATCCAAAGTACCGAAATCTAAAATATTTTCCCTATTTATTATATTATTAATTAAATAAGATATATAAGAAAAATATACTTACAATTCATTTTAAGTCGGATTTCTTATAATGTTCCCGGATGCGTGGAATGAACATTATATAGGTAATTTTAAAGGGGAGTTGGAGGGGAGGGGGGGAGGTTGAGGAGGAGTCTATGAATTTCCTCCCCCTGGCTGCTCATACCGCTTTTTCTTTCCATATTTCTTTCTCTTTCTTGTCTTTCCCTTTTTCGTGTGCGAAAGAGTTCACTTCGATTAATTAAATCCATTATACTCTATATTTATTTAAAATAATAAAAATTAAAATCTAAATTATAAACTATATTATTTTAAATACTACATACAGGAGTAACTGCATCAACTTCACTTCGATTAATTAAATCCATTTTACTCTATATTTATTTAAAATCATAAAAATTAAAATCTAAATTATAAACTATATTATTTTAAATACTACATACAGGAGCATCCATATCAGTCTCATCATTATAACTATCTCCTGATGGCTGTTAAATAAAATATATTTAAAATTATAAAAATTAAAATCTAAATTATAAACTATATTATTTTAAATACTTACTTGGGAATCTATATCAATTACATTATCTTCCTGTTAAATAAAATATATTTAAAATCATAAAAATTTAAATTATAAACTATATTATTTTAAATACTACTTACTTGGAAATCACTACTTGTTACATCCAAATTTAAATCACCTCCTGTTGCCTATTAAATGAAATATAGTATTTAAATTATTTTAAATATAAGAGTTTAAATCTAAATTATAAACCATGTTATTTTAAATACTTACCATTGCTTTGAAATTTGTATAGTTTATTTCGCTTGTTTGATGTGGTTCTTTTCTTAAGTTTATCGCAGCTTATATTGTGCACGCCCGTGTTGTTTTTTCCCTGTAAATTCGGTACACACCCAACATTCTTTTCTTATAAAACCACTTTCAATTCTTCACCAATTGTTAAAAGTGTCGAGTCATTTTTTGCAATCTATTTCTTAATTATAATTTAGATCAGCTATTGTTAAAAGTGTCGAGGTCACTTCCTGGCAACCACGCCCAATCTATTTCTTAATTATAATTTAGGTTGCAATTGTTAAAAGTGTCGAGTCATTTCCTGCAATCTATTTTTTAATTATAATTTAGATGGCTATTGTTAAAAGTGTCGAGGTCACTTCCTGCAACCACCCGGAATACAATAGATTTTGTAAGTATAATTTATGGTTGACTGCTTTCTAAAACTGCCACACCCGAAATTAAATATATTTCCTTCGTAAACACATTTTTTGGAATACAATAGATTTTGTAAGTATAATTTATAGTTGACTGCT
Source organism: Centruroides vittatus (assembly GCF_030686945.1). Classification (NCBI taxonomy): domain Eukaryota; kingdom Metazoa; phylum Arthropoda; class Arachnida; order Scorpiones; family Buthidae; genus Centruroides; species Centruroides vittatus. The sequence continues at coordinate 58,398 of NW_027122580.1, forward strand.
CTCTAAAACTGCCACACCCAAAATTAATTATATTTCCTTCGTAAACACGACCACGCCTGAGATAAAATCAGTTGACTACACCCTATTATTTTTGTATAAAAGCAGTAGCTCCAGATTGAGAAAAATATCTTCTACAAGACTTCCAAATACAACAAATAAAGAATCATGTTGTCTGCTGATGGTAAGTATTATAATTTTTATTTAAAATATTTTTAAATGTTAAAATTACTTAATAAGTATAATATTTATTTAGAATGTGAATTTGATTTTAATATGAAACAGAATGTGGGCAAAAAAAGAGGTCGAAAACCTAAAAATGTTGAAGATGAATCAAAAAAACAAAAGTTTGACTTAGACCTGTCTACAGATACTGGCAAATGTTCAAAAATTCGGCCATTTAAGATAAAAGTATGCGACAATCAAACAATGGAAGTCATCGAATTCAAGTCAGTTTGGTATATATCATTAACAAAAATGAAAGGGAATTATCCGCCCAACAAGTATAATATCAATGTTAAGGACTTTAAATTATATAAAAAAGCTTTCGATGCAATGACTGAACATTTAGATCAGAATGTTTAATTTAAGGAAAAAAGCTTTTAGAGGGTATGCCAAAACTTATAGGGCTTTTATTTTAGAAAATATAGATCCAGCTGTCTGTTTCGAAAAATAACATCAAATATTTATGATATTTTAGTTAATGATAATTTTGTTTGTAGAAGGAAATTTTTAATTAATTTAAAAACTAAATTTTTAAAATATAAAAGATGATATTATAGAGTATCAAGATGTATATTTTTCTAGCCATGTTGAGCATATTTTGTCCTCATATATGATTGGTGAAAAATTACGAAATGCATTTGATACAATTCTAAATTATATTGAAGAGTTTATAAAATATGGATCGGGGTGGATACTAAAAGAAATTATATTTATAGATGTCAATATTGGGATATATAAAAATGAAATTGGCGGCTGCGGCCATATTATTCTTCCAAAACATCTAGTTCTCAAACGTTGTGTATTAAATATAAAGTGCTTAGATAACCAATGTTTTTTATATTGTATAGTTGCACATTTATATCCCGCAACTAGTAGTAACAGAAATTCTATTTATTTATATAGAAAATATTTAAAATATTTAAATATAAACCGTTTAAAATTTCCCATAAATGTGAAAAATATTCCCACATTTGAGAAAAATAATTGCCTAAGTATTCATGTGTATGGGTATGAAAAGAAATTAATTTATCCAATCTATATAAGTAAATTTCAATTTGAAAAAGAAATTAATTTGTTATTGTATAAATCTCATTTTTTTAATTCAGAATTTTAATAGACTAATGTCTGATAAATCATCAGCAAGAAAATTTTGTAAACTCTGTTTAAATGGTTTTGAAAGAAAAACTACTTTAAGTGACCATATAAAATTTTGTTCTAATCATAAATATCAAAAAGTATCTACTACAAAAGGAGACAATACAATTGTAAAGTTCCACTCTCATGAAAAGTCATTATTTCATGCAATCTCTATATATGCAGATTTTGAATCAATTTTGGAACAGGTATCTTCTGATGAAATAGACCCTAAAATAAGTTGTACTAAAATTGTTAAAATTCATAAACCTATATGTTATTCCATTATAATTATTGAAAATGAGGATAAAATAATATATGCTAATTTTTATTGTGGAGATAATGTTGTTAATAATTTTTTAATTGATATTCAAATGCAGCTGAATAATTTGTTAGATAAAATAAATCACAATGTTGAAATTAATTTAAATACTGTTTCCAATAATTTTAAACATTTGTGTCATATTTGTAAAGAAAAATTTGGTGATAATGATCTGCGTGTAATGGATCATGATCATCAGACAGGTCCTTTTCGGGGGTAGACCCATAATTGTTGCAATTTAAATTACCGACTAAAAACGTTTATCCCTATTATATTGGACAATTTTTCAGGTTATGATTCGCATTTAATTTTTAAAAATATTCCTTCTAAATTATTTTCCAAAATCAAATTATTCCTATAAATTCTGAAAAATTTACAACATTTTCATTAGATTATTTTAAATTTATTGACAGTTTTCAGTTTTTAAATTCTTCTCTTTCAGTTTTGACTGACAATTTAAAAAATGCAAATTATAATTTTCCAATTTTTAATCATTTTTTTCGTCGCAGCAAATATAGAGAATTATTAAAAAGGAAAGGAATTTTTCCGTATTCCTATTTTAAAAATAAGCAAATATTAAATGAAATACAACTACCCAAAAAAAAAATGCTTTTATAATGAATTATTAGGAGAAAATATTACAGATGACGATTACAATCACGCTCAATTAGTTTGGGATAAATTTAATAGTAAAACTTTCAAAGACTATTTAAAATTATACCAATATGTTGATACAGTATTATTAGCAGATATATTTCAGAATTTCAGAAAATTAAGTTTAACATATTATAATTTGGATCCCGTATATTTCATAACTACGCCCGATTTAACATGGAACTGTGGTTTAACCCTTCGTCACGCGCCTAGTGCCGATTCCGCACCAATCGATTTTTAATTAGTTCGTGTAAAAATTCTAATTGTCCGAAAAATCTGAAAAAATTATTACCTGTCTAATTTTTCTTCAATTTTATGATGCGCTATTCATTTTTTGCTTAAAGCGTTCCGTTATTTTTAATTAATTATTGGTGCCGAATCGGCACTATGGCGCGCGTTATCGCGGATTTCAATTTTGAAATTTCCCGCCAGTCGTTGTTACTAAAAATAGCCGCAGCGGTGGCGCGCGCGCTTCTTTGTTTATAATCGCGTTATTTTAAAGTGAATTACTTCTAATAAACTGAAATTTGACCGGAAATAATTTAATTTCTTACAATGGTATTTTTTAATTATTTTTTAAAGTTTTATGACACCATCACAACATTTCCCTGAGTGGAAGAACACAATTAGAAAGTTAACACTATATGAACGTATTCATTTTTTATATTATCTATTTTTCTGTATTTTTTTTATTTTCTGGGTTAGGCATAAGGGCTTGCTTTCACGGATTTGCAAACAGGACCTTTTGGATAAAGTATCCAACAAATGAATGACATTTATTGATATATATATCAATAAAAGTTGTTCATTTGTTGAATACTGCATCCAAAAGGTCCTGTCTGCTAAATCAGTGAAAGAAACCCCGTATGCCTAACCTAGAAAATAAAAAAATTAACTTTTTTGCACACGCTAATTATAATTTTTGCAATACAAGATGTACATAAAGTTTTAGCATTGTATAATGTAAAATGTATAAACGAATAATAGAAATGAATATTTAAATGTATAAATAAATAATATATAATATAATTTTATTTGTATTACCAATTTATACTGTTTATCTTAATTATTATTTATATAACTCTTGTATTGAAAGTAGAATAGATGTAAGCAAGAGACGAGATAATTGACATCCAGGCGACACTTAACGCCTGGATGTCAATTATCTGGTCTCTTGCTTATTCAGAGATCGGCGTGAAGTCCACCATCGTTAGGATTATTATAGATCTAATAGAATAGATGTAAAAAACATTTTCGTGTAGTATAAACATTTTTTTTTCTATTATATTTTTGATCCGTTTTTTTATTTTTTAAATACAGTCAGTAATTAATATATATTATTCCTATATAGATTTATTAATTATAATAAACATACACTATTTAATATTATATTAAAATAACACTCTTTAATTAACATCTGAAATGAAGAAGTAATTGAATCGAGTCCCATCGCCATCTTTAGTAACGCGCGACAGTAATTAATTGATTCTGAGCGCGTCGCGTTGCATCAATTTAAATAATTTATAAAAATTAAAATTATAAATATGTTTATAAAATAATTGACGATATCTGTTCGCAATAGTATTGTAAAACACACTGTACTTATAGTTCAGCATTTCTGATAAATTTTAATAAATATTTGAATTTTCGTATATTTTATATATAAAAATCGAAGAAAAAAACATAAATTTGTAAAACTTAATAAAAAAAATATCTGCAACTTCATAACACATATAAGTATGAGAATCCATCAAAAAAAGATAGTTAATAATAATTAAAATCGAAAAAAAAAATAAAACTTTCAAGGTAAGGTAATTTCTGTGGTAAAATGTGAGGTAAGCGATCACGTGACGCCCGTCTCCCCATCTTCAGTAACCAAAACGGACGAGGTTGAAATAAAAGCCTAATCACCAGTAGAACTAAAAACATACATCGGCGCGTGCCTAGAGCAATAAACTTGAACGGGAGCGAAGATGAAACACGACACTTTGTAATTTATGCTAATTACCTTCTAATATTAAAAAATTAAAATCATCAATAAATTATGATGAAATTAAAACTTTTTTGACTGAATTCGATTACAAACATATTAATAAACTGGATTAAAGTAAAAATACCCGTTTTTCGACGCTAAATTTTTATTAATTAATTTTTTAATTTGGTGCCGATTTGACCGAGCGCGCGTGATTTCGATTTGACTGCGCACGCGCGTGATGAAGGGTTAAAAATGACCAAAATCCAATTGCAATTATTTAATGATTTAGATATGTACCTTTTTATTGAAAGTGGAATTAGGGGGGGAATAAGTTTAGTGGGAAAAAGATTTGCAAAAGCAAATAATCCATTAATACCCAACACATATGATAAAAATCAACCTCATAATTATATTCTGTCGATAGATGCGAATAACCTTTACGGATTCGTAATGAGTGCATATTTACCCGTAAATAATTTTTGATGGCTGCACAAAAGACGAAATAGATGCTCTAGACATACCTAATATATCAAATAAAAATAGTATAGGATATATCTTAGAGGTTGATTTAAAATATCCTGAAATTATTCATGACAGACATGATAATTTGCCACTCGCTGCTGAACACACACATATCCCATACAATTTATTATCCAATTACCAAAAAACAGTCTTAAAAAAATTAAATTTAAAATATAGTAATAATAAAAAACTAATTCCTACTCTTTTTGATAAAACAAACTATGTAATTCATTATAGAAATTTAAAATTTTATCTGGAGGAAGGTCTAATAATAACTAAAATTCAAAGAGTATTGGCATTTTCCCAAAGTGCATGGCTTAAAAAATATATATATTTTAATAATAAGAAAAGACAAGAATCGACTAATGATTTTGACAAATCATTTTTTAAATTAATGAATAATAGTTTTTTTTAACAAAACGTGTCAAAACGTAAGAAAACGTATTAACTTAAAAGCAGCCATGACATTAAGTCAGTATCGCAGATATCTAGCTAAGCCATCTGTAGAAAATTTCAAAATTATAAATGATAACCTTACTATTTTTAAAATGAAAAAAACCTAATTTAATTCTAGACAAACCAATTTATATTGGTTTTTGCATATTAGAATTAAGTAAATTGCATATTTACAAAACATTTTATAAAATATTTAAAAATAGATATGGCAAAAACGTACATTTATTATATACCGAATCGAATTTGCTAACACTTCAAATATATACAAATGATGTATACGAAGATTTTAAATCATTCCCGGATATCTTCGATTTTAGTAATTACCCTAAAAACCATAAATTATATAACGAAGCAAACAAAAGTAAACTACGATATTTTAAAGATGAAACATTATCGAAACCTATAATTGAATTTTGCTCATTGAAACCAAAAATGTATTCCTATATTTTCGATAAACAAAATAAGAAAACTGCCAAGGGAATTAAAAAATCTGTTGTAAAAACATTTAATCATGATAAATATAAAGAAGTTTTGTTTAATACAGAATTATTAAGGCATCAACATTATGGAATTCAAAGCAAAAATCATATAGTAACAACATATCTACAAAATAAAATTTCCCTTTCTCCATTTTACGATAAAAAATTTATTTTAGATAATGGAATAGATGCACTATCATTTGGGCACTACAATTTTTACTTTTAATTTTGCAGATTCCTCATCATTTCCACAATATGGCTTTATAATAGTATACAAAAGAAAATGTAGTTATATAATACATAGTATTTGTAGTAAAACTTACTCGTGTTTAAAACAAACATGTAATAAAGCGGCATCATTAAAATTACCAAATAATAAAATATACGAATGTAAATTTTTTGTAATAAATGATAAAATAACATTACCAATATTTAACAAATATTTCATAAAATGTAATTGTATGAAATGTAATATTTTATAAAATATAAATGTAATATTAATGTTTATAAATGTAATAATAGATATTTTATTTTCTAGAAATTGTATATTTTAAAAAATTAAGCGAGGCTGCTAAAATTCCCATTAAAGCTTCAAAGGGAGCAGCAGGATATGACATTTTTTGTGTCAAGGGCTTTGAAATAAACTCGAATGAACAAAAAATTATTTTTATTGATCTGGCCATCGAAATACCTAATAATAAATGTTATATCAGATTGGCTCCAAAATCTTCTTTGTCACTAGATAACATAATAATAAATGCAGGCATCATCGATTCCGACTATCGTGGAAATATTGGGGTGATGATGTACAACTTTGGCCCCAAAAATATTGTTATTGAACGTGGAACTGCCATTGCACAAATTATCTTCGAAAAAATCTCACACCCAGTATTTTTAGAAATGGAATCATTAAGCGAGACAGACAGAAATGAACAAGGGTTTGGCGACTGTACCTTTTCTCAAAAAATAAATTTTAATGATTGTAAAGAAATTCTGTTGTCTGATTCTGATACTGAAGACTATAATATTACTAAAAAAGTAGTTTTTCAAGACGAAATTACTGTATCTGAAAAAAAAGAAAATTTTGGAACTCATAATGATCATAACTACTTGTAACAAAAATTAAATATTTGATATTATTTTGTAATATATGTAATCCTCATTTTATACTCAAGAATGTACACTCTTATATGTATACATAATATGTACTTGAATAAAGCAGCAAATAATATAAAATGTTTTATTTCTTTATAGACGCTACACAACCCCAAATTGACTGGAAAGCTTTCTCATCTTCGGCCATAGACGAAAACGTTATTCGTCAATTTCAAAACTATGTCCACTGGGATACAATTAGTCGACGACGTAATTTATCTGAAGAGTTTATTAGGGAATTCGCGAATAAATTAAATTGGGACCACATATGGAAAAATTACAAATTTCTACCCTCATTTATTATGGACCATATTAACTATGCAAAATGGGATTTAATATGTCAATATCAGATATTAAATGATCATTTCCTTACAACTTTTTTCGACCATCTTGATTGGAATAAAGTAGCCGAACACCAAATTCTTTCGGATGCTTTTATTATTGGCTACGTACATAAATTTGATATTAAAAAACTCTTAAAATACCAACAATTAAAAACCTCAACTTTACGTCAAATACAAGACTTCCTAAACTGGAATTTTGTTTCCCGTTATCAAAAGCTTGACCAAGAGTTCATTGACGAATTTCAATGTCAGCTTTCTTGGTGTTACATTATAAAATATCAAAAATTAGATCGTAATTACATCGTTACCCATCGTGAAAATTTATTCCTATACTTAATGGCAGAATTGTGTCTTAGTTTAGAAAAACTAAAAGAAAAAGTGGACACACTTAAATTGTAAAATTTAAATGATTTCTCTGTATTAATGAAAGTAAAAATAAAAAATCTTTCAAAATACTTTCAGTGTCGCATTATTTCAAAAATTATTAATAACATAGAATAATTGCAAAAACACTAAACTTATTACTTATAACACTTATTTACCTAAAAATTACTTATAAATACAACAAATTGAATTTACTTGACAATTTTTGTGATTCGTATGTGTCATTTGACTACTACTCATATAATGTCTTATAATTCGCGAAGATATATAACTATACAAACATAATATATATGAAAATGTAGAAAACAAAATTCTTCATTTAAATAGCGTATAGCCAAACAGAACATATGAGTTTAAATGATTTTCCTGCAATTTGATTAGACACGATTTTAGAAGTCGTTAATGTAAACAAAACAAACGAATTTTTTTAAAAAAGTAAAAAATACAAGCGAATGTAAAGTATACCGAACAAAACTACTGATGTTTGCGTACTAGCAATATTTTTTTCATACTTCTAATATAAAAATTTGATTTTATACGAATTTTTAAAATAATACAAGTACATTCACTCATATGACCTTTAACCTGCCCCGAGTCTTTCAGTGCAGGTTTGTAAAACAGCTACCCCCGGTACCTGAGAGCAAAAGAATTAATGATATTAAACTTACATACGTTACGCTGTCATTTTCTGTCAAAAATCGTATGAAAACAATAAAAATAAAAGTTACTGCGAGACATAATTTTAAGAATATATCTCAAAAACCAAGATGGCGGCGCCCATTGTAAATGTAAGATAATCGATTCTGCATTATGATATTATAAATAATATTAAATTTATTTACGTTACGTTGTTTTTCTTTATCGAAAATCGCATGATTACAACAAAAATAAAATTTTCTATAAAACCTTTTATTCTAAGCGAATATCTCAAAATCCAAGATGACGGCGCCGAATGTAAATGTGAAAAGTTCTATTGACTAATACGATATCACTAGAATTACAAACTTATCTACGTTTCGCTGTTTTTTGCTATTGAAAATCACATCAAAACTATAAAAATAAAAGTTACTATAAAACCTTTTATTCTAAGCGAATATCTGAAAATTCAAAATGGCGGCGCCCAATGTAAATGTAAGAAAATTGATTCTGTGTTACAATATCATTGATAATATTAAATTTATTTACGTTATGCTGTCTTTCTCTATTAAAAATCGAATAACAACAATAACAATAAAAGCTACTATGTAAGTTATAATTTTAAGCGAGTATTTCAAAATCCAAGATGGCGGAGCCCATTGTACAAGAAAAAAATTCGATTTACTAATACGATATCACTAAAATTACAAATTTATATACGTTTCTCTGTTTTTTGCTATTGAAAATTACATCAGAACTATAAAAATAAAAGTTACTATAAAACCTTTTATTCTAAGCGAATATCTCAAAATCCAAGATGACGGCGCCGAATGTAAACATGAAAAGTTTTATTCACTAATACGATATCACTAAAATTACAAACTTATCTACGTTTCGCTGTTTTTTGCTATTGAAAATCACATCAAAACTATAAAAATAAATATTTCTATAAAACCTTTTATTTTAAGCGAATATCTCAAAATCCAAAATTGCGGCGCTTAGTGTAAATGTAAGTAAATCGATTCTGCACTACGATATCATTAATAATATTAAATTTATTTACGTTACGCTGTCTTTCTCTATTGAAAATCGTATAAAAACAATAAAAATAAAAGTTACTATAAAAGTTATAATTTTAAGCGAATGTTTTTAAATCCAAAATGGCGGCGCCTATTCTAAATGTAACAAAATTGATTCTGCACTACGATATCATTAATGATATGAAATTTATTTATGTCACGCTGTCTTTTTATATTGAACATCGTATCAAAACTATAAAAATAAGAGTTACTATGAAACTCAGAATTCTAAGCAAATATCTCGAAATCCAAAATGGCGGCGCTTATTGTAAATATGAGAAAATCGATTCTGGACTACGATACTATTAATGATATTAAATTTATTTACGTTACGCTGTCATTTTGTGTCGAAAATCGTATAAAAACAATAAAAATAAGTTACTGTTAGACTTATAATTTTAAGATAATATCTCAAAATCCAAGATGGCGGCGCTCATTGTAAATGAGAAAAATTCAATTTACTAATACGATATCACTAAAATTACAAACTTACCTACGTTTCGCTGTCTTTTGGTATTGAAAATCACATCAAAACTATAAAAATAAAAGTCACTATGAAACTTTTTATTCTAAGCGAATATCTCAAAATCCAAGATGACGGCGTCGAATGTAAACGTGAAAAAGTCGATTTACTAATACGAAATCACTAAAATTACTAACTTATTTACGTTTCGCTGTTTTTCGCTATTTAAAATCACATCAAAACGATAAAAATAAAAGTTACTATAAAACTTATTATTCTAAGCGAATATCTCAAAATCCGAAATGGTGGCGCTCATCGTAAATGTAAGAAAATCGATTCTGGACTACAATATTATTAATGATATTCAATTTACTTACGTTACGCTGTCATTTTCTGTCGAAAAATCGTATGAAAACAATAAAAATAAAAGTTACTGTCAGACTTATAATTTTAACCTCTTAACAGTGAGGGACGAGAATAGTTGTCCAAGGCGATCGAGTGGCAGTGGTGAAGGACGACTATAGTCGTTAAAAAATTCTTATAAAATACCTGGACTATTTCGTGAAGTCGTAGAATTTTCACCAGTAGTTGGGTTTTTCAACTTTGTTTTGGAATATCCTTTAGTTCTCGAGATATTACAATAAAAGAGAGAAAATTAAAATAAATATGAAATTTTAGACGGCCATCTATCGACATAAATCGAATTTAAATTTCCCGCCGTCATCTGATTGGTTAAAAAAATTAATATTCCTAATTGGCTCGCGTCAGAAAAAAGTAGGTGGACTTCTGTAAATGACGCTATCGAAAAAGCACCGATGCAACCCGAAAAAGTAAACAGCCTACGTCATTAGTCTAACGGTCCTTGTCTGACCTACTTTTTGTAAAATCAACATTACAGTAAGCTGTAGTAAGACGTAGTAGTTTATAGTAAAACGGTCTTCTCTAGTATTCTCTAGTACTTTGTAAAGTTTGGATTTCAATTTAATAAGTACTAGCTGACCCGGCCACGCGTTCTTGTGGCTCAAAACGTATCTATTATAAATGTATAACACTTCCTTTGGGGGGGAATTTCAAAAAATCCGTTCTTAGTGTACATTCTCTTGACGTAACCTATTAAAACGCAATTAAAAACGCAAAAAACCGCATGCAAAATAGTATAAATAGAAGCCGAGTTCTTCACAGTAAGCCTTAATCCTGTCCCTTTCCCCGCTGGCGAATATCGAAAAATCCCTTTTTAGTGTATATTCTGTTGACGTAACCTATTAAAACGCAATTAAAAACGCAAAAAACCGCATGCAAAATAGTATAAATAGAAGCCGAGTTCTTCACAGTAAGCCATAATCCCGTCCCTTTCCCTGCTGGCGAATATCGAAAAATCCCTTTTTAGTGTATATTCTGTTGACGTAACCTATTAAAACGCAATTAAAAACGCAAAAAACCGCATGCAAAATAGTATAATAGAAGCTGAGTTCTTCACGGTCATCCATAATCCTGTCCATATTCCACCCAGTGGGGGGAATTTCGACATGTATATTATATAAAAACACGTGCGTATTCGAATGCAACGTTGTATCAAAATTTCAAAGGAATCGGTAGGAACAAACGAACGTTATATTTTATTTATATAGATAGAAAATGATCTGCTTTAGTCCATTCTCACAGAAAAACATAATGCCTCACAGAAAAGCAAACTTAGGTCATCGGAAGTTAGCGCCATCTGTTGAACATAAAAGCCTTAATCCATATATAAATATATTTTTGAAAGGGGGAAAATAATGGTCTTCACATATGCCAGAAACCTTCGCGGGAATGTATTAAACAACTTCCCAAAGTTTCATGGCAATCGGATAAATGGTATAGTAATGCATGAACGACAAACAGACAACAGACATTCGTTTTTATATATATAGATTATTTAGTTCAGAAACATTATAAATACATTATTAAGAAGGAGAATATCATAAAAAAAACTTTATTTTTTAGTATAATACAATTTACAAAATCGAAAGTTCGTATATCGTATTATTACGAAAAAACTTCATCGAAACATACAAAGTCAACTAATTTACTTAAATTCAGTTCATTATACAACTGTCGATACTCTTGCCTTCCTCAGTTTCCTCAAACAAAATTCGAAAACTTCAATTAATCTTATAAATATTTAAGCGCCATTACTATTCGAATGATATATTATTATATCAAGCTGAATTTTACATAATTTGTAACTGTAATTACAAATATAACTGAAAAATATTTTCGACATAAACCCTAGGCCATAACTATCAAAACAAAATTCTTCAAGTACAAATTTTTCTGATCGAGTAATTTGTAATAATAGTTTTATCTATTAGTCTTGCCATATTCTTTCTATGTTCACATCCATTTAGTTTCATGTAATTACACTTTAAATGTAAAAAATCTACCAACAAATTAATTTGCTAATAAAAGGACAACTTGCTAATTAAAGTTTGTATTCTTCTTTGACGTAGTTCTGCGTTTTAACACTAAATTGGTAGACATGTCTAAATAACACGCTTATAAACACTAAAAACCATAAATGTTTCGAAATTATAACTAAATAATTATATGCAGAAATAAATTAGTAAATCTTTAATACATGCCTTTATTTATATACAAAGACCAATTCTCGCTAATTGTCGAAAATAAATTATTTTCAACTTTTCTTTTTGTAAAGTAGCATATTCTGAAAAACAAGTTCTAAATTCAGAGTAAAATCTTCACCTTTTATCTGTTAAAAAGCAACGCAAAATGTTTGGATCCACGTAATAAAAATTTATCGCAGTGAACTTCGAAAAAACGAGAAACACAGAAACACCAAGCCGCACTGTACAAAATTCTGCTGATAACTGATTCATCCAACAAATTCTCCCGCGAAACATCAGATGACTGTTATGTCACGTGGTTTTGAAGCTTTTCTAAAAGCAAAACACTAAAAATTTTATATAATTATTTTACTAATCCAGTCAAATTTAAATAATATAAAATGTCTAGATCTGTTTAATAAAGATTAGTAATGTACTATCACTAATATGCAAATTAGAAATGACAAAGATCAATGTGGGAAAATTCCCGCCAAGATAAAAATAGCTTTCGGTCACACGATCACCAAGAAATACGAAGAAATTTGTCTAAAGTTTAATATTTGTGTACATATTAATAAATTTTAACTAATGTCATCGTTTAAAATTTAATGTTTCTGTAAAAATTAGTAAATTGTAACAAATTTCATCAAAGACGACAGAATAATTTTCAGCTTATAAAAACTCTACAATAAATGATTATTTCTTCGAAAGACGTCGATATGCAGGAATAAATAATAAATATGTAATAATGCTTTTATCCATTTTAAGTGGATATTGTAAAAATTAAGCTTTTTAATTTGTTTGGCTTTTATATTTTAGTTTCCGAATATTTTACTGTGAAATTCCATTTAGTAAACAGAAACAAAGACAAGCTATTAATTATAAACAGGACAATAGAATAATTTTTACGTAAATTGAGTGTAAATACAGAAAAAACGAATTATATCAAAGATGGGACGAATAAGCTGACATCCCTCGAACAGAGCTCATTGTCATTCTCAGCTTGGTTCTCACTTCGACTGTTTTATCTTGGTAAAAAGTTAATTTTTTTTAAATAAAAGTACATTGTTCTTAGTGAAGAAAGATAAAAGTATCGAAATATAATATTCAGAAATAAAAATGTTGATGTATGTCCATATTAGAAATGTATATTTTTTCGATATTTGAAATAATATCACGAGAAAAACATTAGATATATGAAATACGGCCATAAACAATTTCTTTCTGTCAAATTACAGATTAAACAGGTTTATTTAGAAAAATTCAATAGCGAATAACTGACGTTAAATATACAGAGGGTACAGTATGCTTTTTATGTGATAGTATCTGCGTTTACAAATTAACAATTTTTAGTTTTTTTACACATTATTATGCTATAATCTAGGAAACTATGTTTAATACACAAGACATACTACAGAAAGGGTAAGAAAGGAACGACAGTCATTGTAACTAATGTATTATTGAAAGTTTCATTCATATACATAATTAATTTTATCAAGATACATTTTTCCAGAAGAAAATTGCCGATATATCTCGTAAATATAAGTAAATTTTATTATAATTTAGATAAAAACACATTTTTTCCCACGCATCCCATGCTTCTTTCCCTTCCCTCTTACTCTTATACTTGGAATATTCCATTTCATAATTTGATGTAATAATAACGTTTAAAATGATTTAAAATAAAATATTGACACTCAAACTAGGTTAATATATATTGTCATTAGTCTCAGATGTATTCATAAAAATGTAATAATCGATACAGTAACACTTTCTCACATGCTCCATGTATTAAAGTTTGCATCTGTAATTGAAGGTAATATATAACGAAACAAAATGTTTATATTATCAATAGTTATAAAAGATATCTTATTTTCACGTAAAAAACAAGACAGAAGAAATAGACAATCACTCGATATGTCTATCGAGGACATTTTATAATTCATTCCAAATTTCTAATATCGACATACATGAATATTTTTGTGTGTGTGAATATTATATTTCGATACTTTTATCTTTCTTCACTAAGAACATCTTAAAATATTAACTTTTTACCAACATAAAACAGTCGAAGTAGGAACAGGCTGAAAATAACAACGAATTATAAGTTCTGTTCTGGGGATGTAAGCTTGTTTGTCCCATGTTTGATATAATTCGTTTTTTTCTGTATTTACACTCAACTTTCGTATAAATTATTGTATTGTGCTGTTTATACTTAGTAGCCTAACTTTGTTTCTGTTTATTAAATTGAATTTCACAGTAAAATACTCGGAAACTCTAAATTATAAAAGCCACACAAATTAAATAGCTTAATTTTTACAATATCAACTTAAAATGGATAAAAGCATAATTAAATGATTATTATTTATTCGTGTATATCGACTTCTTTCGAAGAAATACTCATTTATTGAACGGTCTACGTAAGCTGAAAAATTAAATTTTAAACATATTTCTTCATACTTTTTGGTGTTAGCTTTCGGTCACGTGATCAATTTGCCGGCATAATTCTTACAGTGATCTTTGTCATATCTAATTTGCATATTAGTGATAGTACATTACTAATCTTTATTAAACAGATTTAGACACTTTATATTACTTAAATTTGACTGGATTAGTAAAATAATTATATAAAATTTTTAGTGTTTTGCTTTTAGAAAAGCTCCAAAGCTACGTGACATAACAGTCATCCGATGTTTCGCGGGAGATTTTGCGCAACGATCTTTTTTATATCTAATTTGCATAATTATAATGGTAAATTATTAATCTTTATTAAACAGATTTAGTTATTGTGTATTAATTAAATTCATCGGTTTTTGTGGAAGAACTCTTTAAAACTTTTAGCGTTTATTTAGAAACTTTTTGTCACGTGATGACATTGGACAAAAGCATTTTCGTTTTGTCTATTGTATATGATCAGTTTGCGCCAGATTTCGTGGAGTGTGGTTTGGTGTTTGTATTTTCTCATTATCTTTTGAAGTTCACTGCGATAAATTTTTATTCCGTGGATTGATAGATTTTGCGTTGATTGTAATGGATATTCTAAAGCGTAAAGTTTACAGTGAATTAGTTCTAAATTCAGAAAGAAAAGTTGAAAATAATTTATTTTTTGACAATTAACAAGAACTGATCTTTGGATATAATACTTGGATATAAGTGGAAGTATGTATTATTGGACTACTAATTTATTTGTGCATATAATTATGTAGTTCTAGTTTCGAAACATTTGTTTTTTAGTATTTATAAGCGTGTTATTTAGACTTGTGTACCAATTTAGTGCTAAAACGTAGAACTACATCAATGACCGATTAGAGGTTTTAGAAAAACTTATCCTTTAACAATTTGATTCGATTATTATGGTTAGTGTTCATGTGTATTGTTGTACTGTAAATTACTTTGTTTTACTATGTTAGAGAAAGTAGGTCGCACATTGGATTGAGGACTGTTCACTTTTCAGAGTGAAGCGGACCCTCTCAGTGAAGTGTGTTTTAGGGAAGTTATGCATTTTTTTTCTGATGCATGCCAATGATGAATATTGATTTTAAAATTAAATATTTGTCAATGACGATCTCATATGTAATAAATCTGAAGATGAATATAAAAATATTTCTACATTTTTTTATTGTTTTGTTGTTTCTTATAAATTAATTCATTTAAATTTATTATACGTAAAGTAAGTTTATTTACCAAATGCTAATATTTTAAACCGCTTTAATATTTCGGTGTAAATTTGAACAACGAATTTTAAAATTTTAAATAAAAAATATACTGAAATTTTCTTTTATTTACAATGATTACGTCACTTCTACAAAAAGTAGAACACGAGACGACCTTCACCCACATTTCAGTCTGGGGGGAAAAACCGCCAGGCGTCGTAGTTATAAACATAACAACCTTTACCTCAGCTACCGTTGTGGATGAAATTCGTTAATTGTCAATTACATTTTCTTGCATTTGATTCGCAAGTTGGAAAAAATCGTCATTACTTAAATGCCTAAAACTTTAGAAAATTATATAAAATTAAAAATAAATTAAAAACTTTTGAAAAAATCGTATCGGATGGAAAATCAAAAAAGAATTTAACATAAATTTGAAAAAAAAAATTTTAGCAAAAAACTACCGCGAAAAAAATTCACATATAAAAAAATTATGTGACAATAAAGAACGATTTTTTCTTTACTAGACGTAACTGTTTAAAATTTTTTTCTAAACGGAAACGAGAAAAACGCGTGGGAAAATTCTTAAAAATTTTTCCACGTTTCTTCTCCACAACTAAGTGGTAGCGCCACGTCTGACTGTTCCACTGTAAGAGGTTAAGATAATATCTCAAAATCCAAGATGGCGGCGCTCATCGTAAATGTAAGAAAATCTACTAGATACATCATTTTCTTACAAATAATGTAAGAAAATCGATTCTGCATTACAATATCATTAATAATATTGAATTTATTTACGTTACGCTTTGTTTCTATATCGTACATTGCATGAAAACAATAAAAATAAAAGTTATTATGTAACGTATAATTTTAAGCGAATATTTCAAAATCCAAGATGGCGGCGCTCATTGTATATGTGAAAAATTCATTTTTTAATACGAAATTACTAAAATTACAAACTTACCTATGTTTTGCTGTCTTTTGGTATTAACGACGTTATGACTGCCATCTACGAGATGACTCGTAGTTACCGTTTCTGCCTAGGACGCCACCTACGAGTTATATCGTAGTTTGTTTCCTTGCCATATTTGTGCAGCTACGATGTAATTCGTAGTATATCAGTGTAAATATGAATAGATAGCTTTAGGGGCAAGAACAAAAAATCAAGTTTGGCTTACATGAACACAACATTTATTAATTAATGAACAGAAAATATAATCATAAAAAGTTTATTCAAAATCGAAAGCAAAACAATATTTTTATTGTTTGTGATAATTTATAAAACAAAAATATAAATTTAAACGAACAGAAAATATTATAAAATGTTTATTCAAAATCAAAAGCAAAACGATATTTTTATTGTTTGTGATAATTTTTAAAACAATCTTCTACGCAAAGGGCTGGCTTCTCAAGACAGATTGGACAGAAATAACGCGTTTCTCGGCGTTTTTTAGCTTTGGTACAAATTCGACATGGCTTTGTCGGATGTTGTTTTTTCTGAGTAGATGGGATACTCTGTAAATAGTGAAGCTTCTGCAATTTAATTTTTTTTGAAACTGGTTGAATCTCTTCTCCAATCAACGCTTCGACGAATGCTTCTCTAAACTTTTAGTTTAGAGAAGCATTCGTCATAATGAGAAGCATAAGTTTTATTTTAGAGAAAAAGAGAAGCATAAGTTAGCTTATAGAGAAGCATAAGTTTTATTTTAGAAGAAGTTGCTTTTTGAAAGAGTTTGTGCGCATTATGTATATATATTTCTATAATATGTAATGCAACCTTTTTGAGCCATCTAATAGTCTTTCTTAGAGCTGTGTAGTACGATAGCATTTGATCTGATCGTCAATGCCAGACATTCCATGAATATAATCTCGAATTATATTTGGTTTCGTCGAACATTTTCCATTGCGATTGAACACCTCTACCATTTCAACAACGTGCATGTTTGAAATGGTAAGGACTTCTCGTTTGTCTTTCCATTTACATACAGTAACAGGACCATTTCGCTGCCAAATAAACTCCCCCATCCTCACCAAAAATTTTGTCAGATTCTGAATCACTTAGATTAGTGTAGTAATCAAGTTGTTTTTTAGTCAGTGGTCTTTTCTTATCCATTTTGGGATATTTATAATTTGATTATAAAAATAAATAAAAAATAACACTCTCAAAAAAGACGTAAATGTGATGTGCTCGCCTCTATATCCGATTTATTACTAATGAATTTAGACGCACATCTCCGATTGGCTGTAGCGAAGTGACAGGACGAATCGTGTCTGTGCACGAATTAACTCGTAGTTTGGCTTTAGCGAAGAGCTTTCTGTTACATAAGCCAACTACGAGATAATTCGTAATACCTTTATTTTAAGAAAAACACATTTGATATGCTATTTGATTATTACTATATACTCTGATTAGAGTTTTTAATAATATAATATAATTAAATTAAGTTGGCGTTTTACAACAGAATCCTAAAAATTCACGTGGCAGTCAACGTGTTAAAGATCGTGTCATAACTATAAAAATAAAAATTATTATTATACTTATAATTCTGAGCGAATATCTCAAAATTTAAGATGGCGGCGCCCATTGTAAATGTGAAAAAATAGATTCTGCACTATGATATCATTAATAATATTAAATTTATTTACGTTACGCTGTCTTTCTTTTTTGAAAATTGTATAAAAACAAAAAAGTAAATGTTACTATGAAAGTTATAATTTTAAGCGAATATCTCAAAATCCAAGATGGCTGCGTCCATCGTAAATGTAAAAAAATCGATTCTGCACTACGATATTATTCATAATACTATATTTATTTACGTTGTGTTGTCTTTTTCTATTGAAAATCGTATAAAAACAATAAAACACAAAAGTTACTATGAAAGTTATAATTTTACACAAATATTTCAAAATCCAAGATGGCGGCGCCCATTGTAAATGTAAAAAATTTGATTTACTAATATTATATTTTTAAAATTATTAAGTTACTTACGTTTCGCTGTCTTTTGCTATTCAAAATCGTATCAAAACTATAAAAATAAAAGTTATTATTAAACTTATAAATTCTAAGCGAATATCTGAAAATCCAAGATGGCGGCGCTTATCGTAAATGTAAGAAATTCGATTTTTAGTACGATATCATTTAGTGTTTATTATTTTTGTATGGCACCATTAAATACGTCGATAAATGATATGACGAGTCTTCAAAACAATGGCAGTTTTCAGGAATATAAACAGCATCATTTTAAATATATCTATATAATGGGCTGCTGTTTAAAACACTTGCATCATGACTTGAGTCAGGCCAACCAGCACAGATATCAATGAATACTTTTCTGCTGTTACAAACGTTCTGTAAAATTACAGCAGTAAATTGCTTTCTGCAGTAATATTTCTGCTTATGGTGTTTACCCAGTGATGTGCCGTCATTGGAAGCGATGGAAGCGCCGATTCCATCTTTCAATGATTTTCCCTTGTATTTTATATAATATAAATTTTCATATTTTAACGTATTTTGCATTAATTAAAATTAATATTTTATTATAACTGCATTATGTATTTTTTTACAAATCTCTATATACTACATGTGAAAAAAACGATAAGATTGCTATTGTATATTCGAATAATTCGGTGGCGGAAGGAGTGTCGAAACCGGGTCAATTTCCAATCAGCCAGATTATATAGGCATTGATTTGCACATGCGGTTCACAGAACACCTACCTCACACGGTTTAGCTGGTAGAAGCAACACACGCATAAAGCATCTAATTTTATATCCCGGACCGGTTCTGACCCGCTAGCCACCTGTCAACTTCCAAGCAGCCAGATTATAGGCATTAGCGCATGCGCTTTACAGAGCACCAACGTCACTCGGTTTAACTGGTGGATGCTTCACACATAAAGCTTCTAATTTTATATCCCGGACCGGTTCTGGGCTGTTAGCCGCCTGCCTGCTAGATATTCGGCCGCCCTCGCCCAATTATGCGAATCACGAGTAGACTAGATCAACGGCGGGCAACTCCCGCCCCGCAGGCCAGCTACGGCTCGCGAAAAGTTTCTATCTGGCCTGCGATGTCTTTAATAGATTATTAAATTGTAAAAATAACTAATTAATAGTTATTTTTCCAATTCTTTGTAATTTTCGTAAACGATAAGAGAAATAAATGTAGTAATTAACTTTTTATTTATTTATTTCATATTTGCAGACTAAAAAAATTACGAGTCACAAGAAGGCGTCAATTAACTACTACGGCCCGCAGAAATAACGTAAAATTTATTCTGGCCCGTGTTATAAAAAAGGTTGCCCACCCTATACTAGATTTATAACTTAACCCAACCAATAGGAGTTTACTAACATGTTTTTATGATAGTTCTGTATAGTTGACAGGAGTTTAAAAAACTCCATTAAAATATTTGATATATTTATTCTGCATTTATTCCGCTCTCCCATCTTATATTACTTACGGATTTCAATGTTAAACCAGTGATATTACGATTTAGTATGTCTCATCTGTAAGGGGATGCAGAAAAAACGTGTACAATTCTAGTACAGTGTTAAAAATTAACTGTTACTTTAGCAGCATCATTTACAACCAAATTTAATGAATGAGACGCAGAAAATACAAAAAAGCTCCGGAATTTATTTTCCTTAAATTTACAATTTATGTATCGGTTGTCGTAAAAATTTCTTTCCAGTTCTTTCCCAAGACTACAGATATTCAAGTACATAGTAACCGGTTTCAACTTACTTCTATTTAAGAAGTAGTTAAATAATTAAGCGATTAGGGAATTAGAAACATAAATGAAACCCTGATGAAAGAGCCGAAATTTTACTTAAACAGAAGCCTAACTGAACCAATCTCTTGCCGAGTACAGTGGGGTCTGATCTCTTCGTAATATTGCATGTAATAAAGACAGAAATTTTTCCAGTTCAATGAGAGCGGCCGAAAAGTTGTAAATTTTGGAAATTTACGCGAACACTTGGTCCTAAAACAAATTAGTTAGAAAACGAACGACAGATAATCTGTTAAGTTTAACATATTTAGATTTTTACAGCTATGGTGAGAAATGTTTAAAATCTACAACAACCCTGTCGCGTCCTTTGATATATACTAGTGATGCGACAAAAGAGGCATTTGTGTGGCTGCAGTTGTCTGTCATATGTATATATATATATTTTTATTATTGTATTTTTTTGGGCTATTTTCGGCTGTGGGGGTATGATGGTTGGCAACCCGTCGTGTACACGAAGAAGGGGTATTTAAGACGGCACCAACTGGTTATTGGGCCTTTTGTCCTTCCTTGGGAAGACTGGTGAATCATACGGACCCGTGCGGTAAGCTTTTTCATGAGGACAGTTTTTACAGGCGAATAAGGGTCGATTCGTAATCGTGATCCATCGACCATTCTACGCCTCGGACAAGTACGTGTGCTCCATATGTGTGTTATCCCCCCAAGTGTCGTGTGTCACTCAATATTTATAGACAAACGTTAATATATTGTGAAATATTCATCTTTACTGTGATTTCTTTGTTCCCAGGACGAACTGAGTTACGGCAGGTTGAACCATCTATACTATAACTTTGTAACGGTGAGACTTCAGGTGCTCGTGAAATCGTATTTTTGTAAACCTAACCATATATATATATATATATCTTTAATTGTATCATCATCTCTAATATATATATATATATATACTTATTGTTAACTTGTCTCTTTGTGTCTCTTCCCCACGTGGTAATTCACCTACACTCACAAATAGCGTGAACACTTGTTCCTGCAATTTTCCACACATTCGACATTGACCGGTATCGACACCATCGGGATTTGGCACGCACACACCTACCTGGACCGTCTCCGATTCCATTCATTAGCCACCCATTAGGAAGCTATTTCACTAAGTGGATTGTTTTAAGATTTAAAAAGTAATGAATATTTTGTTATTTTTACGTACGTTTCTTCACAAAGTTATATTTAATTATAAGTTTTTTTAAAAGTATATTCATACAATTGAAGAATTTTTTGTACTAGGCATGTATATTCGTCACACATTTTGTTTTACCAAGTAAGTTTTTCTGATAATTTTAATTTTAGCCCTTACATCGGGGCTAGTGATTCAAAAATTTATTTTAAAAAAGTTTTGGTTCGAGACCGTATAATAAAAAAGAAAACATTATTAAAAGAGAAAGACCAATCTCTAAATTAAATATAAATACGTCGACAAAAAAATTCGACATTTTGACGATAAAATTTATGACGAATGACGATTCTTTCGTAAAATTAAAGCAATTTGGAAATCAAAATAGAATAGAATTTAACATTGGTATACAATATAAAATAAATATTGAAAATTATAAGAAGATAATTACGATTAATAGATATATCTAAATTAATAGATGTTATATGTTTTTTCTCAAAGCAAGAATTGGCATTTAGAGGGCATAGGGAATTTATTGAATCTAATAACGGAGGTAATTATATTGAACTATATTGAGTACGTCAGATAATCTATTAAAAATACATTTAAAGAAGTATACGGTTTTTTACTGGCTTATAGAACAAACGAATACGAACGGGCCCTGATGCGCAATTAATTGATTGCTTCTGTAAGTCGGCTTCTTACAGAAACACAGCTTCCCTATCATCAAATGTCACGGCACGCCACTGTTATAGTAATTTTAAGTAACGTTTCATCTATAAATCCAAAAACATTCGGGAAACTTTTCCGATTGTTTTAGGAAACAATTCTGAAAACTTTTTTACAACGTCGGCTGCCTATTGTCCAGTTGGCGACTGAATAAAATATTGTTTCATTTTACTTAGTTTTGTACAAAATGTAATGAACAGTCGATGTGCATGTCCTCTTTCTAATTCAAATCTGTCCGCGATACCACGAAACGATTCTTGGCTTCCCAGCGTCCACAACGATAATAGTATCACTTTTTCTTTGTCAGAATAATATAAAAATGGCCTACCAGTGTTTGATTACTTGTGGAGGTTTATATTTAGTAAAACAAATTCTACAGTTTCTCGTTTAAGGCGAAAATGTGCTTTGAAGTCGATTTTATTGTACCGTGGAATGGTTTCTTCCACATAATCCATGATTTTTACCTTTTTTGTTGGACATTCATTTATTACCGTAAGAATTTCCTCCTCCTCCACTTCTCTTGGCCTTTTATTGAAAAAAGACGAGAATAACAGCGTTGATGATGATCGAGAATTAGTTTAACCGCGTTTCTTTATGCAGCGCTCGAGAAGCGCTTTACAGCGAACACTCTGGAACCTGTTTCTAAATGCAGCGCGTCAATGTAGCGAGCCGTTTTTAAATGTTTGCTGCAAGAGGTCGCTGCAGCAAAGATAAAGCAGTTTTTACGTGCGATACGCGTGTAAAGGAAAAGGGACTCTTACGTGTATAATACGAAATTATGCTATAAAAATAAAAAAGTCGAAGTGACTTGATAAAAATATTATGAAAAGATTAAGAAAAATTAGATTTTATAAAATGACTCTGAAAGTTGTCTGAAGAATAAGAAAATACTATATTTTAAATATAATTATACATTTTCTACCTCTTTACTTCGTTCACATTTTCGGAAAGAGAAATGCTCAATTCTTTATATTTCTTTCAGTGGCGTGCCGTGACATGTGATGATAGAAAAGCTGTGTTTCTGTAAAAAGCCGACTTCCAGGGGCAATCGGTTAATTGCGCGTCAGTAATGGTCTAGGGTCCATTCGTATGTGCGTGGTGGCGGAAGAGACAAAGACAACAAGTATGTGACAAAAACCGTTTATTTTAACATAAGTAAACATACACTATGTACGAAATTGTTTGCTTTAGGACAATCAACTGTTCGGACGTCCTGGCCATCGATGTGGTTCTTCAATGGTCAATCGATGGTGGCCCCGGGACAGTGGGGTCGACAAGTCTGTAAGGCACGGGGTGACTTCGTCCGTTAGAGTCAAGAACACGGTCTACGAGTAAGTCCGAAGTAGCACAGGTTGGCACAATAGACGAGAAATTGTTTTTTTTGCGCATTTACACACGGCGTTTTGGTTATTCGGAACGTCAACCGAGTGCCAGGTGTCCTCGATTGTCAGGGGATTATATCAATCTCCGTTCTTTCTTTCGTCCATTTAATTGGTCATTCTCCCTCAATCACGCTTCCCGAGTGGTTGGACCCACGTTACTAAGCATAACGAGACTGGAGCACGAGAAAAGTCAAAATCGAAGTTGAATTCGATCTTCCACCGATCATAGGACGACTTCCTTCCGCGATTTATGGTTTCTGCCTGGCAGTTTGATATAAACAATGGGTGTCCGACTACAAACGACTTTTACCTATGTGTTTTTAAACTAATAAATTTTTCTCTAAATTAACCGTTTTTACGCGTTTTTCGTGACGGGTCAGACCCGTCCGGTACATCACATTTCCATAAAAGTTTTAACCTTCTTGCTCTCGTGTAGCGGGGAAGCTGTTTTACAGACCTGCACTAAAAGACTCGGGGCAGGTTGAAGGTCATTTGAGTGAATGTACTTGTATTATTTTAAAAATTCGTCTAAAATCAAATTTTTATATTAGAAGCATGAAAAAATATTGCTAGTACGCAAATATCAGTAGTTTTGTTTGGTACACTTTCCATACGCTTGTATTTTTTACTTTTTTCAAAAAAAAATTCGTTTGTTTTGTTTACATTAACGACTTGTAAAATCGTGTCCAATCAAATTGCAGGAAAATCATTTATACCCATATTTTTTGTTTGGCTATATGCTATTTAAATGAAGAATTTTGTTTTCTACATTTTCATATATATTATGTTTGTATAGTTATATATCTTCGCGAATTATTAGACATTATATGAAACAATCCTTTGACCTGTAAAAGCTGATTATGTAAATTTGTGATCATATTATTGATTACGTGAAATTTGTCGAATATTAAATTTTATACTAGAGATAGGACTATCAGTTCTTCTAAATATTATATTATTTAATATTCTTAACTTTTAGAATGTCAGAAGTAATATATTTAAGTTGTTTTTTTCTGTGAGAAAGTCGATATATTGACATTTAAAAGAGTTTTTTGAATGCAATTAATATAATTTTAAGTTTAATTATTGTACTATCTGATAGTATACTATTTATTTCTGTTTATATGAAAATATTAGTATATTACATTTATCGTAAATTATTTTTATTTGAATTTCAATTTCATTTTTATTTAACGGTCTTTTTGTTTGTCAAACACTACCGTGCTGCCAGTCTTCGTACGCTTTTACATTTAGGTAAATACTTTAATATATATTAGATTTATTATAATATATAATTAGTTTGTTTAATTAATCGGTAGATATTAGTAGTAAATAAATTACACATTTTTAGCTATATTATAATTTTTTTTTAAATTTTATTTGTACAAAATTTATTTATATATTTATATTTTAATATGTTTTCATTGTAAAGTATTATTAAACTGAAATTTTTATTTTATTATAGAAAGTTTTAAAATATAACGTTTAGGGAAATTTCTCTTTGTCCTTTTAAACACAAAAAGATTTAAACGGTTACTGGTCAGACTAGTTTGATGTAGCGGAAATAGAGTATTCACGTGATCTTGGGTGGTGACGTATTTCGTGTTTCGTCATTATAAACAATAATTTCATTTAATTTTATATTGTTTCATAATTGTTTAAAATGGTTTTTCTTAATAGATAGATTAACATATTTTCTATAAATAAACTGAATTTATAATTTATATAATTTATTACTGTGTTGATATTTTCGAAGTAATAAATTATTTAAACATCGAATCGACTCCGTTATTATGATAATTGTCTTTTATTGTTATTTTTTAAGAATGTAATCAAATTTTCTATTAAAAATATATTTTATTTACGATTTTCCGAATAACGTATAAATAATTCAAATTGTTTGCGATAGATGGCGGGTTACTCTTACTTAATATAACTGATTTTTCAAACGATAGATGGCGGGTCACTCTTCCTTAAATGGTTTTTCTAACGATAGATGGCACTCCATATGTTTATCTTGAAAACATAATTACAGTATATAAGATTATTCTATTCGTGGAACACAGTTTTAAGTAAAATATGTCATGTTCTATTAATTGAAATGCTCTTTTAATGTTTATTATTTATTTTTTTAATATATATATATATATTATAATTGTTTAAATGTAAAAATATATCTATTCTGCAAACAAAAAAAAAAATTCTGCAGAAAATCCTGCAAAGAAGTGTAAATCAGAACTGACATGTTCTGTTCTGTAATAATAATGTCATATATTCATTATTTGCAAATATTTTAAATATGTCAGAGTAAATATAACACAATAGACAATAGAAGCTTACAGAAGAATTCATTTTGTAAATAAAATATTGTTATTAATAAACAATTTGTCATTTTACTTTTGGTAATAATATTTTATTATTAGTCTATGAATGTACATACGTACGGTACCTTACGATTCGTATGGATGTTACTAATATAGCGTATTAGTTATTGACACATGTGGATGATGTGGATGGATGGAGACGGGCTAGAGATTCGCAAGAAATTTTTCAGTAATAAACCTATAACTGATTGAGATATGCGAACTAGCATAGGGATTTATTTGCATGTTAAATCAAGCCGGTTAACTCGAATTCATCAAACTTTTGATAACTCGGAAGGGGTATTGATACAGTATTTTCATAAACTCGCAGGAATTATAATTTATATAATGATATATATTTATTATATGTTTATAATATAATATAAAATAATTAATAATTATAAAATATAAAATATTATAATAAATAAATAAAATAAATAATGTTTGTCTATCGAATAAATTAATCAGTAATTTTCTGTAAAGTACGTGGGCAGTGGTGCTTCAGGTGTGACCTAGAATTCTAGGTATGTGACTGCAATTCGAACCAGCTTACAAACCCAGAAATTATTTGTTTCATTTTATTCCGATGGATTTTTCGGATTAGCCGACGTAAAAAATAAATGGATTTTGGATAAATTAATTTAAGAAACAATTATAGTACGATATAAGTAATTATTATAATTATTTTATATAAATAAATCTTTGACAAAAATCACAGAAAACGATGATAATATCACAAAATTATTGCATAAAAATATCAGTCTTATGATTACTAAAAAATTAAATTAATAGTATTTACTAAACGTTTATTCTTGTATTTAATTATAATTATTAATAAATACAAATCCTTGTCAAAAATTACAACAAAATATTGTGAAAAATTATTTGAACACATCACAAATTTATTGCATATAGGTACACAACAAAAAATATCAATCTTATGATTACTAGAAACTATAAATTTAAAATTTTTGTTTATTTGGTATACATTGCTAGTGAGAAGATTGCTGCTGCTCTTCTTCAATTAACTTTTCAACTGTGGGTTGTAAATTAGTCGAGCCGAGTAGGAGCGGTAAAATAATTGAAAGTCGATTTCTAAATTTAATTTTTGTTACCGTCATAGTTGAAAATTCCGCTTTACATAAATATGTTGTTGCGAAGGGGATTAACATTTTCATCCCTTTCTCGTGTAGAAATGGATATTCATTTTTCCTTTTGATCAAAAATTTATCTATAGACATTGTTGAAAATCTAGTTTTCAGCATATCTGAACTAATTTCAAGGATGGACTCGTATTCTCTGTTACTTAAATATAATTTACTACTATCATATACTATGAAAGGGTTTGTTATCCACAAATTCCTTTCACGTGTGGTTTTTTTCTGACGAGAAATATTTTTCGACACTATTACTTAAAGATTGTAGGTGTTGCTCAATGATTATATTTATTTTTGATAAGTTTATATCTTGCTGCGAAGTAACAAACTCAGAATAATTATTAAATATATCAACATTATTATTTTTACCTTATCCAACTAAAAATTAATTTTTTTCTTAAATCCATCTATTTTATTAAATAAATGAAACGCATTTATTGCAGTTCCTTGTAAACTTAAGTTTAAATCGTTAATGCATGAAAATATATCGCATATTTTCATGCATAATATATAATATATAAAAGTAAGTGGTAAAATCATACCACTTACTTTTATATTTGTGAAATACAGTTAAAAATATTGTAGGGAACGTCTAGTAATAAATGACATCACATCATTGTGAGATATAAACAAGTGACGTATGTACTTTCCCCAATATTTTGCATTACAAGAATCTGTCTTTAGTGCAGTGCTAAACATAAATTTCGTATAAAATATCTTTTTTCATAATTTAATAAATGAAAATATTATTATTATTATTTCTTTGAATAAGAAAATTTTTTAACATAGAGCGGTAAAAATTCTCCGCGGACCGACGGTTGAGAAACG
Organism: Centruroides vittatus; assembly: GCF_030686945.1. Taxonomy (NCBI): domain Eukaryota; kingdom Metazoa; phylum Arthropoda; class Arachnida; order Scorpiones; family Buthidae; genus Centruroides; species Centruroides vittatus. The sequence goes on from NW_027122580.1 coordinate 86,851, forward strand.
CTGATCTAAAAACACTTAATTGGTTTGCTTTTCCATTGCGAGGCTCTTTTAAAAATGTAATCTTTGCAAAAAGTCGGGACTTTTTTGAAACGCCGCGGGACGCGGGACAAATTGTTAAAAATTGGAATTGTTCCGCCAAAAGCGGGACGTCTGGTCGCCTTATCTCTGGGTGATCGTATACCACCCTTGTTGAATACCATTACTTTTGTTTTAGAAACATTTATAGTTAGTCCATAGTCAAAACAAAATTTCTCTAGAATTGCAATTTTATTTTAATTTTTGCTGATACCCCACAAATGGGGTATCAGCAAAAATTACTGTCGTCAGCATACATTAACAAGGAAGTAAATAGTTTACCGATTACAGGAATCAAAGATATTGGTCGAAAATTTTTGGGATAATATACATCGCCTCTTTTATATATTGGAATAACCAAAGATTCGATCCATTTTTCCAGAAAAGTAATATCTCTTTTAATAGCGTTAAAAGCTTCCAATATTGTAAGAAGAAAGTTTTCTGAAAAACACATTAAATATTCTGTTCTAATAAAATCGATTCCAGGTGAAGTACCAGATTTAAAACGGTTAATAGTTTGTTTTGATTTCTCCAGTGTAAAATCTGTAAAACATTTCTTTTTTATTGGAAACACTTTATACAGATCCAATGACAATTGTTCACCATTAATATATAAAGAATGTTCTTTGGAGATTTTTTCTCGTGATCGAACACTCGCTATCATACCATATATTTGTTATTTTTTTGAATTGAAGATTGGCATTGAAATTTCGCATGTTTTTGATGGGATTAAAACAAAAAATTCAATTCGATTTAATCATTTTTTTAAAGAAATTTTAGCAAATATTGTTTGTGGCGAGTTTCGTGGAATTTTTATCTTACTAACTTGTAAAAATAGGTCAATTTTAGTCGGGCACCAGTTGTGAGCCACACACCTGTGATCGAAGGGTGCGTGACTCACACTATTGTAAAGATTGAACACTTGTAAAGCTTTATAACAAAGAAGTTATCTACATATATGACAAACAAATAGCTGATTTATATTCCTTACATTACACTGAACATTACAGCAACGAACAGTTTATCGTAGGCATATATCATTTTTTCATAACTCGGAGACATCTTACATCTATAAAAATATGCATTTTTTAAAACTTAACAACAGGTTACAAAATAACTTATAACATTCGTTACATAAATTTAGGTTTCCTGAGTATATTATACACTTCTGAATAAAATGCCACTGTAATTTCGATCGTAAACATATACAGTACTAAGTCGAGATACGTTAATTTTAATTCTCGTTTCTTTGAGTCATTACGTGATAATATTGTCGATTTTTTTAAGACGTAAAATAGTTTTCTTTGTTAAAGTTGACATTGAGTTGAGTAAATCATTCATAGTCTTGTCTATATTCCATCTCTCTCATCCAACAGAAATTGATTTTTATTGGTTTTAATGTTGTGAGAAGTTAAACACATAAATACATTACCTACAACTTGTCCGTTAGCATTAATTAAATATTGAACATTGTAGGAATGCGCGACTTTATTACTTGAAGAATGTGCAAATCAAATAGTATTTTTTCTCCTTTATATGAAAGTGTTCTCCGTGAAGTCTTTTCGTACGAAAAACCACACTGATCTGTATTGAATATAAAGTTACGCGAATAAGATGGCAATAAATTGTTTACTGTTGTTTGAAATTGAGCAGCTTTTATTAAAATATCCTTTTCGTTTAATATTTCAATTTTATTTACAAGTTTTGTAGTTTTTCGAGATACTAATCTGTATTCTTTTTTGCATTTAGCAACCCAGGAATCACTAGTAAATTTAATTGAACTATTTAGCTCAACAAATTTCTGTAATTCCCATATTTTTAATTGACTACCTTTAACAATTTTATAGCTGTTTTGTATGATGTCACAACTTGGTGAATTTAAAGACACTTTGCAAAATTCATCGATATTTATTACATAAGCTTTACAGAAACGCGTTTCGGGCTTTCGCCCCTCGTCAAACCGGTAAATACTCGAAGCAAAGATAAAAGCAGTCTAAGATACACCCCCTTCCCTTACATCCGTGGTTTCTTCGAACAGATAAATAAAAGTTTTGATAAAATGAATATAAAACTGGCACCAACCTATAAAAACCTACAAAAAAGAATCCAGCAAACTAAACCTAGCGCAAATAATCAATCAGACAAATACAACACTACTGACGTCGTTTACAAAACTTGACTTCTTTACAAAATGACTTCTTTAGCTTTTTTCCACTGTAATATGCGTAATTTTCATTTTGAATGTTTCTTATGTAAGTTAAGAATTTCTTCTTTTCGTTTTGTTGAAATTATATTTTTATCAGCTTTTTCATCATCATTTGAATATCCTGATTCACAGTTGATGTCTACCTTATCAACTTCTTTTTCTTGAAGCAGGCAAGTGTTTTTTTTTTCATCTGAAATATCTTTAATCAAATTCTTATCTTTCATCCGACAAAACTGTTCGTCATTTCTACTTACATAATTATTTAAAATATCGCTAAATGCATTTAAACTGCTTTTATAATTATTTTATTTAATCGAGCTAATTTAACAGCGGGGGCGACGAGGAAAAAATAGTCGAGTTAAAGATGTAATTATTGTTCGAGGTACATGTCTTGTTTATTTATTTTTAATGTTCGTTTGAATAAAATTACTATAAATCATATTACTATTTTCACTATGAAATGAGTGTAACGTATAAATAAGATACGTATGTTACATGTTTTAATGAATGTAACAGATAAAGTTTGTCTGAAAAGTGCAAGTATAAAATCAAATACTTGCTTTCACTGGACATATTGACAAGTGTTTTGTTTTCTGCTTTTTACAACAGAATGGCTGTTTCTAAAGCCAAAATTTTGAATGCTGCTATAGTCCATGCAGTGAAAGAGTAGACACAAAGTCAACTTGAGCTAGAAGGGTCGATTGAAAGGGATGGAAGATGTGTGAAAGTTGTTACGTGGATCTGATCTCTTTTCGTTGTTTTTTACTCGACCAAACAATCCCTTTAAATGATTGGGCTGTAAATAAGGTTTTGGCGGGACAGTCCCGATTTTTAACAATTTGTCCCGCGTCCCGAGGTGTTTTAAGAATAGTCCTGACTTTTTGGAAGGATTAAATTTTTGTCAATTATGTGTCATAAACATGCGTCTTATGTTTAACATCTAAGCCCCTCCTCAGTGTAATCCTACAAAATCAAAAAACACACTTAGCTATTTCATAAATTTAACGCGTGTAGATCATCTTTACAGACATAAAAGAAAAAAAAATGTTTATACCAAAGAAGGTAGAGCAGCGTTTTTCAAATTTTTTCGATACACCTATATGATACTTCTGGTTATGTTTTTTTTAAAAACATGAGTATGTATCGGATGATCTTAAAAAGTTTTCATAAACATGACGATAAAATCCATAGCGGTACATCTTTTTAAAACAGTGATACAGTAACTGTAATATTTTTACAAGCTATTAAATAACAGTATAAACAATTAAAAATATTATACAACTCCTGGGATATATACCAACATTGGTATTTTCCGAACAGAATAATAATACAATTCAGTGAAAGAAATTTTTATGTGGTGTATTCTTTAAAAACGTTTCGGAATAACTGTAATTACAGTAACAGTTTTACAGGTTGTTTACATACGATAAGGAAATTATTTAACAAATTATAAAGGATAATGCATACATTATATTTTCTTTTCTATTATCTACAGCAGTGTTTCTCAAACTTTTTTGTCTGGTTGCACACTGAAATTATTAAACAAAATTCACGGCACCCCTATTATTATTATTATTATTATTTTATTTTATTCTTTTTTTTTTTTTGCTTTTTTACGGTTAGTAAAGATATGAAAGATGAAAAGTCTTTGAAAAAAATAAAAGTTTTTTAAAGTAAGTAAGTTTATTTCCAAACAACACAAAAACATTCAAAACAAAAGTTATTATTATAAAGGTATCTGGTGATAAAATGAGCTCTCAATTTTTTATGATTTACTAGTGCTAATTGATTCCTTAGCTTTGCTACCAGTAACCACTTCTTGATCATTAGAATCTTCACGTTTTTTTTTTTAATGAAAAAATTATTCATGATATTGAACGACATAATTAACTTCAATATTTTATTATAAAATTTAATTACACGTTAATAATTTATTTTTTCTTGTTGTAAAGAAGAAAAATATTTTTATATGATGCTTTTTCGTTATTGTCTGAATATATAACAATAATAAAAACAATTACTGCATTCAACGCATTTATATTGCACTTCTACTCGCTGCAGGAACAGAAGAACAGACAACTAGTAACTAGTTCGTTTTTTTTCTAGTATTTACGTATCGCCAATTACCGAGTCACTGAGACAAGTGGCGACGTAACAAGATTAGTAGAAAAAAACCAATATTCATTTTTTATAATTGTTTTAATTATTTATTTAATTTAATACTTTAATTCCATTATTTTAAGTAATTTTAATTTAATTATTTAAAAATTTCTCGGCACCCTTGTGGCGTACTTGCGGCACCCGCTTTGAGAACCACTGATCTACAGTATTACATTTGTAAACAGAGTATGACACCTACATTATAGGTTACTTTTTTCTGTCACGCCCTCTATCATACTGTTTTGAAAAGGTGTACCGCTATGGATTTTATCGTCATATTTATGAAAACTTTTTAAGATCATCCGATACATACTCATGTTTAAAAAAAAACATAACCAGAAGTATCATATAGGAATATCGAAAAAATTTGAAAGGCGCTGCTCTACCTTCTTTGGTATGAAATTTTTTTTATGTCTGTAAAGATGATCTACACGCGTTAAATTTGTGAAATAACTGTTTTTTAATTTTGTAGCATTACACTGAGGAGGGGCTTAGATGTTAAATAAGCCCAAAATGCTTATGTGAATATCAATAAAAGAAGTACTTAACCTGATAGCTGTGAGAAAGTGTACCGAAATTAATTGTCTATTCGGATTAAAGAGGCATACATTTACATAACCAATATAACATTTCTACTATATTAAAATAAATGAATAGTTTCATGATTGATATTTGTAGCATCATTGGTTATCAGACTTACAAGTTAGACTATGGTTTGAACATGGGACATAAAATAGATGGGAATTTAAATTTAAAATTCTTTTTGTAAACCTATATTTTTGTCGCGCATATTAGAGTTGTTATCATAGCCTTCACTTGTTAACTTATTTATGTCTAAATTTAATTTTTTTAGTAAATCAATAAGAATTAATTAATGACTTGAAACCGTGTCGCGCTTGATTCTTGTTGACTATGAACACAATATAGTGCTTACGACGATCACTTGGCTTTTCTTCTCCCTGTTATTTAGTTGAACGAAATAACAGGGAGAAGAAAAGCCAAGTGATCGTCGTAAGCACTATATTGTGTTCATAGTCAACAAATCAATAAGAAATAATGTCAATCCAGCCACTGTATTCACTATAGTTTGATAGAATGCTACAGAGTTTTCATGTTTTTCAAACCTTTTATATTCCGAATTAAAATGAACGAATCGAATTACTGTATCTGACTATTTGATCAGTATGTGATAGATCCGGAGTATAATATAAAATAATTGAAAAATATTTGTTTTGTTGACTCAAATTAATAATATTACTTTAATATTTAATGCCAATAAAACGAGTATTTCATTTTGAATTTTATCTTCGAATAGGAATCGCAACAGGAAAACATTTTTAGTTATAATCAACAACAACACGATTCGCGTGTTGCTATTGATGCGTGTTGTTGCGATATAAAAGAATCAAACTTTTTTAATATGTCAGTGCAGTTTAGAAAATTGTGATTGTTGCGATCGTAAAGTTTTGTACTTTTACCATGAAGAGCTAGATTTTGTTTTGCCTAAAAACAGCACTATAAAAATTATTTTCTATAAATTTAATGGAAGATACTATACTATACAACTACTATAAAACTGTACTATAAAATTGTACTATAGTTTTACTATACTATAAAAATTATTTTATAGTACAGCACAATTATAGTACAATTTTATAGTACAGTTTTATAGTAGGCTATCTTCTATTAAATTTATAAAAATCGATAAAGAAATCAACTAATTAAAAGCGTTAAATTTTTCTGGAATTTAAGATTCGATAAAGATCGTTTTGTATTGTGGCTGTACGCCATATTAGATATATATTCTGTTCCTTGTAGAAATTTCCTTCCCAACCCTTCTGGTGACTAATCCCTTTAGAACAAAAGAAAGGAATGGGACCCTGAGGGCTGTATGTGCGAATAACAGGCATTCTTTGTTGGGACATTACAATGATATCGAACATTTTCATTAGGTCATGTTAAAACAAGAACTTAATAGGAAAGATGTGCAAAAATCATTCGATTAGATTATTAGATTAAAATTATAGATTTTGTAATGTTTTAATAGAATCTTTTATATTTTTTATCCCAAGTATCTATCTTGTGCATTGCTAATCAATGCAATTAATTTTAAATTATTCTGTGTTTTATTCATATAGTGACTGCCCAAAAAATAAATTATATAGATATGGATAGGTGGGTTTGCAGATAATCATTATGATGCTTTAAAAGGGGCGGGGTGTTTACAAAAATGTTAGATAATGCTAGAGTCTTTGGTAACATAATGATTCCTTTCTGTTTCTGGAGAGTTAAATAAAAAATTACGCAGTTTATGTCACTTCTTTGTACCTAAGTAATAAAATATGTAATGTTCAATACGTTATGATTTTGTTCAATGTAGAAATTCTTTAACTCCAAAAAATATAGTTTTGCATGGTTGTTTTTAGTTTATTTAAATGATTTAAACGTTTATGATGGCTACCAAAATTTGTTTTACAAAAATTAGTTTAAAACAATTTATATTTTCATTCTAGAATAATTTTTAAAAGTTTTGATAAATAAATTGAGCGTATATAAATTTTCTTAAATTTAATAAATTTCGATTAATTAATTACAATTTATTAGATGTTTATCTATAAAATATAATTGGTATTTTAATTTATATAGTGAAGTTTAATAAAAACTGTAATGATAAATTTATCCTAGAAGAAAAAACTGAATAAATACTTTTTTAAAAGACAATTTAGTAGTTTGTAGTAGTTCCTCACTGAAAAAATGCAGTTACAGATAAAAAAAAGACGGTTAAACCCTAGAAGTTGTTTAATTTTTTAAGAAAAAAATTGTCTTTAAAATATATTAAAAACCCGCACCATAAATAAATACATATATTTGTTACTTATACACGAATAAATCGTTGGTGCACAAGAATAGTGACACAACTCAAAAAAATAGTTCTTCCAGAACAGCCACTTAAAAGTTTCTTGTTTCCTGTAAGGCTTTGTCATGATCTTGGATTTTTTAAATTTTCAAATCTATTTTGGAAATAAATGTTAGTGTTCGTTCTTCCACATAAAAATATGGGGAGTTTGCTATACATTTCTACAATAAACTAAAATTGGAAATTTTTGAGTTGTGTCACTATTCTTGTGCACCAACGAAATAATTCTTATCAGCCATATATTATTAAAAATGCATTTATAAAAAAAATGCAGAACTGGGAACGGTTATTTGTGGTTTAGCCTAGTGACAAGTAAATTCGTGTTTCGACAATTAAAAAGTCGGTAAAACTAACACGAACCATCTTAAAATTAGACGATGCTTTAAGTAATTTCTAATTCTCGGATTTGTTTAATTAATTAGAATAAATGAAATCATGTAAGAATTTTTATTCTAATTTAATAAAAATTTATAAATTTGAAGTCTTTTGAATATATTTTTCTTATATATTACTTCAAAAAGTTTAGTTTCTCTAGAAGTATGCCAGAACAACTGAATTAGTCGATTCTAAGAAAAACAATCGAATCGAATAATTGGCTTTTTACAACTGATTTGTGCCCAACACTAGTACGATCCGGAGACAGTGTCCTAATTCTTTTTCTATGAACTATTAACCATGGGTCATTTCACAATTCGGGAGACTCTCTTGTTTTTAACCTATTTCACCCACAGTCACAGATGGTGAAGTTAACTGTTTCCTCTTTTACATATATCTATATATGCTTTTACTGTCTACGCAATTTTCCCCGTATATCGTGATACGCTTTTGAAATGTAGTAAATATTTTATAATGAACACTAATTTATGGTATATTATATATTGGTAAATGAACCATGCTAAGCATTTCCTTGTTATAAAAATGCAGCGTATCGTATGTAATGCACAGACAAACGGGAAATGTTTTTATCAATGCGTTCAAAAATACGAAAACAACAACGTTTTTATAATTTTCACATTGTTCGGAAAGAGAGAAAATTTCACTTTTCAAATTACAGAACATATTCCTTAAAGTTTTCATTAAATTTCAAAATAGTACTTTTTATAAATATTGTTATTAATTTCAATGCATCAAAGATGTTTTGAATTTTTAAATTTTTCTACATTTTCTTTTTGTTGATTTTAAATCTCCAACCGATATATATTGTTTATTTAATAAAACGATTCATTCATATTTTTATCGGACCATTATATAGCCCGATAAGAATTTGAATGTATCGTTTTATTAATTAAATAACTAATAAAAGTAATTTGATAATATACGTAGTACTTTTAATTTACATTAAAATTTTACTAAACACCATCAATTTTTCAAATAATAATTATTTTCTAAATAGACTAAAATGATAATTTAATTAATTCAGTTTATTCAAAACGTTGTTAAAAATGAAAATTAATTAATCTAAACACTGAATTGGCTTGCTTTTCTATCATATTTTGCCTGGGAAGTTCGATTATGCTTAGTTTTATTAGAAAAACATTCAAATTTATAGTTCTTTAATTAAAAACGGATTAACATATTTTATTTTTAAAACATTTGAATAAAAACGAATGTTTTCATGTGGATAACAAAGCTTCGATTTAAAATAAGAAAGTACACGATGCAAGAGCAAAGTGTTATAATTAGAAACATTGTAGATAGTGGAAGTAACGACCTTGCTGTGAATCAATTCCACCTGGTTTAGATAATAGTCCTAGAGAAGCTTACAGAAAAGGCATTTCGGAAACATCGAAAACTAATAGTTTCTTCCTATTGAAGCGGTTATTGGCTAATCATAAATAATTTAGCATGATTAAGCTACACTATATATAAAAAAAACCCATTCTTCATTTTAATTGCGTGTTTTTTTTTGTAGGATAGTTCAAGATTAAAACGCAATTAAAACATTATAAGGTTGTTTTACGTATCATCGAATTAAATTCAATACTCTAAAATCGCCAATTAGTTTATGAATTACTTCTTGTATTTTTATTGTCTGTCTATTATTTTCTATATGTTCATTATTCCTTCCAGTTATATCAATAGGGTCAAATCTGGATTCAAATAGAGAATTCTGTAATAAATATTGTTAATATAAATTCTGTATTAAATAGATAAAGGGGCATCAGTCTCTGATATTAATGCACGTAAGTCTTCTATATTCCCCGTTGCGGCCTCGCCCGCATCTGAAAGTTTGATTAGTGGTAAACATTCCGGGGATCATAAAGATGCCACAGTTAAAACGATTGGTTCAGTAGTTTTCTCGATTAGTGGTCACAAACGAAAAATACGTTGTCTCTTTATATAGTAGTATAGATATAGATATAGATTCGTCGATTTTTGTATTTCAGAATAAATGTAGTTCTAACGAAACCAACAGAACAGCCGCGTCTTAGTAATTTCAGAAATTGCGTCGTCCTTTGATACCAAATATTTGGTTCGAAGTATTATCAATCGAAGACTAATTTAAATTATAATAATATAGTCTAAACGATCTTTCCAGAAGGTTGGAATGCGTAATCAAAGTAGGGTGACGAGACAACCATAACAAAAATCATTTCCGATTGTTTTTTGTAAGTCACAATACATGAAAAAGGCACACGCACTCATAAAGTAATATCCTTCTAGTCCTTCTCCATCCTTAGGATCATTTTTCTCTGGTGCATTGAAGATATCCTCTAATTTTCTCTTCTTTCCTGAATCTTGTGAACTGTAATTAGCGTTTCACGCGTTTTGACTTTGGTAACTCTGCGTAATCGATGTCAATTACAGGTGGAAAGTTTAGAAGGCATTACTCAATGGTATTTCCTTTAAAGGGGATGAAAAGGATTGAGAAGGTGTTAGACAGAAGGAAAAGTTATTTGTGGTAGAGGCCAAAAGGGATGAAAATGTGAAAGTAAAGTGAGAAGGGGAAGGGGAGGTCACCAGCCGCACCGGGATTTTATTTGAAACAATATGTTACATAGTAAGAAAATAAATTTGACACAAAGTGACAAACGCTAAAAATGAACGTGTAATCGATGTCGCTTGTTTTGGTGAAAACTAGTGATGTAACGAGTATTCGGTTACTACCCGGTATTCGGCCTATTCGGCCTATTATTCGCTATTCGGCCGAATACCGAATACCTGAAAACAGGAGTAAGAAATAACAAAAACACAGTAAATTAATCATTTTGGTAACTTTTATTAATGCTGAACATTAAGCTATAATTATTAAAGTTAATAAGAAATAGCGTCTAACACTAGTATTAAATTATTTCGTAATTAAATATTATTATAGCCTTTATCTAGCCCGATATCTTATGGCATTGATGGCGTGTAGGTTAGAATGTATCGGGCATTAATGTTATTGTTTAGTTAATTATGTTATATTCGTATTCGCGTATATTTTAATATTTTTTACGAAACGTTTTAATGAAAGAATTATTTATCTATTTCTAGAAGATGAGTAACTAATATATAATTTACTTTATATATAAAGCAAAAAATGAGCATTTCTCATTATATACAAATGATAACATTTGAAATCGTGTTAATTTTAAAAATATTGACAAAAACAATAGCAACAAAATATCACAAAACTTCACAAATAGAAACCCCCAATAATATATTTGAACTGTTCCACAACTGGGGAGAAACTAGACCGTACGTCCCCACTAAAGTATATCCTTAGGGTACTATTCAGTCTACAAATACGTAGTAAAAACAAAATATTTAAAGAGTTAAAATAATCGATTGCAAATAAAATAACTTATAAGTTATAACTTACATCTAAATACCAACAACTGCCGAATCATAGCGGGCTATTTACGGCTATTACATAAATTAAAAACCAATTTAGCAGTAGAGGTAGACGTTAGGCTCCATCTCATATTAACTTTAATAATTATAATTTAATTAATTAATTTAAATAATTTAGACCTACTGGAAGAAAAAATTCGTAGTGACAGCAGGCCAATAGAGAGTAGGGTGCGCGATCCTTGCCATTATGCGGTTTGCGCGCCAATTTTCGTACGTGCGTTAATCAAGCCGAATAGTTTGGCCGAATATTCGGCCATTCGGCCACGCTCCTGGCCGAATATTCGGTATTCGGCTGACGACGAATATACTATTCGTTACATTAGTGAAAATCCTTTCATTGTTGGTATTCTGCTGTTCTGTCAAAATTTGTGAAATTATAAGCAAAAGGATGATGCTAAACATGAGTAATGTTCAGTCATTGTTTATTTAGTTGTTGATTCTCGTGAAATAGCTAATTAATAATGAACAATATTATTAACCTTTTTATACTCGCGGCCCACCAAATATTTCATAATTTTTTGTGACCCCCATTTTTTAATAATAATTTATATTTGATAATTTGATAATTTATCTATAATAAATTGATTTTTTATTATTGCTTTATTTTTATATAATAAATGTAAATCATAACTTTATTATTTCATTATCTATTTAAATAACATTCAAACTTCACAATTAAACATGAAAACTCATTAATTTTTAACAGAAAATAAAATAAGAAACATGTCGATAAATCGATCCAATGTCGATGCTAAAACTAAACTAAAACTAAAACGTCCACTTGTCGTAAGGATTTTGCATAACTTTTGCAAAAATATTTTCAAAGCCTAAATTTTCAAAGCCTACTATTTTTCCTAATTATTTTTAAAATTCAAGCATTAATAGTTTCTTAAAATTGCTTTGGAATAAAAGAAGTAAATACTGCGGTGTAAGTAGCATATTTACATTTATTTCTTCTGTACTAACAAAGTTGTATGTAGGAAGAAATACAAAATAAATAAATAAAAACTAAATAGGAAAACTTTATCTTTCTTATTTCACTTTTCAATACGATATTCGGATTATACATCAATTTTCTTTTTATTATATTCTGAAGGAAATTTTGCATAATTTGGCGGCCCCCGGCAAACTTCTTATGGACCCCCAGGGGCCGCGGCCCCCCTGTTAAGAATCACTGGTCTAGGGTCCATTCGACGGCCGGATGGCCGAGCGGTCAAGGTGACAGCCTACCGCTCTGGGGGACCCGGGATCGAATCCGAACGGGTCGAATAATCCCCAGGAATTTTTCGGGGGCGGTCCGTTCGGATATGTCGGGCCCCGTCCCTCACCACCCGGTCGCCCCATTGTGGGCCTGGCCGAACCCATAATGGGCCTACTAAAGGAGGCCCTCTTAGTGCCCACAGGGCGAAAAGAGTTAAAAAAAAAGGTCCATTCGTATTCATTTGTTCGATAAGCCAGTAAAAACTGTAGACTTCTCTAAATGTATTTTTAATATCACAATTACATTCTGAATCGCTAGCCACGATATAAGGGCTAAAATTAAAAATAAATTATAAAAACTTACTCGGTGAAATAAAATGTGCGGTGGATATACATACCTGGTACAATGTATTGTTCGATTGTATTAATATACTTTTAAAGAAAATTATAATTAAAATATAGCTTTGTAAAGAAACGTACATAAAAATAACATAAAATAGTCTTTACTTTTTAAATCTTAAAACAATCCACTTAGTCAAATATCTTGATACGAGTAGCTAATGGATGGAACTAGTGACGGTCCAGGTAGGTGTGTAGTGAGTGTGTGCGTGCCAAATCCCGAGGGTGCCGATACCGGTCAATGTCAAATGCCTCTTTGTCGCATCACTAGTATATCTCAAAGGACGCCACAGGGCTGTTGTAAATTTTAAACGTTTCTCACCGTAGCTGTAAAAATCTAACTATGTTAAACTTAATAGTCATTCGTTTTCTAACTAATTCGTTTTAATACCAGGTGTACACGGAAATCAGTTATCCACTGTACTGAGCGAGTGATTGGTTCTGTTAAGCTTTTGTTGAAGTAAAATTCTGGCTCTTTCAACAGGGTTTTATTTATGTCCCCATTCCCTAATCTCTTAATTATTTAGTCACTTCTTAAGTAGAAATAAGTCGAAACCAGTTACTTTGTACCTGAATATCTGTAGTCTTGGGAAAACAGTGGAAAGACAAATTTTTATGACAACGGATATATAAATCGTAAATTTAAGGAAAATAAATTCTAGAGCTTTTTTTTGTACCATTGTATGTACTGTACGTCTCATTCATTAAATTTGGTTGTAAATGATGCTGCCAAAGTAACAGTTAATTTTTAACACTGTACTAGAATTGTACACGTTTTTTCTGCATCCCCTTACAGATGGGACATACTAAATCGTAATATCACCGGTTTAACATCGAAATCCGTAAGTAATATAAGATGGGAGAGTGGAATAAACGCAGAATAAATATATCAAATATTTTAATGGAGTTTTTTTAAACTCCTGTCAACTATACAGAACTATCATAAAAACGTGCCAGTAAACACCTATCGGTTGGGTTGTTATAAATCTAGTCTAGGGTGGGCAACCCTTTTTATAACACGGGCCAGAATAAATTTTACGTTTTTTTCCGCGCTGTAGTAGTTAATTGACGCCTTCTTGTGACTCGTAATTTTTTTAGTCTGCAAATATGAAATAAATAAATAAAAAGTTAATTACTACATTTATTTCTCTTATCGTTTCGGAAAATTACAAAGAATTGGAAAAATAACTATTAATTAGTTATTTTTCCAATTTAATAATCTATTAAAGATCTCGCGAGCCGGATAGAAACTTTTCGCCAGCCGTAGCTGGCCCGCGGGTTGCCCGCCGTTGATCTAGTCTGCTCGTGATTCACATAATCGGGCGAGGGTGGCCGAATATCTAGCAGGCGGCTAACAGCCCACAACCGCTCCGGGATATAAAGCTGTACTCTTTACGAGTGTGTCGCTTCTACCAGCTAAACCGGGTGAGGTTGGTGCACTGTAAACCGCATGTGCTAATGCCTATATAATCTGGCTGATTGGAGACTGACCCGGTTTCGACATTCCTTCCGCCACCGAATTATTCGAATATACAATAGCAATCTTATCGTTTTTTTTCACATGTAGTATAGAAATTTGTAAAAGATACATAATGCAGTTATAATAAAATATTAATTTTAATTAATTCAAAGTACGTTAAAATATGAAAATTTATATTTTATAAAATTCAAGGGAAGGTCATTGAAAGGTGGAATCGGCGCTTCCATCGCTTCCAATAACGGCACGCCACTGCAGAGTAATACGATTTAAAAATTCGTATGAATGAGCACAAACAATTTTGTCAAATAAACGATAATTCATAACAGCGTATGTCGTTTAGTACTAACTGCAGTTTTAATATCGAGGGATACAATGGATTATTTTAATTTAATTAATTGATCCTTGTTAGCTAACATATACAGAGTTTCAAAGATATTATATGTATAATATTTTTAAAATTCAGTATATGTTAACTAACAAGGAGAGACTATTATTAACTAACAAATGTTTGCCGCCATCTTTGATCCTACTTGTATACTTTCCGCCATGACAGAAGCTATCTGTATCACGTGACAAGGGCTGATCCGATTTTACAGATCGATCCATACAAAACGATAAGTATATGCACCCAAGCAAGCGCAAGCATTGTTGCCAACCAAATTGCAGAGGATTGGCAACACTTTATCGTCGTCCCAGTAATTTGTTAGTATAAAAGATTGAGTTTTGGATTAAACGAGAAAATGGACTCTTCAATGGCTCAGAAGACATGGGAACTATTCAATAATATTGATTCTGTTCAAAGTATAGACGATGTTTATAAATATAACAGAAAACAACAACAAGACATCCTAACTGCTAAACCGTGGGAAAAAGAGTGAGTGAAGGTTCACGAAGTTTTAAATTGTTAGTTATAAAGTTACTGATATTTTGAACTTTTATTACGCAGCCCACATTATTTTAAGGATATAAAGATATCCGCATTAGCTCTTTTGAAAATGGTAATGCATGCCAGATCAGGTGGAACATTGGAAGTGATGGGTCTTCTACTTGGTAAAGTAGATGCTAATACTATGATTGTTATGGATTCATTTGCATTGCCTGTTGAGGGAACTGAAACTAGAGTGAATGCCCAAGCTCAGGCTTATGAATATATGGCGGCATATACTGAAACAGCTAAACAGGTAAATTTTTTCTTTTCAATTACTTTAATTTTTTCATTCTTAGATATTTACGTTTACATTCAATTTAAAATATTGCACATTTTTAAAGAATTTGATTAGAGGGAGGGCCCAAATTAGAATGTGTACAATTCACCACTGTACCAATGTGGTTGTAGCCATTAGCATTGTGTATCAAGGGTAAACTCTTAGATATTGTATTTAATGTACATGTGTATAAGTGGGTTTGTTACATTGGTACTTTTTGGTTAACGCAATGTCAGAAGATTATCGCGAAAGACTGTTGCGTTTAACAATTTAGCCTGAGCGACTGTGCCGGCTTACAGTAGCTCACTCAACTGTTTGTGGAGTATTTGATATTGTATAGTTTTAGGAGTGTGGGCTCACCCTCCCACTCGGGTGCTGAAGTGCAGGTGATAGTGAGCACCGGTACACGTCTACATGCAAAGCATATAGAAGACGTGGTAGACTGATAAGTGTTAAAAACTGATCCTCATAGATGAATATCATGCAAAGGGTCAACAATTCCGAGGTGGTGTGAAATGCCTCATTTGGAGCTTGAATCTTACCATTTTGTAAGTTAATTGCTTATCCAAAGATCAGCATGAAATCCAACCCTCAAATTCATTCATCTTACCCATTGCTGTACATATTGGTTGGCATTTCATGTTTTCTTAATTAAATATATGGATGTTCCCCAGAAGCGATGCACAGTCATGTCGCCCAAAAACTATGTCAAAGAGAAGAGGAAGAAGACAAGTATAAGAATAGGTACTTTAAACATTGGAACATTGAATGGGAAGAGTAGAGAGTTGTTGGATCTTATGCAAAGAAGGGGAGAGAGCATTTTGTGCCTGCAAGAGACAAGATGGAAAGGTAATAAAGCTAAAGAACTTGATGAAGGGTACAAGCTGTTTGTGAGTGGAGCAAATAAGGGAGGAAGGAATGGAGTTGGTATCGTAATTGATAAGTTCTAAAAGACGGTGTCTGTGAGGTTAAATGAAGGTGTGATAGAATTATGAGCATTAAGTTGGACATTGGTGGAATTTTCATTACGATTGTGTGTGTACATGCTCCTCAGCCAGGTAGCAGAGAAGAAGAAAAGACAAGCTTTTGGACAGATCTTCACCAAGTTATAATAGATGTTCCTATGGACGAGAGATTAATCTGTGGGGGCAATTTAATTAGTCATGTTGGGAAGAGGAAGAATGTGGAAAGAAGAGTTCTTGGGAGGTGGAGTGTGGGAGAAAGGAATGGAGAGGGAAAAGACTACTTGATAATGCTGTGGCTTTTGACCTTGTGCTAGTTAACACCTACTTTGAGAAGAAAACGAACCAACTTGTTACATGCATGAGTGAGGTTGATTCAGCCTGATTGATTTTTTTTATTGTGCCACAGGAGACATCTGAGAGAAGTGAGAAACAGTAAGGTGTTAAATGGAGAAAGTGTTGCTACACAACATAGTCCTCCTGGTGGATTCTGACTTTCTTATGGACCGAATTGTGTTAGCCAGATTGAACAAAGGATCAAATGATGGAGATTGAAAGAGGAGGAATTAAGGAAAGAGTTTAAGTTAAAAATGTTAAAAGAAATCCAGTTCCCAGATGATGTGCAAACATGGTGGTTGCTGAATAGTTATTACATTTTAAAAGTTGGAGAAGAGGTTTTGGAAAAACTTCAGGAAAGAGATCACCAGAAGGAAAGGAACTTTTGTGGTGGAATGCTGAGGGACAAGCCACAGTTAAACAAAAGAAAGAGGCAAAGAAAAGGTGGGATTTGATGGGAAGGCTAGAAGATAAAGAAACTTACCATTTGGCAAATAAAATGACTCAAGGCAGTGGCTATTGTGAAAGCAAAGATTTTAGAAGAGGCTTATAAAATTTTCAAAAGGAAAGGTTGTGAAAGGCAGTTGATGAGAATTGCCAAAGCAAGAGATGAGGCACCAAAAGATTTTACCTCTATTAAACTGATTAAAGATGATAAAGGAATGGTATTACAAGATTATGAAAGAGTCAAGGAAAGATAGAAAGAGTATTTTAGGAATTTATTGAATGAAGAAAATCCCAGAACTTTATATGAGAATGGAGAGGCAAATGAAGGAGTGGTGCGAGATATTAGCAGAGAAGTTTGCTCGGGAAAATGAAGATTAAGAAAACAGTAGGCACTGATAAGATTCCAGTTGAGGCTTGGAGAGGTTTGGGTAAGGAGGGAATTGATATCCTCTGGGACTTATGATGAAACTCTGGCAGCAGGAGAAGATTCCAGATGAATGGAGGAAGAGCATTCTGGTGCTGATTTTTAAAGGGAATGTAGAGAATTGTGGAAATTACAGAGGTATAAAGTTATTGTCCCATACTATGAAGATTTGGGAGAAAATTGTAGAAAGAAAGATTAGGCAGGAATCTGAGATTGGAGAGAAACAGTTTGACTTTTTGCCGGGAAAGAGTACGACTGATGCTATCTTTGCTCTAAAACAGCTGATGGAAAGGCACAGGAAAATGCAGAAAGATTTCCACATGGTGTTCATAGATCTAGAAAATGTGTATGATAGGGTATCAAGGCAAGAGGTATGGAGATGTTTGAGGAAAAAGAATGTTTCAGAGAAATATGTTAGGCTCGTCAAGGAAATGTACAAGGAGCAGAGACCCAAGTTAAGAGTAGTGTGGGCACTACAGAAGGGTTCTTTGTTAATGTTGGATTACATCAGGGATTGGCCCATAGCTCTTATTTGTTTAACCTGATAATGGATGTGTTGGTGTGTGACGTGAAGTGTAAGGCTCCATGGAGTATGCTGTTTGCAGATGATATTGTGCTGTGTGAACTTTCCCAAACCAAGGCTGAGAAGAAACTGGGAGATTGGAGAAAAGTTTTGGAAAAAGAGGCATGAAGATTAGCAGAACTGAAACAGCTTATATGACTCTGAATGGTAGAGATGAGTGTAATGTTAAAATCCAAAATGTGCTGCTCCCTTTGGTTTTGAGTTTTAAATATCTTGGGACATTTGTCGAGATGGGAGGACAATTTAACTCAGAGGTGCAGCATAGAATTCAATGTGGATGGATGAACTGGAGGAAGCTGAGTGGTGTGTTATGCGACAAGAAAGTTAGCTGCAATCTGAACCTAGGAAAATTGTAAAAGACAGTTATTAGACCTGCAATGTTATATGGAGCAAAGACATGGGCAATAACAAGAGCCCGAGAAAGAAAGATGGAGGTGACAGAGATGAGAATGTTGACATGGATGTGTGGAGTGTCAAGGAAGGATAGAATAAGGAATGATTTTATTAAAGGTTCTGTTAAGGTGGGCCCCTTGAGCAAAAAGATACAAGAATGTAGGTTGAGGTGATTTGGCCACATAGAGTGAAGAAGTGACAATTATGTTGGAAAGAAGATCGGAAAACTGGTAATAAGAAGAAAAGAGGAAGACCAAAAATGCATTGGAAAGATAAGGTGGAAGAAGACTTGAACCAGAGGGGACTTAAGAGAGAAGCCCTTGATAGGGAGAAATGGAAGAAACATATTAGAGAAGGAAATGCCAACCCCATATAAACATGGGGAAAGGATAAAGAAGAAAAAGAAATAATTTATTATATTTATATTTATTTAAGGGCACTAGTTCCTTGGCCCTGCCCCTTTTACATTACTACCAGCAACCAGTTAATGCATGCATACTTAAAGTATATTATATATAAAGACAATAAGTTAGTTACATTATTTTGTGTACTTTCCCAGAGTGGATAATATCAATTAGGTTGTATATTCAAGAGCAATCTTATTCAAAAGTGACAATCTTATGTCTTAAACATAAGATCTAGCATAAACACCATTGCCATAAGTGTCAAATACAGCCTCTTCAACCTTCAAATTTCCGGTACACAAGAAATTTGAAGGTTGAAGAGGCTGTATTTGATCTTATTTGTATCGGTAGTCACTAGTGAAGATTGTTTGTTTGCCATAAGTGTATAAAGGAAGACACTAACAGTAGTATATAAAATAACTTTTTATATATTTACAGTAGAGAACCGAAAATCGGAATTAATTGGGGACTGGGGTTGTTCAGATTAGTGATTTGTTCCGATTACCGATTATGTACGAATAAATATATTAACCTGTCTGATGTTCAAAGTTTTCTCCGTTGTGTGTGGCTTTGTGTTGAATTTTCGTCGATTTTAAGCCTAACGAAAATTTTTATAATAATAATCGAGGCTATCGTATCGTTAAAAATTATTTCTGCATTTTGTACAAACAAAATAAATATATTGAAGAATATAAAAACATGAAAATTATACTTTAGAAGTAAATTTAGTATCAAAAACGTTTGATTCAGCACGACACAGTCCGACTGAAAATCGTTTCGATTACCGGGGTTCCGATTAACGAGTCTCTACTGTATTTATTTATGATCTGTTATAAAATTTGTAAAGCTTTTCTGTAAACATTCACAGAAAATAATTTATTAATGCAGAATTACTTATAAAGCAATGAGAAATATATCCATTTGTTTTAAAAATGGGTATATTTCAACACCTATAAAAAATGAAAAAGTAAACAAAAGTTAATTTTATGATGCTTTGTATCGATTGGGGTCACAATAGGAGCCATACACTTCCTATCAGAAATGCATGGGAGCCACATCCTTCATTGCAGTGGTTCTCAACCTTTTTTGTTGATGTATTCCAGTGTTTCCCAAAGTGTGGTACACGTACCCCCAGGGGTACGGGAAAAGTTTAGTGGGGGTACACGCTGCACCGTGCTTCGGCTGTTCCTGGTCAACAAGCAGTTTACTTTTTTCGATTACAAACATAGAAAAAAAATAAAAAACTTCATTACTTCTTAACGGTTTCGCCAGGTGCTGTGATTCTGTGTATTCCTCCACCCTTTGGCCAAGACAACAGTGTCACACAAAAACCTCCAGTATCTACACATTGAATTGTTACAATGTGCACGTGTGTATTTTTAGCTTTTGTGCGATTTTTCTAACAGGGAAGGTTTGTTATGTTCTTTAGTATTAATAAAAAGCTAAAAATGACGAATAAACCAATTTTTCTATAGCTAGTTACTACAACTAACAATTCTTAGCAGAGACTTATTTTGACAGTGCTTCTAGAAAGACGAAAACGAGACCTAAAGTCCATATCGCTATATCTAGGAACAATATTTTCCACATGGTCTTCTATTTTGGCTTTTTCGATTTTTCAATTGCAGCAGCATATAGAAATGGAATATCCTTGTTATCTTTGGTTTTTGATTTAAAGTATATGCAATTTTTTTTGACGAGGGGTACAGCATTAAGAAAATTATACAAAGGGTACACAGATGTCAAAAGTTTGGGAAACACTGATGTATTCCATTAGCCCATTAATTGTTTCTCAAGTACCCCTTATATTTTTGTATGTAAATTTTATAATTACTGCGTTATATGTATACAGCCCTTATAACTGAGCACCATAAAAAAACTATAACTAAAAGTGGATTACATATTTACATTAATAATAATAAATTTTATCAGGTACAGTACATACATTTATTTATTATTATTTGATAAGTATATTATATGAAATCACAGAAGCCATTTCAATACATTCATAAATTACATTTCCTAAAAATAAATAATTATGATTGATAATAAACAAAATTTAAATTATTATACAATAATTTCTAACAAAATTTAATGGGATATTTGTTGCGAAAATCTTCAGCAATTTTTTCAAAATTTGGTTCCCACGTTGTTAACTGACAACGAATTTCTGTTGATGCGTCAACCTGTTTCTTTTTTAGTTTCTGTGTCGTAGTATTTGGCAAACCACATTTGCACAAATACGTTGTTACAAATGATAAAAGTTTTCTTATAGCTTTATTAGCTATGTTTGGATAAGCTTTCAGTAGATTAGCCCAAAATGAAGATAAAGATACAGTAGAAAACATTTCTTTCTATGTCGTGTCAGTAGAGATGTCAATCAGTTGCTCTTCTTTTGCTGACAAGCTATAATTTTTTTTTATTTGTAGAAAAAGGTTTTACTATCCACATATAATTTTCAATTTCATTATCGTTAGGAAAATAATTGTTAAATGAAGTCAACAAATCCTGAAGATGTTGAATTATAGCTTTTTTTAAAATCAGTATCAACGAGAATCTTCTTTTCTAAAAGATAAGAACTCAATTTATCAAAAATGTCAAATTCTCCTGCCTTACATCTTTTCTCCACATTGATATTTTCATCTTAAATGCAGAAATTTTTATTATTTTTTCGTTGCAGTGATATATTTGATAAACTTAACGCATTAAATTTGTCACATAAATAGGCTACTCCTGGTAAAGTGTAGTCAGAAATCATAAAATCAATGTGTTGTTGTATTTTTTTCTTAGTTGATTTCTATATAAACCACACTCGTACCCAGCAGAATTCAATATACAAAAAACTTAAACAAACACCTTAATGTTCGCTGAGAAATTTATTAATTTAACTAACGTTTTCGGCTTATTCAATAAGCCATCTTCAGGTTTTAACTTTCGAACAAGAAACAATATCATTCTATTAAAAGAATACAATAGTTTGAAAAAATTCAAATCATTAGTAACGGACAAAAAATAAAACAAAGAGGATGAACATGGTAATAAAAATAAATAAATAAACATAAATAAATAAAAATGGTAATATAAATAAATAAATATACAAAAATATATAAAAACAAAAAAAGAAAAAAAGGAAGAACGTGGTAATATAAATAAATATACAATAAAATCGTAAAAGATACAACAAATGTAAGGTAAAAACGTTTTACTCGTGCCCATATATACTACTATCTATCCTAACCAGAAATACTTCCCCATAGAGCTCACGTGTCTCTTATAAATTTTTAACTGCATATTTCCAAGCAGAAGGAAGACCTTCTGCGTCCCTTGCGTTAATACATTTATCTCTTAGAAATTTACAGAAGCAAACTATCTTTTCAGTCGCTCTTGCCAAAGTTGGGGAGTGTACCTGCTTTATGATTTTCGCCTCATTCCAATGTACTAAGGATCCCTCCGCCTGCCCCATCTGGGCTAATACCGTTGTGTTGGAACCTTTTCTAATATCATATTTATGTTCCTTGATCCTTATTCCTAGGTTTCTAGTAGTAACCCCCTACATAATCTTTATTAATACCTAATAGCTGGTTCTCGTAGGGAATCTTATACACACCCGCCTCATCTTCTTTTTTAACTAACCCTTTATCGTTTCTAAGTATTTTATACAAATTCGGAGCTCTTTTCAAGATCACCCTTGTATCCTTAGTTCTTGCTATTTCTTTCATAATCCCTCCCAGATACTTATTGTATGTAAATTTCGTGTATCTGTAAGGCCCGTGCCTGGTGTCCTTATCATTACTGGCCTCAAATTTTCTAATAATGCCCTCAATGACTTTCCTCCTATAACCTAATGTTCCTGCTATCTGTATAATTCTTTCTATCTCTGTATCCCAGTCTATCACATTTTCACAGTATATAAAGGCCCTTCTAACCAATGCTCTAAATGCTGCTAACTTATATTTATAAGGGTCATTAGAGCTTGCAGGGATATATAGTGGGCTATGTGTAGGTTTAATGAAAACGCCGGTGGATATATGCCCTTTGTTAAATATAAAACATTAATGTCTAAGAAATGTACTATCCTGGAGCTTTTCTGCTCTAGCTTCAGGTTAAGGCCCTCTTCGTTCTCGTTAATTCTATCTACAAAGTTAGCAATTACTCGATTGTTCCTCCATATTATAAAAACGTCGTCTACATATCTCTTGTAGAATACTATATCCCTTTCGAAGCCCCGCAAAACCTTTTCTTCTACTTTACTAATCACAAGCTCGCAGAGGAGCCCCGAAATTGGGCTTCCCATCGGTACTCCCCTTTTTTGCTTATATACTTGTTCTTCGTACGCGAAGAAGGATTCGCAACATACTAGGTTAGCCATTTCTATAACCTCATCTCTGTGTTGTGTTAACGTTGGGTTATCTCTGAACAAGAACTCCATAAGTGCTTCTACACAGGACTCAATCTTAATAGAC
This sequence comes from Centruroides vittatus, assembly GCF_030686945.1. Taxonomy (NCBI): domain Eukaryota; kingdom Metazoa; phylum Arthropoda; class Arachnida; order Scorpiones; family Buthidae; genus Centruroides; species Centruroides vittatus. Next base: position 110,342 of record NW_027122580.1, read on the forward strand.
TGGTACAAACTTTCGTAATCTAACACAGTTCCCACTTCTTCATCCTTCGAAAGCGATGCTTTGTAGCTCTTTAACTACCATAACAGGATCCTTTACCACTAATTTATTATTTTCCATCCGTGAGGAGAGGTACTCTTGTAATCTTTTTTCCAGGAAAAATGTAGGTGCTCTTCGTTTTTCCACAATAGGCCTTATTTCTTTTCCCTCTTTATGTGTTTTGGCGAAGGCAAAGAGTCTAGGGAGCCCTGGTCTAGGGTTCCGGCATTTACGGACAAACGGTAAGATCCTCGCTAGTTTGGTTTCCTCCAGTTTTTTAACCCTTCTATCAATAGCTTGAACTATTTTACTGTTGACCTTCACACATTCCGTTTTTCTGATATATTCCTCTAAGGCTCTATCATATGTTTGTTTCCTCATTATGACAATTTGTTTGCTTTTATCTGCTCTTGCCGCAATCAAATTATTCTCTTTTAACCATCCCTTGGTGTACCTGATGTCCTTGCTATAGCTTCCTCCTTTCCATTTATTTTGATTTTTTAACACAGTTTTCCAACGAAAATAGTCCTTCTCCACCGGGTCCAAACCACTAATTTCTCTTTCGATCTCCTGGTAAGACGTTTCCCATATCCCCGCATTCTCCGGGACGAAGTTCAGGCCTTTGTTCAGCAGCTCTTTTACCCTATTGGGTACTTCAATTTGCTCCCATACTACGTACGTTGTAACGTCCTTCCTATTATTTTTTGGAACCTGCTTATAGATAATCCACTTCATTCTCTTAATATAGCGTTTCTTTAAGTTCTTGTAAACCTTATCAGTAAAATGTGCCACTCCTAAGTTCATGTCCATAAGCTTATCAGGCTTTTCATTAAAAACTTTGTTTTCCAAATCAATGAGGTGTCTCAGGACCCCATACTTTTTGTTTTTTGTAAATTTAATGGATTTCTTAAGGCAAGAATTTGTTTTGCGTGCCTTAAGAAATCCATTAAATTTACAAAAAACAAAAAGTATGGGGTCCTGAGACACCTCATTGATTTGGAAAACAAAGTTTTTAATGAAAAGCCTGATAAGCTTATGGACATGAACTTAGGAGTGGCACATTTTACTGATAAGGTTTACAAGAACTTAAAGAAACGCTATATTAAGAGAATGAAGTGGATTACCTATAAGCAGGTTCCAAAAAATAATAGGAAGGACGTTACAACGTACGTAGTATGGGAGCAAATTGAAGTACCCAATAGGGTAAAAGAGCTGCTGAACAAAGGCCCGAACTTCGTCCCGGAGAATGCGGGGATATGGGAAACGTCTTACCAGGAGATCGAAAGAGGAATTAGTGGTTTGGACCCGGTGGAGAAGGACTATTTTCGTTGGAAAACTGTGTTAAAAAATCAAAATAAATGGAAAGGAGGAAGCTATAGCAAGGACATCAGGTACACCAAGGGATGGTTAAAAGAGAATAATTTGATTGCGGCAAGAGCAGATAAAAGCAAACAAATTGTCATAATGAGGAAACAAACATATGATAGAGCCTTAGAGGAATATATCAGAAAAACGGAATGTGTGAAGGTCAACAGTAAAATAGTTCAAGCTATTGATAGAAGGGTTAAAAAACTGGAGGAAACCAAACTAGCGAGGATCTTACCGTTTGTCCGTAAATGCCGGAACCCTAGACCAGGGCTCCCTAGACTCTTTGCCTTCGCCAAAACACATAAAGAGGGAAAAGAAATAAGGCCTATTGTGGAAAAACGAAGAGCACCTACATTTTTCCTGGAAAAAAGATTACAAGAGTACCTCTCCTCACGGATGGAAAATAATAAATTAGTGGTAAAGGATCCTGTTATGGTAGTTAAAGAGCTACAAAGCATCGCTTTCGAAGGATGAAGAAGTGGGAACTGTGTTAGATTACGAAAGTTTGTACCAGTCTATTAAGATTGAGTCCTGTGTAGAAGCACTTATGGAGTTCTTGTTCAGAGATAACCCAACGTTAACACAACACAGAGATGAGGTTATAGAAATGGCTAACCTAGTATGTTGCGAATCCTTCTTCGCGTACGAAGAACAAGTATATAAGCAAAAAAGGGGAGTACCGATGGGAAGCCCAATTTCGGGGCTCCTCTGCGAGCTTGTGATTAGTAAAGTAGAAGAAAAGGTTTTGCGGGGCTTCGAAAGGGATATAGTATTCTACAAGAGATATGTAGACAACGTTTTTATAATATGGAGGAACAATCGAGTAATTGCTAACTTTGTAGATAGAATTAACGAGAACGAAGAGGGCCTTAACCTGAAGCTAGAGCAGAAAAGCTCCAGGATAGTACATTTCTTAGACATTAATGTTTTATATTTAACAAAGGGCATATATCCACCGGCGTTTTCATTAAACCTACACATAGCCCACTATATATCCCTGCAAGCTCTAATGACCCTTATAAATATAAGTTAGCAGCATTTAGAGCATTGGTTAGAAGGGCCTTTATATACTGTGAAAATGTGATAGACCGGGATACAGAGATAGAAAGAATTATACAGATAGCAGGAACATTAGGTTATAGGAGGAAAGTCATTGAGGGCATTATTAGAAAATTTGAGGCCAGTAATGATAAGGACACCAGGCACGGGCCTTACAGATACACGAAATTTACATACAATAAGTATCTGGGAGGGATTATGAAAGAAATAGCAAGAACTAAGGATACAAGGGTGATCTTGAAAAGAGCTCCGAATTTGTATAAAATACTTAGAAACGATAAAGGGTTAGTTAAAAAAGAAGATGAGGCGGGTGTGTATAAGATTCCCTACGAGAACCAGCTATTAGGTATTAATAAAGATTATGTAGGGGGTTACTACTAGAAACCTAGGAATAAGGATCAAGGAACATAAATATGATATTAGAAAAGGTTCCAACACAACGGTATTAGCCCAGATGGGGCAGGCGGAGGGATCCTTAGTACATTGGAATGAGGCGAAAATCATAAAGCAGGTACACTCCCCAACTTTGGCAAGAGCGACTGAAAAGATAGTTTGCTTCTGTAAATTTCTAAGAGATAAATGTATTAACGCAAGGGACGCAGATGGTCTTCCTTCTGCTTGGAAATATGCAGTTAAAAATTTATAAGAGACACGTGAGCTCTATGGGGAAGTATTTCTGGTTAGGATAGATAGTAGTATATATGGGCACGAGTAAAACGTTTTTACCTTACATTTGTTGTATCTTTTACGATTTTATTGTATATTTATTTATATTACCACGTTCTTCCTTTTTTTCTTTTTTTGTTTTTATATATTTTTGTATATTTATTTATTTATTTATATTACCATTTTTATTTATTTATGTTTATTTATTTATTTTTATTACCATGTTCATCCTCTTTGTTTTATTTTTTGTCCGTTACTAATGATTTGAATTTTTTCAAACTATTGTATTCTTTTAATAGAACGATATTGTTTCTTGTTCGAAAGTTAAAACCTGAAGATGGCTTATTGAATAAGCCGAAAACGTTAGTTGAATTAATAAATTTCTCAGCGAACATTAAGGTGTTTAAGTTTTTTGTTAGTTGATTTCTTCTGAACTTTACTCTTGCATTTGATTAAAAGTGCTAATACATCAGAACATAATTCACATATCCTCAACAATACTTTTCCTCAGCTCAACCAACTTATTTCTGTATAAAATAATAGACAGTCGTAATCACTATCCATTTCAGTACAAATCTGCCTCAAAAGTCTAGTATTATATGCACTGTTTTTTACAAAGTTAACTATATTTGTTAGTGCCTTAAAAATGTCTTTTAAAGACTGAGGAATGTTTTTTACCACTAAATTTTCTCTGTGCAGAATACAGTGGCTACTTGAACAAGATGAATGTGCCACTTTTCTAATCCTTACAACTACACCAGAAATTGGACCTTGCATAGCTTTAGCTCCATCAGTGCAGATGTCGATGCACTTTTTCAAAACTATTTCATTATTTTGAATGAAATTGTCTATTTTATTGAAAATATTACAACCTGTAGTTGTATTTTTTTAGGTCGTCCCGTATTAACAAATCTTCACAAAGCTCATCATTGTACTGATATTTCACGAAAAATAAAAGTACTGCCAATCCACTGACATCAGTGTTTTCATCTAACTGTAACGTAAAATAGGCAGACAACTTGATTCTCTGCAGAAATTCATTAAGAAGATCGTTTGCACAAAGTGCAATTTTCTGTTTTATGGTATCATTAGAAAGTGGCAATTGTTTTATACTTGTCTCTTCTGTAGGACTGAATAGTGTTTGACAAATGTCAATGACACAAGGTTTTATTAAATAGAGATTATAATTGTGTACTGACCTTAAAAATAATGGCTGCAAATTTATAATGTGCAGAACAATCCAAGAATCTTTCAATTTTTGTAACAAACGTAACATCTAAATTTGCTAAATATTAAGTAATGTGCGCATGCATGGTGGAGGTACAATTCAGGCTTCATTATTCCTAATACCAGTAGTCCAGTAAAAACATAAAAAGCCCCTATCTCATCAAGCAATAATTTTAGAATAGAAGAAAAAATTTTTTTCTATTCTAAAATTAATGCTCGATTACACTAATTTTACTAGACTACAGGTTTATTCTGCACTAACGGCACAAACAGACAGGCAAATCAAGTGGATAAACAAGTTGTTTGGACTATAAAAAGGGAAATTGATGTTCATACTGGGATATTTTAAAGCAAGTTTTTGTCATTTCTTGTGTTAATAATTTACAGCAAATTCATTACATATGCCATTTTATAATGAAAGTTACATATACCCCTTTGATTTACGCTCGTACCTCCAGGGGTACATGTACCCCCAGTTGAGAACCACTGCTTTATTGGAATGCCTGTCAGAGATCTGCATCTTCTATAGTATTATAACTATATATAATATAATTATCACTGTTACTTTACTACGATGATTAGGTAATCAAAGTAATCATTTAACTTTAACATTGTGTATATAACCTAAGCTTTCAGTTGCCTGTTAGAGTAAGTTGTGAGTTTCACTTAGAAGTTTTGTGTATATACATAATAGGCAGAAAACTTATAAAAAATATTATTTATGTATAACTAGTATGTACAAAGTTTGTAAAAAGAAATTGTGTACGTGGTAGCTGCATTTGGCTCACAAGCTACTGCTATATGTGTTGTACACATATACCATGGAGAATTTACATTCACAGCCATTATTGGTGTTAATAGGTATTGGATTGATCAAAAAGTTAGTTTATTTTTCTAAGGGAAGAAAAACACTACTATATTGTTCGGTAAAATAATAATAATATAGTAATGTTTGGTAATATTGTGGCTTGATTGGGCAATTCCTCCATTTTCTTCTGAAAATAAGCTAATTTTGTATTTGTTTTTTTTAGCCCTTTACTGGTATTGATTTGTCTCAGACAGTACTTATAGGGAGGTCATGTAATTGGTCTGTCTGGAAGGGTCAAGAGATAGTGTTTTTGCTTCAAGTAAGGCTGAGACTCCACTAGCGTAAAACTGCTCTCTGTAAAAGCTTTTAATCACATGAACATGATATCTTATGCTTGAGCAAGTCGTAAAACCAGCATAAAAGTGAGTTGAGCAGTGTTCAACTTTCAATGTGAATATAGCTGTAAAACGGTACCATCCACCAATCAGAAGTTAGTGAAATCTAGGTCATTGTGACATGGTGCGAAAATGGTGGAAAATGAGCTTTTGTGTATGTTTTCTCATGGCTACTCTAGAATAGATCTGGAAAGATTTATCAAAAACATCTGAAAGTGTTCATGTATCTTTGACAAGACGTATCCTCATTATAATAATGGATGCCTAAAACACGCGATATGAACAGCCAAAGGAAAATCCTTCAATTTAGAGGCGTATATAATAAAAAAGCTAAGCTTATAAATGCTGTATATTATCTTAATAATACAATAATAAAAGTTAATATATGAAAGTAAAGATATTATTTTTACTACATTTTGTAATTATAGTACATAAAAAAACTCGTAGAATATAATCATTGTCTTTATATCGATATATCGCATATACAACTGTACAGGCGTAACTTTGATAGCACCGTCGCCGTAAAATCCTTGCTAGCCGGACCTCCACTGCAATCCGAGCACAAACGCAAATAGGTCACGTGATTAAAAGCTTTTATGGTGAGGGGTTTTGCGCCCGTTTTTTCGCTAATGGAGTCTTGGCCTAAGTTGGGAGCAGTATGGACTGTTGTTAGACCATGGAAAGAAAAAATTCATATCCATGGAGGCTATATTACCACGGTGGCCAAACTGTGGCTCTTGAGCCACATGCGGCTCTTTTCTAGTATACTTGTGGCTCACTGCAAGATACTTAAATTTATACCAAATTTGTTTTTATTTTTTATGTATGATTCTTGGATAATATAAAATAAATAATATATTGTTTGAAATAAAAAAGTCAAAATATGGTAGCATTATACATTATTAAAAAATAAATGTAATATTTATTAAATAACATAATATGTAAAAACATTAATAGAAAAAATAATTATAATTATGGTCATTTAAAAAATGCAGCATGTCGACTGTTATCATTATTTGGGTCAATGTATGAAGTTGAATCTTTATATTCTAATATGAAATTTATTAAATTGAAATTTCGTTCGCAGCTTACCAATTCCCATTTAAATGAATTGCTCAGAAGTGCTGTTACAAATTACACACCAAATTATCCAAACTCAGTTTCCAATTTACAAATTCATCCTTCAACTAGTAAAGACTAAATATTAAATGATTTCGTTTTGTATTTTTTTTTTTATTTTTTGCGTTAGTCAGTCGATTTATTGTTATTATTTTTAATAGTGGTGCAATCTTTTAAAGCTTTATGTATCAATGTGATTTTTTTTTATTTTCATGCAAGTTAATTAATAAATGTGATTTTTTTCAAAATTGTGTTAGTACTGTTTATTTTACTATATAAAAACTGAACAAATTTGTCTTTAGCTGTGGAAAAATATGTATATATGTATATGTGGCTCTTCAATGAAATCTGTTTTTAATATATGGCTCAAGTTCTAAAAAGTCTGGCCACCCCTGCTATATTAGATCAATTAATCAAAACAATGTGTTAAATGGTTGGTGCTTGATTTCAAAAATTTCCTAAAAAATTAGTTTTATTGTTCTTTGTGTATGTCTGATTCAAGTGGTCAATGGAAGGATGCAGATGATAAAGTATTTAGCATGCAATTTTTAGGAATTGTTTGAATTTTGCTGTAAATTTTTGTGGAAAGAAAAGAAAGATCTCCTCCATTTTGGAGTCAAAAAATATAAAAGAAATGAAAAAGATGGAAGTGTTGACACCTGCTCTGTTTCTTGCTCCATTTTTTACGTATTAGACAATTATTATTAACAATAAAAAATTAAACTTATAAAATTATTTTTGCCAAGAAGATATGTGCACAATGAATGGGAATTGCATTAATAGTAAAGCTTGTGAGAGAATATCCACTGCAGTCATTGGTTGATAACCCTCTAAAGGAAAGCAAATAAACAATATTAGAGCAGGATGATACTGTATATATATATAAGTTATTATAATATGCATGGATTAAGCAGTACATTTATCTTTTTATCAAAAGATAATTTTATAAGTTTAATTTTTTTTGTGTAATAATAATTGAATGGTATATTTTAAATGTAACCCCTACTCGTTAAGCATTTAAATAAGATGCTGTCAAAAGAACATACTTGTAAAAAAGATTTTTAATTTTCAAATATACTAATTAATTCCCCCACCTCATTTTGGGACCCTATTTAATATAAGCTTTAAGTTTAAATCTTAGATATAAGATTAGGTTAATTTTTCATGAATGAGATTGCTGTTGACCATAATTGTGTTTTCCCTTCTCTTCCTCTCTCTACATCATAAATTCTTATTTTGTTTTGTATTGCATAAGTAAAAGTTATTGTTATTATTTGATTAAAAAGAAAAAAAAAGTAAAAATTTTTCAATTTTTATGTTGGGTGAATTTTTGTTGTTATTTTATTGTATTGGAATACAATATAACTGTCATTATTTTGTATAACTTTAGACCATCTTTTCTGTAATATCAATTCTTGATAAGCACAAAAAATAGCTGATTTTCCTACAAGAATGCCCGGATGTCTTTTGATGGCTTCTAAAGTTAAATTTTTTCATTCAAGCTATTTTGAAGTGTCTGGAACTAATTTGGTTTGGTTATCTGTTTCACTATAATCAGAATGACAAGATTTGGTGAATTTGGATAGTGAAGTAGCACATCCCAACCAAGCTTGAATGACCTGAATATACGTGGGGGTGCAAAAGTAGGTACACTTGTTGTTGTTATGAAAAAAAAATACAGGGAGAAAATAGGAAGAAAAAACATTTATTTTTATGTACAAATTAAATCACAAATAAGGAATACAAACTAAAAAAGATACAAATGTTTGGTGTTCATTATAATTATTTCTCAGATTCTCAACTGTATATCTACTTTTGCACCCCCCTCCCTGTAACTTATATTTAGTGACCAAACATATGCACTGTCATGACAATGCTAGATTTCAAATATATTTTTTTCTACACAATGCTGACCGTCTTCAGATTGTCTACTTTGAAACAATGCTTTTCTGCACTATTCAGATAGTTGGATTACTGGGAAACAGGTTCTAATTCATTACTCCTTAGCAATGCCATACTCATTTCTAAGGGTACTAGGAGCCCCGGGACGCCCCCTAGTGGGCGTTCTTTACAAATTTCATGATAATTAAAAATCATTATTTAGTGTTATTAAACATTCTATAAATACTTTAAAATAGTTTAATTTGTTTATTTACCTTTGCTGGTAACATTCACTAGGGTGCCCCTAGTGAGTGTTAATTTAAATAATAATTTATATTGTTAATTTAAATGTTTGAAATATGACACACGATAGGAGCGCCTCTAGTGCCCGTTTTTGGCATACCATTATGCGGACGGACAGGCACGCGTTCAATGGGTTATATATATAGATAGGGCACGGCCAAAGACCTGTCTATCTATCTTTCATTAGGAATTTGACTCTCTTCTCTTTTTGCATTATTATAAACATATTACATTATTCAGGGAGCTACTCATCTAGAAAACCTGGAATTTTTCTGGGTTGAGGAAACTTCAAAATGTTTCAGAATTTTATTTGTAGTCAAAGCCTCGTTTGTATCACAAACATCATGTCTTTGAACATTTGGAGGTAATATTAAATAAAGCTTGTTCCTTGTTAAAAGAAAGTTGTAGTCTATTGTTTTTAATTATGACTCCTCGAAAATCAATAAAGACTGAGAAGGATATATTCTAGTGGTTGCTTTTTTTAAGAAGTTTTAAAGGGTTTTTTAACTTTTACCTTTTATAAATATTTTATATTTGAAAACTATTTTAAATGTATTAGTCTTGCAATACTTAATAATTAAAATATAGATTACAACTGAAAGTTGAAGTAATAGTTAATTATAGTGGGTGATTGGATAATGAACAATTTCGTGAAAGATTTTTATGTTCAGACAACAAACATCTCACAGAACAAACACAAGAAGAAGCGACATAAAATAATGAATATCAATTGGTCTTCCCTTGTCTTCGGGCAATAATTCAAAACCTTTCGGAGTGTGGGAGACTTCGATATTGATGCTCAACCCAGTATATATTGATCAGATAGTATTCCTTCGAACTTTGAAACTCTCCCTTGTAATTCCAGCCTTTTATTTTTCTAACAGAAACAATATTTTTATAGTATTCATGAGACTGTTGGCCGGGCACTCATTAAGTTTTGCGTGGGTTTTTCCTTTTTGAAAGGTGAGAGTATAATAGCAAAGGTAGAGAGTGGGCAGAAGATGCCTAATGTTGCTTGGCAGTATGGCTTGAACAGGTCTACAGTAGGCCACAGTTCAATCTTATTTAAGAAAGATACAGTATAATCAAGAACACTCAAGCAGCTAAAGGAATAACAAAAATCACATCTGAGAAATAAAGAACATTGAAGAGCTCATAATGGAACCTGAAACGGATCTGACGACAAAACACCAAGAACTCTTGAATGAAGAACACCAAGAAACTTGGTGAGATATGTTTTTTTTTTGTTTTCTTCTGAAAAAGAGGATTAATGCCGATATCTGCTATTAAACATCTTTTGAAAAAGTAGGAGGATGTCAGAACAACGGTCTTAGAATGGCATCCAAACCAGGTTGAGGCTTGGGAATTTCTACAATTAGCCTACAATGCTATTAATTACTTCTGAAAAATCCTGAAGAAGAGAGAAAAGCAATCAATATTAGACAGATTCTTTAACCCCCTCAAATGGAAAAAAACATGACTAATAAAAATGCAAGACTGTGTATATATGTATTTCTATTATTATTATACATATAAATAAATGGAGTTAGAAGGTATATATTTTTATTTTTGGGGGTCTCCAGAACAAATTAATTAAATTCCCATTAAAACCTACAGTAAATTGATAATCGGTTAACAAATAATTCGGATAGTGAACAAAGTCTTGGAACGGATTATGTTTGTTAACTGATCACCCACTGTACTGTATTTACTCGCATATAAGACGACCTCGCATATAGGATGAGGTGTGACTTTAAAGATCAAAATAAAGAAAATTAGATTTATTAATACAATTCTAATTTTACTTCATTTAATCACAAGTAAACAAATGCACACATTGTCCCGCAAAAATTACTGGCATTTTAAACTTTAAGGAAAAATCTTGTAAAATCGACAATATAATTTGTTCATGTAAAGGTGGACAATTGGGAACCTTTTTTGCCAATTCTTAACAGTCGAATCCACTCTCTGTTGATTACACTTACAAGTTTCTCTGAATTCTGATTTCCAAATAATCATCTGTTTCCATGTGGGAATGGATTAAAATTTATATCGTGCTACCATGTGATTTTGGAATTTCAATCTGGAATTTAATTCAAAAGCTTTACTTTTCCTATTGCTATTTGTCTTTACTCCTGGCAATACTGTATACAAGAACAACTCAAATGACCCGGATAAAATACGTGTGTTTTTAAATACAAGAGGTTAAGCATCTGGTAAAAAATGCTAATAAACGGTTCACAAAAATTATTTGCAAAAACGCACATACAGGACAACCTGAGAATTTTGAAGCTGTGATAAAGGAATATAAACCTCGTCGTATATTCGAGTAAATACAGTAATAAAAATATTTGAAAAAATAGGCTATTTTAAGCTTAGAAAAACCTGTTATTCTCAGGAAAATTTCTCTCAGTGTTAAATAGATACCCTGTTATAAGATTTTACATTTTCAAGATCTCTTCCATAATTGCTTACCTTTTTTTCATATTACATTTTCTCTCTACAATATTTTAAGGAATTATTATAAAAGATTAATTTTTGTTGCCAGATAATTACAAAAATGAATTGTCTTGGTTGCATTTCAGGAACAAATCTTATACAGAGAGACATTTTGTGTGTCTATGTAAGATGCATATGTTCACAAAAGTGCATCTTACACAAACTGCATGTGTTCACAAAAGTGTTTGCCTTACATAGACAATTTCAAAGTGATCCACTGTGAAACATGAGTTTCACAATTTCAAAGTGGTCCAATTTTACTATGTAAGGTAAACCTTCATATTGTATAATGATAATTGATTCCAAGTTTGTGGACATACATTGCACACATATATAATTAAAATACAACCCCTCTTTTTCTTCAGATACACAGACATATACAGTATATACATATATTTAAAACGTTGATTATACAGTAATTTTAAAAGTTTTTAAAGGTATAATATTAATTATGTTATCATTAAAACTAATATTATTGCTGTTAATAATGGCTGGAGTCAAAACTAATTCTGGCCCGATTCAGCATTTGCCAGTTAACACAAGTCAAACTGATATGCAAAAAAGAGGGTGTGGAAGACCGAGGAAGGAACACGCACAGAGTTCTGAAGAAGAAAACAGTATATACATATACATCTGTCTGGATAGAAAGAGGGGTTGTATTTTTAAATAATAGATTTTATAATATTTTTTGTTCCACTTGGCTACTCTTTCAATTCACTTAGTTATCAAAACTGGTTTCTCCCAGAAATGCATGTCTTCCATTCAAACAATGTCAAAAGTATAGCAAAGCCTTTTCCCAAATCATTTTGTCAGCCAGATGAACATCCAGCTAATAATATATACAGGGTCTTCCAAAAAGAATGCTACCAATTTTCATATTAATCTATTATGATGATTTATTATGATTGCATTATTATTACAAAAATTGTAGTAATTTCTGAATACCTAAGTACTTTCTACCCGACCTGTAGATGTACAGGTACTGTACATAGGTTTACATCAAAAGCACGTAAACTTTTTACCATTTTAATGTTGAATCCAGAAATCTGTTTATGGTATATATTTGAAGACAAAAGTAATGTTAAATGGACTTTTTATCTTGCCCATTACAGATGGCATATTAGTGGTGATTTCTTATTTTTTTTACCATTGCAACAATCTGTTCCATTACAAGATCAACTCTGTTGTAAAGACTGTTGTGTTCCTGAGGTGTGTAGAAAAGACAATTTATGGAGACATTTATTGTTTATTCTATTTTATTGAATATTTTTATGTTTCATGATATTTTTTTGGTGGAACATTATTGGGGGTAGATTATTGAGGTTTGATTGTACTTCCAATTGTTGCAGCTTAAAATATGAAATTGAGATTACATAAGATGATGATAAGATTAATAAGAAAAATCATGATAACAACAGTAAAGTGAATGTACTGTACATGTGATTCTAATGGAGAATATTTTATTTTCAGATGCTGGATTGCTAATGGTATATAGTTTGAAGAATTACTGTTAATGTTAGTTACTATATATTATATATATACAGATAATGATATATATTATAAATTTATAAACTGGTCTTGTCGTATTTTAGCTGCAACAAATCAAGTATTATTAAGAAATAGCTAAAATTTAAAATTAATATTTTTTCTTTAGGCTGGACGTCTAGAAAATGTCATTGGCTGGTATCATAGTCATCCAGGATATGGGTGCTGGTTATCTGGTATTGATGTCAGTACACAAATGTTAAATCAACAATTTCAAGAACCATTTGTGGCTATAGTAGTGAGTGTTTTAAATTATTATTTTAATATTTGTAATATTGTGTTTCTAATGAAACATCAAAATCAGTAAGAACTGCACAGTATAAATACAAAACCACATATGAACCTTAAGGTTGTAAATTCTCATTACTTTCATTTTTGGCCTGACCTTGACATTCATATGAATCAATAAGAAGACTTAAGAATCATTTATTATATTCCTTTGTTTCTTTTTAGTTTGTTTTTTCTTCTGTCATATTTCTCAATCTTCCTGAAGTTCTTGCCATATTATTATTATTTTCTATACCTTTCAAGTATAATCTGGGGTGTACTATAGATTACCACCTATGGAATTTCAGGACTTTGAGTATATATTTGAACTCGGAGGGCTGATATGAATTCAACAGTACCCTACTTTTGGGCCGGAGACAAAAAGTAAGAAAGTTATCATACTTTTTCCGGTGATCGCGCGATGATCGGGAGTCGCGTTGCTCTCTCCGCTAAGCCTATCGTGTGTTTAACAGGCAGTCTGGCAAGTCGGCCATGTATACTTTCAACACAGGCAGATGATGATCCACGAGCCCACTGATCGTGTACAGTTCGAGTTAATTCCTTTTTTTGCACACCCTCGCGCTCGTCGACTTTGGGGGCTACGGCTCCTCAGTCTCGCTATCGCTTGCGGTCGGCTAGTACTACAAACTGGCTGTGCTATTGCAATCGGGAGTCGCGATGTTTGAACAAAAAGAAAAAAAGGAACTGGCATTCGACTGTTTGTGCTCCTGACAGACTCCCCCCAGGAGGGGAACTGCCGGCAGGCCATCGATTGTTTAACGTCACTAGTTATTGATTCACAGTAGTTTTTGAACAAAATAAAAAAAGAAGTGGCATTTGACTGTTCGTGAAATTTCTTACCTTTCAGAGTCCTTATTTTTAATTTGTTTGCAGACTTTACCGCGAGATGACAGCACTAGCAACTACGGTGCTGTCTGCATGAAAGCATTAAAAAAGTATGATACCCTATTTTTGGACCGGAGATGAAAAATAAAGTTATCGTTGCACTCGTCTCGGTCCCCTCAGTTCAGATATATACTCAAATTCCCGAAATTCCTTAGGTGGTAATCTATAGTATTCCCATAATCTGTTCCTAAATTTTCATATTTTTCAAATTAATGTAAAATTTTACAGTATTTTGAGTTGAGATTATTAGTAAATATCATTTTCTCACTCACTTAAAAACTTGATTTTACTCTTAGATATTCAGTTTCTTTCTTAAAGTACATACTTTACAAAAGTAATAATTTGAGAAAAGAATTGTTATAAAAAATTTTTTCAGAAGGATTTTAGCAAGTAATGAATGTTAACTGTCAGTCAATGGTTTTTCAATTTCTAGGTTACTGTTTTTATTCATTAACATTATCTAATTGTGAGAACCTAGAGTTTAGGGAATGTTTTAATTTAAAAAGAAATGAATATTTTAATATAAATTTAAAGTAATATTTTAGTTAATACTTAAAAACATTTGGTATTTGTGCATCTCGCCTCGACTTCCTCTGATTCAGTGGATGTTTAGTTCTTGTTGAATGGAAATTTACTTATAATATGACTGCATCGGGAACAAACTCGATTGGCCGGCATATTTTCTATATAAGGGGAACCACTCTAGATTTGAGGCTGCTTTGGTCATCCTTTATCCAGAGTTAGGCCATGAAAAGTTTCCGCTATCTGACAATAGGACAATAGTCTAAGACATAAAATCGACCTGTAGAAGAAAGGGTTCTCGTTTCCTTTGACATGAATGAGGGTAACATGAATTTAATGTACGCTCTTTCAGTCGGCAGTCGACAAGATATTGGCCAATAGTTGCCCTCGATATACTTGCGTTATATCTTTGTTTAGTATACTCTGTTATTATATACTAGTAGCCTGGAACACCCCCTAGTGGGCATTCTAGCAGCATTACTGTGAGATCGCGGACCTTAAATAATTAATAAATTGATAATTTTATTTAATATTTTCAAAAGAAATAAGAATTTGTTAAAGTCTAACAAATATTATCTACAAAGGAAGTTTCCGACACGAACTTCCTTGATGATGTAATAGGAGAACTTTGTAAATATATTCACAGTATGTTTGTTAAGGATAAATATACTATGTTAGAGAAATTGGATTATACCAAATTGATCAGCATTTATCATAGATCTTGGTGAATCTATAGATAGAATATAAAATATTATATAAATAGAGAAAATTTTAAATTTGTAAAATGAAAGTATTATGCCAGGCTTCACTTCAATGGAAATCAACTTCCTCTTTTGACAGAAGTGGAGATGATTTATAAAACAAGTCTTGGCTGGCTGCAAGGTCCTCTATAAAAGGGAGCCGTTCTAGCCCCTAAATGCGCAGTCCCAGGGAGGATGTAAGCCATACTCATCGAATTAGGCGCAGTCCCAAGGAGGATGTAAGCCATACTCATCGAATTAGGCGCAGACCCAAGAAGGAGTTAAGCCATACATTTTAGGCACCATCCATGTAAGGATCCAAGACATACTCATCGACTTAGGCAGAGTCCTGCGCCATACAGTGATTAGGTGTAATAGGAAAGCCATGCAAGTTATAGTTATTGAACATTATCAGTATGTTTATTTGTGAACGCGAAGATACCAGTCCTACGAATACAACCAGCTATAAGAAGCTGATGAGGTATTATTCATTTAGATCTCTGTAAACTTTCTCTCCGCGCATCAGTTTAGGTAGAGTGCGAAATAGGTTATTTTTAGATCCATATTCCTAGTTTATTTCCATATGATTTGATATCATGTTTATTGGAATTTAGTTGTTTGATTTTATTATGTATAGTCTGTAATTATCTTAGATTTGGTGTAAATAAATATAATCTTTGTTTAATTAAATATTGGACTTAGATTTATTTCGATATCGCTCACGCGGGTCGATTATTACGTGTGGTTATTCACGTATAATAAATGTGATAACCTGGTGTCCAGGAATCCTGACAAAAAGGGGAGAGTTGATTTTGTGATCAAATTCTCTCCGACCCTTTTATTATCATGCCCTCCAACCACTCGGAGCCGAAAGGTAACCATCTCTTAAATTGGGAATGACAAAGCGAGAAACCGTTTTTACAAACGGGGTCCTGTAAGTGGCGTAGTGATTGATAATTTTGTATCCCTACGTCCTGGCTGATCTCACATTACAAATTCCTATGAGGCACATTTGATGCACCTAATATATGAAAGTTTTATGCTTAATTTTTAAAAATTTGATGCACTTAAAGAATTTTATACATTTACATATTTTATCTTAAAAACTAAACTTAAAAAATCAATATACAAACAGCAAACAGTATTTCTATATTAGAAAATGAAGATATTCTTTATTCAAAATAGTTCAAATAAATAGAATTAATATACTTAAAAAATTGAGTATAAATATATGCAAATCTTCATCTTAATTAAAAACTAATCTTAACAGATCAATACATTTGTTATTTGCCCCCTAGTGCATATTACAGGCATTTCTTGACAATAATAAATTCCTATTACAAATATACTGAATTATTTATATTGTTATTGGCCAAATGAATAATAATAATTTATATTGTTAATTTAAATAATAATTTAAATGTTTGAAATATGACACATGATAGGGGAGCCTCTAGTGCCTGTTTATGGCATAATGTTACACGGACGGATGGACACGCGTTCAATGGGTTATATATATAGATATCCACCATGCTATATATATATATATATATATATATATATATATATAATCTTATATGCTTAAATATATATCAATAAATATTTAGTCTGTTTATAAAAGGGATTTGTCCTCCTTCCATAATCGCAAACCAACATGACCCCTCCACCACTCGAATAATAATACAATCCTTTGTATGCAACATTATTTTCCAAATCAGCCACTTGGATTCAGTTTAAAGATAGTAGAACCCACAAGTTAGGGCATGAATTTAGAATTTTCCTGGCTGGTGTCAAGACTGGTAGAGATGGAGATCTTCCAATCTTTAGTCTCCAATAAACATAGATAAACAATTTAAGAGCCATCCTAGATGAGTGAGCAGTCTTCACCAACCCAATTTTACATAATCGTATAAGTAAGGGATGTTCTCTTGGAACAAATGAAAGAAAAATGATATAAAACAAGTTGACTTTTTATATGGAAAAAATTTGAAAATGCAAAATTTTGCATTTCCAAAATGAAAGACTTTATCTTTTTCAGTGATTATCATGGGTTTCACAAACTAGAATGTTGATCCCCAATTCTGGCTCTTCCTGAAAAAGATTGTTTTTTTATTGAAATTCTGAAAAATAGTTACAAATTACCAAGAGCAACAGGATATGTAAATGAAAAATAGCTTTTAAATACTATAACTGTAGTTAACAGCACTAAATAATGAGCATCAAATAAAATTAAGAAACAACACTTGAAATAAGATATTTTCCAATTAAAATATAATTAATATTTTAAAATGAAATAACTGCAATGCCAACTGTGCCATTTTGTTATAATTTTTATCTTTTTTAGCCAGTGCTTTGAAAACATGATATTAAATGAAACATTTTCTTTTATTTTACTCTATAGATCTATTAGTATTTTTATAGATACATGATCCTTCTCTATCTGTCCACCCTCTTGATCTTTTACCATCAAAATTTATTAGTATCAATGCCACTCATATGCAAGCCATCATGCCAAATTTCATTTCTTAATCTTTAGCCTATTCTGATATATTAAACAAAATAGACATCAACACACACACACACACACACACACACACACACACACACACACACACACACACACGCGCGCGAATTCTTTTGCCTTTTTTATATACATGTTACAGTCAAAACCCGTTTTTACTTAGAACGCGTTTTAACTAGTTGAAACTAGTTTATACTGGACATCTTTGTTAAAACCCATTTTGTCTAGTTAAAACTAGTTTTAACTCAAATTCATTTTTGACTAGCAGTAAATTCTAGTTAATTTACTGCTGTACATGTTTTGAATTTAGATAAAACTAGTTATAACTTTTAACATTAGTTAAAACTAATTTTAGCTACATAAATATGTTTGGGGGAAATAAATAAAGTTGTGTGTAGTGATTCGGGGGAAGATGCCTAACATTTTGCTTATGAAGGAGATTATAGCGATAATTTGGGTTTTGGAGGCCTCTAACGAAAATATCATATTCTTGAGCATGTTTTTCAGATAAAACTTTGGAGTATATGAAAAATAATTGTATATTGTGTTTGCAATGACGACTTTTTTACTGTCTGGCATTTTAGGCATCTCACCTCAAGTATCCTGGTGAGATGCCAAATGCCATTAGGGTGAGATAACAAATATAATTGCATAAAATTAATTTTTGAATATCTTAACCAAATTTAATTTATTGCATATGTAGTACAAAGTACTTTGTAGTATAAGTATTGTTAAGTTTCCGCCCGTTCTGACGTGCTCTATAGCTAGCTGAAAGCTCTTTTCAGTCCTAAAACCTTTTTGAGAAGTCCTTATATAATTTGGTTAATGTTACCCTAGGATCCAAAATGGCGGCCGGAGAAATTTTTCCCTACTTCGGAGACTGCGACGGGGAAAAAATTTTCCTTTGCATTCAAGATGGCCGCGGTTGCGGCCGCCATCTTGAATTTCTCTGCAGTCTCCGCGGATTTTTTAACCAAAATGAACAATAAAAAACAACAAAAAGAGGAGTTTTTTACTCACTTTTCGATTGTTCGATATTCTGAGTATGATCTCCTCTTTGGGGGTCGACGAAATTTTTCGAATGGTTGACTGTTCTATGTTCGATCGCTACTCCTTCTATGTATGTCGTCAATGTGCATATATCCTTTCCATTCGTCCGTTATTATCGTACTGCCGGAATTCACGTATTTACAAACGATCCAATTCACAGTGTTTTCTGATCTGTCGTTCACCTGACATATGAAGCATTTCTTATCTTCATCGCAATGAATGAAAACGGACTCGGTCGGCTGTATGCTTAATTTCACAGCAAATTTCGATGCGTTATCGATACGGGAAGGCAAACCTAGCTCCGAAAAGTCGTCTTCCATTAACTTGTAGAAATCACGGGAAGTGCATCTCGACCAAAATTCATCGTTGCAACTCAAATCGGCAAAACTAGTCATTATCGAACAATTGGCAATAAACTAAACACGGGGAGGTAAGGAGAGGAAAAAAAACACGGTCTTTCCTTAATTTCTGATTACTTGGTTCTCTAACTTTTAGGATTAAATTGTAATAAAAGAAATAACAATACTTACTAATACTGGAGGAATTAATAATAATAAATATTCACCGATAGCAATTTGTGTGCAAATGAAATATCGTTACGAAAAAAAAAAAACAGCAATTAATCCAATACGCAATTCGTCGCAACACAGCAGTAAACGATTCCAACAGGAAACTAGTCGATTTGCATAAAATTGCCCAGAAATGAACAGAAATCACATCGCAGATGATGCATTTGCATATTCGTTTGTAACACCCGTACAAATTTCCCGCTGATTTTACTCTCGCACGACGTCATGAAAAGGCTCCCTCTACCGTCGCAAATTTACACACTACTGTCTCAGTTTCGAGGTTACAGGATACTCGGCAACGTCGAACGCAGGGTAGAAACCGAACGGGGAAAAAATCCCCACGTTGTCGACGTCTCAACTCTAGGGAAAAATTTTTTCCCCGTCGCAGTCTTCGAAGTAGGGAAAAATTTCCTCGGCCGCCACTTTGGATCCTAAGGTAACATTAACCTATAATTTCTATGCATATCCTGCAATAAAACGAGAAAACAAAAATTTATTTAAAATAGGCATATTGGAATTCAATTAACAAAAAATAGGCATGTTATCCCAAGAAAAATGTGGCACCTTTCCCATTTGTCGGGGTAAGATGCATGGCAAAGTCACGTGTTCTAGTGTGTCTGATCGGGATCGGCGGTAGCTCACTATGGAAACTTTAGAACCTTAACTACATCACACATTAATTGTTTTTTGCAATTTTTAATAAATTCTATTTTAACTTTTAGTTTTAAAATGATTCTAGAAACATTTCACAACAAAAACTTCATTCGTATCTTGCTTTCATTCTTCTCGGATGTAGAAAATGAGGTAACGGTAGCCAACTACAGCTTTCCACACTCAATATTGGCCCAACGATTCATCATACAAACACATGACAATATCTGACATCACCGTTTGAAAATATCAAAAGTAGGCATCTTCCCCCACTTACCATCTTACCCCAAATCATTCTATATGTTGCAGTCAAAACCAGTTTTTAGTTAGGATGCGTTTTAACTAGTTGAAACTAGTTCATACTGGATGTCTTTATTAAAACCTGTTTTCTCTAGTTAAAACTAGAATTTACTGCTAGTCAAAAATGAATTTGAGTTAAAACTAGTTTTAACTAGACAAAACAGGTTTTGACTGTAACATATATATATATACTTTTTCGGATTCAGGTCTAAAAATGTGAAGATTTGCAAAAATTTTTGAGGGTCAAATTTGACATGATTTCAATACCTTTCCTTGTTATGTATACAGCCAGGAAAGTAAAACTTATATTTTTAATTATTATAAAATGGTAAAAAAAAAAAAAAAAAGCTTAATTTTGAGGGTAGGGCTAGGTTTTTTTAAAAATTGTAAATACAAATAATGAGTGAAATCATTAGTAAGAGTTTTTGGCCTATTTGATAGGCCATTTTCAGATGTTATTTTCTCATTTAACCTGAGGACGGTCTATCAAATAGGCTAAAAATGTTATTTACATTTAAATAAATTGTCTCAGCAACTTAAGGTATAGTTGGGTGGTCTATTAATTATTTGCTGAGTGAGTTTTGTTAATTATCGTCATTAAGTCTGACCAGGACACAAAAAAACCTTTAACACTTCGTACTTTGTGATTAAACTGCTAGAAACAAATGTTTCGACCATTTTGAATGGCCTTCTTCAGGTACAATAAGGTTGGTTGGAACGTCGGATAGCAGATATTTAAATGACGTCACCGTTTATAAAGGGTTCTTACTAGTGACGTCATTGCTAACAAAGTTTAAACAATATCGACAATGTTAATTTTCTTTTACCAAGATGTGCGAATGACTATTGATGATAAGATAATTGCTGAAAGTGAAAAATAAAAGACAGGATAAATTTAGAAAATTCTCGAAAGATTGCAATGTGCTCAATGAGGGTGGATTGGCCTATTTAATTTAAGGGGTTATCGAGGAATGATTGCATGCGGTGGAAAGCGAGTCTGCATCTCTGCTGTTAATACAGTTTTCTTTGAGGGATTTCGAAAAGATTTTTATTGTTTCAATTGTTCAAAGCTTGTTAAAATCATGCATAGGCATAATAATATTAGCCTCTTCCATTTGGCCGTTATATTTAATTTACTTGCAAATTGGGCTAGGGTGGAATTAAACTTTTTGTTGTATGCCGTATTTATGTTCAACTATCTTTTTTGTGAGCGATCTGTTGGTTGAGCCTATGTATGTTAATTTTTTGTTTGGCTTAATCTATTGTTATTTAAAAAACAATAATCTCTAAAAAATTGTAAAATTTCTTAAAAATAAACGAGTTTCAAAAATTAACTCTTTTTTATCCGATTTCGAAAGAGCTAAGAACTGAGATGGACACCGTGAAAATTAATAAATATTCCTTACTTTATTATTCATTATCCATACGTTATTATTCAAGTTATCCAAATGCATTTCACAAATTCTTTTGCCTCTTCAGTGGATATTACACCTTTACAACAGTGTTACATTTATATTCTATCAAATTTTCCCAGCATGCATCTACAGATAACCCGGTATTCAGATTGATGACATTTGCATAATTTTTGATACAGTAATGTTCCGCGATGCGTCTTGTTACAATATTTTCAATTTTATACAATATTTTGATATTATTTCTATTTATGATACAATTATTATTTTTACAATGTTGATACCATGGAGATTCACTTCGTTTTAGACGAATTGCCGCCTCATGTTCTTTAACACGTTGTTCAAGCTGTCTTCCGGTTTCGCCAACATAGATCTTACTTTCTGGACATGTACATATTAGTTTGTAGACGACTCCTGCTATTTTCAAAGGGTCATGTGAATGTCCTACTATTCCTCTGTTCACCACATAAATACTTTTGCTTAATCTATTTTTCTGTTCACCCACTAAGTTGACAGAACAATTATTAAAGTTATTTTTATATTTTTCATAAAACTTTTTAATATATGGTATTTTATTTGTATTTTATTTTATTGGTATGATATTTGTTTAATCTATTGTCTTCAAGAGAAACAGAGTAAATCCCCGGTCTTCTGGCTTTGCTGCATTTATCCTTGGTATTAGCCAGAAGTTTATATATTGTAGGGTTGCATTTGTATGTAAGATCAGCTTTGACCTTCTTGGTTATGATTTTAAACACTTGGCTCATTCTAGGGTCAAAATCAACTACAATTCGTTTACATTGTTGTTTAAGAGGTTACCAAGGCTTTTTGGCCATGCTAAAACCCATAAACCAGGCAAACAAATACAATGGATTGTGGACAAATCAAGATCCCCAACGCTACCCATTGAGTAGGGTTTACATGAGCTCCTCAGAAATCATTTGAAGGAATATAGCTACACCATTTCGAACACTCTTGAACTTGTTGCTAAATTACAAAATATTGCTTTAACAGATCAAGAATTTTTTACAG
Organism: Centruroides vittatus; assembly: GCF_030686945.1. Lineage (NCBI taxonomy): Eukaryota > Metazoa > Arthropoda > Arachnida > Scorpiones > Buthidae > Centruroides > Centruroides vittatus. Next base: position 133,218 of record NW_027122580.1, read on the forward strand.
TTCTAGATTTTGAAGGTGTGTATCTTTCTATTAAACTGGAACCGTGCTTCTGTGCCCTTAGAGATTTCCTTTTCCAAGCTGTTCCACCCAGGCCTAAATACCACAAACAGATTTTAGAACTAGCCCACCTTATATGCTACACCTCCTTTTTCACCTTCAACCAGCAAATCTACCTTCAAAAAGGAGGAGTTCCAATGGGTAGCACCCTATCTGGAAACCTTTGTGAATTAGTTGTTAGAAAATTAGATAGCCAAGTCTTAGAATCCTTCAACACAGAAATCATACTTTACATGCGTTATGTCAATGATATTATTATTATTTGGAAATCCAAACCAGATATTGATAGTCCTGCAGACTGTCAATAACAACCCATTTGAGCTTAAGTTAAAGTTAGACCAACAGGATGATAAGATGGCCCATTTCCTTGACCTGTATATCTACCTGAATCAGGGTTGTATAGCCACTAAGGTATACCATAAGCCTAATCTTCAATCTTTTTTCATCCCCTCAACCTCGAATGACCATTTACTTATAAAATATCTGCTTATAGGGCTCTAATCTGTAGAGCCTTTACCCATTGCTCTAGCATTAATGACACACTTCATGAAATCCAACACATCAAACACATCACCATAGCCCATGGTTACAAAGGTAAACTTATAGATAGGCTAGCTCAAAAAATTCATAGTTTCTTTAAAAAAAAGAAGCGATTAATTCCAGACCTCTTAAACAACAATGTAAGTGGAATTGTAGTTGATTTTGACCCTAGAATGAGCCAAGTGTTTAAAATCATAACCAAGAAGGTCAAAGTTGATCTTACATACAAATGCAACCCTACAATATATAAACTTCTGGCTAATACCAAGGATAAATGCAGCAAAGCCAGAAGACCGGGGATTTACTCGGTTTCTCTTGAGGACAATAGATTTAAGCCAAACAAAAAATTAACATACATAGGCTCAACCAACAGATCACTTACAAAAAGGATAGCTGAACATAAATACAGCATACAACAAAAAATTTAATTCCACCCTAGCCCAATTTGCAAGTGAACCGAATATAACGGCCAAATGGAAGAGAGGCTAAGATTATTATGCCTATGCATGATTTTAACAAGCTTTGAACAATTGAAACAATAGAAATCTTTTCGAAATCCCTCAAAGAAAACTGTATTAACAGTAGAGATGCAGACTCTCTCTCCACCGCATGGCAATCATGCCTCGATAACCCCTTAAATTAAATAGGCCAATCCACCCTCATCGAACACGTTGCAATGTTTCGAGAATTTTGTAAATTTATCCCGTCTTTTATTTTTCACTTTCAGCAATTATCTTATCATCAATAGTCATTCGCACATCTTGGTAAAAGAAAATTAACATTGTCGATATTGTTTAAACTTTGTTAGCAATGACGTCACTAGTAAGAACCCTTTATAAACGGTGACGTCATTTAAATATCTGCTATCCGATGTTCCAACTGACCTTATTGTACCTGAAGGCCATTCAAAACGGCCAAAAATGTTTGTACTTTGTGATTAAACTGCTAGAAATAGTGTTAAAGGTTTTTTTTTGTGTCCTGATTTTAAGTAGTTCTTGCTTTGAGTACAGAGAATTACTAAGTCTGACTATTTAACCTTCTAACACACCGGGTTGAAATATAAATCATCTTACTTGAAACCAATTAACTGGAGCAAAATTTGTTTTTAAAGTGCTAACGTTTTCGATGCCCCTCCTGGGCTCTTTTTCAGGCATTCTCTCAAACCGTTGCAAGCTGGTTCTTAAACTTTTGAATCTCTTTCGAAGACATTCAATTACGTATTCCTAATGCACACACATTCCAAATCCATTGAAGCATCATGAACAACTGTATGATATGAAATGCAAACCACTTATAATTCAAATGATTACAAATGTGAAAAATAGTGATGTAACGAATAGTATATTCGGCCAGGAGCGTGGCCAAATGGCCGAATATTCAGCCAAACTATTCGGCTTGATTAACACGTGCGAAAATTGGTGCGCAAACCGCATTATGGCAAGGATCGCGCACCCTGCTCTCTATTGGCCCGCTGTCACTATGATTTTTTCTTCCAGTAGGTCTAAATTATTTAAATTAATTAATTAAATTATAATTATTAAAGTTAATATGAGATGGCGCCTAATGTATACCTCTAGTGCCAAATTGGTTTATAATTTATGTAATAGCCGTAAATAGCCCAATATGATTCAGCTGTTGTTGGTAGATAGATGTAAGTTATAACTTATAAGTTATTTTATTTGCAATCAATCGTTTTAACTCTAAGCACTAAAATTTTGTTTTTACTACGTATTTGTAGACTGAATTTGTACCCTAAGAATATACTTTAGTGGGTACCCTAAGAATATACTTTAGTGGACATATGGTCTAGTTTCTCCCAGAGTTGGCAAATTTATGTTTTTTTGAAATAAAACAATATTACACATTTTATTTAGAAACCTTTGTTTTCTTTTGTTTTAAAACAGTTTTATATTACGTTATAAAATACTGTTTTAAAACAATGTTTTAAATTAAAAAAAAATGTTTTATTACATAAATTTTGTAAAACTTTTTCTGACTTGTGAGCTAAATATGAATGTGGGGATGGGAAATTTTTTCACTGTCATGGGTCATGAAAGCATGTGACATGCAGCTTTTATCACTAAGAGGAGATTTCTTGATAGCAGATGCCAGTTCATGCTGTTAGCAATACAGCTAATAGTGAGGTTGAGACCAAAGTTTTCAATGCAAAAACGTGTACGTCGGATGTTCAGCGCTGCTTTCCTGTAAGCCTAGAAGTTTGACAATGGCATTTAGAATGTTGAGCATGATTCCACTGACTTTCCAAATGCCATTGTCAAACTTCTAGGCTTACAGGAAAGCAGTGCCGAACATCTGACGTACACGTTTTTGCGTTGAAAACTTTGGCCTCAACCTTGCTAAAGTATTGTAATATTACTTCGATGGAAGAAAATTATTATCATTTTTATTATTATTGTTACTTGTTAAGTAAAAAATGAGTGCAGGAAGAAGGCTTGACAATATCTGGAACCAGTACAAACTAATTTGTGGAAATCCACGAAAACCGGCATATAGGGTGCAATGAAAAATATGTAAGAAAGAAATGCCTGGATTAGTCGCTTGTATGAGAAAACATATTGAAGATAACCACCTACAGGATGATATACAGGAATTGCAACAACTGGGTGAGTATTTTGAACCATTATAAGTTTTAATTTTTTCTATAGCTTGCTATAAAGTTTTACCTGGGTCATAATTGAATTTGTACCTATATAGATATTCTTAAGTTCTTCGCCCGAGTTACATAGTTCTGCCCTCTCGGGCAGTTTACATAGCGTTACGAAAAAATGGTCCTTTTCCAAAAATGTATGGGCTAGTATATATATATCATTATCTATGACCTATGAAAATTTTATTAATTACTTTTGCCACGAAAGTTTTTTATAACGTTTTATTAATTAGCATATTTATTGCCTCATTGTTTTTTATGGGAGCTTTTTTAAATCAAATTAATTAAATCGTTCTAAACTTTTATAGGACCATTTGACTTCAATAAAAATTTTAAAAAATACTATTGGATGATTTTTATGACATCAGCAGGTGTTTTTTGTTTTTTATTCAGTAGAATTTTTTATATATACCTTTTTTCAGTTTCTTCCCTATTTTAATACCATAAAAATCAGAAATTTTGTGTTATACTGTCAACTGGTTTGTAAACAATGTAGACTGTACATGTGAATTTTCATGCCTGTCAAATGAAAGAATAACAATCTCTGCAGCTATATTTATCAAATAAAAGCATTTTTTGGTTATTTTAAATTTTTCATATAGTTTTTTTATAAAAACTCATTTTTTGAGGGTATTTATTCCCCAGCGATTATTTCGGCTGTCAGATTCGCTTTTACATGGAAATAATTATTTAATATAAAAAAATCAATAGATTAAAAATTTTCCGAGCAGAAATTAATTAGGCCTCAGAAACTAAATTCAATAGTATACAATTATATATCGTAATCATTGTGAACTGAACATACAGAAATGTGTAAATTATTAGACTCGTGCATAAAGTGTATTATTTTTGGTTCTTATCGTAAAATGTATCATTTCATATTGCACTTCTCCAACTTGAGTCTAATAATTTTCACACGTCTGTATACAGTAGTAATTTTAAAAACATACACCTAATTAGTAATTAATTTATTGTTTCTTTATTTATTATTTAGATTAGCAGGAGTCAGAAAGTCAGGAGCCTGAGTCTGAGACGAGTGGGAAGCGCTCCACCACCACTTCTGGCTCCACTAGTGGCACTGGCACTACATCCCAAATCAAAGTAAAATTGGAATGCATTGATTCATTTATTGTGAAAACATCAACTAATCAAAAAATGCAATTGGATCACCAATGTGCAAAATTTATATATGTTACCAATTCGGCCTTTACTCGTGTAGAACACCCCAAATTTATAAAATTTTGTCAGATGTTGCAACCTGGATATGACCCTCCACACAGAAAGGAAATTGGGGGACCCTTGCTGGACACTGTACACAATTCCATTGAGAATGAATCAGCTGATGAGTTAAAGGATATTACAGTCTGTATGGCTATTGATGGGTGGAGTAATATCCATAATGAACCAGTGTTTTGTGTCTGTATGACTGATCCTAATAGAACAGTTCATTTGATTGACTCAGTTGATACAGGCACAGAAAAGCACACATCAAACCACTTAGAAATTATTGAAACTGCAGCAATAAAAAAATGCAATCAAAAGTATGGCTGTAAAGTAAGAAGCCTGGTAAGTGACAATGCAAGCAATATGAAAAAAATGAGAGAAACATTAGCAATGACAGAAAATTTAGATATTGTCACTTATGGATGCTCTGCTCATATTTTAAACTTACTGGCTCAGGGTATCAACATTAAAGAGGTCAAAGTTTTCATTCACATAAACAACACTACTGAGCGTTATACATTTCTGAAAATAAGAAATTCTTCAAGCTGAAGAAGCCATTGTTGTCAATCCTGTTTTGGTTTTGTACATGCAAATCTTAAAAATGCCATTTCATAAAAAAACATTTAAAAATGCTGTATTTTATATTAAATAAAACATTCTGTACATTTTTGAGTCTTATACTGAAATTTTTCTGATTTATTTTTATATTTTACTACTCATAGATCCCAGTGTTTTATTTCCCCCAAAAAAACCATGATTTAAAACATGGTTTTTAAGAAATGTTTTAAAACATTTTTTTTTAAATCATGCCAACCCTGGTTTCTCTCCAGTTGTCGAACAGTTCAAAAATATTATTAGGGGGTTTCTATTTGTTAAGTTTTGTGATATTTTGTTGCTATTGTTTTTGTTAATATTTTTAAAATTAACATGATTTCAAATGTTATCTTTTGTATATAATGAGAAATGCTCATTCTTTGCTTTATATATAAAATAAATTATATATTAGTTACTCATCTTCTAGAAATAGATAAATAATTCTTTCATTAAATATGAAAAGTGTCAATAAAACGTTTTGTAAATCATTTTAAAATATATAAAATATTAAAATATACGCGAATACAAATATAACATAATTAACTAAACAATAACATTAATGCCCGATACATTCTAACCTACACACCATCAATGTCATAAGATATCGGGCTAGATAAAGGCTATATTATTATTTAATTACGAAATAATTTAATACTAGAGTTAGATGCTATTTCTTAATTAACTTTAAATTACATTAAATTATGAACATTAAATTATAATTATTAATGTAAATCATACCCGTACCCAGCAGAATTAAATAAAAAACTTAAACCAACACCTTAATGTTCGCTGAGAGATTTTTTAATGTAACAAACGTTTTCGATCTATTTGTTAGATCATCGTCAGGTTAAAAAGAATATTTCTTAAATGGAACACCAATTTCAAAATTCAAAACATTAATAACCAATAACATTAATAAAATAACTGATACATTATAAAAAGATACAACAAGTGTAAAATAAGAACTTATTACTCGTACCCAAGTATTAATATTACCTATCATAACTAGAAATAATTCAATTTAAAATATACTAAAGTTCAAGCGCCTCCTATAAGTTTTTAATGGCATATTTCTAAGCCGAAGGAAGACCCTCCGCGTCCCTTGCGTTAATGCATTTTTCTTTTAGCTTGCTTCTGTAAATTTCCATCTTTTCCGCTGTTCTTGCCAAAGTTGGGGAATGTACCTGTTTTATGATTTTCGCCTCATTCCACCATACCAAGGATCCTTCAGCTTGCCCCATCTGGGCTAGTACTGTTGTATTGGACCCTTTTCTAATATCATACTTATGTTCCTTCATCTTTATTCCTAGGTTTCTAGTAGTAACCCCCACGTACTCTTTATTAATACCTAACAGCTGGTTCTCGTAGGGGATCTTATACACACCTGCCTTATCTTCTTTTTTAACTAACCCTTTATCGTTTCTAAGTATTTTATACAAATTCGGAGCCCTTTTTAAGATCACCCTTGCGTCCTTCATGCTTGCTATTTCTTTCATAATCCCTCCTAGATATTTATTGAATGTAAATTTTGTGTACCTATAAGGCCCTTGTCTAGTGTCTTTATCACTACTGGTCTCAAATTTTCTAATAATTCCCTCGATAACTTTCCTCTTATACCCTAATGTTCCTGCTATCCGTATAATTCTTTCTATCTCCATAACTCGGTCTATCACATTTTCACAGTATATAAAAGCCCTTCTAATCAAAGCTCTAAATGCCGCTAACTTATATTTATAAGGGTCATAAGAGCTAGCAGGGATATAAAGTGGGCTATGTGTTGGTTTAGTGAATACACCAGTGGATATATGCCCTTTGCTAAATACGATGTTAATGTCTAAGAAATGCAACATCCTGGAGCTTTTTTGCTCAAGCTTCAGGTTAAGGCCTTCTTCGTTTTCGTTAATTCTATCCACAAAGTTAGCAATTACCCGATTGTTCTTCCGTATTATGAAAATGTCATCTACATATCTCTTGTAGTATACTATATCACTTTCGAAGCCGCGCAGCACTTTCAATTCTACTTTTCTAACAACAAGTTCGCAAAGGTGCCCCGAAATCGGGCTTCCCATTGGTACTCCCCTTTTTTGCTTGAATGTTTGGTCTTCATAAACGAAGAAGGATTCGCAACATACTAGGTTAGCCAATTTCTATAACCTCCTTTCTGTGTTGTGTTAAGGTTGGGTTTTCTTTAAACAAGAAATACAACAGTAAAATAGTTCAAACTATTGATAGAAGGGTTAAAAAACTGGAGAAACCAAACTAGCGAGGATATTACAGTTTGTCCGAAAATGCCGGAACCCTAGACCAGGGCTCCCTAGACTCTTTGCCTTTGCTAAAATCCATAAAGAGGATAAGGAAATAAGGCCTATTATGGAAAAACGAAAAGTTCCTACATTTTTCCTAGAAAAAAGATTGCAAGAATACGTCTTCACACTGATGGAAAGTAATAAGTTTGTGGTAAAGGATCCTGTTATGGTAGTTAAAGATCTACAAAGCATTACTTTGATGGATGAAGAAGTGAGAACTGTGTTAGATTACGAAAGTTTGTACCCGTCTATTAAGGTTGAATCCTGCGTAGAAGCGCTGTTGGAGTTCTTGTTTAAAGAAAACCCAACGTTAACACAACACAGAAAGGAGGTTATAGAAATGGCTAACCTAGTATGTTGCAAATCCTTCTTCGTTTACGAAGACCAAACATTCAAGCAAAAAAGGGGAGTACCAATGGGAAACCCGATTTTGGGGCTCCTTTGCAAACTTGTTGTTAGAAAAGTAGAATTGAAAGTGCTGCGCGGCTTCGAAAGTGATATAGTATACTACAAGAGATATGTAGATGACATTTTCATAATACGGAAGAACAATCGGGTAATTGCTAACTTTGTGGATAGAATTAACGAAAACGAAGAAGGCCTTAACCTGAAGCTTGAGCAAAAAAGCTCCAGGATGTTGCATTTCTTAGACATTAACATCGTATTTAGCAAAGGGCATATATCCACTGGTGTATTCACTAAACCAACACATAGCCCACTTTATATCCCTGCTAGCTCTTATGACCCTTATAAATATAAGTTAGCGGCATTTAGAGCTTTGATTAGAAGGGCTTTTATATACTGTTAAAATGTGATAGACCGAGTTATGGAGATAGAAAGAATTATACGGATAGCAGGAACATTAGGGTATAAGAGGAAAGTTATCGAGGGAATTATTAGAAAATTTGAGAACAGTAGTGATAAAGACACTAGACAAGGGCCTTATAGGTACACGAAATTTACATTCAATAAATATCTAGGAGGGATTATGAAAGAAATAGCAAGCATGAAGGATGCAAGGGTGATCTTAAAAAGGGCTCCGAATTTGTATAAAATACTTAGAAACGATAAAGGGTTAGTTAAAAAAGAAGATAAGGCAGGTGTGTATAAGATCCCCTACGAGAACCAGCTGTTAGGTATTAATAAAGAGTACGTGGGGGTTACTACTAGAAACCTAGGAATAAAGATGAAGGAACATAAGTATGATATTAGAAAAGGGTCCAATACAACAGTACTAGCCCAGATGGGGCAAGCTGAAGGATCCTTGGTACGGTGGAATGAGGCGAAAATCATAAAACAGGTACATTCCCCAACTTTGGCAAGAACAGTGGAAAAGATGGAAATTTACAGAAGCGAGCTAAAAGAAAAATGCATTAACGCAAGGGATGCGGAGGGTCTTCCTTCGGCTTAGAAATATGCCGTAAAAAATTTATAGGAGGCGCTTGAACTTTAGTATATTTTAAATTGAATTATTTCTAGTTATGATAGGTAATATTAATACTTGGGTACGAGTAATAAGTTCTTATTTTAGAAAACAATCCTCATACCGGTACTCCAATATCCAATATCACTTCCTAAGCCTTTTAAATTTCCGGTACTCCATACGAAAATTAACAACTAATTAACTAACGTTTTCGATCGCCTCCGCGATCTTTGTCAGGTTTTATCGACGGTTTTGAAATAGAATGCAAAAAAGAATTATTTCAAAATTCAAACGATCTTATTTTACACTTGTTGTATCTTTTTATAATGTATCAGTTATTTTATTAATGTTATTGGTTATTAATGTTTTGAATTTTGAAATTGGTGTTCCATTTAAGAAATATTCTTTTTAACCTGACGATGATCTAACAAATAGATCGAAAATGTTTTTCACATTAAAAAATCTCTCAGCGAACATTAAGGTGTTGGTTTAAGTTTTTTTTTTTTTTTTTTTGTAATTTAATGTTTCATAAGTTACCAAAATGATTAATTTACTGTGTTTTTGTTATTTATTACTCCTGTTCTTAGGAATTCGGTATTCTGCCAAATAGTGAAAAATAGGCCGAATACCTAGTAGTAACCGAATATTCATTACATCACTAGTGAAAAATAAATTTAAATGTTATCATTTATTAGAAATTGGCACACTGTAGAAAGTGACATTTCTTCCTTATAATTAATGCTTGTGGAATCGCACTCCCTTAAATATTTCCTTAGCTTCTAATATCTTGAAGTGATCTTGATGTGGGGTAGTGAGAATGATACATGCCCTGTGAAATTCAGCTGTGATGTCAGGGTCTGTTGCATAAGTTCAAAGGGCTGCTGTATACTTATTTCGCAGTATGTTCTTTTATGTTCTTTCAATCGTACCTCTAATGACCTCTTGGTTGCACCCACATAAATCATTTCTCTACCGAACCTGCCATCTATTATAGGGACTTTAGACGCCTGGTAATCTATTCAGACAGTCTTTTCCATTCCTTAGTAGGCTATAAATGGTCCGACATCTCCTGTACGCTACTTTGATCTCCCGTTTCTTGGCAGTGGCGGTATATATTGATTTTAGAATCAGGTTATATGTGACAGGGACTATCAACTTGCCATCTTCATTTTCCTTATTATATCTTTCTTCTAGATCAGACATTAGATGGGGTCTTACCCCAGCTATTCTTTCTACAATCTATGACAGCATCTTCCTACCGTTGATCTGTTATGCCGCCTCAGTTTGGGCTGGCTGTTTAGGCCATGTGCACATTGAACGGAAACTCCGTGGTGCACAACGTGGGGTTCTTCTCTGTATTTGCCGTGCCTTCTCCACCTTCTCCACGGCTGCCTTGCTATTTCATTAGCTTCCAAAAGTTGGCACCTTTGCAAGGGTCACAGCATTCGTCTAGCCAACCAATCTTTCACTTCTTACAAGACTATTTGCCACCCATCAGATTTGCTTCCTCCCTTCCTGCGGCCCCAAATCCAGACTCAGCCTCTGGATCATGAAGATCTGACCATCTATACCAATGGTTCTAAGTCTGACGACACTGTAGGTAGTGCGTTTGTGGTTTACCAAGATGGTGTGGAATATCATAACAGGTCTGGTCATCTTGCTTTCAACTGCTCAGCATATCAGGCCGAGCTTACAGCCATCTTGATGGCCAATGAGTGGTGCAATAACCACAAAAACAACAGCAGAACCAATATCTTCACAGACAATAGGTCTACTATTGATGCCATTAATTGTCACCTGCCGAAAAACTCCATTGTCATCAAGATCCAGGCCTGCATCGCATTCTCCACAAACACCTTTGCCATCTCGTGGATAAGAGGACACACAAGCCTGCTCGGCAATGAGAGAGGGCTGACTTCCTGGCCAGGGAAGCTGCCAGTCTCTCTTCGAATGAGTGTCTTTACTCTCTCATTCCTGCCTCCTACATTAAATCTCTCCTTAAAACTGAAGCACTCAACATCTGGCAAGAACGGTGGGACAACTGTCAGGAGGGAAGGACAACATGGAACATTTTACCCAGCGTCCCAACCAGTAAACCAACCATTTACAGCTATGACACCCACCAGCTCACTCAATTCCTGACTGGCCATGGTAGGTTTAACAGCTACCTCTATAGGTTTGGTCATTCTGATAGTGACCTGTGCCATCTCTGTGGTGTTCCGGATGGAGTCTGGCACTACATTTTCTACTGCTCGATGCTGGAGGACTTCAGAGAACCTATTTGTCTTCTTCTTCCTTTGGGCAGCAGCTGGCCCTGCCAAGAAAGCCTCCTCCTTCAGGATAAATATCTGACTTCGGCCCTTTTGGACCTTGCGAAAAACTATTTATGCCGCACTTCTATCAACTGAACAGTGCTTCAATGGCTCCAATGCTTCCCTGATTCTGTATGGTTCAAGGTATTCATTAGTGTGTTTCAAGGTATTCATTAGTGTGTTTATCTACTTACTCATGTATATATTTCTTTTGTATTTTATTTTACTCATGTTATTTAGCCATATTTCTGTGTGTTTACTTTATGTTCATATCCTATCCATTGTATTTTAACAAGTTTATCCAATGTATATAGTTTATAAGCTTTATTATGTATGTAGCTCATTCATTGTATTCCTTCATAATGTATTCACTGCTTTATTTTATTTTATATCATTTTATTTTTGTTTTTACTCTTACTCCATTATTCACTCTGTACTGCTTGGTCTATAACATGTAATTCTCATATATTCTATGTATTCTGACACCGTCCCGGTTGTGCATATGCGGTACTGAGTTTGTGTACCAATCTCTGTACATAATAAAGAAAAAGAAAGATTATGATGATCAGACATTAGCATCTGCTTACGATGTATAATAGTTTTCACTTAACTTATGCACAAGGTTGGTGTACCCAACTTCTCTGCTATCATTTCTATGTTATTTATTTCCTGTGTTAATGTCTGTGCTGTGGAAGAATGTATGCACGCTCTCATGACTAATGCTCTGAAAGTTGCTATTTTATAAGAAAAGGGATCACATGATCCTATTGGAATGTATGTTGTGATTGCTGTTGGTTTTCTATACACTGCCGTTTGTATGTTCGATCCTTCAAATGTTATGTCTATATCTAAACAGTGGACCCTGTTCTGACTGTTTTGCTCAATTTCAACCAAAAGACCATAGGGATTGTTGTTCCTTGCATGTATAAAGTTTTTCAGATCCAGCTTCATCTTCCAAAAGATGATTATGTCAGCGATGTATCTCCTGTAGAGGATAATATTTAGGAGGAAATTAGGTAGGGTTCTGCTTTCCAACATTCTCACCACCAATTTGCATAGGTTCCTGGATAACAGACTACTCATAGGAACACCTCTACCTTGAGCATACATCTTCCCTTTAAATTGGAATGCTGAATTATAGCATGCCATGTGAGCCAGCTCCAATATATCTTGGTGCATTGTTCTATCTCCTATTTCTTCACATATACCCGATTCTAAAATCAATATATACCGCCATTTCCAAGAAACGGGAGATCAAAGTAGCGTACAGGAGATGTCGGACCATTTATAGCCTAGTAATGGAAAAGACTGAATGGAAAAGACTGTCTGATTAGATTACCAGGCGTCTAAAGTCTCTATAATAGATGGCAGGTTCGGTAGAGAAATGGTTTGTGTGGGTGCAACCAAGAGGTCATTAGAGGTACGATTGAAAGAACATACTGTAAAATAAGTATACGACAGCCCTTTCAACAGACCCTGACATCACAGCCGAATTTGACAGGGCACGTATCGTTCTCACCTCCCCACATCAAGATCACCTCAAGATATTAGAAGCTATGGAAATATTTAAGGTGGAGTGCGAATCCACAAGCATTAATTATAATGAAGAAATGTCATTTTCTACAGCATGGCAATTTCTAATGGACAATAACATTTAAATTTGTTTTTCACGTTTGTAATCATTTGAATTATAAATGGTTTGCATTTCGAATCCTACAGTAGTTCACGATGTTTCGATGGATTTGGAATGCGTGTGCAGTAGGATTATGTAATTGAATGCCTTCGAAAGAAATTCAAAAGTTTAAGAACCAGCTTGCAACAGTTTTGAGTGAATGCCTGAAGAAGAGCCCAGGAGGGGCATCAAAAACGTTAGCACTTTAAAAACAAATTTTGCTCTGTGTCGTGGCTGGAATCGCCAGACATGCGATTCCCGCCTTTTTCTGTCATAATGGAAATTTTGTAATTCAAATCGATAGCCGTTACAAAGTTTGTTGGAAAGCAACCGTTGGAGAACATCGGTTGGGAAAACCGCCATTTGTTTTAAATCGACAATTGGCTGGCCAAAATGGAGACATCGGGCGCTGATTGGTGGATCAGCATGAACCTCAACAAGTATAAAAGCATCAACTTTAGGCGAGAAAGAGGTTCCCTTTTGAAAGCCCAGAAAGTGTGAGGTTCCCTTTGAACTTGGAAGGGTGTGTAGCTCTTTTTGGACTGACTATGCAAAAGGGACTCCCATTTTGAATACTGTAAAGCATGGACTCAGGTTGGACTGTAACGCACTTGCTGTTGTATAGGACTCAAGGGTTCTACGATTGATACGTTAGTAAGCAGAAGTTGCAAGGTGCTCTTCCAACGGACCTGTTACGGAATTATTGTCGGTTATAACTTTGATTTGGTGCTTACGTGGAAATCTAGTCTGTAAACGTTGTTTTATTTGGTGTCATCGAGTGTTACTGTGTATTTATTTTCTGTATTTTTTTGTTTTGTCAATATAAACGTTTGTGAATTGTCAACCCGATTTGGTGTTTGAACTTTACTCTCCAGTTAATTGGTTTCAAGTGAGAAGATTTATATTAAGTCTGACCCTACTGGATATACACATGACCCTTTATCTCCCCACACCCTTAACCTTTAATCACTAAAATTTAATAGCATCAATCTGCCTAATAAACAAACCTCTCTGCAAAATTTCAGAAATTTTTGAGAAAAAAGCACAAGAGTTATTAAGGTTCAAAGAGAGTGAACAGAATCATGATCCCCAAACACACACTAACTTCCATACACACGAAAACCCCTGAATTTTTTTTTCTTTTCTTTTCATTTCTCAATGTTTCAAGGTCCCAAGTCCAAAAATGTAAAAATCTGGGGAGGTCATTTTTTTGACCAATTGCCATAATTTACTTTCCCAGCTGTTACATAACTCTGAATATTACTGTATATAAGTAATGTGGACCATAGATCTTTATGTAACTCGAATTTTACGTAAGTCGAATTTGTAAATTGCATAAGTGTAACTACATAATTAATAACTCAATACTGTATTTATTATTATATGTGTAGGTGAGAGTAGGGTAACGGGGTCCAGTGGTTAATGGGGACAATCTGTTTTCTGGCTAAATGGTTCAGAATTTTTAACCCCAACACATGCATGCATCTAGCAGCTGCAGAGCCAACTTTGAATTCTGAATATGGTGGTTGTTCTGTGCACATGTTTGACTGTGTGAGGAAAAACAGTTTTGTGAATCTTCCTTACAATTGGAACACTATCATTTGTTCAACTGTATGTACCCTTGTATATAACTTATTGTTTCAATAATATATATTAATGCTAACTATTCCCTCAACTATTAAAATACATATGAAGAAAAGATTTCACTTTATCTCGTTGTCTAGTCAAGCTTAGAAACATAAAATGGCATGAAGGAGTAATGGAGCTCAATGAGAATAAACGATAATGAAAACAATGCCATAGATGCAAGCAATGCTAATAATATCTGCATCATCTGTGGAGAACTTGGGCAAAACAAAGAATTGTGGTACAGATGTACTGTTTGTGCTGCTTGGGCACATTCTGAATGTAGTGGATTTGATTTGCCAGATCATTACATTTCTGATTACCATATTGAAAAATAAAACATTTTAAGTTTTTGCATATGAATTATTAATTATATATATATATATATATATATATATATATATATGAAGCGTGCAATGCCATAAGGTTGTAAATGCCATTTTTCTCAAAATACGTTTTATTGAAGAAATGAATTTTAAATGCAATGTTTTTTCCTACAAAAAAATATTGTGGCGATAGTGGCTCTAAGTGGCTATATTTTGAAGATGAATTTATGTGCAAGCCATAACGTTTTAAGTGCCAAAGTGCAAGCCACGTGACTTTTGGCGCGTAAAATGTTACGATTTACATTTACATCATTTTGTTATTCCAATTTGTAACGCAGTGAGTTTTTTACGCAGAACCAGATAACTGAATCCCAGTTTATTAACCTGTATCACCTTATTATTTGATATTTTAAAATGATATTCGGACTTCCATTAATCTTACAAATTTGAAGTTTTTAAATACATTTTAACTTTTATTACACTAAATTAATACCTTATTGTTTATATTTTCCTTTATTTATCATAATTATATTACAATTGATAAAGATTACAGCCCAGTTCAAGTACCAAAACTGTGGGCCCAACATTGTTGAAGCAGTCACTAATAGATTATTGCCAGTTTTTAATGTTAAAATTGATATTGAATTTGTAAATTGTGTTTAATAATTTAAATGTAAGTTTTTCGTATTCAAAACCGTTTTTCAGCTGTAGAAACATTAATTTTATGATTGCAATTGTTTTTGGCATTTACAACTTTATGCACTTGCACAATTTTGGCATTTACAACGTTATGGCTCTAACTCTGTTTTTAAACTTTTTTTGTTTCCTTACCATCATACTTAGGTGTTTGAAATTAGACCCAATGTTTTATTCCAAAGTGTAAATTGTTAAAATAATTTTTATAGCATTTGATTAAAGTTTGTTCATTAGAAAAAGTGTTTTTTCTCTCTCCTGAAAAGTTTGTTTTTTGGCATTTACAACATTATGGCATTGCACACTTCATATATATTGTTTTCAGCATAGTTTGTGTTTTAAATGCTAAGTTTTTAATGTTTTTAAGTAAATGTTTTAAATGCTAAGTTCAAGCACTTTGTCCAAAAACTAGAAAACTTTTATTTAATCATTTCTAACATTTCAGTCTTTTTCATTGTTTTTATATGATGGTTCCCATTACCCCACATGGTTGGGTAATGGGGCTCATTGTAATGTTTTTTGTTTTTTTATAATTAAAACAATATGGAGAGGAATACTCAAGTTTTGACACATGCACTTTATTCCTTAGAGCAGCGTTTCTCAACCTGGGGGTTGCAAGACAATAATGAAATCATTTTATGAGAAAAAATCATTTATTATAAACTTATAAATGTTTTACTGACAATAAGTACACATGTAAAGAAAAGAAATTAATGTGATGGTTGCATTTGTTTTTCATTTGAAATTTTCTCTATATGTTGATCAAATTACAAAGAGCACGTACACATAAAGTTGGAACATGAATTGCTCATGTATGTATACGTCATACATGCATATTCATACCCGTCGCTATAAACACATCAACATAAAATAATAGGAATAGTTGTATTACATTTTTATAGTGTCGGTATTTTCTTAATGTATAAAATTAGTGCAATGTGATTATATAATATTTTAAAAAATTTACATTTATAATAACAGTCAAAATTCAATTAGTAATAGCAAGGCTTACTGTTGTTATTCCTATGTGTGGGGGGTCGCAAAATATTAATTTTATTTATATTTACTATTTGGGGGTCGCGGAGCTAAGAAAGTTGAGAATCGCTGCCTTAGAGTACACTGTACCATTAAAAAAACTTCTCGCAATATTGTTAAGTTTTCTTAAAAATATGCAAAATGCCTTTGGTGAGCTCTA
Source organism: Centruroides vittatus (assembly GCF_030686945.1). NCBI lineage: Eukaryota > Metazoa > Arthropoda > Arachnida > Scorpiones > Buthidae > Centruroides > Centruroides vittatus. Next base: position 149,854 of record NW_027122580.1, read on the forward strand.
TTACCCTACTCTCCCCTACCGTACATATATTATTTATTATGTATTTATATAAAAGAATTGTTTACGAGAAAGAGTGCCCAATACACTTGCATGTGTGCTTACAATTAGACCAAAAAGTAAAGGATTATCAGAGCAATAAAGTAATAAATTGCAGTGCGAAAGAAAGAAAGAAAGAGAGAGAGCAAGAATGAATAAATGAATGAATGCTTGAAATAGAATAATTCTTTGTGAAATAACATGTTACTCTACTCAGATTTTTTTCCAACTTTTGAGATTTACATTTTATGTAACTGCAAATTTACATAAGTTGTGTGTTACATAACTCGGGGTATTACTGTATAAAAGACTGTGTCACATACACTGATAATTTGTATAAAAGATTTTTTCTCTTAAACATAAGATTACAGCCTGATAATATTTATTATGTACTCTGTATTTACAGAGGATTTTTCAGTTATTTTTGAACAAGTTTGTTATGTTGACTTCTCTTGTAATAAATATTTATGCAAGTTTTCTGTAGGGATATCTTGTAATTAATTGAATAGAGAAAAATTCATCTTTTGAACATTTCTATATAAAATGCTATTTTAATTGAAATTTTTTTTTCTACCAATTATAATTTCAAAGTACAAGTAGAAAAATATTATATTTTTTTAATATTGAAGCCATTATTATTATATATATATATTTTTTTTTTTTTCTATTTTTGTATATGTATTTCTTAAAATTTAATAAAATGTTGTTATTTTATTAGATTGATCCTGTTAGAACAATATCAGCTGGAAAAGTGAATTTAGGAGCATTTAGAACTTATCCAAAGGTAAAAATTGCTATAAATATTTTCATGTAAACACACACTACTATTAAAACTATTTTTATGAACAAAACAAAGATGCTTATTGAAATTACTTCTTCATTCCTTTGTATAGACATACTTTATTCATATATATTCATATATATGAACAAAATATGTGTATAGGTATGTATTCATTTCACCACATATGTAATGGAATAGAATTTTTATAATATAACCATTTTATAATTATAAAAGAACTTGAGGTTCTAATTGAAAATTGTTCATAACAAATCAAGACAGAGTCAGAGTTAAGAAATGTTGAGAACATGCTGACAACTTGGATGCAAACCCAAAGCATTTAACTGGAGCATTTAGTTTGCAGTTTTTATCAGTTAATGAAAAATAGATCTTTACACTCTAGAATTGAGGTTATTTATTGATCTCGGTGATATCAACTACATTTTAGGTGTGCTATAATAAATGAAACTGAAAACATCTCGCAAGCACTTTTAACTGCACAAAAACATCACAATAAAGTTAGTCAATTATGCCTCTTTGCCCTTAATTTTATTTTGAACTATTACTTGTCTACTAGGATTCCCTTTATAGTAATAGAACTTATTACTGCTTCTTCTTTGTGTCTGGTTGATTACACCAGTTTAATAAGTTCTATTACTGTAAGTGTAGTAGATGAAATATGAGTTTTATTGTGATCTGGAATTATTCTAAATTTTATTATTAAAAAAAGTAGATGTAATCTTTATGATGAGATATGATCATCATCTTCAATTGTTGACAGAGAAAGAGGAAGTTCGGTAATAATTGGAAACCGAAGCCATATAGATGAAGACTGAAAAAAAAATCACATGTACAGAGTATCAGTGGAAATCAATTATACTAATAATCTGACGATGAATGCTAAAATATATTTTTTCTTTTTCTATAATCATAGAAAAAATGATTATAGATTTTTATCATTTTTATCAATTAGATACTAACAGAATATTAAAACATTTTATACATGCCAAACTGAGACTTAACCCGGGTGAGGTCGCAAAGGTCAACAACCTATAGAGGTCGCTGCGGGTCACCTCAACCCGCATTTTAGATATTAATTTTTTTCTTAACAGTTCAACTTTTTTCACTTTTTTCTTTTAAATATTATTTTTCATTCTGTTTAGTAATTTAATAAATATATATGTTTACTTTGTAAGCCTTAGTTAATTATTTATTAACATTCGAATTTACATATTAAATTTTGGGGAAAATTTTTATAAGTATCTGAAAAATTTTAACTATTTAAAAAAACATGAAACAATTAGTGATGATAGAAGTTATTTTTATCATAGAAATAGTATGTCACTTTATGATTTTAAAAAATTATATTTATTTTATTTACATTACATTAATAATACAAATTTACGCAGACGTCAAGGGTCGCTGCGGGTCACCATGACCCCAAAGAGCAATTATCTCTTAACGCGTTCTGAAAAACTGAGTAACGGCGATATGTTCCGATAATAACAATAAATTTAGGAAGCTACTGTGAGTCACATCGGTAAAACTTAATTATTAACGATTCAGTCGATCATGAAATAGGGGGTGCGGGTCAGAATGGGTCATGCGACCCCTCCCGGGTTAAGAGTAACAGAATGCTGCTGATGAAATGATGCAACTGAAGTTTGTTTTGCTCCATTACTATAATTCAGTGTGTTTTTTCTGTTATTATTTTTCGTGTTTTTATATAAACACTGATTCTCTGAAATTTTACTGAAGTTGCCCTTATAGTTCTTAGTAGTGATGCCACGAATAGTGATTTTGCCGAATATCGAATATTCGGCTATGCTCTCGGCCAAAGCGCCGAATGTTCGGCAAAATGTGTGTGCGTCTCACGGGTGACAGGTTACGACTTCTCTCATTGTGGTGGGTGCGGTAGCAACGCCGCGAGCACATTTGTTTTATTTGCGAGTAGATCGTGTCACGACACGCTGTAAGGAACTAAGTCAGAGCGTTGTTTTTTGTTTTATTATATTTTGTTTGGGGCTTATGTTTAGTTAGGACAAAAGTTCCCCACCACTCTCCTAAGTAACAAAAAAGGAAGAAAAAAATATATAAACCAATTCACGGAAGAACAAAGTGCCGTAGGGAGAATCTCACGCACTTGCGCTGCCCAGCAGAAATGAAAAGTCCGCAGAAAAAAAATGGAGGGGGAGTCCCCACATTCACTAGAAGAAAGACCTACTAAACCATCGTAAAAACATCCCGAAAAATTGTGCTAATACTTTGTAAACGGTTTGTAAGAATTGTTGGAGAAATGAGCTGTCAGAAAGAAATTGTATTTTAGCAATAAGAATTTAAATAAGAGGAGTAACCCGAGATGATGATTTGTGACGTCACCTCACAGAATAAAACCGAAGATGATCGAGGTGATTTCCAGAGCGAGGTGTACTACTGAGTGAAAAATTCTAGGCGAAGTCCAGATTGAGAATTAGGTGATCCAAGGTGATTGAGGAATTCAATTTGATGATAGCGAAAGGCTTGAGGAAACAGGTTCCTAGTATAGTGAGGTGACGGATAGGCATTTAGTTCGTAAGAGATTTTGTTCATAGTTCTTAAGTATTTGATTTGTCGAATTTTCTATGGGGAATTAGGATTAAGTTAAGCTAAGTAGCTGAGTTCTGTTGTCAGGTTGACTTGTTGATTTTTCTTTAATAAATTTTGTTTTGATTATTGAATCTTGTACGTAGTTTGAATTAGAACTACTAATTAAATATATTTGAAATTTTATTGACTTCGTATCTTATTTGACGTTATTCTTATTAATTTTTTTTGTGCACGTGTAAAAGTCCAGGCCTGGCAACTAATCTCGAATCCGCGTAAAGTACCCGTTAGGTTAATGGAAGTTTTACCGGCCGCAGTTAGTGTCTGTTTCCTTAGATACTAAAGATTGAACATAATGTGTTGTAAAGTACTTTGTTACATCAAATTGTGTTACTAATAGTCCTTATGACTATTAGTAACACAATTTGAGCTTGAAACACGGTTCAACTTTGAGAGTGACAAATAGCTGGTTGCCACTTTTCTTGACCCGCGTTTCAAAACCGGTTTCCTGGAATTAGTTCAAACGCAAAGAGCAAAACGGAAAGTTCTTTTAGAAGCTCTGAAATTAGTTGTGATGAGTACTAGTACCGATGATGATTCTTCTCCACTTCATAAGAAAAGAAATATCAATGAAAATGATAAAATCATTGAAATACACGACAGTTTCTGGAACTGTTTTGAGGAAGTTGCTACAGAAAATATGCAAAATGACGAGGATGTGGAGAAGAAAAGTGCTATTGCAAATGAGATTGATTTTTATATGAAAACTGTTCACCTAGATCGGATGGCAGACCTTTACAAGTGGTGGTCAGCAAACGCAAAACAGTATAGTTTGCGTTTCCAAGCCTGACAGAATTTGCTAAGATTTATCTATTGTCTCCTGGCAGTAGTGTATATAGTGAGAGGCTATTTTCAGAAGCGGGTATAGTTTATGAGGAAAAGCGCAATCGTTTGCCATCAACAAATGCTGAAAAAATTGTTTTCATTCATCACAACTTACCACTGATAGATTTTAAGTATTAGATGTAATAATTTGTAATTAAAATAAATACAATTTTGAGTAATATGTGTGTTTTTTTCCATGATTTGGTATTCGGTATTTGGCCGAATACCGAATAGGAGCCAAATATTCGTGGCATCACTAGTTCTTAGTACAGTTTACTCTTTAATTGATTTAAACTATCTGAAGAAAGTTAGATAAGTTAGGTAAAAATAATTAGTTATTTTTTTATCATTTAGATATCTTCAATATTATCATGAATAAAGCTTGCTGGTTTTTAAAGTAATATGAGCCGTTTTCTTTGAAAGTGGTGTAAGTCCATTTTTGACAAAAAGTTAGTTAATGACGACGACGAATGCAATCGGCTATGAGCTCTTTATCTATAAACAGTTTTCAAAAAAAATTCTCTAAAATTTTCATCATTTTGTCCATATAAATTTACGTAGTTAATGAAATTACAAATATAATTACTTTGAAAGTGGTGTACTTTCTGTAAAAATTTACAGTATGTTCCTACAGATTATTATACTATCAAACAACAATGCCAAAAACATAAAAAGTTTATTTTACATGAAATAAAGAGAGATGATTTTGTTTGAACGAAACCACTAGAAAATGCAATTCTATGAAGACGAAAGAATACTACTGGTGAAGAGGTAAATTGGCTGAAGATATGTTGGATAAGGGTTTTAAAAAACAAACCATATACAATGCTGAATAAAACTTCATTTGATGAAAATGCGGTTTTTAAAACAGTAGATTTATCCCCCAGACGAGGAAGACCACGAAAATTTGAATATATAATACTAACACCTTTCTATCATCATGCCAGGCCCATTATATCTGAAAAATTCAATGGATCTATTACCTTATATAACTCCAATACATTACGAGTATTTTCAAAAACTTCCTCATAATGATAAAAATTAAAAATGATACATATTAATATAAAATTGTAATTAAAGTAATTTAAATGGCATTACTTGAAGAAATATTGTAATAACGCCTTTTTATTTTGTTTTTTTTTTTTTTGACATGTTTAATAAAAATTTCAAAAAAATTGGTTTGATTCAATTGAAATCCCATATTTAATATTTCATAAATGTATGATTTTCACATTTTGTTGACTTTGAAAGTGGTGTAAGTCCATTTGAGGTCATCAAAAGTATAAATTTCCTTTAACTAATACTTTAAAAACAATCACATTATAAACTTAAATCAATTTAATATTTAAAAAACATAAAATGTGCGTATTAACATATACCAATATTTTTCAAACCATTCAAATACAAACCCTTAAATACCTCCATATAATATAAAATGGACTTACACCACTTTCAAAGAAAATACACTCAAACCTGTTTTTGTGCGATTTTTTTATATGTGCAATGTGTTTTGTGCAATTATTTTTGTGCAGTATACCAATTTGATTGAAATTCATATACCGCATACAAAAAATCACACAAAACAAATTGCACAAATAAAAAATCGCACAAAAACAGGTTTGAGTGTAGCTCATATAATTCATTTTAAACTTGTACCTATGTTAACATATATCATAAATTTTGCATCTGTTTCATTATATAAATGAAGTAAAATGAGTTTGTAATAGAATTTACTATTTATTTACAACCAGTTGAAAGGCCCAGTAGGCATTGGGACATATTAAATTGTGGTAAAAAAGAGACTCGTGCACGGACTCTGGCAATTCCTAGGTTTGCCACTATGCTTTGCTGGTGCTTGATACGCTAAATAACTATTACTAATTTATTTATTTTCTCATCAAAAGATACCAGTCAATTTATCAAAAATAAACTATTTAATTATATTCTTTAAAATTTACAGGGTTATAAACCTCCAGATGAAGGACCATCTGAATATCAGACTATTCCACTCAATAAAATTGAAGATTTTGGTGTACACTGTAAACAGTATTATGCATTAGAAGTATCATATTTCAAGTCAATTTTGGATTGCAGACTCTTGGATTCTTTGTGGAATAAATATTGGGTTAATACTCTTAGCTCATCTAGTCTTCTCACGGTAAATATCTTTAAATTGTGTGTGTGTATTATAATGAATTTCCATAACTCTAGAATTACATACAATATGTACAGCATATACTACTTGTCCAGTTGATTTAAACCAGAACTTTATGGCAATAAAATTTGATTGAGATTTTTTTTGAATGAGGGATTCCACTCAAAATAGTTGCTCTAACTGTGATTTGAGTCTGTCCACCAGAAGTGGCCACACTCTTACATTCTGCTAGTGACTTATATGACCGAACTAATTTTTAATCCTTTATTACCAGAATGCCGACTATACTACTGGCCAAGTGTTTGATCTCTCGGATAAATTGGAGCAGTCTGAATCGCAGCTTGGACGGGGTGGATTCGTCTTGGGAATTGATCCCCACGAGAAGAGAAGTGAAGACAAATTGGCCAAAGCTACAAAAGACAGTTGCAAGACAACCATAGAGGCCATTCATGGTCTCATGTCTCAAGTAATCAAGGATAGACTTTTTAATCAGATTAACTTTAAATAAAAATTAAAACTATGTATTAACATTTGCTTTGTGTGATTAATTTAAATATATATGATCAAAATGTAATTTAATATTAATTAAAGATCTTGTGTATGGGGTTCTGCACAAATTTATTATCAATTAGATAAATTTCTCATTCTAGATGTGGTAAATGACATCTGTGTATCCAAAGATGGGAATAATTGTGACCTATTAAGAATTACAATATTATAAATTGATTTTCATCAAATATATATTTTTATTCATATAAGTTTATTTTTGGAAACTTTTTTTACTTGTAAAAATTAAAACATACAGTGCCTCTATTCAGTGCCTCTATTCAGTGCTATCTGGAGAGTTATTAACTTTGGTTGCATTTTGACCACTAAATAAGATGACATTTCAGAAAGGACATGCAGAAAGAATTTCCATTAAAAAAATTACTACTAAAATACACTACCATGGAACTTATCATAATGTGAGCACCAAAGCAAAATGTATCAAATGCATATGTGCTGTTTAGGTAATTTTCAGGTATAAAACTGTCCATGACATAGAAATCAATGTGTATTACAGTACATAAATACTTCCAATGAGGTCATTACCATTATGGCTTATGTTGTAGCTTTACCATTGTTTTTATAAAACAGTTTTACAAGTGCAGAGATTCTGATGCCTTAAGAAATTGTGATAAAGAACTTTGACACTACCTGCAGTACCACAAGTCCTATAATGATCACCTTTGTAAAAAAGAAAAAACAATTCTAAATGTTTTTTAAAACAATTAAAAGTTAATTGTAACGATGGTGGACTTCACGCCGATCACCGAATAGGCAAGAGACGAGAAAATTAACATTCATTGTTATACCTCAGATATGTGGACGATATCCTTATAGCTTGGCAGGACACGGAGGAGGATTGCCTCACCCTCAAAAGTTCACTCGTGAAGATTTATTCTACCATCAGCTTTACCTGGGAAAAAGAAAATGAAGGGGCTATTACGTGTTTAGATCTAAACATCTCTAAATCCCAGGGAGCTTTATTGTACTCAGTGTTCCATAAATTCGGCTGCATACCACCACTAATCCCCGCTACGGCATTCCAGCCGCAGCATTATGTTAATGCAGCTATCGCCCCATTAATTAGAAAGGCTTTTTTGTTATCTTCCAATCAAACAGCTGTCGACATTGAACTTAATGTCATTTGCTCGGCAGTAAATGCGGCAGGGTACACTAATGCCAAGTACAGGTACGTCTTAAACAAGGTCAAAAGATCACTCTTTCCCGCCACGGCGTTACACGTTCTAAAGGAATGCACGGTAGTCCTTCCTGCATTACCATTCTGTGGCCGAGTCACAATCCGTATCTGCAGTGTTTTTAGGCAACGTGCATTTTTTCTACCAGTCTCCCCGCGGCCAAATCTTAGGAGGCTACTGTGCAATGAAGGGATGCTACCTCCGTACTAGAGAGGTCTGGAGTTTACTCTATCTCAATGGAAAATACTACATCTGGTATTCACACCCACTACATCAGTGCGACAACTAGAATGTTGGCTTGTCGTATTTCCGAACACCAACTTTCCATCGGGGCAGGCAAAGGTGATACTGTGCTAGCAAGAATGGTGTTACGGCACCTGTACACCCCACTGCGGGACCAGGTGTGATGCTCGGACATTGTAATAACAGGAGCATCGTGTTTATTTGGGAGGCCTTTTTTACCGCTGCACTAAATCCGTGCAACACACCCACGCTTGATTTGCCTGTTATGTGGGTCAACTTATATAACAGATTAAGGCAACGCCTCTAGCTCCACGTCTCAGTATTTTATAGCGCACATGCGCTACGTCACCACGCGCGCATGTTTAAATTTCTTCTCGCTCAGTTCCATCGTTGGTCTTGTTCCAAAGTTCTAAAGCGATTTGTTCATTTCAAAAAATTTTTGGTTCTAAATAGGATTTTAACCATTATCGTCTACCTGACGAAGACGAAAATAGTTTCGTCAAAAGCGCTAGTAATTATAGCGATATTCGTACATAGTTTAACGCCCAAATGTTAATTTTCTCGTCTCTTAACAATTAAAAGACAAAGTCATTCCAAAAATTAGACAATCACCATTTTTATTTTCTTTTAGTGTTCCAGAACCAAATCAGACAGCCAGACCTTCCTTTGTAGGCTACTTTACTTAGCTGCCCTTTTTTAAAAAAGGGCAGCTGTAAAGTAGCCTACAAAGGAAGGTCTGGCTGTCTGATTTGGTTCTGGAACACTAAAAGAAAATAAAAATGGTGATTGTCTAATTTTTGAAATGACTTTGTCTTTTGTTTTAAAAAAATATTTTATTCATCCGACGAAAATGAAAACAGATTCTAAATGTGATCATATCAAGTTTGGACTCCCTCTAAACAGCATTGAATAAATATACTTTAATTACAACCATCCAGTACAATATTATGAAAGAAACAAGAAATTTTGCTAGTTATATAGTCTTGTGTAGAGAAAATTTCAATGTTTCTAAAAAGGCATTCATAAAATTATAGACAATACAGACCAACTAAATGTTTATGAAACAAGTTGATTTTTTTTTCTAATTGTGACCACAAGAAATTTTTTAAATTTATTTAAGGGCTATAAGAAAATATTTAGTTTGTCATCTTTTTTGCTGCTTTTTGAATCAATTTTTCAGTAAGTAAGATAAAGTTTGTAAAAAGTATATACGGTGAACCCTTACATAATGCAGATTTATATAAGGCAAGAATAAATGTGACATGTTTATCTAACATTTTGACACATTTTTCGAGTTTTTTTGTTTAGAAACACTACGTACTTACTTGTTCCTATAATTATAACTTCCTATGCATATGAAGATATAGAGATTTACATTTAAATACTTATTTAATTTTTAAGAGATAAATAAAATAAAAAATATGTTTCCGTTAAAATAAAAACAAAAATTAAATACTGAAGTTAGGACACTGACTTGGACTACACTCACATCCCTACACTCGTGTTTGTCTCAGTTGGAAAAGTCCTCCTTTTGAAAGGCAACTGTTAATTTGTGGAAGGAAAATGCAGCAGTGGCAGTGAAATAGCGGAGACGAAGTGCAGGGAAATGGTAAATGACCGGAGGCGATTGGCGACGACGGCTACGAAAGAGAGAACTCTCGACAGCCTTGTGTCCTCGAGACACCGGCTTTTATCACCTTCCCGTCTGTCCCTCGATCGTTTCGATTGGTTTCGGACTCTCACCCACGGTTTACGATGGGGATCTAATGGATTCTCCAATTTTCTTAAGTCGGTCGAAGAATCCGAGTTCGCAGAAGTCATCATTGTCTTTTCAAACGATAGATCATTTGGATTGAGTCAGATTTTCCATCTTGAGAGCTGCACTGTCTCTAGACCAGGCATGGCCAACATACGGCTCGCACGGTGGCGTAGCGAACATAACTGGCGCCCGGGGTACGACACTTTATTGGTGCTCCCCTCCCCCTCCAGAAACACACATAGTCTGTCTTGGAGACCATTTGGGTGCCCCTCTGCGAATGGCGCCCGGTGCACGATATCCGGCCCAACCCCCTTGCACCACCCTCGCTACGCCACCGGGCCCGCTTAATGAATTTATGCGGCCCGCGATTAATCTTTCAATATTAGCTACTTAACTTCCAATAATTGGTCGAATGGATTTGCGATAAGTTACTTCTTTATTTTTAAAAAAAAATCCATTGTAGAGATTTACAACTTTTGTACTTGTCTTTGTTATAGTGCAATAAAAAAAAAATAATATTTTAAATTTATCATCTATATATATAAAAATGAATGTATGTCTGTGTGTGTGTGTGTGTGTGTGTGTGTTTGTCCTTCATGCACTACCACACCATTTATCCGATTGCCATGAAACTTCGGGAAGTTGTTTAATACACTCCCACGAAGGTTTCTGGCACATGTGAAGACCACCATTTCCCCCCTTCAAAAATATATTTATATATGGATTAAGGCTTTTATGTCCAACAGATGGCGCTAACTTCCGACGACCTAAGTTTGCTTTTCTGTGAGGCATTCTGCTTTTCTGTGAGAATGGACTAAAGCAGATCATTTTCTATCTATCTATATAAATAAAATATAACGTTCGTTTGTTCCTACCGATTCCTTTGAAATTTTGACACAACGTTGCATTCGAATACGCACGTGTTTTTATATAATATACATGTCGAAATTCCCCCCAGTGGGGGGAAAGGGACAGGATTATGGCTTACTGTGAAGAACTCGGCTTCTATTTATACTATTTTGCATGCGTTTTTTGCGGTTTAATAGGTTACGTCAACAGAATATACACTAAAAAGGGATTTTTCGATATTCCCCAGCGGGGAAAGGGACAGGATTAAGGCTTACTGTGAAGAACTCAACTTCTATTTATACTATTTTTCATGCGGTTTTTTGCGTTTTTAATTGCGTTTTAATAGGTTACGTCAACAAAATATACACTAAAAAGGGATTTTTCGATATTCCCCAGCGGGGAAAGGGACAGGATTAAGGCTTACTGTGAAGAACTCGGCTTCTATTTATACTATTTTTCATGCGTTTTTTGCGTTTTTAATTGCGTTTTAATAGGTCACGTCAACAAAATATACACTAAAAAGGGATTTTTCGATATTCCCCAGCGGGGAAAGGGACAGGATTAAGGCTTACTGTGAAGAACTCGGCTTCTATTTATTCTATTTTACATGCGGTTTTTTGCGTTTTTAATTGCGTTTTAATAGGTTACGTCAACAGAATATACACTAAAAAGGGATTTTTCGATATTCCCCAGCGGGGAAAGGGACAGGATTAAGGCTTACTGTGAAGAACTCGGCTTCTATTTATTCTATTTTACATGCGGTTTTTTGCGTTTTTAATTGCGTTTTAATAGGTTACGTCAACAGAATATACACTAAAAAGGGATTTTTCGATATTCCCCAGCGGGGAAAGGGACAGGATTAAGGCTTACTGTGAAGAACTCGGCTTCTATTTATTCTATTTTACATGCGGTTTTTTGCGTTTTTAATTGCGTTTTAATAGGTTACGTCAACAGAATATACACTAAAAAGGGATTTTTCGATATTCCCCAGCGGGGAAAGGGACAGGATTAAGGCTTACTGTGAAGAACTCGGCTTCTATTTATTCTATTTTACATGCGGTTTTTTGCGTTTTTAATTGCGTTTTAATAGGTTACGTCAACAGAATATACACTAAAAAGGGATTTTTCGATATTCCCCAGCGGGGAAAGGGACAGGATTAAGGCTTACTGTGAAGAACTCGGCTTCTATTTATTCTATTTTACATGCGGTTTTTTGCGTTTTTAATTGCGTTTTAATAGGTTACGTCAACAGAATATACACTAAAAAGGGATTTTTCGATATTCCCCAGCGGGGAAAGGGACAGGATTAAGGCTTACTGTGAAGAACTCGGCTTCTATTTATTCTATTTTACATGCGGTTTTTTGCGTTTTTAATTGCGTTTTAATAGGTTACGTCAACAGAATATACACTAAAAAGGGATTTTTCGATATTCCCCAGCGGGGAAAGGGACAGGATTAAGGCTTACTGTGAAGAACTCGGCTTCTATTTATTCTATTTTACATGCGGTTTTTTGCGTTTTTAATTGCGTTTTAATAGGTTACGTCAACAGAATATACACTAAAAAGGGATTTTTCGATATTCCCCAGCGGGGAAAGGGACAGGATTAAGGCTTACTGTGAAGAACTCGGCTTCTATTTATTCTATTTTACATGCGGTTTTTTGCGTTTTTAATTGCGTTTTAATAGGTTACGTCAACAGAATATACACTAAAAAGGGATTTTTCGATATTCCCCAGCGGGGAAAGGGACAGGATTAAGGCTTACTGTGAAGAACTCGGCTTCTATTTATTCTATTTTACATGCGGTTTTTTGCGTTTTTAATTGCGTTTTAATAGGTTACGTCAACAGAATATACACTAAAAAGGGATTTTTCGATATTCCCCAGCGGGGAAAGGGACAGGATTAAGGCTTACTGTGAAGAACTCGGCTTCTATTTATTCTATTTTACATGCGGTTTTTTGCGTTTTTAATTGCGTTTTAATAGGTTACGTCAACAGAATATACACTAAAAAGGGATTTTTCGATATTCCCCAGCGGGGAAAGGGACAGGATTAAGGCTTACTGTGAAGAACTCGGCTTCTATTTATACTATTTTACATGCGGTTTTTTTGCGTTTTTAATTGCGTTTTAATAGGTTACGTCAACAGAATATACACTAAAAAGGGATTTTTCGATATTCCCCAGCGGGGAAAGGGACAGGATTAAGGTTTACTGTGAAGAACTCGGCTTCTATTTATTCTATTTTACATGCGGTTTTTTGCGTTTTTAATAGGTTACGTCAACAGAATATACACTAAAAAGGGATTTTTCGATATTCCCCAGCGGGGAAAGGGACAGGATTAAGGCTTACTGTGAAGAACTCGGCTTCTATTTATTCTATTTTACATGCGGTTTTTTGCGTTTTTAATTGCGTTTTAATAGGTTACGTCAACAGAATATACACTAAAAAGGGATTTTTCGATATTCCCCAGCGGAGAAAGGGACAGGATTAAGGCTTACTGTGAAGAACTCGGCTTCTATTTATTCTATTTTACATGCGGTTTTTTGCGTTTTTAATTGCGTTTTAATAGGTTACGTCAACAGAATATACACTAAAAAGGGATTTTTCGATATTCCCCAGCGGGGAAAGGGACAGGATTAAGGCTTACTGTGAAGAACTCGGCTTCTATTTATTCTATTTTACATGCGGTTTTTTGCGTTTTTAATTGCGTTTTAATAGGTTACGTCAACAGAATATACACTAAAAAGGGATTTTTCGATATTCCCCAGCGGGGAAAGGGACAGGATTAAGGCTTACTGTGAAGAACTCGGCTTTTATTTATTTTATTTTACATGCGGTTTTTTGCGTTTTTAATTGCGTTTTAATAGGTTACGTCAACAGAATATACACTAAAAAGGGATTTTTCGATATTCCCCAGCGGGGAAAGGGACAAGATTAAGGCTTACTGTGAAGAACTCGGCTTCTATTTATACTATTTTGCATGCGGTTTTTTGCGTTTTAATAGGGTTCGTCAAGAGAATGTACACTAAGAAGGGATTTTTTGAAATTCCTTCCTGCGAGAGAAGTGTTATACATTTATAATAGATACATTTTGAGCCACAACAACGTGTGGCCGGGTCAGCTAGTATCACATAAAATAATGTATGTTAGACAGTAATTTAAGATATACAGGTGATATTCAATTTAACTTAGTAATTTGTGTGCTTTGCTAGAAATATAATACTAATATTTAAACATTTATGTACTTAAAAGAATCGTTTTTAATTTTAATATTTTGTTCAGCCCATGAGAAAAGTTCTTTCCAATTCGGCCCAGGGGCAAAATCTGTTGGCCATGCCTGGTCTAGACTATTTCTCAAGTTTCTATAAAAAAATTTTGTTTAATTATTAGAGAAAAAAGGAATGAATTATTTTGTGTTTTTCTATTTTAGTGAGTTCCAGGACAATTCCGAAACTTCACACTTATTCCTATGGCGTCATAGTATTATGAAAATTGGGATTCTTAAAATTTATAGAATTTAAATAAAATAAATAAATGCAGAAATAAACGTCAAACGAAATTACAATTATATGTTAATAAAATATAGAAGTTCGGCGCATAGAATCGTAACTACGAATGTCTTTCTTTTGCAACATAACTATAAAAATTGTTTTGCTGTTGTTTTGCACAAAAGACAGTCAAATTTAATTAATTTTTTTAAAATTTACCAGCTTTTTAAATTTTAATTATAAGCAAGTTAACATTGGTTAAACTATCGGATTACCTAGTTGACTTTCAAAACTATAACTACAGTATATATATCTTTTACGGGTATGATCAACGTTGCCAGTTTTTAAGCCCTAAATTTGCCAAAATCAGTGATACTTGTTACCCAACATCATTTCTGTTAAACTAATTATTAAACTATGTATCGAAGTTGCGAAAATTAACGGGAGGGAAAAAATATGCTTGCAGTACAGTACTTTCGAGGAAAATCGTAACAACAAATGTAAAAAGCTAGTGCCGACTAGGGATTGTATACCGGTTTACCGATTAACCGATAAATTGACAAAAAATCATTCGGTAAACTTACCGGTAAATTTCAAAAATTTACCGGTAATTCGGTAAATGAAAAATCCTTACTAGAAATTTTTATGTAGAAAATATTATGTTTATAGATATTTAAAAGGGCTAAAGGGACATTGAAAAAAAAAAACAGGTAAGTGTAAGCAACAATATACCTAATTATTAATTTTATGCGAGATATGTACATAATATACCGTTTTGTTCAGTTTTATTTCAAAAATTTCATTTGTAGCCCTTGGATTGGTTTATTTTTGTGTTTTTAAGGGGTGATAGAATTGTTTACAAATGCACATATACTTTCGTACAATGTCCATACGCACTTGACCCCTTTTCAATACTAAATGAAGCCCAAGAGAGTATATGTATATTCGTAAACAACTCTATCACCCCTTAAAGACACAAATATGGGCCAACCCTAGTTGCAAGGACTAGCTAGTGATTTAACCCCACTTCACTGCACATTCATATAGAGCTGTAAAGTTTTACCAACGCTTTGTATCATTGCATTCACATTTTTGGTTTTTTGCAAATTTTTACCATTAATCTACTGTGGTTTATCCGAATTATAGAAAAAGGTATATTAAATATTTGAAATTTTACGGAAATAGAATCTTTAATGTGGAATTTCGAATTTTAAATATCCAAGTTAGAATTTCTGTTTAATAATAATGTTACTGTTAATTTCCAAAATTGAAGTTAAAAATGTTTGAATTGTTTTTAAAATATCAATAATTTTCTAGTTCAGACTTAGAACTGGACAGTAATAAATACAAAACCCATACATGAGAACATTTCAACTTCGCATTACTTTCAATGCTGAACTGACCTTGAGGTTCGCACGTGGTTTTGTACAATAAAAGCTCAAAATATAAATAGAAAAACGACATTTTTTTATTTATGGGCTGGGCCGGTAATAATTTTTTCCACACAAAAATTTTAGGGCCAGTCCGCCGCTGCTCACACCCCATTACTCTTATGCATGAAAATGAAAACAAATCAGTAACAATCAAAATTTCGCTTTAGTTAAATTTAATACTTTAATACAAATATATAATATCGTGATTGATTGTCCACCAAAATCTTTATTAATACATTATAATAACCCATTACGTCAAGACACAGTGTTTCTCAAACCTCGAAATTCACATATATGAGTTCGAATCTTCGAATATTATTTTTTTTTGTTTTATTATTTTTTGCTGGTTTAAAATCTACATAACGTATTATTCTTTTGTAGAAACCATGGATAAAAATTCAGTTTGGTACTACTATAATCGTACTGAAACGAAAGATGTAGCTGTATGTAAACAGTGCAACAAAAGAATAAAAGCAGCAGGTGGAAGTACTAGTGGTTTACGTAGCCATCTAAAAAGTCAACATAAACTTAATCTATTAAAAAAAAACAATGAAGAATGCTCAAAAGAACCAGCGATTGATACAAGATCAAAAATTACCTTTTATTTCAAGAAAAATGACGGATCTCTCGAAGCTGTACTTTCAAGAATGATAGCAAAAGATGGAATTCCTTTTAGCAAGTTTTGTTCATCTGCAGATTTACGAATGCTATTAAAAGCAAGAGGCTACCAAGAGATACCAAAGTCACCAAAAACTATTCAAAAAGTAGTTATGCAATATGCAGAAAAAATTAAGGAAGAGGTATCGAAGGAAATTTTACAGCATACGAACAATAACAAAATGTATAGCCTTACCACAGATGAATGGACATCAAATAAAAACCGCCGATATATAAATGTGAATATTCATGGAAGTGATGGTGAATCTTGGATTGAGGTAGAATTTATGGACCTGCGCCTGCTGAGGTATGCGCAGAATTAATAGAAAATAAATTAAAAGAATTTCAAATTTTTGAAAATTATTGTCTGCATAACATCGGACGAGCTGCCGTCATGAAGAAAACGATGAAATTACTCAATAAAAACCATCAGTTATGTCTTGTACAGTACATGGATTGCAAATTGCAATCATAAAAGTTCTTTACAATATAAGCACATCAGATGTACAGGATGATGATGAATATAATGCTAATTTACTACTTACTATAGACTCTGATTCTGATAATTCGGACATTGAATACGATAATTTTGAAATAAACCAAGCTACTGGCTCTACCGAACTTATTCTACAAAATGCAGAATTAAATTCTTTAATTACAAAAATACGGCAGATAGTAAGACTTTTTAGAAAATCGCCAACCAAAACTATCAATACATTACTACAAAAATATGTCAAAGAAATTATTGGAAAAGAACTTTCTTTAATTTTAGATTGTAGAACCAGATGGAACAGCTTACTAAACATGCTAGAAAGATTTTTATTACTTAAAGATGCTGTCCGAAAAAGTCTAATAGATTTGAAACTGGACTTAGTAATTTTATTTCTCTGTCATTGAAATCTATCAAATATAATCTCAAGCCTGCAACCCATTAAGTTAGCCGTTGAAACACTCTGCAATGAAAAGACTAATTTATATGTAGCCGATGTTACTTTGAAATTTATGTTGGATGAATTAACCAACCAAAATACATTTTTAAGCGTTGAACTGAAAAAAGCATTAATATATAGCAGGGGTGGCCAACTTTTGTGCACACAAGATCTACTTTTTATCGTAAAAATGTGTCGCGATCGACTTGTTGTCATAGGCATAGTGTAAGTGGGGAGGGGGAAGTGTGAAATCCATACTATGTTTATACACTGTTTCAGTACGAAGTGCACTCACTGCTTATGAGTCGAGTCATAACTGCTTGCATACAGTTGCGTTCGGTTACAAATATAATACATTAAGTCAAGACATCGCTAGCGATCGACCAAAATTGCTTGGCGATCGACTTGTTGGCCACCCCTGAATATATAGATAAAGGAGAGAAGGACTGTTTATTCAGACATATTACACTATTTGACAGACCCTAATTTGGTTTTATCGGGTCAAGAAAATTATGACATTTTTAATATAAACAGTAAAGCAACAATAATCAAAAGCATTGTTGAAATACTTTCAATTTTTGTTGATAGTAGTCAGTCACTTAAATGATCTTGATTTGGATTCCAATTCCAAGTCAGATAACGAAAATATTGATACTTCTACACCTAATGTCGAATTATCAATGAAGCAGAAACTCTATGACCTTATCAAACAAAAAACAGAATGTCAAGAAGTGTCAATTCCACAAGCAAAAAACACGAAAGATTGGAAACGGTTGGTTGGTAATAGTTTTTTGGCACAAAGGCAACACAGGCCAAGCTGCGCCACAACACATGGTGTAAATAAATACATAAATAAATAACAAAATTAAATAGAATAAAATAGAACAAAACAACAGATAAAAACAATAAACATAGAACCGATAACAAAAATAAATAACAATTAAAATGTATATAGTAACAATATGTAAATATAAAATAAACAAACAACTAAATCTGTTTATAAATATTTGCAACTTTTAGAAAGTTCAGTAATTTATCAACATTTGGCCTCTGGCCCAAAATCTCTTTAAAACTTGCATTTCCGAAATACTGTCTGCGACTCTGGTCAAAAGCAGCACAGTTGCAAAGTATGTGTTTGACACTTAAAATACAAATGCAGTACTGGCATACTGGCTGGTCATCACCCTTTAAAAGGTATTGATGAGTAAGCCGAGTATGTCCAATCCTCAGACGAGTAAGAATGACTTCAGATCTCCTATCATACTGTTTCTTGTGTGTCCAATTTTCTATTATAGGTTTGATCTCGTAAAGTTTATTGTGGACTTGTTCGTTCCACACATTTTGCCATCTCTCTGCTAGTCGTTTTTTAACAACCAGCTTCAAGTCACCTCCTTCAATGAACATTGTATGCTGAGAAGGACTTGCTGACTTTGCAGCTGCATCAGCTGCTTCATTCCCTTTTATACCTACATGGCCTGGGACCCAACAAAATTTTACAAAAATATTACTTGCAATAAGATGGCAAAACAGTTTGCGAATTTTAATCACTATAGAGTGAGAACTAGGTTCATGTGAGATCAAAGCCTGAAGTGCACTAACTGAGTCAGTGTAAATAACACAGCGACGATGACCTTTACTAATTATATATTTTAAGGCTAGGTAAATAGCCTGCAACTCTGCAGTAAAGATGGAAGAATTCGATGCGATTTGTTCTGCCACGATCTCATCCTGGCAGACAAAGGCTGAGCCAACGTAATCAACCGATTTCGATCCATCAGTATAAATAGGAATTAAATTCCTGTCACAATGTTGAATTTCTGCAAAGTGCTGCCTATAGATGTAGTCTGGGGTGGATTCCTTAGGAAACTGCTTTAAGCTAAAGTCAACATTAATCACAGGAGTTGACCAAGGTGATATATTATCGACCTCGACCTGTGAAATGTTGCTTGTGTCCAGGTCAATCGTGCTGCTTACATTCTCCATTCTAATGTCAAATGTAGGGACACAACTTGGGCGAGCTGTAAATAATCTTTTCAGCTGAGTATCTGATACTCTACAATCAACTGAAGGCTTAGCCAGAGATTTCTGTTTAATGTAATAGAACAAAGACAACTGCTCTCTCCTGAGAGATAGTGGAGGCTCATAAGCATCCACGTACAAACTTTGAATAGGGGAAGTTCGAAATGCACCAGTGCACAAACGCAATGCTTGATGGTGGATTGGATCCAGCATCCGAAGAGTAGATTCTCGCGCAGAGCCATAAACAACACATCCATAATCCAGCTTAGAGCGAACGAGGGCTCTATATATCCTGAGCATCGAACATTTGTCTGCTCCCCAGGATGAGCAGCATAATACCTTTAAAAGGTTGAGAGATTTTAAACATCTACTCTTCAAATTGCGCAAGTGTGGCAAGAACGTCAATTTATGGTCGAACCCAACACCCAAAAATTTTGCTTCATTGACCATTGGGATTTTAACCCCATTTAGGTGAATTTCAGGTTCCAGGTGCAAACCACGCCTTCGGCAAAAGTGGATGCACGAGGTCTTCTCTGCATTAAAAGTAAAACCATTGATCTTCGACCAATTGTCTATGCGATTTAGGGAGGTTTGCAGTTGTCTTTCAATAAAACTCATGTTAGTAGACTGACAGGAGATCTGAAAGTCATCCACATACAATGAGTGTTTAACACTGGAAGGAAGACACTTAGCTATGCTATTAATTTTGATTAGGAACAGAGTCACACTCAGAATAGAACCTTGAGGAACACCCTCTTCTTGTGTGAAAGGCCTAGACAAAGTGTTGCCCATCCTAACTTGAAATCTTCGATTTTGCAAGAAGTTTTTTATAAAAATTGGCAGATTACCCCGCAGTCCAAATTCATGCAGATCACGGAGTATTCCATATCGCCAGCAGCGATCATAAGCCTTCTCTATATCGAAAAACACAGACACTAATTGCTGTCGTCTTACAAACGCTTCGCGTATAGACGTTTCAAGGTTTACTAGATACTCTGTGGTACTTCTGTTCCTACGAAATCCACTATGATGTGGTGAAAAGTAGTTCTTTTCCTCTAGGAGGAACATCAGGCGTCTGTTTACCATTCTCTCGAAAAGTTTGCACAGACAACTAGTCAAAGAAATTGGTCTGTAATTAGAGGGATTCTTGCGGTCTTTACCTGGTTTGGGTATGGGAATAATAATTGATAGCCTCCAAGAGTCAGGAAAAATATGTTCTGTCCATATTCTGTTAAATAGATTCAGAAGGTTACTAAGGGAATTGTTTGACAGATTTTTTATCATGCTGTAGTGGATTTTATCCGGACCTACAGCAGTATTCCCCGAGCGAGAGATTGCTGTACATAGTTCTATTCTGCTGAATGGCACATTATAATCCTCATTAGATGGGGAGTGGAAGTTTAGATATTGTTTTTCAGTTTGGACTTTATAAGCCTGAAAATCCCTTGTATACATAATATTGCTGGATGAAGACGAAAATGTTTCACCCAACAAATCAGCAATACCTTTTATGTCACTGATTATTGTGCCATTACTTTCCAGCATGGACAGAGAGTGAGAAGCATATTTTCCATTGATTTTATGGATTTTATCCCAGACTGCTTTTGAGCTGGTGGAAGATGTTATGCTAGAAACATACTTCCTCCAAGAATCCCTTTGGCTTTGCCTTCTTATTTTTCTGGCATTAGCCTTTGCTTTCTTAAAAGCAACCAAATTGTTAGCAGTGGGGTATCTTCTGAAAATCCCCCATGCTTTCTTTTGCTTTTTAAATGCTGCCTCGCAATTCTCATCCCACCATGGTTTCGGATGTTTTGGATATCTGGTTGACGTTTTCCCCATTGTTTTTTCAGCTGCCTGAATAATACTGGAAGTGACAACTTCTACTGCATCATTGATATCAGCAGTATTGACCATTTCCTCAGTGACGTTAGCCAAAGAGGAAAATGCAGGCCAATCTGCCGTTTCAAGTTTCCAGCGTGGTGGACGGGCTGTTTCACAGCTTTCTCTGCCTCTATATTTTAAAAATATTGGGAAGTGGTCACTGGAGAGTGGATTAGATCCAACCTCCCATGTAAACGCTGAAAACAGATTCGGGGTTGCTAATGATAGATCAATGGCAGTGAATGTTCTTGTTGGGGCGTGGAAGTATGTCACTTCTCCAGTATTAAATAAATATAGTTGGTGATTGCCTATGAATCTTTCAATGGCTCTGCCTCGACGGTTGATATCGTGACTGCCCCACATTAGATTGTGACCATTGAAATCACCAAGTAAAATGAAAGGAGTTGGCAGCTGTTCAACCAATGAATCCAATTCATCGTCATTGACTCTGACATCTGGTGGCAAGTATATGGAACAAACTGTGACAGTAACACCCATAGATATTCTGACTGCCACAGCTTGCAGCTCTGTTGTTATTTGTACCGGAAAAGACGAAATGCGGTTTGAAACCAGTACAGTTACACCTCCACTGGCGCGGGTGTGGCTGTCGTCATCTTTTCGGTAAAGATCGAATCCTTTTAAAGAAATTCTTTCTCCAGGTTTTAGATGTGTTTCCTGGAGTGCCACGCAGAGAGATGAGGTAGAGTATGTCAGGTGTTTAACGTCAGAGAAGTTGTTGCGGAAACCACGACAGTTCCATTGGATTATTTTATAATCCATTATGTGTTTGAGGTAGCATTCTTTGCGAGGGTATCCCTCTTTAATTTAACAGGGGGTCTCTCTTTTGGAGGTGACTTTGGTTTTGTAACCTCCGAATTAGTCTCTTCATCAGAAAAGTCAGAGAACTCACTCATAGACTGAGTCTCCGACTTTTTAGCTGATTTAGAGAGGGCAACTTTTACTTTTTGCTTGTTAAGTGGGTTTTTATTGGCCTTTTTTGAACCCACATTTCTTGTTATTACCCCTGTTTTAGGTAGGGGTGTCTTGGTCTTCTTGCTCTCCTTTTCTGGTGTTTGGGTAGATGGCAGTATTAAACATTTCGCATGGCGGGTAAAGGATTCACTTGGAGAGACAGAGATATCTGTTTGAACCGCACAAGTGTTTGTGGATTTCAAGACAGCAGCATAGGTCTTCTGCTTCAGTGGTGCACTAGAAGTGACCATGCGGCGAGCCTCTGGGTATGGTAGGTTGTTAACTGTTTTCACTCGCTGGATCTCTTTCTCTCTCTGCCATGCAGGGCATTTTCGGGAGTAGGCAGGATGCGCATCCTTGCAGTTTACACAGCATGGGGTAGTTTTACATTCGGTACTCTCGTGACCTTCAGTCCCACACTGTGCACATACGCTTTTCCCGCGACAGGATGTTTGTGAGTGTCCAAACCGCTGGCATTTGAAACAACGCAGCGGGTTTGGGATATATGGACGAACTGAGCAACGTAGGTATCCTGCTGTAATGAAGGATGGCAATGTTGGCTTGTTGAAAGTAAGTATCAAGTGTTTGGTTGGTATCAACTTGCCATCTCTACGAATGGAAATGCGCCGAACAGCAACGACACCTTGATCTGAAAGACCGATCTGAATGTCTGATTCATCTTCAGACATCAGATCAATTTCAGATATCACACCACGTGATGAGTTTAGGCTTCCGTGTGGTGTGACAGTGACTTCCATTTCTCCCAGAGTCTTTGTTTGCAAAAGTTTTGCCGATTGTTGTGGGGAAGCTGTTTCCACCAGTAAATCTCCCGATCTTAATTTTTGTATTTTTTTCAATTGTCCAATAGTTGATTCAAACAATTTTTGAATCAAGAATGGAGATGCTTTAGATAGAGGTTTTTCTCCAGTCGCATGCACTATTAAGTAAGCAGGGTGGCTGGAGGTCTGGTCTTTGGTCACTTGTTTTGTGATTTTATGATCCATATTTAAAAATATATATTCAGCTCCTAGTGACCCCACCCACCATGGGGCCCAACAAGGGGATGCCGTCACATGAGAGGATCCCATAGACCGTCACACCAGGGTTTCCCAGGAGCTATACCCTCACAATGCAGTCAAGTAGAGCACATCTTGTCTGACATGTCCGCCCAATCTGCATCGATCAGTTGACTCCAAGCCGAGGTCAACAATGACTCAACGACCAGCCGATTGACTCAAACGGAGCCTGATTTGAGCCTCCCGTTTATCCGAAGCAGGGGCCAAAGCAGTGTGTTGGGGACGTTATGTTGCCCCTCAACTACCAGGATCCCCCTTTCCGGCATACGGGACACCACGCACGGCAAACACGTGGGTGGGCGTTCAGATCCCAGGGATGGTAAAGAAGAGATACTAAACCATCTCTGGGAGGTCCCCTCACCACGGACAGGAACCCACATCGAGGGGAAGATTGGAAACAAATAGTAAAAAAAGAATTAGAGTACTTCCAAGAAAAAGTACGGGGAAAGTATATTCAAATAGTATTTGATTATTTAATGACCATTCGTCCAATAAGTGTTGAATCAGAAAGGGTATTCTCGGGATCCGGACTATTTTGTACAAAAATTAGATCAAAATTAGGAGTAAAGACTTTAAATAATTTAAGTTTCTTGAGAAGTTATTTTTTAAAAAATGGTATTAGGTATCATATATTATTTCTGTTGTATTTTTATTTTTCTGATTTATTTTATTTCTGTTTCTAAAAGTTATTATTATTATAGTTTGTTTAGAATAACACTTTAATTTTTATAGTCTATATATTTTAAATAAAAAATGTGAAATGGAAACCAAAATGACTTTATTTTTTATCGCCTTAATTTTATTTTTCAGGAAAAAAATTACCGGTAATTTACCGGTAAACCGGTATTTTAATTTTCATTTACCGAATTACCGGTAAATGAAAAAGTCGGTAGTGTAAAAAATTTACAATCCCTAGTGCCGACCACAAGTCGGTGCCAGCATTTTACTGTAAATGTCGAATAACCATGGGCGTAGCCAGGAAGGGGCACGGGTGGGCACGGCCCCCCAGTTAACCCGGTGCCCCTCCCCAGACAATTACAGCCCCCGTAACAAAGCCCTACGCCAATGCGAATAACTATTTATAATTTTTTATGTTGTGTAGTAAGGGGCCGTCCATAAATTACGTAAGGGCGATTTCGGCCATTTTAGACCCCCCACCCACCCGTGTAAGAAACCGTAATATTTTCTTTGATTCCCCTCCCCTTCCCTATCTTATATAATATTTAGGCATGATTTTAAAAAAAAGATTTTAACAAAAACAATTTTTTTATGAAACCCTAAAAATCTTAGGTCCAAAATATAAAAATATTAATTAGTTTATAAATAATAGGGCATATTAATTAAGACTTTGTGAACAAATTTAAAAATATAAAAATTTAATAAATTCGACTGACCAATTTAATTAAAAAATAAAGTTCTTAAAATATCAACAATCTTTTCGTTATCATCATCATTAATCAACGTCATAATATTCATTTTTATATTAATTTTCACAAAAGGACGCAAAAATCATCGACAGATCGACTAGCTACTACACGTGTAAACTGAAACCTCATACAAAACAAAACAAGAGAGAAACCAGCACGAGTCTGCTAGCGTTATTATTCTATCACGTCACACGAGATGGCATTGGTACAACGAGCGTTCTTAATAGAAACCGCCAAATTGAAGCCAAATTCAAAACTCCACCACTTGACGAGATCAAAAAATAAGAATATTACGTAAGACGAGATCTATTACCCCCTACCCCTGAGTAAGAAATCGTAAGCAATCCTTGACTCCCACCCACCCCAAAATACCTTACATAATTTATGGATGGCCCCTAATGTTTTAAACGTGAAAAACGATTAAATTACTTAACTATTTAGCTATTTTGAAGTGAAAATTCTAATAAATTACGATTTCAACTTTTAAAACTTTAAAAAATAATAATTAAAAATTTGTTTGCATTCTAATTAACAATTTCATCTTTTTAAAATCGCTGAATTATTAAAATTAAAAATTAAACATTATTACATAAAAGTAGATTATCCTGTTATTAATCCTCAACTGTAAAATTACATGGCTTCAGAACGGTGAAAAAAGCCATTTCCAAACGGATTCTGGTATATTTTCTTATTACAGATTGCAGCGTTACTTCTTGCCACCTGCAGATGGCTACGATCGGTCATCCATATTCGGCAAACAAGATCAACAAGGCAGCTAAAGAGACGAATTTCCTGACTTTCCACGACTTTTTCCAAACACCAATGAAAATCCCTGATTTTCCAGGTGCGTAGGAACCCTGTATCTTTTTTCATGAAGACCATAAAAAAGAATATTTAATCCAATATGTAATGTTAAGGTCTATTAAAACTTATAAAAGAACATTACTTATGATTCGACCCTATAAATTGTAGAATTTCACAATGTTAAAACTTTCTATTATATTAAAGCTAGATTTATAAATGGTGTTTAAATGAAAACTAGCTTAATCTGTGTGGATAAGGAAGACAGAACTTGAATTTATTCTTCTATTTAAATGATTTGAAAAGAAAATTACACCAAAAATCAATCAATGTTTTTTTATTGCAATAATTTACAAAAATGCATCTGTGACATCTGATCCAAAATTTCTAAAGTGCGTATTACAAGGTTTGCCTTTCTGATGATATACAAACTATTATAATAAATAGATATTAATATTGCTTCGGTTATCAATTTGAGATCTATAAATAAATCGAGATGGGTTTCTAATTTGGTAATATAATAAAAGAAAAATTTGGAAGAAGGATGCTTGAATGCTTTAGAAACACAATTTTGAAAGCGGGGATAAATTTTTTCCTCGAAACACTCAAAAAAGATTAGATTCGAAATTAGAGTCGTTAAGCAAATACGAGATGCGCAAACGTAATTTTTAGAAACGACGGATTTGGTCGACGATTTCCCGTCGCTTTGGTACGAACGTTCGGATAAAATAAATGCAAATTATTCCTTTGGTTTTCTTGTGAACGGCGAGTGGTTATTGCGACTTAATTTAGTCGACCGAAAAGAAAAGAAAAAAAATTTTTTTTCAATCCACCTAGTCTTACTTTTGATTATGACTTCAAATCAACAACTAAAAGAATGATTTTAACTTGTATTTACATTGCATTGAAAATTTTTATTTCTATTGAAATGTTTACTTTTCCAGTTCTTCTAGTATTCAACATAATACAAAAGAAACCACCTAAACGTCGATGTTCCCTCTTATTTCTTCGGTAAGAAAAGTATATACAGTTTATTCACGTACTGTAAAATATACAGTAATACGTACGTATGCTTTACTCGATAATATGTAAGGATTACAAAATAAACTGAGTAGTTAAACGGTCGCTGTCGTTACACGTTATAAGAAGCCGTTCTCGGTTTAAGTTAAGTTTATAAGAACACAAGTGGCAAATAGCCCAAACAGACATGGGCTATGGCACTTTATAGGAAATGGAGATAACTAAACTTATCACCACCAAACACTGATATATTTGATTTAATCGCTTCGAGAACATTAAGATACGACCGGTTGCGGCTGATTACTCGGGGAAATGCACGACGACGGCAGAGGCTGATTCCTATTAATGGTGTCTTTTATCACCGCAGCAACCATGTCTCGATCTCCCTAAGATAAACAAAGATTTCTGTATGATGCACGAATCGTTATTGCTTCCCAGACAATATTTTCACCCATACTTACCTGATTAATAAATCCATAAAAAATAAGTTCATCTACTAGTATGCTTGCATTATCTTTTAACGTCAACTCGCAGGACAATTGTCGGTTCATCTTGTCATCCATCCTTAGAAGAAGCGTAATCTGAAAAACTTGCCAATAAGTTTCGATACCGTCGTCTTTCAAATTAATTCTCAAAAATAAAGATTACCACAGGAGCCTGTCCTTCTTCTTGAGGTTTAATAGTACACATCATGTTAGTTATGTGTCTGGTTTCGATATCGGCCGGTTCGGGAGTCGTAGACTTAACCGATTCGGATATTTCGGGCGAAATGGCTCTGGGACGTACAATGGGAGGATGAGTTGGAGCAAAAGCAGTCAGTGGATAAATACCATTTCTAAAAAAAAAACAAGATATTTAGTTACATTTTATATTTCATTTAGAACATTCAGTTGATAATAAAACAGTTACTAAACATTTAACAAATAAGAAGGGATTATATTAATTTAGTAATTGAAAATATTAAATCATAATCCAAAGTATAAACTTCTTTGTATAAACTATACACACCCGAGCAAGAAACCAGTGCAAAAATTTTTGTCTGGTCTGAACTTTTAAATGATAGGATAAAGTAGCTTGGAACATTTAGCGTATCTTCTAATAGGACTAAATTCATTCTGAACATAGCTACTTTTAAATATACATGTGTGTACTGGATGCTAGAATTACTAAACATATGTCTACTTTTGCCATCCATTTGCAAAAAATGAGTATTTTAGTTATGAAAAATTAGATTACATAATATCAATTTTTAAAGACATATGTTTGAAGAAATATCATGTCTACATTAAAACAGCTCCACACTTGGTATTCACTGATTGATGAATAATTGCCTATTTGTCCTCTGATTTGACACAATATGTGGATAAGGAATGAGAAATGGCAAATACAGAATATTAGTAACAAGTAAATTATCCATACTACGTTGTATGTTTACAATACAATACATATACATACAATGTTTGTTCGGCATTTGGCACATACCAAATATAGGAATAGGAAGAAAAGGTAATGTGGCCGTCCTCACAGATACAGCTACAGTGAAAGAAGAGAGGAGGCAGAGTGCCTGGGGAGAGGAAATATATGTGGAGCAGTCATTAGAGGAAAAAACATTCCAAAAATTTAAAAAGTGAAAAACTGAAATTAATTCAATTTTATTTAATTTTCTGTGTATAATTTATGGCAGTGTATACACCAAAGAAAATTGCTCCCATATGCTCCATTTGTTTTATATCCATTAAGAATCCAATTATAAATAAGTGAAACAGAAAAACAATATTTGAGAAGAAACTGATTGAACTGCATTATGTTAAAAATAGCTATCAAATATTAAGAAAAAGCTGTTGTTTTGCTTCATTTTTATTTTGTTCATTTAATACTAATAAGAACAATAATAACTATATTAATTATTTTATTCTAAACTTGAAGATGATTTTGATATTAATGACTACATTATATATCAAACAAATCAATGACTGCCATTTCATATCAAAGACTTGTGACAAAACCAACAGAATTTAATTGGAAGTGAGTTTCAAAAGTTAGATAATTTCATTTTTCTCTGAAATTTTTTCCAAAAAAATAAATAAAATTTTACTCTAAGACACACAAAAATGAACTAATTTCAGCTAAAATACCATATACAAAATAAGAAAAGTCCTTAAAGGGTAAAAATCAACTTATCTTACTTTTCCATTACTGTGTGAAATTTTTAATCATTGTGTTAAGAAAGCACAGATATATTACTATATGCAGGGTTCCTATCAAATTTTTGTTTTGAATTCCCAGACCTTCACATTTCTTACGGTGTGGAATATCAACGTAATAAAACAGCATTTTATTTACTGCAAACGTCGAGTATATCTAACCCTTTTTGCATAGTTGTATGTTTCAAAGACTGCCATATTAAAAAAATACAGTATGCATACATCCTGTAGAAAAATGTACGATAGAATCCGCAACTTCAATGTAATGAAAAAATAAGCAATTTACAAACGAAACGTGAGCTTTTTATTTTATCATCATTTATCAATATTATTTGTATGTAAATCTAGTAAATATAAGATAGCATAAAATCAACAAACAGCATTCTTTGATATACAAATAGTACTGCACTGTGCTTAAAATGAACTCTTGACTTAGAAACACGTAATTTTAAAATCTTTCAACAAAAAGAGTAACTTTTTTAAACAGCAACATAATTTTAACAAAAAGTTAAATTTAAAAATTTTCAAATAAAGCATTTTTTCCCTCATAAAAAAATCATCATGTAAAAAAAAGAATTAGTTTTCTTTTGTCAACCACATTCTTTCAAAATTGCGTAAAAATAGATTGCGTATAAAGAGGGATAGGTGTAAGATTTTACTATAGCTTCTCTAACAAATCCACTAAATCTAGCAAAAAATTAGCTGAATTGGCAACTCATTAAAAGAAAAAAAATGTTCTGTTGCCACCATTTTGATTTTGGTTTTGGTGTAAAAGCCAGAGTTTTAATAATTATTTTTAATAATTTTTATTTATTTATTTATTTAATTTCGCATTAAATTTCGTCTTTGCATAAAATTTTCTTAAGAATGCAGACAAAATTTATCTATTTTAATCCTTAATTACAAATCTTATAATTATTGCAAATCATATCACAAACCATCTTTCTCACTTTTATAGCAAATTTTAATAAACTAATTAATGTTTTCAGCAATCTTAAATAGCCTTCCTCGGGTTTAACATAATTTCAAACGTCAATTAGTACATTTAAAACTTTGCGTTTTGCTTGTGTGAGATATGACAACTCTTTCCCTTTGGGAAAATAAAGGGAATAAAGTTAATTTTCCCAATGTCGGGAAAGTCCAGGGACTAATAAGTATGTGGGAAACGTGGTACGGACGGACGAAGACACCTCTTTACCACTTAACCCGTTTATTGTAAAAATATGCTTACAATATAGCTAAAGTTGTCTTTGTTTCTCGTCTTAAGTTCGTAGTGGCGGTAGTGGAATCCGGAGCAATGTTCGGTGAACGATCCGGAAAGGAAAGTTCATTTGATTTCTGTTCGATGTCTAGCACTAACATAAATCACTCGTGTTTTTCCCGAGTTAGAAAAGTCCTTTTTTTGAAAGGCAACTGTTAATTTGTGGAAGGGAAAGGCAGCGAAATAGCAGAGATAAAGTGGGAGAAAAGACAAATGACTGGAGGTGATTGGTGGCGATGGCTACGGAAGAGATGACTCTCGACAGCCTCGTGTGTTTGAGACACCGGCTTTTATCACCTTGTCCCTCGATCGTTTCCTGGGTTGGTTTTGGACCGTCACCTATGCTTTATGATGGGGATCTAATGGATTCTCCGATTTACTTGCGTCAATCGAAGAATCGGAGTTTGCAGAAGTCTTTTCAAACAATGGAAAATCCGACTCCAATCCAAATGATCAATCTTGAGAGCTGCACTGTCTTGACTATTTCTCAAGTTTCTATAAAAATTTTTTGTTCATTCCTTTTTTCATCCAATAATTTAATTATTTTATGTTTTTCTATTTTAGTGAGTTCCGGGACAATTCCGGAACCTCAGACTTGTATTCCTATGATGTCATAGATTACGAAAATTAGGCTTCTTAAAATGTATAGTATTTAAATTAAATAAAATAAATACAGAAATAAACATCAAACGAAA
The DNA here is from genome assembly GCF_030686945.1 of Centruroides vittatus. NCBI lineage: Eukaryota > Metazoa > Arthropoda > Arachnida > Scorpiones > Buthidae > Centruroides > Centruroides vittatus. The sequence continues at coordinate 180,748 of NW_027122580.1, forward strand.
TTACAATTATATGTTAATAAAATATAGAATATGCGCTGAAATATAGAAGTTCAGCGCATAGAATCGTAACTACGAATGTCTTTCTTTTGCAACATAACTATAAAAATTGTTTTGTTGTTGTTTTGCAGAAAATATAATCAAATTTATTTTAATTTTTTAAAAATTTATCAGCTTTTTAAATTTATAATTAATTATAAGCAAGTTAACATTGGTTAAACTATCGGATTACCTAGTTGATTTTCAAAACGGTAACTACAGTATATCTATTACAGGTATGATCCCTAAATTTGCCAAAATCAGTGGATATTTGTTACCCAACATCATTTCTGTTAAACTAATTATTAAACTATGTATCGAAGTTGTGGAAATTAACGGGAGAGGGGAGAAAATACACTTGCAGTACAGTTCTTTCAAGGAAAATCGTAACAACAAATGTAAAAAACTACTAGTCGGCGCTAGCATTTTACTGTAAATGTCGGGTAGCTATTTATAATTTTTTATGTTGTATAGTAATGTTTTAAATGTAAAAAACAATTAAATTACGGATTTTTACTGATCTATTTAGCTATTTTGAAGTGAACAATCTAATAAATTACGATTTCAAGTTTTAAAAGTTTGTAAACTAATTTTTAATTAGTTATTTTTTGTTCTAATTAACAAATTCATCTTTTTATAATCGCTGAATTATTAAAATTAAAAATTAAAACACTATTACATAATAGTAGTTTATCCTGTTATTAATCCACAACTGTAAAATTATATGGCTTCAGAATGGTGAAAAATGCCATTTTGGATTCAAAACGGATTCTGGTATATTTTCTTATTAAAGATTGCAGCATTACTTCTTGCCGCCTGCAGATGGCTACACTTGGTCAGCCATATTCGGCAAAGGAAATCAACAAGGCAGTTAAGGAGACAAATTCCCTGACTTTCCATGACTTTTTCTGAAAATAATAAAAATCCCCGACTTTCCCTCACTTTCCAGGTGCGTAGGAACCCTGTATATGGTATAAAAAAATACATTTATTAAAATAAAAAAACATAACTGGTTTCTTTTGTAATTTATTTTATGCAATTTTAATTAAAATGGCTGACAGTGTATTTTATAAATATTAAATTTGAAGAAATCAAGTCTTATATTTGCCATGTCCAATCATCAGAAAATATTAAGTCTTTCTTCACAGAGATGACCTTTTATTGTAGGCTACACTTCTACAGAATTGTGCAAAACAGTTTTTTTATTTATTTTGTGCATTTAAAAACATTCTGAGGAGGACCCCACGACCTTCACCTGACTGGAAAAGATTCCATAAAACAGAAATGGTTAAGAATCTTCTGTTATAAATGGATGCACTAGATCTGGGGCCGGCAACCTTTTCTGGACGGCGAGCAATTTTCAAAAAAAATATTTTTAAGTGGGCCACACAGTCAGATGTTTTGTAATGTAGTATGCAGCTTAACTAGTTTTTAAAATCAAATATAAATGTTATTTAAAAGAATAAAATAAAAATTAGTAACAATTTTATTTACATGCTATAACAACATCGAAAACAAAAAAGTGACAATTCTTAAAAAAGAAAATAATTTATTTTATTCAAATAAAAATAACATTAAAATTTAATGCAATTTTTGTTCTTGAATGTTTTTCGATAATTCATTTATGTCGGGATGGGTTTGAGAAACTGAAATCCTTAAAATGTTTTGCAAATTTTCATCGGTCAATCTCGTTCTATATTTCGATCATATATTATCAAATATTATCAATAAAAACTTTTACTACTTTTTGTTACTTTTTATTTATAGAAAATAATATTAATACTACAATCAATATAATTCATAATACAGTACAACAAATAATAATAATACAATAAAAAATAAAAAAGCCTTCCTGATTTTTTACTTTACCATATAAAAGTTATATTGCATGGTGGGCCACACAAAAACTTGCAATGGGCCACGTGTTGCCGACCCCTGCACAAGATTATTTTTAGTTTTAAAAAACAAAATAGTCTGTCAGCAATTTTTATTAAACAATGCCAAAGCAAAAATTTAGAACTACATAAAATGCAAATAACTTTCAATTAGACTGCATTCACACTGCTGACGACAACAACCACAGATCCTAAATGATAACAATGGTGTGTCATTCATCATATTTGTTCATCGCCAAAGTGTTTATGTTGTTCATTAACTGTGTTAGAGCACACAATTCGCATTAGGTTTACCATTATTCTCTGGATTTCTGCACTTTTAGACCACTCGTTCTTCATTTTAAAAATAGTTATAGGCCAACAGAGTAAAATATTCTTTCACATTTCTGGACATGTTATAGAGCAAAGGACTTTTTCAACACACAAGATTAGCTGTTTCTCCATCTTGTTCAAAGAGAATTGTGGGAAGTTCACACTGATTGGTCAATACTGTTATGGCAACAACAAATGTTGAATCTTACTTAACTTTTGAATGAGGATCAACTAAGTAAGATGAAAATGCAACAATAATATATATCTAATGCAAATATTTTAGACAGAAACAATAAAAATATCAATTTTTGTTATTGTCACTGGCACTTTAAATGCAGCTTTACAATTGCAGGATATATAATTGCAATTGAATCGGTGAGTGGAAAAACAGTACAACTCCGAAATTGTCAGTTTTTATAGAGATAGCCAAAATCACATTTAAACGTGGGCCCTCCTGATGAGTTGAACAGAAATATAACTAACAACACTGTGTACGTATTTACGAGGCTACCTGTTATGTTATTGGATGGAAAAACAATACAACTCCTGGAGTTGTATCGTTCTTCCACCCAATGTCATATGTTCTCCTTCAAATTAAAACCATATACAGTATCAGTAATCAAATATACAGATGTAACTGACTTCAAAAGCTGGTGGCCAAACTATTATAAAAAAAAAACCTGCAAATCACCTGTTCAAGGAAATAATGAAACCTTCTCAGTTTCAACCTACAATCAGTTAATCTATGACAGTTCTACACCAGGTTATATTTCTGCTAGTTGTTTTATCGGAGGACTACATACTGATCAAGCCTCACGCCACTCCAACTTTTCCAAATGAACCAGCCTACAAGAAACCATTACCAATCAATGCAAAGAAGATCAATGATATAAAAAAGTCTTGAAGTATATGAGTGGTGAAATCTTGGAGTTTTACTATCATATTACGTCTTGGGAGACAAGCAATGAAGACCAGCAGGAATCATAATGTAATCATTACAGTTCTAGGCCATCGTATTATGTAAAAAATAAGTAATAAAGGCATTCTTATTAAAATGAGTTACTTTTTTCTTACGTTTAACAAATATTGACTGGAAAAACGGTATAACTCCAAGTTTTGTTTTTGGCTGTACAGCTTCTCAGGATGCACTTAATGAAACTTGCTTGGCAAGGTCTTGTAGAGGGAGTCATTCCTTACAACTTCTCTGTTCACTTGATTGTTGTAAAATGTACACTTTTTACCCAAAACACATTTTTGTATTTATCTCAAAACAAGGATTTTGGAGTTGTACTGTTTTTCCACTCACCAATTCAATTATTATGAAGATTTCAAGACAAACTGCATCTGGAAGTTGCAAAATTTATTACACAGGGAGAAATTTTCAGCCATTACTAGTATTTGATGTCCAAAGTCAACAACACCTTGAAGATTTTGAAACTTAGATTCTCAAACTAGCAATTTGACAAATTTATATGTTCGATGGAAACCATCCAAATTGACTTCAGACCTCAAACCCAACATTTTCTTCAAAAATTCTCTATAAATTAACTCAAAAACTAGCATCCAACAAATCCTAGATATGGCTCCAAAAGACATAACACATTTAACTGTTGTGTCAAATCTGAAATATGGGAGGCATGGAGTTAGCTTTGATGTTCACCATCAAAGCTAACTCCATGCATCCCATATTTCAGAAACCAAAGCAAAAGTTGCTTTGGTTTTTGTTTTGAAAGACCATTCTTGGTTTTTCTAATATTAATTTGCAAATCCACATCTATTGAATGCCTTAACGAACAAACTGTCAATAGCCATTTATAATTCTAATTGGCTACTGGCCACCATTATAATGTCATCAGCATATAAAACCTTTATATATATAATTTAACCATAGTCCATTAAATTTTTAAATTCTACTCAATCTTCAAACTCTCAGTACATAGAGAAAACAATAATAGGCTCAACAGAAACCTTGCTCAATGGACTCCTTTGTTACAACAAAAATTTTCCATAGACATTCTATTAAGAAGCATCAATACAGTCATATTCATACACATTGACCTTAATAAGTTTGTCTTTCTGCAATTTAATTTTAACTCACTCACAAAGTTTGTTCTATAATTTCACATGGTCAAATGCAAATTTATAACCCACAAAACAAGTATATACAATATATATAAAATACAGAAATGTCTTCATTTTCACCCTTTCCAACACCAGGAACTAACAGTCTTTCTTAGCAGAGTCGTAGCCTAAAATAGTAATCATAGCCTTCTACAGAGGAATCTTACCATAAAGAGTTGTGACTTGATTTTATTGACTCTTTCAAGGGATATAACTCCTATTTCTTCTAGAGAAACAGATCCAAATTATTATCTCTACATTTGCAGCATTTCCAGTGGAAAAAAATGTCAAACATTTTCCAGGTGGTGTACTTGATAACATGGAACAGAATATATATACTTTAAACTTCCCTACATATGCCAAAATTTTTGTCTTTAGGAATGGAAGCAGCCATCTCTTTTTTTTTTCTTTTGCATAGTTTCTGTGAAGAAATAGCAACCAATATAAAAAGCAATGATTCTATTTTAGTAAAACTGGATTCTTTTACAATTTTATGTTTTGCATTTGAAAACATTTTCAAGAGAAGGTGTTTCACCTAACTGGCAAAGGGGTCCATAGAATGAAAAAGATTAAAAATCCGTGTCCTACTTTGCTAACTGTATTCTACTAAGTGCTTGTTTCAGTAGAATACATATACATACATACATACATATATATATATATATATATATATATCTACTGAAACTATATAACTTGATTTTACCTCTAAGAAGCCCACTTTGTTAAGGAGGTCCATTAGAAAGTGAAGTTTAATTTACTACTACTTTGAAACACTTGTACTAATGTTTTTATTATATCATATATACCGTATTAGCCCGAATATAACGCGATATTTTTCGACCATTTATTTTCAGTTAAAAAATCGACTCGCGCTAAATTCGGGGTTTAAGTAATGGAATGTAATATAAACAAGGACATTTTCCTACAGAGATTGAAACGCGACTGAACGTCAGACCTAGCTCGACCGACCACTTCAAAACAACCATGTGATCTAGTTAGTAGGCCTGCGCTTTTGTTTGCATAGCGCTACTATAGTAAGGCTATGTCTCCGCTTGTTCGAAGTTCATTAGTCACGTGATTTTTCGACCGCCTTTTGGGCTCTCACAGACGCCATTTTTTATCTTAAAATTGTGAAATTTTTGGCTTTGCTCGAATAATTATTATTACATCTTTCTTTTCTTTATTTTCTCTACTTTTAAACAATGTAAAATATTTCTATATTGACAAAATGCTTTATTTGTGTCGAATTTAATGTAATTTGATACGTAAAACGCAAAAAATAAACATATCAAATTTCAACTTGCTGTAATTTATCTCATGTTTCACCGATTGCCATCGGGTTTGTTTGTAAATGGGAAAGAAATATGACTTATTCAAGTTAAGTCAGTAGAAATTTCGTACTACTGCGAGAAAATTTGTCAATAGACCCGCTTTACCCCCTAACACGAAAGTCAATAAACGCTAATTGTTTTATAACCCTATTTTAAAATGCTTTTTTCTGAGTTGTAAATCGACCAATTGACTAAGTTTTTATTTTGTTTTACTCAGAAAAATGTTGTGTTTAAGATTTAACAGATATTTTCTTTACATTTTTACACATGAATTTTATTTTTAATTTTTTATCTGATATAGTCGTGTGTTAGGCTTAACTCGATCATTGACATGAATGTAACCTGTGTTATTAGCTATAAATACCTAAATAAATGCTTATCTGATTGAATTTTACTTTCTTTGAATTCTTTTATGAGTATTATTTTTTTTTTCTAAATATCTTTATGAAAATTTTGGAGTCGCGTTAAATTCGGGGTCGCGTTATATTCGGGCTAATACGGTATAAAAATTATAATTTAAACTGTATACCTCACATCTTCTAAAAACTTTTCTAGTTCCAATTTTTGTGCATCACTTCTACGTATAACCATGCTCTGATGACCATCTCTGTGAACGACTTCAGCCAAAATATCACCGACGTTATATTTTGAACGGAATGCTTCGTCAGTAAGTTGATCTGGTTGATATGCTAACAGCCAAAAATACATATATCTTAACATAAAAAAAATTGTCATCTATACACTAACACAGAAGAAGAAAAATTTAAGAATCCGTGTTGCAATAATGAAATACCTTCATACGATTTCATTTCTAATGATGTAATGCTAATAAATATTTTCAATATTTTTTAAAAAATCCCTAATATTAATAAACATAATAGCACAAATGAAAAATATACTCACAGGCACTGTTTACAACAACATGAGCAGCCAATAGACGAAGTGAATGTACTTCAAATATCACAGGATGAAATAATAATTCTCTAGAAGTTGGTCGTTCATTTGGAATTTTGCTAAGACATTTTTTGATAAAATCCTTAAAATAAACAAAAAAGGAAGGGGCTTATTAAAAATGTTAAAGCATTTAACTAAAATTAATGTTTTTGTAAGCTATCCAATACAAAACCACTATTCTATTGCAAACCAAACATTAAAAACAAAATAATAAATTAGTGGAAAATTAGAAATTTTAAGAAAATTGTAACAACATAAAAACCATCATCATTTGAGCATAAAAACATGATCTGTGAAATCAAGTTTTCAAATTACTGTAGTGTCAAGAAATAAAGGCTTTGCTTCCCAAATAACAATTCCTGTTAAATTTTCATAAATAATCCACCCCAAGGTAGGAATTTACTAATTATAAATTTAAAAAAGAACAATGTGTTAATATAATCTTTTACCAGATTGGTAGCAAAAATGCTTATTAAAATAGAATAGCTATTATTACTGAATTGTTTAAATTAAATATTTTACATAAACTTGAAATGACTATTTTTAGAGAGGGAAATCAAGTGTTACTGCTGTGTGTATTGTTATTGAATAAACCATATTTCAACAAATTGACTATTGATAAAAACATTATTTTTATCACATTATTTTTTCAGTTTTATTTTTACACTATTATTTTTATTAAATCTATCAGTTTAAAGCATGGTTATTTTCAATTTTCAAAATTTATATTTGATAAAAATATGTAAGAAACACTGTCTTTTGATATCAGATGTTTCAATTAAAATAAAATTTGTACATTTTTTAAATTTACATAAGGTTATCTTCAGATAAAGTTTAAATTTAAAAACAGAAAATTCAAGCTGTTTAAATAAGATAAAATAGAAAGTAAAAATTTTATTAAATAATTTATACAATTAAAAGGTAAAGACATTTTAAAAAGAATAAAGAGGTGTATAAAAAATGTCAATATGTGTTTATGTTTACAGTAAAGTGAAACTCAATGCTGTGAGAGATCCAAACCATGCAAAGTGCAAGCAGAATTTTTATAGTGCTGGAGAAGAATCATCTTAATCAAGTTTCTTTTTTCTAGATATTGTGGTACTGGCATAGCAATTGCTACACGTTACATCCTTTGTCTCATATTTATGTTTAATACTACTGTATATTCACTACTGAATGTAAATTACATTTTATGTATTTTATTTAAATTATAATTCTTATCTTTACTTTAAAAAAAAGTTTGTATATTTTTATAATTTATGATAGAATATAAAATTATGACTTCGTAAATGATGGTAAATAATATAGAGCAGCATTTTTCAGCTGCTGGTTCATGAATGGTGCCAGTCTACTAAAAATTTTACCAGTCTGAAGAAAAATAATTGATTGTACTGATGCTGGAGCTGTTGATTATGGGTGGCATTTAAATAGTAATACAGTGAAATAAATAAACATAATTTATAGTCGCATATGATTACTGGTCCAAGTAAAATTATCCATAATTTTACCAGTCTGCAATGAGAAAAGGTTGAAAAACACCAATACAGAGCATAGAAATAGTCAAGAATGAGAATGTGAGCTTTATGTTTAATATTGTTGTCAATTTGTAAATATAATGGTTCCTTGGACTTTGAACAGCTCTAACCTCAAACATGCCAAAGTTTGAACATTAAATTCAAGAGAAATATTATCCAGAGTTTGAACAATGCTTTTATGTTTAAACTCTCTGCACATTGAAAATTGCACTGGCTTGCATACACACCATTTGTTGTGCACCCAAGTCAAATTAATTTATTTTTAGTAACTAGTCTTTATATTTTTAGCACATACTTTTATTTTTATCCAAAACACAGTGCTTAGTCTTAAATATTCATTACTCCTCAACTCTTCTAGAGAGTTAAAGGAAATAACAATATTGTATTATTACAGCTATTTTTTCAAACAATAAAATTTCAATCTTAATAAAGAAAAAAATAATTGATTAATTCTTATCACTGAGAAGTTGACCATGATTTAAACCCACAAGTTAAATACTACAACATAATTCTGTACCTGTTTTATGTCAAAAACTTCAATTTTGTTTTCAATTGATTAAAAAAACTGTATTCATTAACAATTATTCTTTTTTAATTTCTAAATAAAGGTTAAATGCTAGTAAAATTAAAATCACAAATTATTTTACGCTTTACGTAATAAGTAAATATAAAATAAAAAGTAAATATTCTCTTCATATGTAATTCAAAGCAAAAATATCTGCACTCATTTTGGATTCAAAAATATAAAATAAAGTAGACCAAAGTTCATTTTACAGTTAAAATAATAGATTATAACTTACAAACATAATTAAAAATGACATAGTTTCAAGTAAAATAAAATTTTCACAATCAAAAATACCTTTTGTTGTGGATTTTCCAAAGATTCAATTGTTTTTCTTATGACTTCATCTGTTATTTGACTACCACTATCCCCATTACCTGATATTTCTAATGCAGCCATCTACAAGTAATAAAAGAATTCATTTGTAAAAATAACTTTTAGTTTTAATGCATTTCTTTTTCTTTTTTTATTTAATTTACCTCTAATGCACACATGCCAAATGAATAAATGTCAATCGCAGGAGACACCATAGTAACTGAAGTAGAGAATAATCAAATTATCTCAAAATGTATCTTGAGAATAGATTAAATTTAAAAAAAAAAACTTTGAAAATTTGATTTAAAATGTTTATTTAATACAGTATTTGATACGAGTTACCCAGTTTTGTAAAGCAAAAACATTCTAATGTTACTAAAAGTGGTACTTAGTAAATATTGTATAGTGTCAAATTAATTTTTTTTAAATAAATGTTAATTCATTTTGATTTAAATTTTCTTTGTTTAGTAAAAGTAATTGAAAATGACTGGATTAACTCTAACAATTTAAATGTATATAACTTTTCTCTTTTATTTCATTTATCAATTTGTGAATTAGGTTATATTACTGTAATTGTAGATTTAGAACTGTGACAAATATCAAATATGGCTTCAATGACTTTAAAAATAATTTGGTATGGGCCAAAATGTCATGCATCTGAAATTAATAGGGAAAGACTAAAATTAGAATTTCATGAAATGTTTCAATTAACTGGAAATTTAACTTTTGTTATCAAAAAATATAACTTATCTACTCAAAAAATTTAGCATGCAGTAAGTATTTTCTATAAAATGCATAGCTGTTCGTCTCTGTCAAAAGCATTTATTCAGTAACAACAAACCTAACTTTTTGTATCTCTCCCTCAATCTCTCAACAGTAGTTCCAAGTTACACTCATATTATGTTAAAATTTTATATTTGTGCAGTGTTCTCCCCAAGCCAATTTTAGCTAAATATTTCCTCTGATCAGTTAATACATAAAATGTTTTATATTAACAATAATCAATCTATGCAATTGAATTTCACTATCATTAACTGAAAGTTTTAAAGAAAATTTGCAATAGCTGCAAGCTATAACATTACAGATCAACCACAAATTTCTTCCTGAGAAAAACACTGTAGAACATTTTTTAAAGAAAACATCTCTTCTTACAAAAAAAAATTCCATTTTTTTTTTCTGTAACTTCTTAATTTCTCTCTGTAAAATCATTTGATCACAGAAAATGAAAATTCATTAAAAATGTTAGATGATTTGAGTTATTAATAACAGAAATCATTTTTCTGGATGCAATTTAAACAGCTCAGAACGAACATTCAAGGTAGAAGCTTATGTATTTTTCTTTTTTGAACATTTAACATTATACAGAAGGTCTTAGTCAGGACAGAACACAAGTGCATACAAGAACAGAATAGTTTCAACACTGTGTAACCTTCTTCCTATAAATGTGCACAGGCTTTCAGACAATCCTACATTTTGTAGCATTAAAATTTTAGAGTAAGAATAACCACAACTTTTATGTTGAAAATAGAAATGACTTCCTTTTTTTTCGTAACCAATATTGTACTGTATATAATATAAATATATGAAGGCTTTATAGTATCAGGTTCAGCTGTCCCATGTGTAAAATCACATTTGAACATATTCAAATATGATCTTTGTGATACATACACACAATCATGTAATAAGTAAGTGCTCAATAGTTTTGTTAAACTTTAAATTATTTTTGAACATTCAGTTAACACTTACAATAGGTACAACCATATGATTACTAATCACTGCAATAAAGTTTGCTTTATTTTATATTGAAAAGATATTTAGTATAATTCAATAGCTCTTGTAATTAATACTTTATTTAGCATAATGCTAATGACTAATTATAACAACAATAATTTTTGACACACTTCTAGCCAAAATGATTCCCACCATTTTGGTATTTTGATCTGATATATAAATGCACCATATCCAATGACTAGTAAGTAGATTTCAAGGGAATGTACTAATATGAAATGATACAGTACAGATGTAAGACATTGTTACACAGTTACAGAGTCAGTAAAAAATCAAAGAACATGTCAAAAATAGGAATACACTATATCTGACCTACCATCTCAAGCTATTTTGATATGGACTAATGTTTCTTGATCATAGCATTGTTGAAATTGGTAACAACCCAATTAATGACATCAGAATTCCATGCAGTTGTATTAGTGTTGATTCAGTATATCCACACTTCTAGAAGATATAACATATTTTTCATATTTACATCGGAACTCCTTGTAGGACCATTGTAAAACATTCATATTGTTGGCCTGGAAGTACATGACTATTTTTATTGGCATATTATCCAGCTGCTATATTCATTTTTTCCAAATTGGCATTATCTGTGGGAAAGACATGCTGAAGGTCATCTAGATAGTACTGCTGTTATACTTTTGATTGAGTAGGTTATACTGCCAGTAAAATCATAACACTTCTGATGATTGAATGAGGTGCAATCATATTCTTGCACACTAAACGATAGACAATTTATATCTATAAATAATTTATAATACACACTGAATGGAACAGTCTTCCATCTTCAGGCAGCCAAATACTTCAAATGAAAAATCAAATTGCTAAAAAAATACAATTACTTTATATTTTTAAGAACTGGTCATATCTTCAAAATTTCAATATCTATTCTTGCTTTTATATAACAATTTAATGAGACGGAGATGAATTATACTCAAATTTATGATAATTTACGATATTTTCTCGTAAGACTTTCCCCCACTTCTACACAACTACTGTATATCATTGCTTTGAGATGCTATTGATAACTGGACATCAAAATAACTTTTTAAACATCTCACAATGTAATATACATTCTGAAATTACTATTTTGAAATATATATAAATATATACAAGAATTAAACTTTGGTATTACTTTTGAAAAGACTTTAAAATGAGTGTAGTGCATTAATTTTGTGAATAGAAAATTTTTTCATCATCATAACTAAGTTATGTATTTTTATTTCTCTATTAAAACTTACACACACAGAACACATATATAATTAATCTTGCATATACTGAATTTATGCATACTGCCTGCAGTAGAAAGTCTGAAAATAAAGTCATGGTTTAAATTGACTCTGTTCAGATTCTAGATATAAACCACTTTTGATATAGCCAATAATAGTCAACAATAAGCAACTGCTTACCTATAGTACACCCTTTGTCAGAAAAGTTCCAGGACAAAGCTTGTAAAAAAATAGAAAATTGCAATTACCAAGTAATGATCTTAGCTCTTGGTAAAGTAGTCCCCTCAGCTATCTATACACAATTGCCAACATTTCTGGAGGTCTTGGAAGCAAGCAGAGAAAGCTTCAAGTGTGATGCTTCTCAGCTCATTTGTCACAGTCCATTGGATATCTGTGATATCTTGAAAAAACATCAGTTGCTTTTTCACTCACAGAAACAAGAAAAGTTACACTTTTCTGACAAAGAACAGCAATTGAAAGAGATTCATCAAGCAACTGAAAGGGAAGTTTCGTCAAGATATCGCAGACATCCAACAGACTGACAGATGAGGTAACAGGCATCACACTTGAAGCTTTCTCTGCTTGCTTCCAAGACATCCAGAAACATGGGTAGAAAGCTGAGGGGACTACTTTGCCAAAAGCTAGGATCATTTCTTGGTAATTGCAATTTCTATTTTTTATGAGCTTTGTCCTGGAAATTTTCTGACAAAGGATGTATGATGAGAGTCATCTAATTTATAAGTTAAACCTCATTCCTATAAACAGACCGTAAACTTTAGCAAATAGTGACTGGAACAATAATTTGCACTGTCTTTAAAAGCATTATGATACATATTTTTCAACTTGGTAATGACTGAAAATTATTAAACAAATATTACAGGTCATTTGAAAATTACACATCTTCAACTTTTTAAATAATATCTTTTCACAATAACTTGTTACATTGGAAAAATTTGTTTCAAATTTTTATCGGCATCATAATTATTCCTAAATAGTCAAAAAACACTTCACAGTAAGGTTAAAAATTTAAATATTTAAATATACTTGAACCAATATTCATCTTCAGAAACAGTGTTACTATTGTCACCGTAGGGCCGATATCTCTTTGATATCGTGTCAGGATGACACCACTGTATCCTTAGATTGATACAGAGAATCGTAAAATTGCACGAGCGGTTACGTATGGGTTAGACCCGGAATGAAGCAAGTGGAGAGGATGACGGAAGGAACACACTCGGAGATTTTTATATATAAAAATATACCCGTTTATTTTCCCATATATCCAATTAGATACAAACGGTTACTTTACAGAGAGATTGATAAGATACATGACTCGCGATCCGCAAATGTAAATGCTACACAGATAAGAGAGCGAGCTTACAGATATTCGCAGGTAGGATAAATACTTTAGGATATATGCTGATCATATCGACAAACATCTGATAGATGATATATCATCTTCGATTCTAGATTTCAGTCTAAATGTAGATTAATCCAATTGTACGCTAGTCCGAGGAGGATGAACAGTGGAGGAGGAGCTTGACGATGGGTAAATCCGAACAGGGACACACACACACAGTCAAGTAACAACTTCTGCTGTCTTACTCATCATACTCCCTTTTTATATGGAGAGGTGTTTTGCAGGCCCTTCCTTGATTTCGTCAGAGGAGATGATCTCCTTGGACCAATAAAGTGATGGGTGACATAGTCGTGACACAGAACAAGGAACTCAACTCGTGGGAATCAAGTTTAAACCGATCTTATCAGAAAGTTTTATCAGTTGATTTCCCATTAACTAACCCTTTTTGGTCTACTTCGTTCCATTTTTGTATAAAATGTAGTTAAATATTTTGGTTAAGATTATATAAAGATGATACTAAAAGATTATAAAATTATATAAAGATGTTAAAGTTCACAATATAAAGATCCTGATCTTCACACTGTGGTAATGTAATGATGAACATTGTCATGGAAATATTAAGAAACTTGACAAAGATATTTATACACAAAGTCAAGTCGAATTTCTTAATGCTTTCTAATGTTTTCCATGATGAAGTATTCATTTTTACATTTTCAAAGTTACAACTTATTTATCTAATTCTTGAAGATAAGTATTAGCCTATACAAATTTGAACTTTTGTTTATATACTTTATACACTTTCCTAAATAAAAATCTTTTCAAAGTCATCATTTTAAATTACTATATTTTTGAAAGCTAATACTTGCTCTTAAATTTCTTGAATACACTTCTTTAAAAATGATTATAAAAAAACTAATACAATTGTTCAGCTGAATAATACAGTATGTTATATCTTTGATGTATATAATTGGTCCTATTTTGAAATTTATTTTACATAATCTCTAGATTTTCCACTAATCTAATTTTATTCTGTCTGAATCAGCAAAAAATTTAATATTATGATAAGGAGATATTATCACTTTTTATTGTCTAGAATTGTCACAACTGCTATAAAAAAGAATAAAATGCATTGTATCTGAATGAAGCAAAGGTTACAAATTTTTTAATGTTATGTTTACTGATTGTTTAAAAACAGAATAAACTCTTATCTGAATTATCTTTGTAGTTCTTACTGATGCAAGATACAGTAGAGAAAGAAATCTTAGTGAACAATTTTGTGAAAATGGGAACATCAACTTTTGTAACTGGATAACTCAGATTAAAGCACTGATAATTTATTAAAACTAAAAAATACAGCTTTTCTTCCGAAAAAATTTAATTTTTTAAATAAAAATTAAAATATCAATAAATTTTTAAAATATGTTATGACTTATTTCATATGTTATTCTATAAATATCAGGTCAGTCCATAAGTCCCTGCGCATTTTTATGACCTTGAAAAAAATCTTGTTTTGCTATTAAAAATGTCAGTCTAATGTGATAATTTTTACACCGAAGTGTTAAATTGGATCTCATTCCTATAATACTGTTCAGAATTGTGAACATTTCAGTTGTTTATTTTCGTTAAAATGGAAGTAACCGACGAATATAAAAGACACGTTTTATACTTTTTATTTGGTGAGAATGCTACAAATGCAGCCAAAAAAATAAATACTGTACATAATCAAATCGTAATTAGTTCAAGGAGTGCGCAGAAGTGGTTTGAAAGATTTAGAAACAACGATTTTAGTGTGGAGGATAAGGCTCGTATGGGAAGATCCGTCGACTTCGACGACGATGCTCTCTCTGCACTAGTCTGAACTGTAAAAAAGGCTATTTCTGAATATTTTGATTCAAAACTGAAATCATTTTACGAAGACGGGATTAAAAAGCTACCATCGAGATGGCAAAAAATTGTATAAAATAATGGTGAATACATTATAGATTGAAATAAAATTTAATTAAAATCTTTTGCTGCTTTTTTTGTAGATAAAAATACGCACGAACTTATGGACTGACCTGATAATATTAAATACTAATATAATTGAAAAATTTATGTAAACAAGAACATAATAATCACAAAACTCACATGATTTACTTCCAAATTCTGGTGCAATACAATGAACATTCATAAGATTATCACGACAAGTTTTTACATGACGATGAATTGCATCTGGAGCAACTAAAATATGATTTGAAAGATATAATAACCATTTTATCAATTAAATATATTAAAAACTATATATATATATTAATAAAGTTATAAAGATTATATATATATACACTGTATATAATTATATATATAAAGTTAATTATAAATTTATATAATAGCAAATATTTAGTTAAATTTTAATTTTAACATTTTATATTTAAAAAGTTTACTAAAGTCTTATTTTTAAACATGTTGAGTGACAAGCATTTTGCACAAACATGTTTTAGGCACCATTTTGATTATGCAACATTTATTTGCTGTTTTTAAATTTTTATATTTATTTTTAAATATAATCAGTAGTAACATTTAGCCAAAAAATATCAATGCAAATTATCTCATAATGGGTATGTGAAGTAATTTTTCTTTCGCAAACACCAACGACAAGATAATTCAGGCAATATAAATAAATGTATCCAGAGGGTCAACACCTCTTTAGTGCGTTGTCAGGATTGACACCGTGTCTCTTGGACACGAAAGCCGTGGATAGTACATGAATTAAGATCATGAGAGCCACATGTGCGGGCAACTGGATTCGGGATGGAGGAGAGCTGAGAGACAGCATATCGGAAGTGAATCGCTCAGATGTCAGGTTAACAACACACAACGATTTAATTTCAAAGAAAACATGATAAAATTTACAATTTCGTTAGACATTAGCTTTAAGAGGCCTACAGACAAAAGGGTCGTGAGAGAGAGAGAGTTTACATGAGGTTCACATGGTGATAAATACCTGTGGTTTGAAGGATCCAGTTGTAGTCTTGATGGAGGAGAAGATGAGAACAGTTCTGAACAATGTATATACGACTAGACAGCAAAGTGAATGTCCCTTTCTGGGAGTAGATTTGAAGCTGATGAAATCTCAAATTATTTGGGGTTTCGACGACGAAGTTATTCCAATTCAAAGGCAATTTGGGACTGAGTCGATAGTAAAATCTGTTGTTGGAGGCACAAATGTTCCGGGTCGAAGATAATAGTATATCCATTGCTGGAGGCACAGAGTTACTACAGCAGTGGAGAAACAGGCAATGACCGACCCTTTGGCCATCAATTTCGATATCAGTATGATATCACCCAGCTAAGAGGTCAGCAGATCAAGGGAATGCATCATTTTCACCGTTAAGAAAGTATAAGTGGAAATTTTCTCAGATAGTAGATTCGACAACAATTATCGAATAAGTACGATATCATCAACAATATATTGGATTCTCACATAATATGATTTTTTATTTTTTTAATACTTTTCAATATTTTTTCAATAAACTTTTCTTTTTATGACAATTTGATTTGTCATTCATATTTTAGGCACAAATTAGCCATTTTGGTAGTATATTTACTACAAAAATATTTGTATCTGACAATCAAAACAGAAAATTCATATAAAATTTTAAACTTTTTTATAATTTGTTCTATAATGTCCAATGAATGTGTTGTTCTCATTCTAGATGCCCATTAATTATTATAACCACTTTACTCCAGAACAGTGATATCTGGTAAAACACGACAGACAACATCATACGACTTATCTCATAGGTGGCATCTGTTGTTTGATTGCCAGCTAAGAGATAATTCATAGTTGGCAGTCTACATGTTAAATGAGAAAAAGTAATTTTATTATTACATGTTCGTAAATATTTATATGAATTTGTGACAATTATAATTCAGACATTTTTCTTGTTTCACATAAGAATTTACTGTAAATTCAATATAAATTCTGCATTTTTCATTTAGCATAAAAGGAGATTCTGCATAATAAACAGCCCTACAATCTCTTAAAATTGCAAAATTATAAAACAATTAATTGAAAAGCACTTGTGTAATTATAAATGAAGTAGCAGCATTTTTAAATTGAAAATATATTTATAAAGGTAATGTCCTTGAATAATTACATTGGTGATTAAAATAGGAATCACGTGAAATTTCATTCAAGTTACATAAAAAGGCATCTAACTATTCTTCATAATCTCTGCCTACATTTTCATATACTTTTGCAATAATTATTCTTTACAAAAACAGAATAAAAAAAAGGGAAAAGACTTGTGAACAACTCAGTTAAAACAGACATAACTAGATAAAATAACAAACAAACCTTTAAACTCTACAACAATTTTTTTTATAAACAAGCATTTTTAGTATTACATGCTAAAAGATAGTAGCCATCATCAAACTTAAATATAGATTATAAAATAGCTTCTGCCTCAAAAATCATTGAAAGTAATACAGTTTAACCTGATTATAATGTCATCAAATGTAACAACAACCCTAATATAACGTCAAATTTTAATTGGTCCCATGATTTTACTATACTAGATAATGTTAAAAAACCCACTTGTAAACTAGATAATGTTAAACCCACTTGTTCAATTTAAATATGAGGTTAAAACCCTGTTTTAACGTCATTTTTAAAGTACTCTCAGATTAACAAAATTAGATTACGAATTTTATTTAACAAAGAAAATAATATGTGTACTACGAGTTCAGTTTCTAGTGTCAGAGTCCACTTCCTAGAACAACTGTGGGTAGGTTTGTCGCTTCTTTAAACGACATGACGATTGGGTTAGTTCACATAGTTACTCGTGTTATACAGTAGTTTAGCATCAAATCAGTTGAAATGGCTAGCTTAGAATGAAAAGTGTTAACGTTAGACTGCAAAGTAGAAATAATTAAAACAGTTGAAAGTGGGGAAAAAAAAGGCAGATATAAGCAGAGACTTTGGTTTAGCAAATTCTACAGTGTGCACAATAATAAAAAACAGAGAAAATTTTGAAAAGTTTTCAAGACGGCAAGGGACAAGCGAAAAAAATTAAGTGAGTGAAAAAGCCAATATTGATGCCGCTCTACTTAAATAGTTTAACCAATGCAGAAGTTCCAACTTACCACTAAATGGACTGATACTAATGGAAAAAGCAAAAGAATTTGGACAACTATTAGGCGATACTAACTTTAAATGTTCTAATGGATGGCTTGACCATTTTAAACAAAGACATGGCATAAGTTTTGGAAAAGTGTATGGAGAAGCAAAAAGTGTAAATTTACTAGACATTGAAAAGTAGTTAAGAGATGTGTGGCCTAAATTAAGAGGAGAATATGCAGATGAAGATATTTATAATGCAGATGAGACCAGGATATTTTACAAACTTTTACCAGATAAAACATTTAAATTTAAAAATGAAAAGTGTGTTAGTGGAAAACTTGCAAAAGATAGGATAACAGCTTTTGTTTGTGCTAATATGACTGATACAGACAAAATAAAACTTCTTGTAATAGGAAAATCAAAAAATCCAAGATGTTTTAAAAACATAAAAACACTACCAGTAAATTACAAAGCCAACAAAAAGTCATGGATGACATCTGAGATTTTTGAAGAAGAAATTTGAAAATGGGATAGAGAACTTACTGGTAAATGAAAAAAAGTTTTACTCCTTGTCGATAATTGCCCAGCACATCCAATTTTAGAAAATTTAAAGAGCATTAGACTTGTATTCCTTCCTCCGAATTGTACTAGCATACTTCAGCCAATGGATCAAGGAATTGTAAGAAGCCTTAAATCTCATTTCAGAACAATTCTTTTACAAAAATTATTACAAATATGGAAGATAATAATAAAATGGCAATTTCTTTATTAGATGCAGTTGATTAGATGCAGGAAAAATCTTGGTGTAAGGTTGGTTCGCTAATAATAGCAAACTGTTTTTGCCATGCAAAATTGTGTAATAGTCAAACAGCTATTACATTTATAAGTGATGACAATAATGAGGATGACAACATTCCTCTATCAGAATTAATTAAAACACTTCAAAGTTCAGAAAACGGCAAATTTTTGTCATCTGCTGCTACTGAGTACGAGTGTGTAGATGAAGATTTAATAACATCTGAATTTGATATAGATGCAGGTATTGTTGAGCAAATTAATTCTTCAGAAGAAAAATGTGGATGATGATGCTGATGAACCATCAGACAGAGAAAATGCAGTGCCATCAACCAGGGAAGCATGTAATGCAATAAGATTATTGAAAATATTTTATAGGTCTTGGAAAACTTCATTGGAAATAATGAACAAAGTCTATGATTTAGAAAATGACATTGATAAACAAGTTTTAGGTGAAAAACACCTACAATCTAAAATAACTGACTTTTTTAAAGTGAATATTGTTATTGTTTCTTTTTGATTGGCATACATTAGTTTAACCTTTTGTTACCTTTTAATTTGATATTATTCTCAAAACCAGAAGTGCCACCATTATAAAAACTTAAGACAAATAGAAATTTCTTAAAAATTTAAAAAAATACCTTTTATAATTACTTCGATGTAAACTTAGACATAATAATGTAAAAAAAGTTTATTTAAACATTTAGTTTGCACTTTTATTATTATTATTCTAAATTATTATTACTATAATAGATATGATATACTGTATTACTATTAAGAAATAATTTTATGGTAATACATACAATGTTGAATTAGAATTGATTTTATAACAGATTCTTAAACACACTTGGTACTACGTGGTACGATCCAAAAGTTCGGGAAATGCAGTAATCTGACAACAAAAGCATGTATTTGAAGTTACAGCGTATGAAACAGATTCTACCAACCCACCTCTACGTGTCAGGTTAATTTCACCCATGTCATGTGATTAAACCGTAAACGCTGCTGTTTTTTTCCAGAGATAGTTACCTTTGTCCTGCAACGTAATCAAAGTGGAGTTTCAAGAACAACCTCCAACATTAAATTTTGTCAGCGTTTAGATAAAACACCTACGAAGTTTTTAAAATTGCTAAGAAAGGTGTACGGTGATTCTATGGTGAAAGGTCACGGTGAAGTCGAAATGTTGGAGGTTGTTCTTGAAACTCCACTTTGATTACATTGCAGGACAAAGGTAACTATCTCCGGAAAAAAACAGCAGCGCTCGCGGTTTAATCACATGACATGGGTGAAATTAACCTGAACACGTAGAGATGGGTTGGTAGAATCTGTTTCATATGCTGTAACTTCAAATACATGCTTTTGTTGTCATAGATTACTGCATTCCCCGAACTTTTGGATCGTACCACGTATTTATGGGAATGAAATTATGACCTTGCAGATAATGACACTCGGTTATAACGTCAAAAAATTGCCAGTCCCATGGATGACGTTATAATCAGGTTAAACTGTATCTCAAAAATTTTTGAAATATTACTTTCAATTATATATAGATGTTTAATGTGAACAATTTTGATACAAAATTACAAATGATATATCAAAATAAAATTAAGAATATAAACTTAAAATCTGAAATTTAAAATACAGAAATAATTCACGAATAGCAACTGAATTCTGTAAGTTTAATTGCCTTACTGTCCTTAATCATACTTTATTTTAAAAAATTTTCTACGGGGACTTATTGGATTGATAGGACTATTACATCGATGTATTGGTTATCACAAGAAGGAGTTCATAATCAGAAAAATAAAAAAATTTTAGAAAGGAATACTATGAATATATGAGGGCTATTTTTTAAATAAGATCCGTTTGTGAATGAGAGTGAGAATAATGTGCAATCACGGCAGTACGCATGCGCTTCTGCTCCAAGCAAGCTTGGCGCGCATTTTGACGCCATTTGAAGCCATATCGTCTGTCTGTATTCTGAGCTGTAGAAGTTTAAAATGTTTAAGAAAATTGAGTCTCCAGCCGACTGTGAGATACAATCTGTTATTTGATTCTCGAGTGCAAGAAACTTGGCAGCAGTGGAAATTCACCATCAGATTTGTGAATTTTACAGTGATAATGCTATGAGTGACAGTAAAGTTCGAAAACGGGTAAGAATGTTCAAGGATGGGCGAGTTAATGTGCCTGATGAGCCACGCCCTGGCCGACCTCTGATTTCTGAAGATTTGGTTCGTGATGTGGATAACAAAATTCGAGAGGACCGACTATTCACGATTTCAACATTATCAATTAAATTTCCACAGATTTCAAGATCAGTTTTGTATACTCTGTTTCGGAGAAACTGAATTATCGAAAATTGTGTTCTCGGTGGGTTCCAAGACTGCTTTCTGACAATCACAAAACAAAAA
The DNA here is from genome assembly GCF_030686945.1 of Centruroides vittatus. Lineage (NCBI taxonomy): Eukaryota > Metazoa > Arthropoda > Arachnida > Scorpiones > Buthidae > Centruroides > Centruroides vittatus. Next base: position 202,496 of record NW_027122580.1, read on the forward strand.
GATTGGCAGTGCTTTATCGTTTTTGACTTGATACGATCAGGAAGGAGATGAATTGTTGGACCACATCGTTACAGGCAGCGCCGGATAAAGGGGCGGGCAAGCCAGGCAACTGCCCGGGGCGCCAAATTTTGAGGGGCGCCGATATAAAAAAATATTTTTTTACATTCATTATTTTTTTAGATTTTATAAATTAAAATTGATCATTTTTCATGAGACATCAATTTTTTTAGCAAGCAATAAATTGTTTTTTCTTTAATAATACCAAATAAAGGTCACAACGCTAATTATTTTATTATTGTCAACAGATTAAATAATTGTAATATTATTTATAAGAAAACTATTTGTATAGTCAGAATTCATAACAACTCAAAAAAAAAAAAAAAAATTAATAGACAAAAACAAAAATTTACTAATTAAAATAATGAAACCTAAGAATTTTTATGGCTTTTATCACACAACATTGATGCAGACAAATGCTTTTTAATCTCTAAAAAGTTTATTTTTATTTATTTTGAAAAGATAATTTGTAATCAGTATCACGTATCACAACAATTTACTTAAAAAATAGAAGAGATCAAATTTATAAATTAAAAATATCAACAATATTATGAATAGTCAAAGTGATACTGGTGCCTGTCATACGCCTTAATAATTAAATAATTTTGTCTTTCTGTAAACTTTGCATTAACAACACTTGCCGTGCTTTAACCCTTCTATAGTCACGCGATTATGCCATCCCCCTTTATCGCGCAATAAAAATGTTATTTATTGCATTTTTTGCAGTTCAAAAAGATTGGAGAACTTAAATTTTTTGAAAAATTTCAGGAAAAATGCCACGAAAATAACCACCAGAGGGCTTCTCACAGAAGCCAGACGTATTCGTTGTGGAATTAATTAATTTTTATTATTTTTACGTTACCATAAATTTAATTATTAATTTATATTATTTATTACATGGATACCTACTTACCGAAATTTATGTAAGAAATCATAACATTAATATAATTTCAGACTAAAAGGGCTACTATAATGCCTCCAAAAAATTATCAGGGTATCAAAATCGTAAAAGAAAACAACGAGAAGAAGGGTCAAAAAAAGCAAACAAAAATTACTGGGTTCTTTAAACCAGAAGAAACCCAGACCCAGTTAACTGAAAACAATTCTCAATTACAATTGAGTCTGGATTCTGGCGAGACTTCTGCATCTAGTTTCGAAGAAATACCCTCAAATCTAAACAATCAACAACCGAAAACAAATCTGGAACTGACTACCGTTAGCAAACAAAATTTTAACAAAAATTTTAAATATAATGATTCGGGTACTTGGCCACTTGTACTAAATTCTACATACAGAGATCATATCCTTGCATTTGATTTTTCGATAACAAAAGAAATTGATTCACGTATCCACGAGATTCGGATAATCGTAATTTTAATAAAAGAATGTATTATAGCATAACTTCAAATGGAGAACGTTTTCTACATTCATGGTTATCTTATTCAAGAAGTGAAAATAAGGTATTCTGTATTTGTTGTAAATTATTTTACACAGATAAAGTCAAGTCGGCCTTAGCAACAACAGGTCATTTTAACTGGAAACATTTAAGTGAGTATTTAAAACAGCATGAAAATTCTACTGAACATTTAAATAAGTTTATTAAATGGTCTGAGGCACGGAAAAGATTTCGAACTTGTACAGTAATTGATAAAAATATTCAATCAGCTATTGCTAAAGAACGGGAACACTGGAACAATGTATTAGAAAGACTAATGAATATTGTGTTATATTTAGCAGAACACAATTTGGCTTTTCATGGTTCATCCGATCAATTTTTCACTAAAAATAATGGAAATTTCTTGGGGTTGGTTGAACTTGTTAGTAAATATGACGTTACTTTGCATGAACATGTTCGTCAAATAATATCAAATGAAACATCAATTACTTATTGCAATAAAACAATACAAAATGAAATAATCACATTATTGGCATCTTCTGTTCGTGATAATATTTTGGAACGTACCCGTAAAGCGAAATATGTTAGTATTATTTTAGATTGTACTCCTGATATTAGTCATAAGGAACAACTTCCACTTACGTTACGTTTTGTAGATATTGGTGACAGCAACTTAAAAATCAAGGAGCATTTTATTACCTATCAAGAAATTGAAGAATCAACAGGCCACTCATTATATGAGATAATAAAACAATTAATGAATAATTTTCAATTGAACTTAGATGATTGTAGAGGCCAAGAATATGACAACGGCTCTAACATGATGGGAAAAAATAAAGGTGTTCAAGCTCGTATTTGTAAAGAATATCCTCGTGCTTTTTTATGCCATGTAGATGCCACTCCCTCAATTTAGTCATTGGGGATGCAGCTATATCTTGCACACAATCATCATCTTTTTTTGGTATTGTACAACGTTTATACACATTTTTTCCTGCTTCCGTAGGGCGATAGAAAATTTTAACCGACAATGTGCCTTTATCTTTAAAACCTTTATGCGAAACTCGCTGGGAAAGTCGAATTGCTTGTATCAAACCTTTGAGATTCCAAATAACTGAAATACACGATGCACTTTTACAAGTACACGAAAATTCTAAAGATGCTGGTGCACTACATGAAGCATTTACGTTATCAGAACAAATATGCAAATATTCATTTCTAGTATTAATAGTTATCTGCTATGATCTGTTGTCCCAAATAAACATTGTTAGTAAAGCCTTACAGGCCAATTCAATGGATTTAAATAATGCTGTTAATTTATTACAATCTTGTTCTAAATATCTTGAAAATTATTGTTCCAATGGTTTTGAAAAATGCTTGGTAGACGTGAGAGAGCTAGCTGAATTAGTAGGTACTGAACCGATCTTTGTACAAAAATGCATCTGCCGTATAAAGAGACAGCATGATTATGAAGCTATTGATGATGATGATGTTGATGCAAAAGAGCATTTCAAAATAAATGTATTCAACATATTAGTAGATCAAACTAAGTCTTCTTTGGTAGAATGTTTTGAACAAACCAATGATTTTTTGAATAATTGGGGATTTTTGTGTAATTTAAAAAAAAATCTAAATAATGATGAATTACACAAATGTTGCATGAGTTTACATTTGCTTTTAAAAGACCAACAAAAATCTGATATTGATGGTACTGAATTAATGAATGAAATTATATTTTTCAAAAACTGAATTCCTGAAAATGTTAACAGTCCTTTAGAGATTCTCAATTTTATAAAAATTAACGACCTATATACAATTATGCCAAATTTGTGGACAACTTTAAGGATATTGCTAACAATTCCTGCAACCGTTGCAGCTTGCGAACGTAGTTTCAGTAAATTGAAACTTATTAAAACATATTTAAGATCAACGATGACAAATGAAAGATTAAATAGCTTGGCAATTTTGTCAATAGAAAATGAAGTTGCAAAAAATATAAATATGACCGAAAACATACAAAAGTTTGCAGATTTAAAAGCTAGAAAAAAATATTTTAAAATTATTTTTATGAAACATTTACTTTATTTGTCATACATTTAATTTCTTTTTTAAGATTATCATCATTGTTTTTGTACTGCATTGAATATAATGGTGCTATAGCATCACTTCCAGTACATATTGCAAAAAGTCATATCATAACCAGAGCTGCAAAAACTAAACAGAGAACCAACACTTTTATAAAATATCATAACCAACTAAAATTCTTAATTATGGTTTCAAATTATGATAAAATGCAATATAAATCCAAAAATAATATTAAACATTTTAATAAATTCATAAAAATTGTTTTTGGAACTATATACATTTAATGTCGGTATAGTACTAAAATTCAGAAATGGTTTTTATTGCAGGGACCATTGTGTGAAAGTGAAATATGCCGACAATGGTTTGAAGTAGCCAATATTGCCCCTCATAAATTGCAAGATATTCCATATACCTGAATCCTGTCAGGGTTGAATTAAGCATTTATTGTCATTCTTCGACTATGTACATATTGTTATTTACAACCATGTCATTTGTGGTCATTTTATTGATCTTCAATTGGTAAAGCTAAAAGTAATAAAAAGCAATAAACACCATTTTTGAGTTTTCGAAGTATAACAGTGGTAATCAGCATCTGCTGTCGCTGTCGATATTATGTCATTTAAAAATCATAATTCGTTGAAATATTTATGTATGATGAAAATAATACAAAAATATCAAAAATTGGAAATATTATATTTTAATAATAGCTAATATAATAGCAAAATAGATGTGGGTAAGATTTATGCATTTTTTTAATAGTTTCAAATAATGCAATATTTTAAATAATAACAATTCCAAATGGCATTTACGCATGTATACCTGTATTCTAATATTGTAGAATACGTCGTAATAATTATTGTTAATATAACAAAATTATTACGATATTTAGTAAAGTTTATTTTATTGTGGATGTTGTTTCGATTCGTGGCGTATCCAATTGTACCAACTTAATTAGTATGATAAAATTTCCCTAGTGTGATTTCAAAAAAATTAATTTAATTAACTATGTTATTGAATTTTTGACAAATAGCATTACAAAAAATCTTGTATGTCACATGTATGCAACAGGAATAGCATAACTTACTTTTCAAAGTTCTCGCTACTTCGTCGCTCGAACTTCAAATGCGCTCGTTATGCTATTCCATATATTGCATCACTTGTAAATAAATAACTATTGTATTATTTTTTAAATAAATAAATTTTTTACACAGTTCTTTATTTTGTAATTTTGATTTTTTGCCTTTCTTACTTTTTTTTTTTTAATTTGCAGTAAATTTGTATACTCTTGTATGAAAGGGTGCCAAATTTTGTTTTGCCCAGGGCGCTCAAAACTCTAGAACCGGCCCTGGTTACAGGAGATGAGACTTGGGTGTCTCACATGACTCCTGAGTCCAAGTAACAGTCAATGGAATGGCGACACACATTGTCGCCAACCAAAGTGAAAGCCAAACAGACAATTTCAGCACGAAAGACCATGGCAACTCTCTTTTAGGACAGGAAAGGAATTTTGTTAGTGGATTTTATACTGAGAGGCACAACAATCAATTCTGGTGCGTATTGTGTGACCTTGAGAAAACTCCAGCGTGCCATACAAAACAAGCAGTGTGGCCTACTGCCTTCTGGTGTGATGTTGCTCCATGACAATGCAAGGCCACATATTTCTACACAAACACAAGATCTAATCAGTTCTTTTGAATAGGAATCAGGGTTGGCAAATTTATGTTGTTTTTTAAAAATAAAACAATAATAGACGTTTTATTTAGAAACCTTTGTTTTTTTTTGTTTTAAAACAGTTTTATATTACATTGTAAAATACTGTTTTAAAACAATGTTTTAAATTTTAAAAAAACATGTTTTATTACATAAATTTATTAAATAAACGTTTTCTGACTTGTGAGCTAAACGTAGGTGTGGTTATGGGAGATTTTTCTCACTCTCATGGGTCATGAAAGCATATGACATGCAGCTTTTATCACTAAGAAGAGATTTCTTGATAGCAGATGCCAGTTCATGCTGTTAGCAATACAGCTAATAGTGAGGTTGAGACCGAAGTTTTCAATGCAAAAACGTGTACGTCTGATGTTCAGCACTGCTTTCCTGTAAGCCTAGAAGTTTGACAATGGCATTTAGAATGTTGAGCATGATTCCACTGACTTTCCAAATGCCATTGTCAAACTTCTAGGCTTACAGGAAAGCAGTGCCGAACATCCGACATACACGTTTTTGCGTTAAAAACTTTGGCCTCAACCTTGCTAATGTATTGTAATATTACTTAGATGGAAGAAAACATTATTATTATTGTTGTTACTTGTTAAGTGAGAAATGAGTGCAGGAAAAAGGCTTGATAATATCTGGAACTAGTACAAACTAATTTCTGGAAATCCAGGAAAACCTGCATGCAGGTTGTATTGCAAAATATTACAAATGGCTGGATTAGTCACTCATATGGAAAAATATATTGAAGATAACCATCTACAGGATGATATACAGGAATTGCAACAGCTGGGTGAATATTTTAAACCATTATAAGTTTCAAAATTTTCTATAACTTGCTATAAAGTTTTACATGGGGCATGGCTCAAATTTTTATAGTATACAATTACATATCAATCATTGTGAGCTGTGAACATACAGAAGTGTGTGAATTAGACCCAAGCATAAAGTGTATTATTTTTAGTTCTTATCCTAAAGTGTATCATTTTATATTGCACTGGTCTGACTTGAGGCTAATAATTTTCATACATCTGAATATAGTAGTAATTTTAAAAACTTACATCTAATTAGTAATTAATTTATTGTTTCTATATTTATTATTTAGATTGGCAGGAGTCAGGAAGTCAGGAGCCTGAGTCTGAGACCAGTGGAAAGCATTCTGCCACCAGTTCTGGTTCCACTATTGGCACTGGCACTGCATCCCAAAGCAATGTAAAATTGCAATGAATTGATCCATTTATTGTGAAAACATCAACTAATCAAAAAAATGCAATTGAATGTCCAATGCGCAAAATTTATATATGCCACCAATTTAGAATTTACTCATATAGAACATCCCAAATTTATAAAATTTTGTCAGATGTTGAGACCTGTATATGACCCTCCACACAGAAAGGAAGTTGGGGGATCTTTGCTGGAGAATGAATCAGCCGATGAGTTAAAGGATATTATAGTCTGTATGGCTATTGATGGATGGAGTAATATCCATTATGAACCAGTGATGTGTGTGTGTGTGTGTGTGTGTGTGTGTGTGTGTGTGTGACTGATCCTAATGAAACAAGTCATTTGATTGACTCAGTTAATATATACGTAGAATGGCACAAATCAAACTACTTAAAAATTATTGCAACTGCAGCAATAAAAAAAAATGCAATCAAAAGTATGGCTGTAAAGTAAGAAGCCTGGTAAGTGACAATGCAATATCTTAAGCCAGTAAGTTTAAAATATGGGCAGAGCATTTGTGACAATATCTAAATTTTTGTCATTGCTAATGTTTCCCTCATTTTTTTTTGATATAGCATGAAAAAAAATGAGAGAAACATTAGCAATAACATAAAATAATCAACCATTCCAACTTCAGCAAAAATTCTTTAATCCTAAGAACGTTTTCAAACGCATTAAGCGTCCATCTTCAGTTACATCTTTAAATTAAATATGAAATTCGAACTAATATTAAATTCGAACAAATATTACATAAATTAACGGTACGATTACAATAAATAAATAAATACATAAAAAATAAAAATAAAGTAAAATAAACAGGATTATCGTAATTTACAAAATTATGTCAATATTTCATCAACAAATAAAAATAAAATAAAAATAAAACAAAAAATAAAAACGAAACCAAAAAACAACGTGCGGTTTAAACCAATCACGGATTATCGCTGTATTTCTTTACAAATGCCTTCATCCGTCATTAAAGATTTAAAACAATATCAGCTCTAGGATTTATCGTACTTCTATGTTTAGCCCAAATCATCGCACAAAGATTTCCAAGCTGTGGAAAGCCCATCAGCGTCCCTATAATTAATGCATTGCGTACTTCTCTGCGCTCTGTGGATCTCCAATTTTTCGAAAAATTTTATTGCGTGTCTCGATCTAGTAGCCCTGATGATAGAGGCTTGGTCCCAAAAGACCGTGATGCCTTGCTGCTTAGCATAACTGGCCAGGACGGTACTATCAACTGATTTTTCCACCGATCGCTTGTGTTCATTAATCCTCTTTTTTAAATTTCTCAAAGTTGCCCCTATATATACTAATTTAGAATCGAACCTATGATCCCTTAATGGTATCGAATAAATTCCTGTTAGTGAGTTACGCTCATACTTCATCTTATCATTCCTCCGGCCAAAAGCTTATAGATAAGGTCGTTCTGAAATTATGCAAAGCAAGAATGAAATTCGAATTTCTTATACAGTGCCGTTTAAACGGAGTTTTTCCAATGTCAATTCATCGCATCAATCTTCCTTTGGATTGTCGCAGTTTGTTACCAAAATTAAAGTTCTTATGCCTCAATAAGGCGATTAGAATTGCAAGAAGGCGTTATTATGGGTTGTTACGTACCACCATAAATTTGGAGAATGATTTATATGCGAAAGATCAAGCTATCCTCGAAGAGGTCAACAGTAGGGTGATTGATTTGGAGTTTTCCTTGAAAACAAGGCTAAAACGCAAGTACGTTAAAAAGCTAAAATGGCTTTTTAAATGCCAAAATATTAAACCGAGGGTAAAAAAAGATATATTTCTAACCGCTTGGGACAACATTATTCCACCGCAGTGTTTAATTGACGCCTTGGAGCACGGCCCTTCTTTTGCTCCGACACCGCTAATACGCCCGGAAAGTATTATACCAAACGTTGAAAATCTCATAAAGGGTATGAAATTAACCACACAGGATTATTACAGATGGAAAACAAGAATATATGCCGAAAAAGTAAAACGTAACAACTCAACAAATATAGTTTTCCAACAGCGCATTAAGGAAACAAAGGAATGGCTCCAAAAAAATGATGTGGTTCTCTTAAAGGCGGACAAATCGAAAGGTCTTGTACTCATCAAACGAAGCTCGTATAGGGAAAAGTTAAATGAATACATCGACAGCACGGAATGTCATCTTGCCCCGAATAATTACTTGGAAGCATTGCAACAAAGAGTGATAAGATTCACCCTAACTCCTCTAGCGAAATTGCTACATATGGATGCTGCCACTTTACAAGCTCCCAGGACTCCGAGAATGTTTGCTTTCGGAAAAACGCATAAAACAGGTTCCCAATTACGCCCTGTAGTGGAAAAGTGTAATGCTCCGACGTTCAAGATAGAAAAAGTACTTCTTAAATTTATACAAAGTAATATGCAAGTTTCGCCGTTTTCGATCAAAAACTCGATAGAATTGATCCAAAAACTTGAGGATGTTACGCTCATGAATGAGGAGTGTTTGACGGTATTAGATTACAAGGCATTATACCCTTCCATCAAGCTGCCTCCTTGCTTTTGTGCCTTGCGGGACTTTTTATTCGCCAATATTAAGAACGCTGCAAAGTACCACACCCAGATCTTGGAATTAGCGGACTTGATATGTCACACATCTTTCTTTGGCTTCGAGGACAAAACTTATATACAGGGGCGAGGAGTACCGATGGGTAGCCCTATGTCTTATATACTCTGCGAATTGGTACTCCGCAAGCTAGAAAGCAGTATTCTCCCGATAGTAGGGGATGATATTTTATTATACGTGAGATACGTGGACGACATCTTTATCGTGTGGAAGGACAATCGCAACATCAAAAAGTTTATAGATTTAATGAATCAAAACCCCTATGGTTTAACTCTAGAGTTAGATCAGCAAAGTTATAATAGTGTTAATTTCTTGGATCTCACTATAACATGTGTAGGAGGGGAAATCTGCACGAATGTCTATCGGAAACCGATATCAGTCCCAATCGTTATCCCTAGGAACTCTGCAGACCCGGGGCATATCAAGATGGCAGTATTTCGCTCGTGGATACAGAGAGCGCACACACACTGCACCAATGTTTTAGATACAATTAAAGAGCTACAATACATCCGAACAACGGCTTTGCAACATGGCTACAGAACAGAAAAAATAGATGCTCTCATCAAGAAAGACCATAACCGAACGAGTGGGAGGAGTAGAAACCAACCAAGAGAGAAAGTGATCCTCGATTACATTCCTTTTCTTAAGCCGTTAGTTAAAAGGATTTCCAAGAGTAGGAATTTGCAGGTTATTTATCGACGTAATCCGACCATATACAAGCTTTTAAGGAATGATAAGATGAAGTATGAGCGTAACTCACTAACAGGAATTTATTCGATACCATTAAGGGATCATAGGTTCGATTCTAAATTAGTATATATAGGGGCAACTTTGAGAAATTTAAAAAAGAGGATTAATGAACACAAGCGATCGGTGGAAAAATCAGTTGATAGTACCGTCCTGGTCAGTTATGCTAAGCAGCAAGGCATCACGGTCTTTTGGGACCAAGCCTCTATCATCAGGGCTACTAGATCGAGACACGCAATAAAATTTTTCGAAAAATTGGAGATCCACAGAGCGCAGAGAAGTACGCAATGCATTAATTATAGGGACGCTGATGGGCTTTCCACAGCTTGGAAATCTTTGTGCGATGATTTGGGCTAAACATAGAAGTACGATAAATCCTAGAGCTGATATTGTTTTAAATCTTTAATGACGGATGAAGGCATTTGTAAAGAAATACAGCGATAATCCGTGATTGGTTTAAACCGCACGTTGTTTTTTGGTTTCGTTTTTATTTTTTGTTTTATTTTTATTTTATTTTTATTTGTTGATGAAATATTGACATAATTTTGTAAATTACGATAATCCTGTTTATTTTACTTTATTTTTATTTTTTATGTATTTATTTATTTATTGTAATCGTACCGTTAATTTATGTAATATTTGTTCGAATTTAATATTAGTTCGAATTTCATATTTAATTTAAAGATGTAACTGAAGATGGACGCTTAATGCGTTTGAAAACGTTCTTAGGATTAAAGAATTTTTGCTGAAGTTGGAATGGTTGATTATTTTATTTTATATTGTCTCTTCAGTAAGGAAATATAGTTTTATTTATTAGCAATAACAGAAAATTTAGATATTGTCACAAATGCTCTGCTCATATTTTAAACTTACTGGCTTAAGATGTTAATGAGCAAGTTAAGCACATCATTGTATACTTCCAAAATCATCATTTCCTGAAAACCAAATAAAAAAGAGGCAGGTGGAAAAGGATTGATATTACCACAGGATGATGTATGTTGGAACAGCTTAGCTGATTGCTTAGTCATATTTAGAACTGCCCTATCCTAATGAAGGTACTATCGTTACTTTTAGTAGTTTTTATTTTCTTATTTTGTACTGTGGACAAAGTCATTAATTCATAAAGCATCCAAATCAATTGTAACCAATCTAATTTCAAAATTGTGTTCATTAAGTTCATTAATTTTATACATCTGATGATGATATTACTTTTATAGTGTTCAAAATGACTTGCAATAACTTGGAATCACTGGAGTCACACAAGCAGCCAAGGATAGATTTGATATGGCTATCACAGACTATCACCTTTTAGCAAATCTGGACCCAAGATACCAGGGTGCAAAGCTCACAAACAGTACAAAGGATGCTGCATTGTGTGCCATGCTTACTACCCACATGCTATGCCTTCAGTTTTAAAATACTTAGCAAAAGCTAGACCATTTCTGCAAGTTTGCAGAGTCTGTACTAATATCAATCCTCTTACATGGTGGCAGTCACTATATGACTGAATCGATGAACCTCTTAAAATTAGTTACACAGCTGCACACAGCAGTGGCTTCTTCAGCAGGAATTAAGAGAATTTTCTCTACCTATGGACTTGTTCATTCAAAACTTAGAAATTGACTTGAACAGGAAAAGGCAGCGAAGCTTGTTAAAGTTTTCAAGCACCTAAACAAACATTACCGAGCGTCGTACATTTCTGAAAATAAGAGATTCTTCAAGCTGAAGCAACTGCTATCAATCCTGTTTTGGTGTTTGTACATGTGAATTTTAAAAATGCCATTCCATAAAGAAACATTTAAAAATGCTATTTTTTATATTAAATAAAACATTCTGTACATTCTTGAGTCTTACGCTGAAGTTTTTCTGTTTTTTTCTATTTTACTATATCAAGTGTTTTATTTCCAAAAAAAAACCATGTTTTAAATGTTTTTAAACATTTGTCTTAAAAAAATGTTTTAAATCCAATGCCAATGTTTTAAAACATTGTTTTTAAATCATGCCAACCCTGATGGAAACAACTGGATCATCCAACTTATAGTCCAGACCTTGCACCCAGTGATTTTCACTTCTTTTGGTACTTAAAAGAGTTCCTTGGTGGTCAATGATTCAATGACAACAAAGAAGTGAAAACTGCAGTCACAGATTGAATTTTTTCAGAGGCAGCAGATTTCTTTGAAATCAGAATTCAAAAAATTGTTGAGCAGTATGACAAATGTTTGAACAAAAATGGAAATTATGTAGAAAAGTAGATAAAAGTATGTAGAATATGGAAAAAAAAAAATATTTTAATGATATTTACAGTATTTTTCTTCTTATTAAAAACAGACCTTATTTAAAAAATAGCCTCCGTAGAAAGAGAATTAAATATAGAAATAGAAGAAGGAAAGAAAAACTTGATAATAAATACAACAGACATTGAATTACCAATCCCAATAAGAACAACAGTTGAGTTGGGAATAAACTTTAACAGACCATCGATAATGAAGAAAGATTTTGCAGTATTCACTGAACAGCTATTATGGAGAATTCCAGAGGAAAAAAGAAACATAAGAAAAGGTATGCAAAATATAATAAAAAATCAAAAATTAACCAAAAACACTTTAGATAAAGTAAAAAATTATAAAAGACAATTAAATAAGGTAAGAAAGTTTTTAGTAGAAAATAATTTGGTACTACTACAAGGAGACAAAACGAAACCAATAATATTTATGAAAACAGAGAAGAAGAAAGATTTAATACAAAAAGGAAAATATAATTTATTAGGAAAAGACCCAAGTAAAAGCATGTCATATTCTCTGGATAATGAATTAGAAATTTTAAAAAACAAACATTAATAACAAATGAAAAATACAAAAAAATGAAAACAGAAAATAGTAGAACACCAAAATTTAACATCAGAGTGAAACACACAAAGTCAAGTATAGACCCTTAATAGATGTTAAAAATTATGTCTTTTATAATCTAAAAAAGTTTTAAAAAATAAGTTAAATTTGTTACAAACATCTAATTATAGCCTTAACAAGTAAAACAGCAAAGCCATATTTGGGACAAGACTGTGTCTCAGAGACTCACTGCTAAGTGGGATCACTTCGACACTCATGGCGGGTCTCGTTCCCATTTTCCAATCTTCTTTGGTATTGCTGGTTTCGAGTGCAATCTTTGAAACTTTGCCAGCCTCAGCCACAGCCACAACCCCAAGGTCGTCCACATTGCATTTTTGGTGAAATTAACCTATCCAATTTCGAAATTTTTCTCTGTTGCATGTCGCTCCAGGTTGAATTTTTGCTGATGCCTAACGAAAATTTCCCGAAAAAAATAATCATGGCTATTGTATCGTTCGAAATTATCTTATTGTTTTGCACAAACAATATATATATATATATATATATATTAATAAATGTAAAAAGAAAATAAATTATATTTCGAAAGTTAGTTTTAAAATAAAATTATAACAATGTGCCATCTAGTTTCAAAAACGTTCCAATGATGAAATGAGATATCTCTGGTCAATTGATCAAGGTTAGCACGTGGTGACCAGAAATATGTGGGGAATACATGAGACAAGTAAATCGATTTTTTTCAAAGATTCATTTATCAAAATTCGATTTAGCAACATTCACTTTTCGAACTTCCCAACGCACATGTTGAAGATCATTATTAAGTATTGTAATTACCTGAATTATAGGAGTCTGTTCACTTGCAGTGCCAGACCATACATGTGACATTAATTCTCCTTTACCAGTAAAAAATGTGAAAGGACGAAGATTGACTCCAAATATATTTAGTTCCATTCCAGCTGTCAAAATTCGATTTCACAACATTCGTATTTCCAACTTCCCAACGAGCAACGCATGTGCAAATCTCGCACTACTGCCTGTTTGTAGAGAGTGTCGCCATTTTGTATTTTATTTTGACTCGATTCTTGGTCCCCCGACTACCTACAAGTCTGGCTTTTTTATGCGCACATGATTTGGGCACCTAATACTCTGTGCCAAATTTCGACTCCTGACATGTACTCCTTCATACCTCTAAGCTGGTAACACAGCAGGCAGTACAATTTTATAAACAAGACATAGTCTTGTCAAAAATGTAGATAAATTATTATGTAGGTTAAATAATGAAAATACACTTATTAATAAACACATGAAATTAATGTCTTTAGATGTTCAAAATATGTATCCCAGTATAACTAGAAATAATATTGAAAACTCTTTAAAGAAAATACAGGCTCCAGATTGGATAATTAAATTACGTTTGTTAGTAATGAAAAATAATTATTTTCAGTATGATGAAAAGTTTTATACTCAAATTGATAGAATACCAATGGAAACATGCATAGGCCCAAGACTGGCAAAAATTTTCATGATACATATAGATAAAAAACTTAAAAACATAGAAGAAATAGAATTTTATAACAGGTATGTAGACAATTGTATCATTATATTTGATAGTAAAAAAATAATTGAAGAATTAATTTTACAACAAGCCAACTTAATAGAGAAAAAATATGCAATTTGACATCAAGAAAGAAAGGAATAATAGTATTAATTACTTAGATATAACCAACGAAAGAAATGAAAATAATTTAGAATGTAGAAAATTTGTTAAACCTATGCAAATACCAAAAGTTCTTACCTATAAATCAAATGTACCAGCAACTATAAATTTAATATTTTTAAAATGTATATTGATAAAATTAAAAATAGAACAAGTAAATTACAAAATCAACAAATTGAAATAGAACAAGTTATAAAGACGTTTTTATTTAACAGCTATCCAAAAAAATTACTTAAAAAATGGCTATATTGGATAACTAGTAATGTAAATGGAAATAAAGCATTCAATAAAGATAAAAATGTATATATTCTATATACCTAAACTTTTTGAAAGAGTAAAAACAGTTTTAAATGGAGAAGTAAATTTAATACCAGAAAAGAATGTTTTATTTAAGAGATATTTATATCATAGGTCAAACAAAAAAACTGATATAATGGAAGAAAAAGAAGTGGTTTATTCCTTTGATAGTAACTGTAATTCAATAAAAACATACACAAGTGAAACTAAAAGGAAATTAAGAATAAGAATAAAAGAACATATATAGGAGATAAAGGGAAATTATGCAAATTCTGCAGTAGTTAAACATTGCAATAATAACGAATGTGAAATAAATTTAAACACAATCAAAATAAAGAAAAAAGAAACCAATAATTTTAAACCTCACTTATTTGAACATATCTATATAAAAAGACATAGCAATAAAATTAACAATAACTTAGGATGGGAAATCCACCAATCATGGCAGAACATAATCAATGACATAAACCAAAAGCAAAGGGGTATAAATAGATGGAAGAATTATGTGACGGTTAATTTATTAGGTTCATGAGAACAACATTTGATGTAAGTTTGTTAAATTTATGATATTTATTTGTAACTTTTTAGAAATATAATTTTAAATTTCTCTGTTTTTAATATAGCAACATGTATTTGTGCTAACTTAATATAATACTTCTAGGTGTGATTAATGCATATTTTGAAGTAATTGGATACAAAAATTCTGCAAGTTCTTTTTAATGTTTTATTGTCAGGATTTTATTGTAATTTATTTATTTATTGTAATATTGTAATTTTTAGAACATCGTGGTAGTAATACTGCTGAAGAGAGATCAATTAGCCCAAAACACATATGTTATGAGTACAGAAAATACTACTACAGGTGATAAAATAAAGATTTTTTGATTTCTGATTATGAACTCCTCCTTGTGTTAATAACCAATACACTAGTTTAATAGTCCTATTAATCCGAAAGTCCACATAGACAATTTTTTAAAATAAAGCAACTGAATTCTGTTTAAGTAAACAATTCCACAACTTATTTCTTTTAATGTTAGTTGGGAAGATGGACAATAAATACATCCATAAGTAATTATTTCTGTAAAAAATTCTGAAAGTCAATTTTGCTAGGCACATTTTCATCCTTAATAAAAGTGCAAAATTCTCAGTTTAAAAATGATGTCATTTGGTTCAATTGTTTTGTAGTTACATTATTACGAAATTAAATCTGATTTAAAAGATAAATTTATTAAATTTTATCATAATCTTTAATGTAATTATGGAAACAAGCATAAGATTTAATATCATACCTGATCCAATTTTTATTAAACCATTATGCTGAATGAAAATGGTATCACAAGTTAAGTTTCCATGAATAATTGGTGGTGAACAAGAATGTAAATAACTGGAAAGAAAAAAATATATTTCAGACTTTTTATTTTAATTTTTAATGATAGAAATTTATTTCAGCAAATTAATGTAAACAAACTACAACTGATTGACAATTGTATTTTATTTTTGTTAGCCTACAATACTTAATAAAAAGAAAAGAAAAACTTTGGTGAGTGCTACAGGCTGTTAAAAATTTACACTATGCATTTTTATTTTACAACTGTATTCAAATAATTATACATCACCAAATTATTATATTATCATCATAATACTACCTCAATAAAACAAACTTTTAAGAAAATGAAAAGAAACTTTAAGATGAATTAAGTATTTGCAATTTTAGAAGCAAATATAATAAATAATATAGTTTGTAAAAAATAAAATAATATGTTGGGTTTAGTGAGTTATACTTGGTTGACACCAATTGCTGTGTACTATGCCAGACCAGAGTCAAAACATAGAAATAAAAACAAGACAAAAATTAAAATGTGTCAGAGTGTGTGTCTGTATTCAGCAATTTCCTAACAATATGAAACATATTCAATATAGTGGCCTTCTGTAGTGTGATGTACGTGTTTCAATTCAACTGTAATGGTTTCAGGCTTTGTGTAGCATGTGGTATGACACCTGTAGAAGAGAGAACAGGTACAATAAACACCCTATCCATCCTCCACAGATGCCTTATTTCCTGGGCAAGTTCTGTGTATATGGTGATTTTTTCTTTGCACATATTTTGTATATTGTGAGTGTTTGGAACAGATATGTCTATAATGTATGTGATTTTATTGTGTTTGTCAATGAGTGTGATGTCTGGTCTGTTGTGGTAAATTGTTTTATCTGTGATTATGGCTCTGTCATAGTATATTTTGTGCTTGTCATTTTCCAATACTGTCTGTGGAATGTATTTGTAGTATGGTTTGCAGATGTCTAATAATTTGTGTTTCTTTGCAATCTCTTGGTGTTATTTGCTACTTGATTATGTCTATGTAAATAATCTGTCTGTGCCAAGAGCTTGCAACCAGAAGTGATGTGTTGTATAGTTTCTGGCATGATATGACATTTTCTGCATGTGTCGTTTATGAGAGTTGTATCTTTGAGTATGTGTTTTCTGTAGCTTATGACCTGATCCTGTATGGCAATCATGAAGCTTTCTATCTCCCCAAAGACACATCCTCAAGCTAACCAGTTGTTTGATACAGTTTTGTCAACAAAATCCTGGGCCTAGTCATAGGGATGTCTGCCATGGAGTGCCCTTTGAGCCCATAATTGCTTAATAGTGTTTGTGCTTTTTATATGTTGTGTCATGTCCATATCAAGTGTAAGTTTAATGGTGTGTTATTTGAGTCTGCTAGAGTTACTGCTTTATGTAACTGTGATGTTTCTTGCTTTTTGTAGAAAAACTCTCGCATTGTCCGTATTTGTTTGTAACGAAGGTTAATTATGTCAATCAGGCCACGTCTACCATATTTATGTGGAAGGGTTAATCTTTCTATGGTGGATTTAGGATGATGTTCTTTATGCTTAGCAGGTATTGTTCTTGTTTTCCTTTGGAGTTGTTCAAGATCCAATGTATAACTCCAAAAAAATAAGTGAGTACTGGGATGGCATATGTGTTTATTGCTTTAACTGGGTGTTTTGAATTTAACTGTGTTCTGAGAATAGCGTTTAGCCTATGGAATCCTAAATACTTGTAGAACTCGTCCTCTTCCATAGATTCAATAACATTGCCATTTCCAAGTGCAAAATCACCTTTCTTCTGGTTGGACTCTTTTTTCTATGTAAAGTGTTTTGCATTTGTCTAGGCCAAACTCTCTTTGTATGTCCTTGGAGTATGAATATGTGATTTGTTGGAGTTGATGAAGTTGGTTTTGTGTGGATGCTTAAAGTTTTGTCATTCATGTACTGTACATGAGATGTGAAAATGTAAACTGTGTTGTTTTTTCATGTCTGATATTGTAACCATATTGAATGTTAACATGTTAGATAATAGGTTCAGGGCTAAGCAGAACCAAAGAGGACTCAAGGAATCTCCTTGAAAAATTCCTTGCCTAATGAATATTTAGTTTGTTTGTATAGAAGTGTTATGAATCCTGAGATGTAGTGTTGTTCTCTAGTGCTGCATAGTGTTTTGGAAGAATGCAATGAGTGATGGATGTATTTTGTACATGTGTAGAATATGTAGCAGCCAACTGTGTGGAACACTGTTAAATGCTTTTCTGTAGTCTATATATGCCATGTGTGTTTCTGTGTTGTTTGTGTGCTTGCTGTTGAATGGTTGAATCTATGAGTAACTGTCCTTTGCATCCCCAGTGATTTCTACAGCAACATTTTTGTTGTTCTGTAAGAATGTTGCATTCACCAGTGCCGCCATATTAATATTACAATGAACACACTCAGCAAAATGTAAATTAGAAAAAAACAAAACACCTTATGTTGCTGAGAAAAAATTTAATAAATAACGTTGCAAACGTTTTCAGCCAAACCTGTTGGCCATCATCAGGCTAAACATATTCAAATGCAAACAAAATGGAACAAAAAATTTAAATACAAATAAAGTAACGGATAAAATATACATATAATAAAAAAAATAATAAATAACAAAGAAATATAAAAATATGTATAAGTTAAATAAATAAATATTAAGCCATTACATAATAATAAATTACATGAAATTCTAATAAATGCAAAATATGCATTTATTAATAAATTATATGAAATTCTAATAAATGCAAGATATGCAATGATAACAAAATCAAGGCATTGAATTAAGAGCTCTCAAATCTTTTAATTAAATACTTCCAGGCTGAGGGCAACCCTTCAGCATCCCTGGCATTAATGCAGGTATTATGCAATCTGCTCTTAAATATTTCAATTTTCTCGGCGCTAAATGCTAAAGTCGGGGAATGTACAGATTTAATAATGCCTGCTTCGCCCCATTTGACTATCGAGCCTTCAACCTGTGCCATCTGAGATAGAACTGTGGCGTTAGATCTTTTGCTGATGTTGTACCTGCGTTCTCTTAATCTAATCCCTAGGTTTCTATTAGTGACCCCGATGTAGTTTTTATAAATGCCTAGTTCTTGGTTTTCATAAGGAATTTTGTACACTCCAGCCATTCTTTCTTTATCAATGTTGTCTTTGTCGTTTCTTAATAATTTGTACAGGTTGGGAGCTCTCTTGAAAATTAATTTTGAATTTTTGCGGGCTGAGATTTCCTTCATGATAGCTTCTTTCTTTCTGTCATACGTGAACTTTGTGAATTTGCCGAAATCCCCTCTTTGAGCTTTTGTTTTGTTAATCTTGTAGTTTTTGATTAGTGCTGTTACCATATCCGCCCTGTACCCTAGAGTTCTAGCGATATGTGATATTCTGTAGATTTCTTTTTGTCTATCAACCACACTACTGCAATAGAGAAAAGCCCTGTGAATGAGGGCACGGAAAGCAGCCATTTTGTATTGGTAAGGATCGTTAGAATGTGACGGAATGTACAGAGGACTATGTGTTGGTTTTACGTACACTTTGGTGACAAAATGTCCTCCTTTGAATTCAATGTCAATGTCTAAAAACTGTATCCGCGAGGAACACGTCTGTTCAGTCTTTAGCTTGAGGCCGTCATCATTGTTGTTGATCTTATTAATAAATTCCTCGACCTTTTGGTCATTCTTCCATATTACCAGGACATCGTCCAAGTACCTTTTAAAATATACAATGTCATTCATGAAGCCACAAAGAACACTTTTTTCCAACCTTCTCAATACAAGTTCACACAACAATCCTGACATAGGACTTCCCATTGGGACTCCTCTTTTTTGTTTGTATTGACGGCCATTAAAGGCGAAAAAAGATTCATAGCAGACAAGGTTAGCTAGCTCTATCAAATCACTACTGTAATTTGCCAAATCTGGGCTCTTGCTATGCATGAAATCTAAAAGCGCTACTTTGCATGACTCAATTTTTATAGAGGGGTATAAGCTCTTGTAGTCCATTACAATTCCAACCTCATCCTCCATTAAAATTAGATCCTGTATCTCATTAACCACATCCCTGGGATCCTGTGCTACACATATGTTATTTTCAAGTTGAGAGGTGAGAAACTTGTGTAATCTCTTTTCAAGAAAAAAGGTTGGTCCTCTGCATCTTTCAACTATGGGTCTTACTTCCTTGCCCTCTTTATGGGTTTTGGCAAACGCAAATAATCTCGGCATACCTGGCCTAGGATTCCGACAATTTTTGAGGAAAGGTAATAAATTAGTGAGTTTAGCTTTTTCAAGCTTCTTAACTCTTCTGTTGATGCTATCGATAATCTTTTCATCAACCCGCTCGCATTTGGTTTTCTGAATATATTCCTCCAATGCGTTATTATACGTTTGTCTTTTCATGATGACTAATGCTTTGCTCTTGTCTGCTCTAGTAGTGATCAAATCGTTTTTTCTAAGCCAACCTTTAGTAAGTTTGATGTATTTACTGGCATCACATCCTTTTTTCCAAGCCGTCTGGTCTTTAATGACAGTTTTTCATCGGAGATATTCTTTTTCTAAAAAATCTAGCCCAGATATTCCTCTTTCTATTTCTTGAATTGACGTTTCCCAAGATTTTGAATTTTCAGAGACAAAGTTCGGTCCCCATTTTAGAAATTCCCTGATCTTAACCGGGACTTCTACCTGGTCCCATAATATGAATGTCGAAGGATTACCCTTAGCTACTCTTGATGGTTGTTTTTTAAGAATCCATTTCATTTTCTTAATGTACTTATTCTTTAAATTCATATGTATCGTATCCGTTAACTTAACTATGCCTCAGTTAATTTCTACCAACGTTTCAGGATCTTCATTGTATATAACAGGAGTGGCCAACAAGTCGATCGCGATCGACCGGTCGATCGCCAAGCCAATTTTGGTCGATCGCTAGCAATGTCTTGACTTAACGTATTATATTTGTAACCAAACGCAAGTGTATGCATGCAGTTATGACTTGACTCATAAGCAGTGAGTGCACTTCGTACTGAAACAGTGTATAAACATAGTATGCATTTCACACTTCCCCCTCCCCACTTACACTATGCCTATGACAACAAGTCGATCGCAATACATTTTTACGATAAAAAGTAGATCTTATGTGCACAAAAGTTGGCCACCCCTGGTATATAATATCCTCTAGAGTGATGAGCTGATGCAAGATACCATACTTTTTGTTCCTTGCAATTCTAATGGATTTACAAAGGCACATTAGACAAAACTTGAATTTCAATGAAGCACATTCCTTAGGGATGCTGATCCTAAATATCGACATCGGAAATACCCTGCTTTTCAAACATTCTTTCAAAAATTCAAATTTGCATTCTGCCTTGACAAGTCTTAACACAATCTTTAAGAGCAGATTGCATAATACCTGCATTAATGCCAGGGATGCTGAAGGGTTGCCCTCAGCCTGGAAGTATTTAATTAAAAGATTTGAGAGCTCTTAATTTAATGCCTTGATTTTATTATCATTGCATATCTTGCATTTATTAGAATTTCATATAATTTATTAATAAATGCATATTTTGCATTTATTAGAATTTCATGTAATTTATTATTATGTAATGGCTTAATATTTATTTATTTAACCTATACATATTTTTATATTTCTATGTTATTTATTATTATTTTCATCCGTTATTTTATCTGTATTTATATTTTTATATTTCTTTGTTATTTATTATTATTTTTTTATTATATGTATATTTTATCCGTTACTTTATTTGTATTTAAATTTTTTGTTCCATTTTGTTTGCATTCGAATATGTTTAGCCTGATGATGGCCAACAGGTTTGGCTGAAAACGTTTGCAACGTTATTTATTAAATTTTTTCTCAGCAACATAAGGTGTTTTGTTTTTTTCTAATGTTGCATTCTTCAATGCAACATTCTTACATAACAACATATTTTGTTTGCAATGAAAGATGTCAATAATTTGTATCGAAAATGTATCAAAAATGTGTAATCTTTGTTTGTAGTAAAGGTTAACTATATCAATCAGGCCACATCTGCCATATTTATGTGGAAGGGTTAATCTTTGAACCCAAGAAGGTCCCCAACTGCATGTTCACAAGAATTACATCGGTGTCACCACAAGAAACTTGAAAATTAGATTTAAAAAACATTAATATAATGTAAGAAAGGATTGCAATAGCAGTACTCTCCAGGATGGCGCAGACTGAAGGCTCAAAGATAAAATGGAAAGAGGCAAACCTCAATAAGTTGGTACATTCTCCTACATTGACAAAGAACACTGAAAAATTGAAATATACAAAAGCAGGTTGAAGGATAAGTGCAAACAACCACTCACCACACTGGGATATAGTTAATCACATATTCTAAACCAATTACAGTGTGTAGATGACAAAAACAAACAAAAACGTTTTCGAACTCCTTCAGAGTCCTTCATCAGGTTTTTTAACAATTCCTCAATGGTTCTTCGTTGTGGAATAAAATTCAAACAAGAGTTTGAAAAATTATTAAAACCACATTGCGCCTACACAGAGAGTCACAATACCAGGACTCAATGAACAGCTAAACTGTGTTTTCAATCAATTCATGCCAGACCATTGACAAAACCATTTCCTCTTTATAATTTATGCACATAGATGTAAAACTGGATTTAAAAATGTGCACAGCCTCCAACAATCTGAGGTGTTCTGTAGGGCATATCTCATTTTTGTTTTTTTTTTGTCATCTACACACCATAATTAATTCATAATACACAATGAAGGAAAAGTGCATTAATGCAAGAAATGCCTACAGCTTAGCAATGGCATGGAAATACATTGTACAGAATAAGTTTGTTAGAAGGTCATTGCCTCATTTCTACTATATTTTTTGTATATTTTTGAGTTATTTACTTTATATTAATTTTTAGTTTTTTTGCCTTTATATTCAGATATTTACACATAGTTATTCTTTTTTGTGTTCTATTTTGGAATGATATTTAACAGTAAAATATGTTCCAAGAAAGATTGTTAGCCTGAAGATGGCCTATTAGATCAGATTGAAAACGTTTGCTAAATAAAAGCAAATTCCAGCAGCCTAAAAGGTGTTTGTTGATTTATTTTGAATTATAAAAACAGAAACTGAACACAGAGTCGTATATAACAAAATATGACCTACTTGAACCTTTAACCGGTGCGTACAAAGTTTAATCATCCAAAAGAAACGTTTTCCTAACCTCTTCTGGGTTCATCTCCAGGTAAAATCAGCTGGATCGAACTTGAATACGAAAATTTGAACTAAGCCGAACGATCTTATGTTTCGAACGTCCGGTTCGTTTGAGCATTGTGTCACGTGATGTGTTCAAAAGTGGTTGAATTTAACTATCAATCTCCAAACGGTAGTGAGTGTTAGGTCAAAATACACAAAACACGTGTGTGAGAGATAAATCATCGATAATAATCTCACACATTCAAGTTTTTTTCTTTACCAAAAAATTAAGAGTAGAATGCTATCTCTCCGTATGTAGTAAGGCCTGCCATGCCATGGAAAGGCTAATCTCGTCCCTTGTATTAATGCATGTGGATGTGCTATAAGCCTTAAAAATCTCCATCTCCTCTAACCATTTTAGGTGGCCAATGTGTGATGTGGTAACAATTAATTGCGCTCTTGTGAAGTCCGCCGCAATTTCTTGGTCGATGGCGTAAGTGAAGAGTGAGGTGGTGCATCTATTGCATTGTATATTGGAGATATGCTCTTTTAACCTAAACCCCAATGAACGTTTAGTCGATCCTATGTATATCAAATCTCTATTAAACTGGTTATCCTTAAGTGGGACGCGATAGATGCCTGGTGGTCTTTCCATACTAGATCGGTCTTTTCCATTACGTAAGATGTCAAACAGAGTAGGGCATCTCCTGTAGCATTAAGGGTAACATTACGTTTCTTTGCAATGGTACTGTATAAAGACCTCAAGAGGGGGTTGAAAGTAACAGGTATCCTCACAATATCCATCCTCTGGTTAACGCTTTGTGTTACTGCAGTAATACTGGACTAAACCCACATCCGTCTGTGGCGCTCAGAGATTTTCTGTATGATATTGTGGTAACCATGGGTCCTGGCAATCTCTTCCAAGTGTTTTAATTCTTTGTAGATAAGTGTGTGTAGGCTCTTTTAACTAACACCCTGAAGGCCGTCATCTTGTATTGGAAGGGATCACAAGAGCTTATTGGTATGTAAGTGGATATACTAGATGTAATTATTATTACCTTACTATCTTTATTTAATTTCTTATTATATATTTTGTCAATGTGGATATTAATTGTCCTGTTAATGATTAACATCCATGTTGACAAAATATATAATAAGAAAAAAAAAGGATATACTAGACAGTTTATGATATATGAACGTGTAGATGCTGGAATCCTCAATTCTGATATACAAGTCAAGGAAATAGACCCTGCTGGTGCTATAGTTCTCCATCTCCAGGGACTACCCATAAGGATTGTTGTTCATTTTGTCTAGAGAGTGGGTTAGCTTGGGAGTTATCCTCCATAAAATAATAATGTCATCGACATATCTTTTGTAAAAGATAATGTCTTGGAGGAAGTTCGGAAGTGTCCTGCTCTCCAGTTGCCTAATAACCAATTCACACAAATCCCCGGAGACCGAACTGCCCATGGGGACACCTCTAGTTTGTGTGTACATCACCCCCCAGAATTGAAATACTGAGTTGTAACAAATTAAGTGGGCCAATTCTAGTGCCTGTCGGTGAAATTCAGTGCTGTCCACTCTTGTAAAGAAAAGAGTATATCAAACCGTCTAGTACATCCACTTAGTAAATACCAATAAGCTCTTGTGATCCCTTCCAATACAAGATGACGGCCTTCAGGGTGTTAGTTAAAAGAGCCTACACACACTTGTCTACAAAGAATTAAAACACTTGGAAGAGATGGCCAGGACCCATGGTTACTGTTACGATATGTACTGGTGGCGACACCAGCGACCAACGAGAGCATCGGTCATCAGTTGTCTGTCATATAACCTACCATGTGTGTGTCCACTTGTAATGTACTTGATAGTTTTAATAAATAGTTCTTAAACATTATTAGTCTTAAAGACAACCAAGATCCAACATTATAACATGGTGTCAGAATTATAGTCGTCGTCGTCATCTTCCTACTAGCAGCAGCTCAAAATAATGAGTTCACCAGTCAGTAACGCAGGTCAGCCATCTTTAACTTTGTCCCATTTAAGTGGTCAACAGGAACTATGCGACAATCCAGTTCCATCATTATTATTAGAAAGAAATTTAGCTCATAACTGGTCAATCTGGTATCAGAAATTTAAAATATTTTTGCGGGCTAGTAATTTAGAAAGTGAAAGTGATTCCTGTAAAGTCACCATATTTTTATGTTTTGTTGGAGAAGATGCGTTACAGGTTTTCAATTCCTTTAACTTGAATATGGACAATTGTCAATACTTGGATGTAGTAAAAAATTTGAGTCTCATTGTAAACCTAAAACTAATCTCGCAATTGAGAGAGATAATTTTTTGACCAGAAGACAAAAACAAGACAAGTCAATCGAAGACTTCGTAACTGCACTTAAGAACCTAAGCCTAACATGTGAGTTTGATAATCTCCGAGAGAGTTTGGTTGAGACATGTTTATTGTTGGTTTGTCCTCAAATAATAAAGTCATCAGAGCTAGGCTACTTCAGGAAGAAGGCTTAACCTTAACAGAGGCCATCAGCATAACCAAAAGCATCGAAATTACTCATCATCAGGCGGAGCAAATTGGAAAAAACAGCAATGCTCAGATATTCGAAGTTGAAAAGTTCAATCACAACAACATTTGTCATGGAAATCTACAAAATAAAGCAACAAGTAGTGGAAGGAGGACAGTCTTAGGTGGTCATCGAGAATCGTCATCGGCAAAGTTCTCGAGGTTTCGTCAAACAGGCCAGGACAATCAATTATTATGTACGTGTTGTGGACAGGTACACCGAAATAAATGTCTGGCTACTAATGCTGTCTGCAAACTTTGTAACAAAGTAGGTCATTATGCAAAATGTTGTCGTACTAGACAAGTAAAATATGTTAATGTTAGTGATGATTGCGACCATGATAGTAGTAAATCAGATCTCTTTGTCATTAGATCTATTAGCAGTTATAACAATTGGTTAAGAGAGCCGTGGTTTCTAAAACTTAAGATTAATAACAAAGTGTTAAAATGTAATTTGGATATGGATGCTCAGGCTAATGTAATGTCAGTAAGAAATTATAAAAGTTTAAAAATTGCTAGAAAAATACAACCTACAGCTGTAAGGCTTACGTCATTCTCAGGAAATGATATACCAGTTTTGGGAACAGTGTTAGTCAATGGTATAATCAATGATAATTTGTCAGCTAGTATTCATTTTGTAATTACCAATACTGATAGTCAGACCATTATAGGACTACCTACAATCTAAAGACTAGGTTTAGTCAAAAGAGTATTTAAAATCAATAATCATGAGTCAGTCCTGTCGCAGTACAAAGATGTATTCCAGGGTCTTGGTTGTCTACCAAGTGAATATGATATATCCATTAACAAAGATATAGTACCAGTGATAGAACTGCATAGAAAAATACCGTTTATGTTAAATGAAAGGTTTAAAAAAGAACTGGAACATATGCAATCTTTAGATGTTATAGCAAAAATAAGTGAGCCTACCAAATGGGTAAATTCAGTTGTTATTGTTAAAAAGAAAGATAAGTCATTGCGAGTCTGTCTAGATCCAAGAAATCTGAATAGAGCAATAAAGAGGTATCATTATCCATTACCAACTGTAGAAGAACTGAGGTCAAAATTAGCCAGTGCTAAGTATTTTTCAACTTTAGATGCACAGTCTGGATTCTGGATGATAAAACTGAGTGAAAACAGTTCAAGGCTAACCACATTTAAATACGCCTTTTGGTAGATTTAGATTTAAGCGTCTTCCTTATGGTGCGTCAAGTGCCCAGAAATTTTCCATAAAATCATGACTAACTGGTTCTCAGACATACAAGGAATCATGATATATCTTGATGATATACTGATTTATAGTCAAACATTAGAATCCCATAACAAGATACTGCAAAAAGTCCTAGAAAAAGCTTATCAAATTAATTTAAAGTTTAATAAAGATAAGTGTCATTTTCTAATGAGAGAAGTCAAGTATTTAGGCCACATTTTTAGTCAAAATGGTATGTGTCCTGATCCAGCTAAAGTTAGTGCGATATGTCACATACCAGCACCAAAGGATATAACAGAACTTAAACGTTTTTTGGGAATGGTAAATTATTTGGGATCATACATTGATAACTTAGCTGATAAAACCGTCAACCTACGTCTATTGTTAAGAAAGAATATAGTGTTTCATTGCTCAGAGAAACAGCAGTCAGAGTTTCAATTATTAAAGGAGTTAATAAGCAATGCTCCAGTCTTAACTTACTTCCATCCTAATCAGCCTTTAACATTGTCTGTGGATAGTTCAAAGGCAGCAGTTGGTGCAGTCATACTACAAAACAAGAGACCCATAGCCTATTCATCAAAGTCATTGACAGAGTGTCAGTCACGTTATGCTCAAATAGAAAGAGAGCTGTATGCAATTCAGTATGGTTGTAACCGGTTTCATCAATATATTTACAGTCATAGAGTCACTGTGGAAACTGATCATAAACCTTTGAAGACCTTTATTTAAGGAACCATTGTCTGAAATGCCAGTGCATCTACAATGTATGATGCTGAATTTGCAACAATATGATCTGAATGTTACATATAAACCAGGCAAATTCCTGTTCATAGCAGATACTTTAAGTAGGGCTCCAGTAGATCCACCTGATGCAGAGGATTCTCTAGAGCAGTGTTTCCCAACCTTTTTTTCCTCGCAAACCAAAAGAAAGGTCCGAAAAAATTTGACGAACTCCCTATGTAGTCATTAATGACAGGTAAAAAAAGCAGTAAAATTTGATAGAATATATATTTTACATATTGAAGAATAATTGATTATATTAATCGTGAAACATTTAAATAAAACATTAATAAGACTAAAATGATGGCTATAAAAGTTGAAAACAAGATAAATCTAACAAACTGGTCTTATGTTTTACATTTGGAAAAACTCTTAATGGGATATTTGTGGCTGTTTGATAGAACAAAGCAATTCAAAGTTAGGCTCAATATCTGACAATTTCAGTCTTAGATCAGGTTCTGCATTTAACCTGTTTCTGTATTTATCTTTCAGATAAGTATATGTTGAAAATCCTTTCTTGCATAGATATGTTGTGCAAAATGGTAATAGAACTTCAATGGCTTTTTTTGACAGAACAGGATATTCATTTTGTATACTGAGCCAGAAGTCAATTAAAGATTGATCTTTAAAAATTGCTTCTAGAGAACTGTCACAAGATAACTCTAAATATACTGGAAAAAGAAAAACTCATAGAGAGGTTTCTGAACTTACATTTCCTTGAAATGGATTACGTATCCAGTTGTTTGAGATGGATATATTGCATCTGTTGGGAAAATAGTCATCGAAAGTTAATCGTAGATGAGTATATGTGAACATCTGAACTCTTTTAATGTTTTCGTCAAGTTTAATTGAATTTTCTGATAAAAAAAGTGCTGACAGAATCGAAACATCCATATCATTCATCTGCAGGCATTGAATCCAAAAATTGATCTTTTTCAACATAGCCTCAATTCTATCATGTACACTGAAAATGGTGACACCCTCGCCTTGTAAAGACATATTTAATTCATTCAGTTTACAACAAATGTCAGCTAAATACGCAAGCTTTTGCAGCCAAATAACATCGGATATACAAGAAAACAAATGAAACGGATGATCAATAAAAAATGCTTGAACTTCAGACTTCAATTCAAACAAACGCGTCAAAACTTTACCACGGGAAAGCCATCTAACTTCTGTGTGAAGTAGTAAAGAAACGTGGAAACTTCCAAAATCCTCACAAAGCGTACGGAATAGACGGCAATTTGTAGCACGCGATTTTATAAAGTTCACAATTTTCACAGCATCACTTAAAGTAGTAGATAACTCTGCAGGAATACGCTTACATACTAAAGCTTGTCTATGAATACAACAGAGTCCATTGAATTTTCTCGTTGATCTTCTTCACCCGTGCCACAAAACCAGAAAAATTTACTGTCATTGATTTTGCACCATCTGTACACACACCCACACAATAAGACCAGCTTATTCCATTCTTTTCAAAATACCCATTGATCATATCGAAAATCGCTTCTCCAGTTGTGTAGGTTTTCAAAGGTTTTGCAAATAGTACATCTTCTTGAACAATATTCGTAAAAAGATATCTAACGTAGACAAGCAAGACTGCGGCATTTGTTACACCCGTCGATTTGTCAAGTTGAATTGCAAAATAATTCAATTTTATTCTTTTTAGAAGTTCGTTCTCCACATAATTAGCCAAGTCGTCAATTCTACGCGACACCGTGTTGTTTGATAAGGGAACTAGCTCAATTTTCTTTGCTGCCTTTTCCCCAAGCATACATTTGGCGATATCTTTCACACATGGTCCAATTAAATTTTCTGCTATTGTATGCGCTTGTCCAGATCTTGCAGTTCTATAACTTACTCGAAATGGTGCTTCAAGGGCCATTTTACTATCTTCGTTTGAAGTCAAGAAAGAAGAAAGGCTACACTTTTTGATATCTGCTAATTTTCTTTTGAAATATTCAAGAGGTTTATCTTTGTGTGTCGGATGTTTTGTTTCAATATGTCTACGAAAAAGTGATGGTTTTAAACTGCTGTTGGCAAGAACTTCGTTACATATAACACAAAGCGGTTTAGGTTCCGACTCATCCCCAGTAAAATGAAAACCCAATTGTAGATAGTCGCTGTAATATTTTCGCTTTTTCCCTTTTCTATCATCATTTCCTTTGCTTTTTGTCTGGTGAAACGGTACCTCACTACAGCTTTCAGTACTATCATCTCGATTATCATGTCTCGTTTCTAAACGACCCGTTTTTAACAATCGATCCATAATAAAAATAAGCTATAATAATAATTAAATTAATAATTATTAAATCATTTACACGAGAACTTGACAGTCACAGTATCACTATCACTCAAGCTTTACAAGTGCTAAGCCTATGTATGAACGTCGGTTAATACAACACTACTCTCCCAGTTTCCGGTTGTGAACAAGTATTTAATTCTAAAATCTGTAGTAAACTGCCTTAATTTGATATTTATTTCCAATTGTATTGTAAAAAAAATATTACATAGAAGGGAAAACTGCTGCAATGATTTTAAATATAAAGCAGAACATGATACTAATCACATTGATAAAATGTTTTAAATATAAATAAATGTTTGTAGTAAAAAGAGAATAGTATTTGATTACTTGAATAAGAGGAATAAATTATAATGTATAAAATTGTTGATATAATTTGATATTGATGAAGTAATTTTGAAAAACAAATAAAGAAAAAAGAAATGAAAATATTGAAATTTATTATAGATTTCTTAACAAACAGGCAGCGAACAATCTGTTTTACAGTGGGTGTGTTCTTTAATTTTTGTGTTTTTGTTTTGTTTTGTTTTTGCTTTTGATTTTAATGGCGTTTTAAAAAATCCGCCATTACAATATTATTTTCGCGAACCCCTGGGGGTTCGCGAACCACCGGTTGGGAATCACTGCTCTAGAGGAAGATCTCCGCATACACACAAACTTATTGATGACTAATCTTGCAGTGTCCTCTGAAACTAGCAGATCTAGTTTAATCTCTAGTTTAAATGATGAATGCAGATCTCCAAATCATTATGAAATATTGTCTTACTGAGTGGCTTACATCAAGAAACAAGCTTGACTGTCAATTAAAACCTTACTTTAATATACGTCAAGAACTACATGTCATCAATGGTTTGTTGTTTAAAGGTTGTCTACTTGTAATTCCTTTAAGTCTTCGTTCCAAAATATTAGACATTATTCATGAAGGTCATTTAGGCATCGAAAAATGCCAAAGACAAGCAAGAAGTGTTGTATATTGGCCAAACTTAAATGTTGATATAAAAAACAAAGTAGAGCAATGTCACGCCTGCATTAAATTTAGAAGAGCAAACAATAAAGAGCCTCTTATTCCACATGAGCATGTCAACCTGCCATGGCAAAAAGTAGGCATAGATTTTTTTATTATAATATTATTACTTATTTGCTAGTCATAGACTATTTTTCTAAATATTTTGAATTAGTCTCAGTCAGTTCTAATAATGTTAAACTGGTCATAACAAATCTAAAAGCAATCTTTTCACATCATGGAATTCCTACAGTCATTGTTTGTGATAATGGTCCACCTTTTAATTCAGAGGAATTTAGGTTATTCCTAAAGTGTTGGGACATAACTCACAGAACATCAAGTCCACACTATCCCAAGAGCAATGGTCTTGTCGAAAGAGCTGTTGGCACTATTAAACATCTTTTTAATAAGTGTCGTGAAAATAATTCAGATCCATACATTGCAATGCTCTAATATAGAAATACGCCTTTGCCTTGTGGATATTCTCCAGCACAACTTCTGATGTCTAGAGCACTGAGAATGAAACTCCCTGTCAGCGAAACTGTGTTGAGGCCAAGAGTCATAGATATACAACACTACAATAAAATCCATGCAGAAGTGAGTAAAGCAAAAACCTATTATGACCAGCACACTAAAGTCTTATCTCTTTTAAAGGAAGGTGATGAAGTATACTATAGAAAGAGTCCAAAAGAACCTTGGTCACCTGCTTCTGTTGTCAAAGTTGGTCCTATGCCTAGAACATGTCATTACAACACCAGATGAAATTCACTACAGAAGAAACAGACATCATTTATTGAAGACTCCTAGAACAACAGAAATGCCAACTTGGAAAATAAAAGATACAGTTAACAGCATGCCTATATCTAGTCCAATTACTCCTGAGCAGGTGAACAGTCAAACAGAACCTGACAAAATAACTGAACCTGTCTCAGCACAACCTCGTGTTCGGACAACCGGCTCTGGCAGGCAGTTAAATAAGCCTCACAGATTTTTCTTTACTGAGAATGACGAAAGTCCACAAAATTTGTAAACATACTATATTGTTAATGTTTGTATTTTCATAAAAAAAGAGGGACATGTTACGATATGTACTGGTGGCAACACCAGCGACCAACGAGAGCATCAATCATCAGTCGTCTGTCATATAACCTACTGTGTGTGTGTCCACTTGTAATGTATTTGATAGTTTTAATAAATAGTTCTTAAACTTTACTAGTCTTAAAGACAACCAAGATCCAACATTATAACAGTTACCACAATATCATACAGAAAATCTGAGCGCCACAGACAGATGTGGGCTTCGTCCAGTATTACTGCAGTAACACAAAGTGTTGACCAGAGGATGGATACTGTGAGGATACCTCTTACTTTCAACCCCCTCTTGAGGTCTTTACACTGTACCATCGCAAAGAAACGTAATGTTACCCTTAATGCTACAGGAGATGCCCTACTCTGTTTGACATCTTACATAATGGAAAAGACCAATCCAGTATGGAAAGACCACCAGGCATCTATAGCATCCCACTTAAGGATAACCAGTTTAATAGAGATTTGATATACATAGGATCGACTAAACGTTCATTGGGGTTTAGGTTAAAGGAGCATATCTCCAATATACAATGCAATAGATGCACCACCTCACTCTTCACTTACGCCATCGACCAAGAAATTGCGGCGGACTTCACAAGAGCGCAATTAATTGTTACCACATCACACATTGGCCACCTAAAATGGTTAGAGGAGATGGAGATTTTTAAGGCTTATAGCACATCCACATGCATTAATACAAGGGACGAGATTAGCCTTTCCATGGCATGGCAGGCCTTACTACATACGGAGAGATAGCATTAATTAAACCAGTACTGGAAAGATAAACTATTAAAAAACAAAAACCGTAATGTTTCCAGCAATAAAAACTATTTAATAAAAACGTTTTCGACTGTTTTAAACAGCCATCATCAGTTACAACGAACTTAAACAAAAAAGAATGCAGAAAAAATAGAACACAAGCAATACAAATATTTAAAATTCAAAAATAATTCCGAAGTAAAAAATGCCGTCGTATATTAGAAACTAACAAAACTGCGCATGCGCTAAATATCGTAGTAAGAATAAAAATAAAAACAAATAACAAAAATACTTCCGCAAAAATATTTCTATTACAAGAAAAGAAACGTTATGCATTTCGGTAAAACGACTTCCATGCCGTGGATAAAGCATCTGCATCCCTATGGTTAATGCAACCCGTGTTAACGTGGGCTTTGTATATTTCCAACTTTTCTAGATGTTTCAGCATTTGTTTGTTGGTCGTGGCCCTAATAATAGATGCTTTGTCCCAATGAACGTCGACATCTTGATGCTTAGCGAAAGCTGCTAGCACAGTAGAATCTAAGCTCTTATTGATGGAGTATCTATGCTCCTTAAGCCTCTGCTTTAAATGTCTCATAGTTGCACCAACGTATACCAGATCTGTGTTAAATCGGCGATCTTTTAAAGGTATAGAATATACCCCCGTCTTAAAACTCTGGTTTTCTTTCTTCTTGTCGTTTCTTAATAATCGATATACTGTAGGATTACGTCGATACAACACCTTTATGTTGTTATTTCTGGCTACTTTCTTAATCATCGTGTGCAAGAATGGAAAATAATTGAGAATCACTTTTCTTCCTTGATTCATAGGAGGAAGCTGCCGACTTTTTGCCTTCCGAAATTTGTCGATAAGCCCATCAATCTCCTTACCCCGATATCCGTGTTGTAATGCTGTAGTGCGGATGTAACCTAATCCTTGTAGGTGTCAATAACACTGTGCAATGTGTGTAGCACTTTCGCTAAGCATCAAGATGTCGACGTTCATTGGGACAAAGCATCTATTATTAGGGCCACGACCAACAAACAAATGCTGAAACATCTAGAAAAGTTGGAAATATACAAAGCCCACGTTAACACGGGTTGCATTAACCATAGGGATGCAGATGCTTTATCCACGGCATGGAAGTCGTTTTACCGAAATGCATAACGTTTCTTTTCTTGTAATAGAAATATTTTTGCGGAAGTATTTTTGTTATTTGTTTTTATTTTTATTCTTACTACGATATTTAGCGCATGCGCAGTTTTGTTAGTTTCTAATATACGACGGCATTTTTTACTTTGGAATTATTTTTGAATTTTAAATATTTGTATTGCTTGTGTTCTATTTTTTCTGCATTCTTTTTTGTTTAAGTTCGTTGTAACTGATGATGGCTGTTTAAAACAGTCGAAAACGTTTTTATTAAATAGTTTTTTATTGCTGGAAACATTACGGTTTTTGTTTTTTGAGAGATAGCATTCTACTCTTAATTTTTTGGTAAAGAAAAAAACTTGAATGTGTGAGATTATTATCGATGATTTATCTCTCACACACGTGTTTTGTGTATTTTGACCTAACACTCACTACCGTTTGGAGATTGATAGTTAAATTCAACCACTTTTGAACACATCACGTGACACAATGCTCAAACGAACCGGACGTTCGAAACATAAGATCGTTCGGCTTAGTTCAAATTTTCGTATTCAAGTTTGATCCAGCTGATTTTACCTGGAGATGAACCCAGAAGAGGTTAGGAAAACGTTTCTTTTGGATGATTAAACTTTGTACGCACCGGTTAAAGGTTCAAGTAGGTCATATTTTGTTATTTTGAATTATTCTGCTGAAGTTAACGATGACGACTAAATCATTAACAGAAAATTAAAATTGTAATGCCATCTGTTAAAAAAACAACTTTTATATTATTAATTATTATAAAATAGCAAAATGCTTAATTTTAAGGGTACAGAGGAGTTTTATAAAAATTGTAAATGCTAACAACAGGTTAAAAAAAAATCTTTATTAAGTTCTATCAAATAGAAATATGACAGTGACCCCTCTCTATAGCCTTACCCCCTCAACTTTAACCACCAAAATTTAAAAGCATCAACACCCCTTATATACAAGTTATATCCAAATTTCATTTCTTAACCACTACCACATCTTTAGATATTAAATGAAACAGACAATAAATGCAGACACGCAGACACACACACAGAATTTTTTTTACTCCTATCTATCCACCACTTTCCCAGTAAATAATTCACTTCAGTTTTACCAACACCTAATTTTTTGCTGAGTTTAAAATTCATTTATTTTTACAAATGTTTTCAACCTATTTACTATAGGCCATCATCAGGTTTACTATAAATGTTCCAAAATAGAATGTATCTTTTTTGAACATTTTAAATTATTTTCAAATTTTAAAAATGTAAGTTTAAAAGAAATTGAAAGTAGTATGTATATTAAATAAATAAACAAATAAAACATAGTATACACAGCTAACTATAAAGAAACATACTTTAATGGTTTTTAAGTTGCTTTAAGAAAAACGACTGGGACTTAAAAACCCTTAAAGCATGTTTCTTTATAGTTAGCTGTGTTTACTATTTTTATTTGGTTATTTATTTTATACACACACTTCTTTCAATTTCTTTTAAAATTAAATTATTTTTGAATTTTAAAAATGTAAAATGTTCAAAAAAGATACATTCTATTTTGAAACGTTTACGGGTACTCCTCACTTTATGACCTATCTGCTTAACGACCATTCGCACTTACGACCAATCAAGTTTCAACCTGCAATTTGAGGAATCCCCTTTCTTAGCTTGAGTGTCGGTAAGTGGCAACTAGTGACATGCACACTGAGCATACTATAATAGGCTTGCTATCTGCTTTTTCAGTCAGTTTCATTCTGACAAGCAGTCACTGTGTAATCTCATTTTTTCCACATATTTGTAACCCCAAAATAATACAGATGTCAACGAAAAGAAAAAGTATGACATCATCTGGAGAAATTGTTAAGAAACGAAGGAAAGCTATTGACCTTGAAATAAAAATAAAAATCATACAAGACTACAAAGCTAATAAAACGGTTAAAGAAATAGCATGTGAATTGAAACTGGCACATTAGACAATTTCAACGATTTTAAAGGAATAAAGTTAAAGTAAAAGAGGCTGTGAAATCATCAACAGGATTTAAAGCCATAACTAGACAGTGAAAAGGTTTTATTCATGAGATGGAGAAATTATTGGCGATCTGGTTTGACAACCAGACGCAAAATAATATGTCGATAAGCCTTTTAATAATTCAAGCTAGGCCCACAGTATCTTTAAGACTTTGAAAGCACGTGAAGGCAAAAAATCGACAATCATTTACAGAAAGCCATGGATGGTTTCAACGGTTTAGACAGACAAATGATAATATGTACATATTATCATTTGTCTGTCTAAACCGTTATATGCACGTCTTTTTATGAATAAATTTGAAGTTTGTGCATAATTTGTATAATTTTACAACAATCCTATATTCCAGGCGCAAGCTCCTCGCTTCTCGACCAATTCGCTTAATGACGTAGTCGTCGGAACAGAACTCTGTCGTAAAGTGAGGAGTACCTGTATAGTAAACCAGACAATGGCCTATAGTAAATAGGTCAGAAATGTTTGTAAAAATAAACAAATTTTAAACTCAGCAAAAAATTAGGTATTGGTAAAATTGAATTTTTTTTACTCTTTTTTTATTTTGGGTTTAGGTCTCAAAATATGACAATTTGCAAAATACCAAGCAGGTCAAATCTGGCCTGATTCTAATACTTTCCCATGTTATATACATAACAAGCCAGGAAAGTAAAAACTGAATCCAAACTAAAGTTTGATCAGTAATTATTGTCACAGCATCAAAATATGTAATTATAATATACTGATATATTAAGATTACACTTGGTAACACCTGAAAATCTTCATTAACACAATTAAAAACTTCAGTAAGGAAGTGTTAAACGTAATTTAAAAAATTATTTTAAATTAAAATGTTTCTTTTAATTACGTTTATCGCCTACTTACTGAAGTTTTTAATTGTGTTAATACAATTGTTGGCATGACATCCAAGCTAAATATTTAGTGTACCTAACAGGATGAAAATCTTCATTTCATTTTATGACAATAAAAAGTGATAATTATGTTTTCATTTAAATTTATAAATTTAATTCATTTTAAATGATGAATCCTCTAAACATCAACCATTTTAGAGGATTCATCATTTAGAGGATTTTAGAATACTCTAAAATTGACAATTTTTACATTATTTGAACATTGAAACATTGGGGATTCCTTCTATTCAAAATTTATTATATATTTAACATCAGATTCATCAAGTATTTAGAAATTAAATAGTAAAATTGTTAAATAATGAATAATATTTTTAAAAATAAAGAGAAGAGTTATCAATATTAGTCATTGAACAAAAGTCAATTTATTTTTAAATTAATCGTACCTAAGGGCAGAGAGAACTTGAGTACACCATCGCTTCCATGCCTATCAAATATATAAAAAACAATTACAAATTTTGTAATCTAAATATAATTTTTTAAATGATACTACATATAAAAATGTTCAATAGTAAAGCAAAACATTTTCTTACAATCAAATTGTACATTAAAAACATTTCTTGGTTGTAAAATACGAGATTTTTTTTTAAATTATAAATCAATATTCTAAACTCTGATTTTTAAAATTAAAAATAAAGTAAATCAATATACATTAAAGGTTATTTAAAAATATCAAATTTCAAAAATTTGTCATTTTGTAATTCTATATTTTACTTTAAAATTTGCATCTTTCTTTCTCAAATTATTATTATGTTGGGTTAAGTGAGAGATACTCGGTTAACACTGGTGACTGTGTACTATGCCGGACCAAAGTCAAGGCAAGTAACCAAAACAGAAATTAGTGAAGTGTATCAGTGTGTGTGTCTGTATTCAGGAATTTTCTCACAATATGACATGTATTCAATATAGTGGCCTTCTGTAGTGTGATGTATGTGTTTCTATTCAATTGTAATGTGTCCAGGCTTTTGTGTAGTGTGTGTGGTATGATGCCTGTAGAAGAGAGAACAACAGGTACAATAAGCACCCTATCCATCCTCCACAGATGCCTTATTTCCTGGGCGAGTTCTGTGTACTTGCTAATTTTTTCAGTGCATGCGTTTTGTATATTGTGAGTGTTTGGAATGGCTATGTCTATAATGTATGTGATTTTATTGTGTTTGTCAATGAGTGTTATGTCTGGTCTGTTGTGGTAAATTGTTTTATCTGTGATTATGGCTCTCTCATAGTACATTTTGTGCGTGTTGTTTTCCAATACTGTCTGTGGAATGTATTTGTAATATGGTTCGTGGATGTCTACTAATTTGTGTTTCCTTGCAAGCTCTTGGTGTATTATATTTGCTACTTGATTATGTCTGTGTAAATAATCTGTTTGTGCCAAGAGCTTGCAACCAGAGGTGATGTGTTGTATAGTTTCTGGCATGATGTGACATTTTCTGCATGTGTCATTTGTTAGTGTTGCATCTTTGAGTATGTGTTTTCTGTAGTTTTTAGTATTTATGACCTGATCCAGTATGGCAATCATGAATCCTTCCGTCTCCCCAAAGAGGCATCCCCGAGCTAACCAGCTGTTTGACGCAGTTTTGTCAACAAAATCATGGGCCAGATCATAAGGATGCCTGCCATGGAGTGCCTTTCGAGCCCACGATTGCTTAATGGTGTCTATGCTTTTTATATGTTGTGTTGTGTCCATATTATGTGAGTGTAAGTTTAATGGTGTGTTATTCGAGTCTGCTAGAGTTACTGCTTTATGTAATTGTGATATTTCTTGTTTTTCATAAAAAAACTCTCGCAGTGACTGTATTTGTTTGTAGTGAAGGTTAACTATGTCAATCAGGTCACGCCCGCCATCTTTACGTGGAAGGATTAATCTTTCTGTGGCGGATTTAGGATGATGTTGTTTATGCTTAGTAAGTGTTGTTCTTGTTTTCCTTTGGAGTTGCTCGAGATCTGTGTGAGTCCAATGTATAACTCCAAAAGAATATGTGAGTACTGGGATGACATATGTGTTTATTGCTTTAACTGTGTGTTTTGCATTTAACTCTGTTCTGAGAATAGCATTTAACCTACTTTGGTATTCTTTAATTAATCTTTGCTTTATTTGTGTATGTTCTGTTAGTTTGGCCTGTTGGAATCCTAAATACTTGTAGAACTCGCCCTCTTCCATGGATTCAATAATGTCTCCATTTCCAAGCGCAAAATCTTCTTTCTTCAGGATTCCTTTTTCTATGTGAACTGTTTTGCATTTATCTAGGCCAAATTCCATTTGTATGTCCTTGGTGTATGAATGTGTGATTTGTAGGAGTTGATGAAGTTGTTTTTGTGTGGATGCATAAAGTTTTATGTCATCCATGTACATGAGATGTGACAGTGTATACTGTGTTGTTTTTTCATGCCTGATATTGTAGCCATATTGCGTGTTGTTTAACATGTTGGATAATGGATTCAAGGCTAGGCAGAACCAGAGAGGACTCAAGGAATCTCCTTGAAAAATTCCTCGCCTAATAAAAATTTGGTTTGTTTGTATGGAAGTGTTACTAACCCTGAGATGTAGTGTTGTTCTCCAGTGCTGCATAGTGTTTTGAAAGAATGCAATGAGTGATGGATGTATTTTGTACATGTGTAGAATATGTAGCAGCCAACTGTGTGGAACACTGTCGAATGCTTTTCTGTAGTCTATATATGCCATGTGTATGTTTCTGTGTTGTTTGTGTGCTTGCCGTAGAATGACTGAATCTATGAGTAACTGTTCTTTGCATCCCTTGTGATTTCTACGGCAACCTTTTTGTTGTTCTGTTAGAATGTCGTGTTCTTCAACATGTTTGTATATTTTGTTTGCATACAAGATGTCAATAATTTGTACAGTGTTGGAAGACATGTAATTGGTCTGTATTGTGTGGGGTCTGTGGTATTGTTGTTTTTAGGTTTCATGTAGGTGATGCCCTGAGTAAGAAAATTTGGCATGTCTTGTGGATTGATGATGATGTGTGTTAGGTGTTTAGCTAGTTCCTGGTGCAGTGATGTAAACTTTTTGTACCAGAAATTGTGAATGTTGTCTACACCAGGTGTCTTCCAGTTGTGTGTTCTGTTAACAGTGTATTGGAAATCACGTATGCTTATTTCAACACAGGGCATAGTTGGTATGTTGTGTAAGTTTTTGTTCTCCTCCTCGATCCAGCCTGCTTCAGCATTGTGCGTGACAGCACTGGACCAAAGAGAAGACCAATATGTTGTGAGTTCTTCTTCTGTTGGTGTGCCACTGTGCTGTGTATCAGTGTTTGCTTTGTTATTAATTTGTCTGTAAAAGAGTTTTTCATTGTTTGTAAATAATTTATTTTGTTGTTTTCGTAGTGTACATGTTTTGTATCGTTTGAGTCTACGTGCTTTGGCAGCAAGTTTTTGTTTTAGTGTATCAATGTATTCTGTAATGCGTGTGTTGTGATGTTCATGTTTTGTGTGTGTTTTTATTTTCTTGAAAATGTTTTTGAGCTGTTTCCTTAATTTGGGTGTTATGTTGTTTTTAGTGTATTGTGTCAGCCTGCCTAATTGCTGTCTAATGTCATTTATTTGTGTTTCTATTCTTCTCTGCCAGGCAGGCTTGTGATAGAATTGTGTTTTCTGTGTATTTGTCTGTGATTGTACTTTCAGTCCATGGTGTGTCACTACTGTGACTGCCCCAGCATAAACTAATGTATGAATGTCTGCGAGTGTAGAAATTGAATGAATGTAGTGTGGTAGTAAGTGAGTGTTTACATAATTTAGTGTTTTTCCTACTTCCTTCGACGTGTTGATTTTTGGTATTCGTGGTCTTTGTGTGGGATCTGTGCCTGTATATTTAGTGAGTGTTTCCTGAAATATAAGTGAGAGCGTATTAACTAAATCCATGTCTATGTTATCAGTGATGGATGAGGAAGTGTCTGTAGTATCATTAGTGCTAATTGTTGTATGTGTGTTATTATCAATGCTTGTTACTGGATTATCCTGACAGGTTACATGATCTTCATTAATGTTAGATGTTTCTGTCTGTTGATGTATTTGATCAGCAACCTGTTGTTTGAAAAGTTCAAGTGTTGTTTGTGGAATAAGGTTGTTGTGTATAATTGTTCTTTTTTGATCAACAACCCTTTGTTTGGTGACAGTGAGATGAGGATACTGTTGTGTGAATCTATGGTATAGTTGTTGTCTGTATGCTGTCATGTTTGTTTCGAGTTTTGTGATCGTGTACTAAGTACGGATGATAAACTCATTCATTTCTACTGTCCATTTCATCCGTTGGCGTGGTTTTCCAGCCTTTGTGGTCTGTGGATGCATTGCCACAGAAACACGAAGGCTGGGTTGGTTCCTCACATCTGTTGAGGGCATTGCAGTAGCCATGCTTGGGCCGGTGCTGCTTTCGCCACTGGTAACCAGAGGAGACTGTGGCCTATTTTTCGAACGTGAGCCTCTGCCTAACTCACGAACGCAGACCTTGTTAACCCGGGCGACGTCCGAGCCGGTATCACATTTGGATCTGGTTACTACCATAATACGTATCTCCACAGAATGTGGGTGTGTGGTCACTCTTAGCTTCATTTCTCCCCATAGACCTTACTGGCATGGGTGTCCCTACCAGGAGCTTGTGCTCCAGCCTGCATTGCCCTATGGATCAGTAAAATTACTGGGCTCTCCCACCACGACCAGGTGGTGACCATGGGAGAGATATTATTATTATTATTATTATTATATTCAAAATATTACAAAGATTACTGATTTTTATAATTAAAAACTTACTTGATTTACACTAAATGAAATTAAATAAACAATATTTCTATTTATTGAATTTACAGAATAAAATTGCATTTTTGATATATGAAAGTATATAAATCTGAAAGTTGAAATATCTGAAATGACAAATTCTTAAAACAATAAGAAGGATAGTAACAGTTAAATGCTGTTAGAATGATGATGATAATTTCAAGAAATAATATAAGAAATATATACAAATGAATGCATGCATGTATGCATGTATGTATGTATACATACATAAATGTAATTATAAGTACAATCAAACTTACATATAACAAAGTTGCTAAATCAGTTATAGGGAAACTTCATTATACAAAAATTACATGTTTTGGTAAATAAAGAATAATTTTAACGTAATTCGTTCATTTTTTACATTACTTAAATTAATATAAATGTAACATACAGTAATAATGTAATATAAACGTAAATTTACTTAAAATTAAAACATTTATGTGCTAAAATACTTACAACTTATCCTCACTTCCTCAGTGGTTTACTTACAACTAAAATACACACCAGAACACTTGCTGAGCTTACTGCAATTTAATATTCAAATGCTTTCAGCCTATTCTTATAGGCCATAATCAGGAAATTACAGTTCCACAAACAAACACAAAGCTTTTGAATACTCGTGAAATTTAAAGTTTTTGAAAATTTTTACAAAATTATTACATTAAACAGTTAAATATCAAATAAACAACAAATTACTAATACATTATATAACAAAACAACTGTAAAAATAAAATACTATATCAAAAATATATTAAACTAGTTAAAGCATAACTGCCATATCCTTTTACGGGTTTTTAACTCCCATTTCTTTTTCTATTACGTATTTCCAGACCATTGGGAGAGCATTGGTGTCTTTTGCATTTAAGCAATTATTGTTCACTTTACTCTTATATATTTCTATTTTCTCCATACCCGACACAATCATCAGAGAGTGGACTGCCCTAACTATTCTTGCTTCATCCCACTTCACGTTCGCTCCTTCTGTTTGTGCCATGACTGCCAAAACGGTGTTATTATGTCCTTTATTCACATCACATTTGTGCTCTCTTATATGTGTTGCCAAGTTTCTTCTAGTGATCCCAACATAATCTTTTGTCACTCCCAATTGCTGATTCTCAAAAGGAATTTTATAGACCCCGGTTTTATCTTGCATTCTTACTTTGTCTTTATCATTCCTTAGCAGTCTGTATATGTTTGGTGCTCTTTTATATACCGTTCTCATGTTTTTATATCTACATAATTCTTCCATCACTCCCTCCATTCTCCTACTGTATGTGAACTTGTTGATACTATCCCTCCTATTATCTAATCTGCTTCCATGTTGTCTGTAACTCTTGATCAATTCTTTGATTGCAGTTGTTCTGAATCCCAAACCTTTTGCCACTTTCTTGATTCTGCTTATCTCCCTAAGTCGATCTTGTACATTAGTGCAATGCAAGAATGCTCTTTTAATAAGCACCTTGAACGCCGATATCGTATACCTAAACGGATCATTTGACCACGCTGGTATGTACAGTGGCGCAAGCATGGGTTTTAAGTACACAGCCATTTGTATACTACCCATTTTAAACTGTATACTAATGTCTAAAAAATGTAGATGCATACGGCTTTTGTGTTCCAGCTTTAGCCTTAATCCGTGACGATTGTCGTTTATTGCAATTAAAAATTCTTCAATCCTTCGTTTGTCCTTCCAAATGTTTGTTTGTGCTGACAAAAAGGTATTTCCAATGTCCATACACAGGATTCACATACCAGTGGAGTGCGGTGCATTAAAGAACAGGTTCCAAGAGGCATGTTTACGTAAATCAATTAGGTTTATAAAAAACAAAAAATATGGAATCTTAAAGGAGTTCATTGAATTGGAAAACACTGTGTACCAGGGAAATCCGGAATGATTAAAAGAGATCAACTGTAGGGCAGCGAGGCTAGCGGAATGAGTAAAGAATACGCTGTAAGGAAGTATTGCAAAAAAAATAGCATGGATTTTAAAGAAACAACCTCCCAAGGAACAAAAAAGTAATATAACACCATACATCCTTTGGAACCAGATTAAGGTACCATAAACTGTAGAGAAAGTGTTAAGGAATGGGCCCAGTTATGTTTGAAACGACAAGGGCAATTGGGAAACTACAATAGCTAAAATGGAAAGAGGGATGGCCAGTCTTAATGAGGTTGAAAGAGATTATTTTAGATGGAAGACGGTTGGTTGGTTGGTTGGTTAGTAATAGTTTTTTGGCACAAGGGTCACACAGGCCAAGCTGCGCCACAACACATGGTATAAATAAATACATAAATAAATAACAATAATAAATAGAATAAAATAAAACAACAGAAAAGAACAAAAAACATAGAACCAATAACAAAAATATATAACAATTAAAATGTGTATAGCA
This sequence comes from Centruroides vittatus, assembly GCF_030686945.1. NCBI lineage: Eukaryota > Metazoa > Arthropoda > Arachnida > Scorpiones > Buthidae > Centruroides > Centruroides vittatus. Next base: position 246,740 of record NW_027122580.1, read on the forward strand.
ACAAGGTGTAAATATAAATAAATAAACAACTAAATCTGTTTATAAATATTTGTGACTTTTAAAAAGTTCAATAATTTATCAACATTTGGCCTCTGGCCCAAAATCTCTTTAAAACTTGTATTTCCAAAATGCTGCCTACGAATCCTTTCAGAGGCAGTGCAATTGCTCAGTATGTGCTTAACACTTACAGTACAATTGCAATACTGACACACGGGCTGGTCATCACCCTTCAGAAGGTATTGATGAGTCAGTCGAGTATGTCCAATTCTCAAACGAGTAAGAATTGTAAGGAACCAAGTCCGAGCGTTATTTTTATTTACTTTTATTTTTGCTTGTGATCTCATTCAGAATTGTGACGTCACCTCACACTATAAATCCCGAGTCTCGAGTGAAGACGAAGAGGTGAATTCCGGATAGCAACGAGTTTTGGTGAGCTTCGTATCAGTGAACGAGAGAGGCGTCCGATAGGATCAAATAGTTCCAAGGCAATTTTGAAGTTATTCGAAGTGTGGATCGACGATTATAGGAAGTCTTGAGAGTTTGAGGAATAGGTTCCTAGTATATTGAGGTGACGGTTAGGATCCGTAATTTGTAAGCATTATTGTTTATAAGTTAAGTCTTTGATTTTGTCGGATTCCAAAGGGGAATAGAATTAAGTTAGAAATAGATTGAATTGAGTATGGTTGGGGTGATTCTTACTGAATTTCATTGAATAAATTATTGTTTGATTTTTACTAAATACTGTATATAGTTTATTGCTAGAAGATTAATTAAATATTTGATTTTGTTATTGACAAACCTTGTCATTATTTAATTCGGTGCACGCTTAAAGTCCAGGTCTGGCACGCTAACGCAAATCCGCGTAAAGTACCCGTTAGGGAACGGTTATTTCCGGCACACAGTAGTGTCGATAATCGTTGGAAGAGTCGGAAACTAAAACAGTACTTTACAGAATGACCTCAAATTTCCTGTCATAGGGTTTCTTCTGTGTCCAATTTTCTATCATAGGTTTGATCTCATGTAGTTTATTGTGAACTTGTGCGTTCCACACATTTTGCCATCTCTCCTCTAGTCGTTTTTTAACGACTAGCTTCAAGTCACCTCCTTCAATATGCATTGTATGCTGAGAAGGACTTGCTGACTTTGCAGCTGTGTCAGCTTCTTCAATTCCTCTTATACCTACATGGCCTGGGACCCAACAAAATTTTATAGAGAAATTCCTCGCAAAAAGATGGCAAATCAGCTTACGAATTTTAATCACTATAGAGTGAGAACTAGGTTCATACGAGATCAAAGCCTGAAGTGCACTAACTGAGTCAGTGTAAATCACGCAGCAACGATGACCTTTCCTATTTATATACTTTAGGGCTAAATAAATAGCATGCAACTCCGCAGTAAAAATGGAAGAATTCAGTGCTATTTTTTCTGCCACAATTTCATCCTGGCAAACAAAGGCTAAGCCAACATAGTCATCCGATTTAGATCCATCAGTGTATATAGGAATTAAATTCCTGTCACAATGTTGAATTTCTGCGAAGTGCTGTCTATAGACGTAGTCTGGGATGGTTTCTTTTGGGAACTGCTTTAAGCTTAAATCACCATTTATCACTGGGATTAACCAAGGTGAAATACTATTAACCTCAACCTGTGAAATGTTGCTTGTGTCCAGGTCAATCAAGCTGCTTACATTCTCCATTCTAATGTCAAATGTAGGGACACAACTTGAACGAGCTGCAAATAGTCTTTTCAGCTGTGTATCTGAACAGTCAGCTGAAAGTTTATTCTGAGATCTCTGTTTAATGTAATAGAAAAGAGATAACTGTTCTCTCCTAAGAGATAGTGGAGGCTCATGAGCATCCACATACAAACTTTGAACAGGAGAAGTTCGAAAAGCACCAGTGCACAAACGCAATGCTTGATGATGAATTGGATCCAGCATCTGAAGAGTAGATTCTCGCGCAGAGCCATATACAATGCATCCGTAATCCAGCTTAGAGCGAACAAGGGCCCTATAAATCCTGAGCATAGAACATTTGTCTGCTCCCCAAGATGAGCAGCAGAGTACCTTTAAAAGGTTCAGAGCTTTTAAACATCTACTCTTCAAATTGCGCAAGTGTGGCAGGAACGTCAATTTATGGTCGAACACAACACCAAGAAACTTAGCCTCATTGACCATTGGGATTTTCACTCCATTTAGGTAAATTTCGGGATCCAGGTGCAAACCACGCCTTCGGCAAAAATGGATGCACGAGGTCTTCTCTACATTAAAATTAAAACCATTGGTCTTGGACCAATTGTCTATGCGATTTAGGGAGGTTTGCAGTTGTCTCTCAATAAAACTCATATTACTAGACTGACAGGAGATCTGAAAGTCATCCACATACAGAGAGTGTTTCACACTGGAAGGATGACACTTAGCTATGCTGTTAATTTTAATTAGGAACAGAGTCACACTCAAAATAGAACCTTGAGGAACACCTTCTTCTTGTGTGTAAAGCCTAGATAAAGTTGTGCCCATCCTGACTTGGAATCTTCTATTCCGTAGAAAGTTTTTTATAAAAATTGGCAGATTACCCCGCAATCCGAATTGATGCAGATCACGGAGTATTCCGTATCGCCAGCAGCGATCGTAGGCCTTCTCTATATCGAAAGACACAGACACTAAGTGCTGTCGTCTAACAAACACTTTGCGTATAGATGTTTCAAGGTTTACTAAATTGTCCGTGGTACTTCTGTTCTTACGAAATCCACTCTGATGTGGTGAAAAGTAATCCTTTTCCTCTAAGAGGAACATCAAACGTCCGTTTACCATTCTCTCAAAAAGTTTACAAAGACAACTCGTAAGAGAGATTGGTCTGTAATTAGAGGGATTCTTGCAGTCTTTGCCTGGCTTGGGAATGGGAATAATAATTGATAGCCTCCAAGAGTCAGGAAATGTATGTTCTGTCCATATTCTGTTAAACAGATTCAGAAGATTACTGAGGGAATTGTCTGACAGATTTTGAATCATGCTGTAGTAGATTTTATCCGGGCCTACAGCAGTATTCCCGAGCAAGACATCGCTCCATGTAATTCGATTTTGGTGAATGGCACATTATATTCCTCATTCAATTGTCCGGTTTGGGAAATGGAGAGTTCACCCCCCCTCAGAACTTCTGTAGCACTATCAAAGCGGGAATACTCATTTGCAGCAAAAACATCATAGCCAACTTCTGCCCAGACCTCAGCACCGATCACATCACTACCGTTCTGCTTACTCACGGCAATAACCGCCTTTATCTCTCATCAGTCTACTGTTCACCAAACGATGACATACACCATCTGATTGATGAAATGCAGTACATACACCCCAAAATTAGTGCTTTCCCCTGGGTTACTTCTGGGGATTTCAATGCAAAATCCCCAGTCTGGCACAGCCCAGAAGAAGACCCCCGCGGTTTTTCTATTTGCGAGTATATGTCAAGGAACCAAATTGTTTCCTGCAATACCAGCCCACTCCCGACCTTCTTCTGCACTCGTGGGAAAAGTTGGGTCGATCTGTGCCTAGCTAATGACAAGGCCCACAAGCTCGTCACCTATTGTAGCACTCTGGAAGAAAATAGCTTGAGTGACCATAGGTACATTAAGACTTACATTAAAACCAGCAACCCTATAAATATCAATAACAACATCACAATCAGGAAGACTAACTGGACCACTTTTCAAGATCTCTTCAAGCAGTTCTGGGCAACCCCAATTCAGGGGATCCTCTCGGACATTACCAACGTTGAGGAGCTAGCCGACCATTTAACCACTTCTATATTGAACTCTTACCACTACTCTACCACCATAAAAGAGATAAATCATAGTAATGCACCATGGTGGAACAACACGCTTAATAGACGAAGACGCAATGTCAGGCGCCTTTATAGGCTTTTTAAAAGAGAAAACAACCCAACGCTCAAAGAGATCAAAAAGACAAACTACCTTGAAGAGTTTCGCGTCTATAAAACCGAAATTAACACAGCGAGGACGCAGGCATGGAAAAAGTACTGCAGCGAGATTGGCAATAAGAGCGCATGGAGTGATCCCTATCACACGGTGCTTAAGCCAAGAAAAGCTACAAGTATCCCTGTTAATATCAAAAGGGAGGATGGTACATTTACATCAGAGCTTTCAGAAGCCTATAAACACCTTCTCGACACACATTTTCCTTTGGATGATTCCAGCAAAGACAACTACACTCAAACTAGCATCAGGAATAGTGTCTTAACTCATCCAAACTCTAACAACGATGTCCCTTTCACTTTTGCCGAAGTCCGTGCAGCAATTTTCACCATGCGCAACAAGAAGGCCCCAGGTGTTGATGGGATTACACCCCTCATGGCTAAAAAGGCATACGAAGCAGTTCCTATCGCCTTTGTTTACACTTACAACAAATGCCTTGAAAACCAACAATTCCCCACCTCCTGGAAAAACGCCGCAATCAAGTTCATCCCTAAAGTCGGCAAAGCAACACCAGATAAGGCGACCGACTTTAGGCCGATTAGTCTTTTACCAGTCTTGGGCAAAGCCCTAGACGGGCTCATAATCAACCGTATTAACCACTACCTCTACTGCAATAACCTCCTCCATAATAACCAGTTCGGCTTCGTCCCAAAAAAGTCCACCTACCACGCCCTACATCATGCCATGCAATTCATCGCTAAGGCCTGGGACATCAATCACCATGTGCTCATGGTTTCTATTGATTACAGTAATGCTTTTAATTCACTCTGGTGGCCATCACTTCTAAGCTCTCTCAAGCGGCACAAATGCCCTAGCAACCTTTATAACATCCTGAAAGACTATCTCAACAACAGGTCTGTAGGAAGTTATGACCTAGACCCACCGATTATACAAAATATGACGCGCGGCTGCCCGCAGGGCTCTAGGTCGGGCCCAGGGCTATGGAACATTATGTATGACGAGCTTCTTCGAATCAATCCAAGCAACATCAGCGTGCCCTGGGTCCTTCAGGGCTATGCGGATGACACCCTTCTGATGCTCTCGGGCAGAAATAGTGAAAAGCTTCAGGAGGAAGCTAACAAACTTTTAAACGTCATTCACACTTGGAGCGACAACAACAAGCTTACAATCAATACAGACAAGTCAATCTGTATGCTAATGTCACGGGGGCGCCAGCTACAGAAACCCCCCTCCTTAAAGATAAACGGCATAAAAATCAAGCACACGAACAAACTAAAGTATCTCGGCTTAATTCTAGATCAAGGCCTCAAATGGAATTATCACATTGACCATGTCTGCAGTAAAGCGGCCAAATTAGCGAACCTTTTGTGCTATCTAGCTGGTAAAAACTGGGGGCTTAATGTTAACAACCTAATCCACATTTACAAGCAGGCCATAGAGCCTATTATCCTGTATGGCACGCCGATCTGGGGAACAGCTGCTTCCCGGGCTCATATCAAACGCGCCCTTGACAAAGTCCAACGAATCTGCTTACTTCGCATATCCGGCGCTTATAGGACATCACCAACGGCATCGCTGCAAGTTATTACTGGTCTCCCTCCGCTCTTCCTCAGGGCTCAAGCCATCATGGCTTTGTGGAGGTTAACCCACCTCAACATGACCACTCAAAAAAAGAAAGATTTCATCAACTACCTCCGCATTGGCCTCTTGCCAAACCTTGATATGGACTCGCTCTTTAACCTAAATTGTAAAACCCGAACTAAAACTTTTTATCCATCACCTCTTCACCCGGCCAAGCAGCCCATCATCTACATCAACAACGACCTCGGCACGTCCTTCTCCACTCAAATCGTCTATACTGACGGTTCTAGGTCCAAGGACGGTGTGGGAGCCGGCCTGGCCCACTACTCTACCCACAACAATACATTTATCCACCGTGAAAGCTTCCACCTTGCCGGCCACTGCACTATAATGCAAGCCGAGCTTTATGCAATCTACAGAGCCCTTCAGTACGTCAACACCTCCCGCAACCTCAGGAACAGCCGCATTGTCATCTGCTCTGATAGTCGTGCTGCTCTCCTTAGCCTCAACACCAACAAAAGTGGCGGCAATCTCCAGAGGCTCATCATCCAAGAATTGATCAAATGCAACAACAGGGTCATTTTCCTATGGACCCGATCCCACGCCGGCGTCATAGGAAATGAAGAAGCAGACCGCCTTGCAAAAGAGGGGGCCTCCAACTCATCTATACTCGCCTACGATGACATTCCTTTAATAGCAACAAAACACCTAATTCAAGACACGGCCTTTGGCATCTGGCAACGCCTGTGGGACGAAGGTAATACAGGCAGAACCACCTACAGCTTTTTTCCGAACATCCATAACAGACTAAAACTAAACTACGTCACAGTTAACTTTATCACCAGCCAGCTGTTCACCAATCATGGCAACTTTCAAGGATATCTACACCGGTTCGGCCACAGTGACACCCCCCACTGCCAGTGCGACAACATGTCTGTTCAAGACAACGAACATCTAATATTCAAGTGCAGCAAGTTCGACCATCTGAGGTATAACCTATTCAGGACGGTCATACAGGAAGGCCATAACTGGCCATGTGAACTCAGTGAACTAGTGCACAATAAGAACACTTATAAGGAACTCATGGCTTTTATCGAAGCCACAAAAGCTCTGGACTTACGTTTAAACTCCTAGCACTTCTCGCGTTTATTACTGTTTACACTTTATTTCTGTTAGTACTCATCTACTGTTACGAGTTCTCTAATGTCACGTGTCCTTATATTTACTGTAAATTTTGCATGTATTTTATTTTATGTTACTGGTATTAATCTTATTTTTTTTTTTTTTTTTTTTTTTTTTTGTATTATTCGACCCGCGATTTAATTTTTCGCAGACTCACACTCTGCGTCTTTATGTATACTTTTTTATTATATTATTCATTAATATTGTCATAATTTTCTCAACTCGGCAAATGTTAGCCGCAGTTTCTGTACGCATGGAAAATGTCCATGTTTTGTAAATATGTATATAATTGCTTTTTAAATAAACACTCGGTGCGGCTCATGACCTCCCCTTCCTCTTATCACTTCTTTTCAAACTCTTCACCCCCTTTCGGCCTCTGCCAAAGCAACTTTCTCTTAAACTAACTCCTTCTCATTTCTTTTCATCCCCTTCGAGGATATACCTATGAGTAATGCCTCCTATCACCTTTATAATAATCTATAATCTATAATAATCTATATTCCTCATTAGATGAAGAGTGAAAGTTTAAGTACTGTTTTTCACTTTGGGCTTTATAAACCTGAAAATCCCTCGTATACATAGTATTGCTGGATGAAGAGGAAAACGTCTCACCCAACAAATCAGCAATATCTTGTATATCACTGATTATTGTGCCATTATTTTCCAACATGGACAGGGAGTGAGAAGCATATTTCCCATTAATTTTATGGATTTTATCCCAGACTGCTCTTGAGCTGGTGGAAGATGTTATGCTGGATACATACTTCCTCCAAGAATCCCTTTGGCTTTGCCTTCTGATTCTTCTGGCATTTGCCTTTGCTTTTTTAAAAGCAACCAAATTGTTAGCAGTGGGGTATCATCTGAAAATCCCCCATGCTTTCTTTTGTTTTTTAAATGCTGCCTTGCAATTCTGATCCCACCATGGTTTTGGATGCTTCGGATATCTGGTTGATGTTTTCCCCATTGTTTTTTCAGCTGCCTGAATAATACTGGAAGTGACAACTTCGACTGCATCATTGATATCAGCAGTATTGACCATTTCCTCAGTGATGTTAGCCAAAGAGGAAAATGCAGGCCAATCTGCCGTTTCAAGTTTCCAGCGTGGTGGACGGACTGTTTCACAGCTTTCTCTGCCTCGGTATTTTAGAAATATTGGGAAGTGGTCACTAGAGTGAATTAGATCCGACCCCCCATGTAAATGTTGAAAACAAGTTTGGACTAGCTAATGATAAATCAATGGCAGTGAGTGTTCTTGTTGGGGCATGGAAGTATGTCACTTCTCCGGTGTTAAATATATACAGTTGGTGATTGCCTATAAATCTCTCAATGGCCCTGCCACGACAATTGATGTCGGGACTGCCCCACATTGGATTGTGGCCATTGAAATCACCAAGTAAAAGAAGTGGAGTTGGCAGCTGTTCAACCAAGGCATCCAATTCATCGTCATTGACTCTGACATCTGGCGGCAAGTATATAGAACAAACTGTGACAGTAACGCCAATTGAAATTCTGACTGCCACGGCTTGCAGCTCTGTTGTTATTTGTATTGGTAATAACGGGATGCGGTTCGAAACCAGTATAGCCACACCTCCACTGGCACGGTTGTGGCTATCGTCATCCTTACGATAAAGATTGAATCCTTTTAAAGGAATCTTTTCTCCAGGTTTCAGATGGGTTTCCTGGAGTGCCACACAGAGAGATGAGGTAGATAATGTCAAGTGTTTAATGTCAGAAAAGTTGTTGCGGAAACCACGACAGTTCCATTGGATTATTTTGTAATCCATTATGTGTTTGAGGCAGCATTCTTCGCAAAAGTGTCCCTCTTCAATTTCACAGAGGATTTTCCTTTTGGAGGTGAGGTTGGTTGTGTCACCTCCATATTATTCTCTTCATCAGAGATATCAGAGAACTCACTCATAGATTGAGCCTCTGATTTTTTTTATTTAGAGAGAGCTGCTTTCACTCTGTTTGTTTAATGGGTTCTTACTAGCCTTTTTAGAACCCAGGTTTCTTGTTGTTACCCCTGTTTTAGGTAAGGGGGTTTTTGGTTTTACATTCTCCTTTTCTGGTGTTTCTTTTGATGGGATCAGCAAACATTTTGCATGGCAAGTGAAAGATTCTTTTGGGAAAACAGAAATGTCTGTCTGAACTCCACATGTATTTGTGGATTTCAGAGCAGCAGCAAATGTTTTTTGTTTCAGTGGTGCACTTGAAGTGACCATGCGATGTGCCTCTGGGTAGGATAAGTTGTTTACTGTTTTTACACGCTGTATTTCTTTCTCTCTCTGCCATGCAGGGCATTTCCGAGAGTATGCAGGATGGGCATCTTTGCAGTTCACACAGCATGGGGTACTTTTACATTCTGTACTATCGTGACCTTCAGTCCCACACTGTGCACATGCGCTTTTTCCTCGGCAGGATGTTTGTGAATGTCCAAATCGCTGGCATTTAAAGCAACGCAGTGGATTTGGAACATACGGGCAAACTGGGCAGCGCAGATAACCGGCTGTAATAACAGATGGCAAAGTCGGTTTATTAAATGTCAAAATAAGATGTTTCGTAGGAATGAACTTGCCATCCCGACGAATGGAGATGCGTCAGACAGCAGTGACGCCTTGGTCTGAAAGACCGATCTGGATATCTGATTCATCTTCAGACATCAGATCGATCTCTGATATGACACCACGTGATGAATTTAGACTTCCATGTGGTGTGACTGTAATTTCAATTTCTCCTAAATTCTTTGTAGCTAAAAGTTTTGCAGATTGTTGAGGTGAGGCAGTTTCTACAAGTAGGTCCCCTGACCACAGTTTCTGTATTTTCTTCAGGTGCCCAATGGTTGATTCGAATAACTTCTGTATCAAGAAAGGGGAGCATTTTGACAGAGGTTTTTCTCCAGTAGCATCCAGTAGCCAAGTAAGATGGCTGACTGGTAGTGTTTTTATTTGTATTTTTAAGCGTTTCTAGATTTTTTGAGGTTTTAGAATCCATGTTTAAAAATAACTATTCAGCTCCTAGTGACCCCACCCACCATGGGGCCCAACAAGGGGATGCTGTCACATGGGAGACTTCCATAGACCGTCACACCAGGGTTTCCCAGGAGCTATACCCTCATAATGCAGTCAGGAAGAGCACATCTTGCCTGACGTGTCCGCCCGGTCTGCATTGATCGGTTGACTCCAAGCCGAGGTCAACAATGACTCAACGACCAGCCGATTGACTCAAACAGAGCCTGATTTGAGCCTCCCGTCTATCCGAAGCAGGGGCCAAAGCAGTGTGTTGGGGACGCTATGTTGCCCCTCAACTACCAGGATCCCCCTTTCCGGCGTACGGGACACCACGCACGGCAAACACGTGGGTGGGCGTTCAGATCCCAGGGATGGTAAAGGAGGGTTACTAAACCATCTCTGGGAGGTCCCCTCACCACAGATAGGAACCCAAATCGAGGGGATGGAAGACGGTACTCAGAAAAAAGGAAAAATAATGTACAAAGTAAGGAAAGATTGAATATAAAATTCACAAAAAAATGGAATCAGTTGGTGTTAACAAAAGCAAATAAGACTAAGCAAATGGTAATTATGGAAAGAAAAAGATATAATGAAGCCATTAAGGATTATATTAGAAAGACTGAATGTGATATTGTAGATGAAAGGATTGTAACGGTAATGGACAACAAGGTTAAAAAACTTGAGAGAACACTGCTGGCAACACATCTGCCATTCTTAAAAAGATCACATAATCCTAGCCCCTGGACGCCCAGAATCTTTGCATTTGTAAAAATGCATAAGGAAAACAAGGAGATTTGGCTGGTAGTTGAAATTGCAATGCACCAACCTTTATACTGGAGAAGCGACTAAAAAGTACATCTATGAGAAAATGGAGGATAATGTGTATGTGGCGCATGATCCAAATAAGCTGGTAAAGGAATTACAAGATTTGGCTTTGATGAATGATGAAGTAGGGATGGACAGTAATGGATTTTAAATGCATGTACCCATCCACGAATCTAACTTCTTGCTTCAATGCCCTTATTGAATTTATGATCCAGCATAATCCAGATTTATCAGCATATATGGAGGGTTTAAATAAGCTAGCAGATTTGATGTGCTTCCATTCATTTTTTGGATTCAATGGCGTAATGTACAAACAGAAGAAAGATGTCCCAATGGGCAGTCCCATGTCGGACTCTTATGCGAGTTGGTAGTGCGTCAACTGGAAAAGGAGGTCCTAGGAACATTCGGAGAGGACATAATATTCTACAAGAGATATGTGGATGACATGTTAATAATTTGGAAGGACAAACGAAGGATTGAAGAATTTTTAATTGCAATAAACAACAATCGTCACGGATTAAGGCTAAAGCTGGAACACAAAAGCCGTATGCATCTACATTTTTTAGACATTAGTATACAGTTTAAAATGGGTAGTATACAAATGGCTGTGTACTTAAAACCCATGCTTGCGCCACTGTACATACCAGCGTGGTCAAATGATCCGTTTAAGTATACGATATCGGCGTTCAAGGTGCTTATTAAAAGAGCATTCTTGCATTGCACTAATGTACAAGATCGACTTAGGGAGATAAGCAGAATCAAGAAAGTGGCAAAAGGTTTGGGATTCAGAACAACTGCAATCAAAGAATTGATCAAGAGTTACAGACAACATGGAAGCAGATTAGATAATAGGAGGGATAGTATCAACAAGTTCACATACAGTAGGAGAATGGAGGGAGTGATGGAAGAATTATGTAGATATAAAAACATGAGAACGGTATATAAAAGAGCACCAAACATATACAGACTGCTAAGGAATGATAAAGACAAAGTAAGAATGCAAGATAAAACCGGGGTCTATAAAATTCCTTTTGAGAATCAGCAATTGGGAGTGACAAAAGATTATGTTGGGATCACTAGAAGAAACTTGGCAACACATATAAGAGAGCACAAATGTGATGTGAATAAAGGACATAATAACACCGTTTTGGCAGTCATGGCACAAACAGAAGGAGCGAACGTGAAGTGGGATGAAGCAAGAATAGTTAGGGCAGTCCACTCTCTGATGATTGTGTCGGGTATGGAGAAAATAGAAATATATAAGAGTAAAGTGAACAATAATTGCTTAAATGCAAAAGACACCAATGCTCTCCCAATGGTCTGGAAATACGTAATAGAAAAAGAAATGGGAGTTAAAAACCCGTAAAAGGATATGGCAGTTATGCTTTAACTAGTTTAATATATTTTTGATATAGTATTTTATTTTTACATTTGTTTTGTTATATAATGTACTAGCTGTGCCCGCGGTTTTGCCCGCGTGGAATTCAGTTTGTGACTATAACAGTATCAGTAAAAAATCAATATACAAATTTTTATTACTCTTTTAAAGTAAGTATTTTTATTCAAAAATCACATAAACTTTCATTGTTAATTTTTTTAATATGTACATGAAAGTCGCGGGAAATTTTTTAGCATTTTTTTGTATTTTTTATATATGTTACAGTAAAAACCCGTTTTTAGTGAAAACGCGTTTTAACTAGTTGAAACTAGTTTTTACTGGATGTCATTGTTATAACCCGTTTTGTCTAGTTAAAACTAGAATTTACTGCTGTACACGTTTCGATTTTAGATAAAACTAAAATCAGACATTAACTTTTGAACTTTTAACATCAGTTGAAACTAATTTTAGCTACATAAATATGTTTGGGGGAAATAAATAAAGTGATGATTGGGATTAAAACATTTGTATTATTTAATACGATATTTATTAAAAATATTGGTCACACATCTGCGTTATTAACATTAATTAACCCTTTGTCCCTGAAGGCACCAATCGATCGGTACCCTCAGGCTTTTTAAGCAAAACTTTGAAGGTACCGATTCATCGTTACTTTGGTAAATATTGATTTTTGTAAAATTTATTAACAACAGATATAATCTCGTTCAATATGAAGTGAATAAAGTATAATAATTCATTATATTAGTTGATAGCAGTATAAAATTTTGATTTCAAACAAATGTTTGATATAATGTGCGATAATTTCACAACAAATAAACATACATGCATAAGTGTTATATCAAATTGTACAAAACAATATTCTACATCTTTCTGGCTCAGTGTCAGCAAACAACTATGTAATTAGACAATGTTAATTTTCACAAAATGTTACAAATTACCAAGTTTGTGTGTCAGTTCTGATATATATTATTTTTTTTCTTATAAATTTTTCTAATAAAATGCATTGAAAAATATCATATTTAAAACTAAAGGTATTAACAAATGTAAGTGATTTTTTTCATATAGATATAACGATAATTTGATTTTTGGTGAACTTTTAAAATATCATCGCCTGACTGACCTATACTGCCCTAGGAGGGATCGCAAAATAAACGTAAACAAGATGTCCGGGGAAAAGGGTTAAAGCGATACGAAATTCATCATACACTATAGGAACGTGTTAGCTGAATGACCTTGGTCAAAACAGTTTTTACTAAGCCATTTTGTTAAAACCCGTTTTGTCTAGTTAAAACTAGTTTTAACTCAAATTCATTTTTGACTAGCAGTAAATTCTAGTTTTAACAATGACATCCAGTAAAAACTAGTTTCAACTAGTTAAAACACATTTTCACTAAAAACAGGTTTTTACTGTAACATATATATTTATATTTTATTTTGTATTTTTTATTTGTAATTTTTTGCGATTATATATTCCACTCTTTTGTATTTTGTAATTTCTGTTGTTATCTGTGATAGACATATTTAAATTTATTAGTGGCTTAGAGCTTCTCTGTACACAATGTTTGACGTCATGTTATCATGTTATTTTTTGGTAGCAAAATGTACTGTTTGTGGAGTTCCAACTTGTGATAAATGAACATATAGTTGGCCATGGGAAAAACACTGTTTTTGTAGGTCGATTCCAACCAAAGAGAAGGTTTGTCCCTGGGACTTATTAATAGTCATCACAAATGATGTTTTTATGAGAAATTGCAGCCGTTTGAAAGATATCGGGAAGTCCGTGGGAATCATTGGAATCCTCGGGATGTTTGCCAACTGGCCAGCTGCAGGGCCAGTGAGGATGGTCGCCACAATTAAGTTGTCTTTTAAGTCATTAATTAGTAGCCTTGTGCCATTGCACACGTTAGGAGGGCTTAAATTTCTTAAAAGCATGATAGGCGTACCAACTTTTAATGGTAGTTCGTGAGATGGCAAGCCAGAAGGATTAAGCAAATTTAAAAATTCTTGTGGATAGTGGACTGCATCCTCGATATTAGTGATTGTGTAAATCGACTTACAGTTTTTGATTTGGCCAGGGACTTTTTTGTATAATTAGATTGCTGATTTCATTGACAGTGTCGTTCCTAGGCGATACTATTGCCCTTGAACACAGCCAATGAAAGTCTCTTTCGAGTAAATTTTCAAGGCCAGAATATACTGCATCTATAAGATGCTGCAGACTGTGGACTATCCATCCTAGTGTCTCATTTAGAACGATTTCAGCACAGTTAGTGCTCAAATTTGAAGAAGAAAAAAAACTCCTCCCACAACAACTACTCAAACTTGGAAAAAGTTGTGTGTCTCTCTGCTAACATAGGCTCTCATGTTAGTTCGCAAGTTCAGGTTTTGAATGGAACTCCATAAGGGAGCTGATTTAAGGCATGCTTTGATGATATCTGCATGTGTCCCTTTTGTAACTACAGGGAGTGTCTGCCGAAAATCACCAGCAAACACAAAGTAACTCCCCTCATAATGGCGCTCGAGTTTCTAAGGTCCTTTAACGTTCGGTCCACAGCTTCAACATGGGCTCTGTGACTCATGGTACATTCGTCCCACATTATCAGCGATGCGTCCTGTAACAATTTTCCAAGAGGCCCATTTTTGCGTGTGGAACATACAGATTGTTGCTCCAGAGATACTGATAATGGGAGTTTGAATGTGGAGTGTGCAGTTTTCCTGTCACTCAATAGAGTAGCAGCAATCCCTGAAGAAGCAACTGCAATGGCTATTTTTCCAGATTGCCTTACCTGTGCTAGTAATAAATTGGTGAGGAATGTCTTTCCCGTGCCTCCTGGGTCGTTCAAAAAAAATATTTTGCCTCTATTGTTTGTCACACTGTCAATTATTGTATCAAACGCCTGTAATTGATCTGTGACTAATTTTGACAAATTTTCATTGACAAAATCTGTTAACTCAGTGACGCTGTACTAATGTACTGTACCAGCCATGTACCCATCGCATCATTTCGTGAACGAATAGGAGAGGGTAATCCAAAATCACTTAAACTTTTGTCATTCAATTCCAATAACTTATTATCAATTTGTATCAAACCTTCGTTGTACATATCGTCCTTGAAAGGCAAAGTAAAATCCTGATTTTGGTGTCGAATTCTGTGTCTGATGTCTTCACAAAAATCTTCTTTGAAGTTGTCCCACAATTTTAATGGTTCAGATGGCTGACAAAATAGTAGAATGCCTACAGACAACTCCCTCAGCTTTAATGGACATTGCAAAATCGAAGCTTCTCTCAAAGTATTTTCCCAATGATCGTCAGTTTTGAGCAAACCTCTATCTCGGCAAGCTGATTGATACGTTTCTTTGACAACTCCATTTACAGTTTTTAAGTCTTCGAATGAGGTTGGACCACGTACATGATGCAGTAACATTCTGAGATAAAAACACTCAGTAAATCGTAATGATGGTGGACTGCACGCCGATCTCTTTCATAAGCAAGAAACGAGAAAATTCACATCCAGGCGTTAAGTGTTAACGAATATCACTATAATCACTAGCACTTTTGACAAAACTATTTTCGTCTTCCTCAGGTGGATAAAAACGGATAAAATACTCTTTCGAATCAAAAAATTTTCGAAATGCAAAAACCGCTTTAGAACTTTGGAACACACTCACCGATGGAACAGAGCGAGAAGAAATTTAAACGTGCGCGCTGAAGAAGACGAAAATAGTTTCGTCGAAAGCACTAGTGATTATAGCGATATTCGTTAACACTTAACGCCTGGACGTGAATTTTCTCATTTCTTGCTTATAAAAACACTCAGATTGAGAAGGATATACACCACATATTCTTCCCAAAGCAGTGTCTTTCTTTATGCCTGGATGCCCATCAACATTTTGCCCGCACCTTCTTCTTGAAAATTTGTTATTAGCCCACGTATAATAGTGTGGGACTTTGTGGTACAATAGAGTTTTTGCAAATTCATCCGTGTTGCAGAGCTCGAAGAAAGCTAAAAGTGTGGTTTTGCGTGGGTTTTGGGCAAGTTGTTGCACCGTTCCTGCTGTGAAGTACACCCTTTGACAGTTTTCTAAGTGTACGGCCAAATGCACAACAGTAGGATACGACTCGTGATCGGAAATTCTAATATTCTCCAGACAGATTCTGATGTACTTATGTACCGGCCATTTAAATAGTTTTCCACCTCGTCATGAGGATTTCTGACGCTGAAAGTAGTTTGGTCTGATCCTTTATTTATATATTTACATATATATTTGATCGCCTGAACTGAATGGCAGTATTCCACGTTAATGTGGGCGTTAAATGATCGACACAATATTGGAGAATACGGGACAATCCACCTACTGTCTATAGTAACCGTTCTTCCTCTGATGTTCAAGGTAGCATTCTGACCTCCATTTTCAGCGTCACAGCGACGATATACCAGATACCCATCCTCTCCGGTCTGGGTGTCATTGACGAAACACAGAGGGTATTTTTTTGAACAAATACAGTTTTTCATACACGGTGATGTTACATTTTAATCTCCACAGGGTCCATGCACCGTATTTTTGGTTACAATATCAAATAATGCAAGATCGTCATCTTTATCCGGTAATTCAGAAACTATTACACTGTCAATTTCATCTGGTTGTATTTTTCTTTCCAACCAAAACAACATATGACAGTGTGGTGATCCGCGTTTTTGCCACTCAACACTGAGCATATGGCATTTGACTTTACCGAATATCTCGTCTTTTGTGAATAACTTGATAATTTTCTTCATCTTTAAATGGAATACCCTGGAAATTATGTCATGACGATCAAATGACCGCTGGCCAGGTAACAGCTGTTTCTTAATCTGTGGCCATTCCGGGTTGCAAGTAAATGTCACAAATAAATCGGGTCTCCCGTAGTTTTGGACGGGGTTTTTTCGTGCATATAACGCGGGGATCCTGTGAAAGTTGAAGGCAAGATGACGTGTTGTCCAATATTTGCAGGGTTTACATTAGCATCCTGATTTAAAGCATCTCGTAGATGTATATAGTAGTCAGCTCTCAGTTGTTGTTGATTTTGACATATGTAATTTAGTCTTTCTGATATCATTTTGACCATCATTTCGACACAGTATTGACTGAACAAATCTCTGTAATAATGTAAGGGATTAAAACAGTCAGCTCTGATCATCATCCTATATGCATAAAACTGCATACATGAAACAGTTTTATTCCTCGCTGAATTTTGTTGAGGGATTGTCAAATAATAACCATCTTCACCTTTTACAAACATTAAAGGGTATTCCAAGGGATCGTACACATGGTGTAATTCAGATACTCTTTTTAGGTGGCCATCTTTACAATGAATCACTATATCCCTAGGTCCTTTGTCTTCGTCGACTAATAAGACTGCAACTTCGTTTACTGTAGGTGAATTGTATCTTCCTTGATGTTGATTTTGGGGGGGTGCGGTCAGCATAAATTATTAATTTTAAGTTGTCCAATGAAAAGTTATGCTGTAAGTTGTATTTGAAACTGCAAATGTATATATTATGGCTGCTTAATGCAGACTGCAACTCATTGATTAAATCTATTTTTAGGTTGGAAGCAATATTAGATCGCAATGATAATTGATCGGCATCAGATATGAAATAAATCTGTAGAAACTGCGGACTTTGACCTGAAGGTGGGTGGAGACTACCAATCAAATGGTACACCTGCCCTTCTACCTTAAATGTAGACAAAGTTTCCTTCGTGAATTTCTTTAGCACCGAATGATGTCATCTGAAACAGTGTATTATACCTGGGTATGTTATTTAAAAAATGCGCAGATAATGGATGACTGCCTGACAAAAGATCTTTTATTGGTTGTGGTGGTTCCTGTATATTAGGGAGAACCACTTTGCCTCCAGCACAACACATACCATTTGGTTCATCACTCCATTTTTTAGCAAAGCACTTAGGGCAAGTTTTGTTCATTTGTCCAATTCTTAGTGTTTTGCTGAGCATAATCTATATTTGGATCATAATTGAAAGCTGATCTATTCCCGTGAGCAACAACACGTGCATCTGAGACATGCTGTCTAAAGCTAGCAAGCTGCTCGGAGCGATGACAGCTAGATTCCCTAGCACGGGCCTGCGATGCTCTTATATTTTGGCAAGCAAGTTGCTGCGAGCCTTCCGCTCTACATATTTTAGCTGCTCTTGTCCAAGATGTTTGCCGTGAAAGTTTTGGTTTTCTTTTAGGCATGTTGTTAAATTTTTCTACGTATTTGTCAATGAAAACACAATTTCGGACACATGTGCTGCAAATCTTGCCAACCACGCGACTATTTTGTATACATACGCGTCTTGCTCCTTGTCACCCGCTGACACCAAAAATATAACACTTACCCTAGATGATATCTTTTAATTTATATGAGTGTTTAACGGAATTTACATCCAAACTTAGTTACCTCTTTATAATACAGTAGAGCATCGATTATCCGACCCCCAATCAGCCGTCACATCGGTTAACCGACCATGTTCTAGTTGGCAAATTCAAGTGTCCACTAGTGATGTGGAGCTACAATATTTGGCTATGTATTGGCTACTTTATTATTATTTTTGTTAAATTTTTGCGTGTTTTAGCTGGCAACATGGCTCGACCATAAAAGGGAGGCCAGTATTTCAACCAAACTTACTTTTCAATTTTTCTTTATTTTTGTATTTATTTTGTGCAAAATAAAAAAATAATTTTTAGCGATGATTATTATTTTAAAAAAAATTTTTAGGCTTAAAATCAATGAAAATTCAATGCGAAGTAGGTTAATAGCAATATACTAATTACATGGGATATACTAATATACTATACTAATAATGCATTTTTTCATACTTTTTGGTTATCCGTTTTTTCAGTTATCTGACCAACCCCGGTTCCCAATTGAGTCAGATAATCAATGCTCTACTGTATTAGTATAGAAGTATAGATAAAAACACATGCGTATTCAAATGCAACATTGTGTCAAAATGTCAAAGGAATCGGTAGGAACAAACGAATATCTATATAAATAAAAATGTAACAGATAGAAAATGATCTGCTTTAGTCCATCCTCACAGAAAAGCATAATGCCTCACAGAAAAGCAAACTTAGGTTGTCGGAGTTAGTGCCATCTGTTGGACATAAAAGCCTTAATCCTATATGATATCTTTTAATTTATATGAATGTTTAACGGAATAATATATAGCCTATGTCCACCCTGAAGGTCCATTCTAAATATTGGTGAAAGAATTTTTGAAATTGGATAAGTAGTTTTGGAGATTACCTGTTATAATCAAACTTAATTACCTCTTTATATATTAGTATAGATATAGATTAGTAATTTGTGGTTTATTTAATATTAAACCGTTTAATGTAATAATTTTCTAAAAATTTTCAAAAACTTTAAATTTCACGAGTATTCGAAAGCTTTGTGTTCGTTTGTGGAACTATAATTTCCTGATGATTGCCTATAAGAATAGGCTGAAAGCGTTTGAATATTAAATTGCAGTAAGCTCAGCAAGTGTTCTGGTGTTTAATTTAGTTGTACTTACAACTTAGTTTACTTACATTTTTGTAAAAAAAATTGTAATTTTTGTTGCACAAAACAATTAAAAAATGTTCTTTTCATAATATGCTTCACACTTATTAACAGCAGTAAAACTGTTTCATCTACATCGACGTAAATGCAGGTTCTAACACATTTTCCTGTAGGTCTCGTATCAATGGCTAATTTCAAAATTGATTCGCAATTTGTTAGTATGGTCGATATTCACATGAATTCCAAACTTCGTTACAACGTCTTTCTTTGTTGAGCCTTTATCAATTTCCTACATGTTAATTTTGTCCTATGGCAATTTTAGTAATGTTTAAACA
This sequence comes from Centruroides vittatus, assembly GCF_030686945.1. Lineage (NCBI taxonomy): Eukaryota > Metazoa > Arthropoda > Arachnida > Scorpiones > Buthidae > Centruroides > Centruroides vittatus. Next base: position 266,564 of record NW_027122580.1, read on the forward strand.
CTATATTAACAGCTCTTTAAATTCCAACTGGACAACTTATTAAATAAAATAAAACCTCACTAACCTCCAAAATTAGTCCAGCAGTTATCAAAATTATCACCTTTCTAATGTTTTTGATACTTGTTAATTGTAAATCATTTATCTGTCAACAACTGCATTTGGACCTAATCTCTCTCCCCCTTCTTTACAACCAACAGCTATGTGGGAGACAGATTACATGATGGTCTTAAAAGCTTATGACTAGTATCTCTCACACCTGGGCCACAGTTTTACAAACTGGACCCAAATGGAGTAATTGACTTAACAATCAATGGTTCTTACAAATTAAAAAAATTTGTTATATAAAAATTTAATTTCATTATTTAAAAGCAATTTCATATATACTTTTGGCTGAAAGAGCAGTATACAATGCAAAAACTCATTATACAGAGAAATTCACTATATAGAAGTTTGTAATATGGAAGTTTGACTGTTTAATTGTTATTATTAAAGAATTATAAAACAAAAATACAAAGAATTTGATGAGCAAAATAATATAGCCCACTATATAATATATACTGAATAATACAATTAAAGGAAATAATTTTTTAAATTTTTATTTGGTCTACTGGCACAATGCAGTGACGCTTAATCAACACTGGGCGAGTTTTCCATCTTTATTTAGTTAGTACGCTATTTTACATATGCGTTTCGGGCTTTCGCCCCTCTTCAGCTAACTCAGTTTAAAACACACACCTGCGAACAACATTTAACGGATTGGCAGGCGACAAAAAAGTGCATGACAATTATTACAGAATCTATAAATACAGTTCTCGTACGACGGTCATAGTAGCACAGTTGGTTTCCTCAAAATCCCAAGCATTAGCATATAGATAACATATCTTTTGCAGGGTGGATGAAACAAGGATTGGTTTTACAAAGGTTACGCCTAACAACAGCATTTGAAAGTAACAAGTTATAAAATTAAATAAAATAAGATAAAACACATTGTGCCAGTATACCAAATACAAACAACAACACGGTTTCGATAGTACCAAAAAATTTTTTTAATGTTAAAAGCTTCTTCTATTAAAAAAAATTAAAAGATCTAAGTAATATGGAACAAAAAACAATCCAAGAGTATATACAAATAGAGTTAAACTATAATTAGAATAAGTATAATTAATAAGGTCAAAATTATTAGATATGAGTACAGTAGAACCTCTATTATCCAGACAAATTGGGGATGAAGGTAATCCGGATAATCGAAAATATAATAATTGACAGTGAAAGACATGTACATACAGTATGAATAATTTTTATTTGTCTAGACTTACATATAGCTTCAATATTAAATTATTTTTATTAAGAAATTTAATTAACGATTTTTGTTTAAAGCTAGCTGTTCTTTTTGAAGCTGCTAAATCGTGAATACTTTTAAGACATATAAGTTGTCTTGAGTTACACTCTTCTTAGCTCTCAAACCACTTCATGGCGACATCTAAGCACTGAAAAGCTTCAGAATGTGTAGGACCATTATCTCTTACTTCGCAAATCTCTTCTTCGTCTTCTCGATCTTGTTCATCTGAGGCAGATACATCTTTATTTCCTCATCATTCAAAATTTGGAATCCAGGATCGTTCGCCTCGCAATTTAACCACTCGCTTACATAATCTTCGTCACATTCAGCAAATATTGAAATTTGTGCTATTGTTTCCGCAATGTCTCCTAACCACTTTCTACTGTGTTACTGGAATTTACTAATGGTCTTTTCAAAATTTTGTTCCATGCCTTCCATAAACATAAACAGTGTCGCAATTCTCCAAGTGCAAATCAGCAAATTCGTACAATTTTTGTTAATTTTGTACAATCCTGATAATCGAAAATCCAGATGATAAAGGTCCAGATAATCGAGGTTCTAGTGTAATTCTAAAATAAAATATTAACTAACCAATTATTTCAAAATCACTAAATTTATACTATAGATACAAGTGAGCATCATTTCTATCTGTACTACATATAATAAATATGTTAACTGATTAAAGAATTTATTTAGCCAAATTATTCAAATATCATCTATAAAGATGATTTTCAGAATCACAGATTTTGATCTTTATAGATCAAAATATGTAATAATTTTTTAATTGTTCTATGCAATATTTATGAAAATTTTTAAAGTACTTTTTTATATTAAGAAAAACTAATTTTTTAAATCTGAATGCCATTCCTCTCAAAGTAATATTTTCCTACATTTATACAGCAATCCTGCTGCCTATACCAAGCTTCAAATGCTTCTTGGAAGTCAATGTTTTGAAAATTCTGAAGTACTTTGAAAATTTGGAGTGGATCTCCTTGACTATATTGAAATGCCATTTCTTGAGCTTCAGTTTCATTTTGGATAACAAAAGAAAAATCACAACAGACTAAATCCAATGAGTAAGGAGGATGGAGGAAGAAATTTTTTTGCCAAGAACACTGGAATTTTGAAGTTTTGTGTGAAAACTTTGTCATGATGAAGGAGACATATTTGGTTGCACTAGAGTTCTGGTCTTTTGAGACAAATGACATTCAAAATCAACAAAAAATGTTGCAGTAAAAGTCTGTAACAAAAGTATCTAATTGGAAGGAAGAAATATCATCCCCTTACAATTAAAAAAAAATGATCAACATGCTATTTGTCATGCTCCTCACTTATCTTGCCTTCTTGGGTCTGAGATTGTGGCCTCATTCGTGGCTTAGTTGCCACAGGCCTCCTGAAGCATTTCAACAGTCTTTGTAGTAGAGTGGCAGATTTTCAGTTTAATGTAAAATTTAGTATTTGCTCAATTTTCAAGTTCATTCTTGAATCATAGCATAATACTAACAAAATGTTACAAAATTACATGTAGCAAACATTCTGGTTTGAAAAGCAACCTCACTTGGCTGACTGATGGTCAAATGTCTAAAGCATTGATTCTTGGTGGTAAAAAGACTTCTTTGTGCTATTGCCAAATAGTGGAAACAGTCCACTTTCTTTGAAAATTACACCATATGATTTCAGAAACAAGTAATAAAAGAAAAGATTGATGTTCATTAAGATATTTAAAATTAATTTGAAATTTAATTTATAAAAATAAACAAATTCTTACCTGTAAAGGAAGTTTAATAACATTTCTTTTTGTTTTTTTCAGAAACTGTTTAAGAGATCCACTTGACATATATTCAGTAATAAAAATAACTCTGGGTTTGTCCTCATCCTTGTCCATCCAATATTTATGGAACTTAACAATATTTGGATGTTCAAGTTGAGTTAGACTATCAAACACTTGACGTATTTTTTCCTGTAAAAATTAAGTAATATGTTAAATTCAATTTAGAAATATAAAATAATTCAGTTAAAATTGTGTATATACATAAAAGTAGAATATAAATATTTAAATTCATAAAAGTTTTAGTTATAATCATTGCTTTATTGAAGTAGTTGCATTCCCAGAAACAACCAATAAGTAAACAGGCACTTGAACATTAGCAAATGCATGAAGTATATTAACTTCAACAGAGAGTCTATGGACAAAACATCTATTCTATTCATGGATGATAGAGCTCCTTGTTACACTGCCAAAAAAAATTAGAATTGGCTGGCAACACAAGGCATCCTTTAACTTCCATAGGCTAGTCAGTCACCTGACATGAATTCCCTTGTTTACGTCTGGAATCTGCTGGGTATGACAACATTCATGAAAGCCTGCTTCCAGTGGAGAACTTTTAGATTGTGCCAAGTGGGCCAATATTCCACAAGCCAAGACAGTAGAACTCGTGGTTTCCATGTCCGACCAAGTAAGGTCTTGTGGTTTTGATATGAATATGTGACATTTGTACCACCTGGAACAGGCAAGGCTGATACAAAAAGTATACAACAAAAAACACCTCAAATATGCAGAAGCTTGGAATATATTCAAAACCAGTCACAAAGGCCAGGCAATCAACTTCAGGGAAGCAAGTAAGATCTCAGCAGCGTGGAGAAATAGCGTTTTGTAAGGAAGAAAGTTAATGATTCCAATAGCTTGTTACATGGGCATTGTATTTAATATACAATTGTACCTGGTTTTAATTAGTTCTATTATTCATGTGACGTCGTCACGTTATTTTTTTGTTATTTTGTTATCATAGCTTGTTGTGTATTTATTTTTATTTTTATTGTCAATCTCCCATTAGGAGATTGCGCACCTAAATATTTTTAAAAAGCATTCCACAACGATTTTTGTCGATAGTTCAAATTCCGGCAACATTCGATTATAGTTGTTCTTGAAAAAGGTTATTAAAAATAACCAAAAACGTTAGAAGAATAGTAAAAAACAGCTGTGGTATAAAGGTTTTTAAGAGTGTTTATTTATATTTCAAATGGACTTTAGTGCAAAAATTATACTGAATATTGTCAGTTGTCTGGGAAGCTACCCAGCCCTTTATTGTGTTAAGTCCCACATGTTGCAAGTAGTGACAGAGTCCACACTCCTGCCTATACCATTCAGTTACTGTTACACGCATTTATCGTCTTTTTTGTACAATGATAACTGTATGTAGTTTACCACCCAGTTGTGCAAAGCAGTACTGGGTATGTACATATCACTTGTACCTGATTAAAAGAAAAAAAAAGTACAACAAAGATGTGTGCTCAGATTCAACATCCTCACATAGTTTTTTGAAAAATCTTGCCTTCAATGGCCAATTTTATAAAGTTTACTACATGTACTACATATTCTGGTTCAATGCAGGACTCGGATATCTTGATGCAAGTGCTTCCCTGTGAATAATGCAATGGGAATACAGTGCATCAGTATCTTTGCTTCAAATAAGTGCTTGCAATCCTCCATAACATCCGGACATAGAACAAACATCACCAGTAAAGATACCAATGCATTTGGTCTAATCCAAATTATTTTCGGAAATAAAAATATCAAGGATCTCGAACTAGTCGTGAGCCTTAGAAGTGATATTTTTAAAGAAGAGAAAGTCTTCTACAATGTTATTATTATCTGTAAATTGTACATAGCAAATCAAGTGAGCATCATTATTATTATTTGTGTCCTCATCAAGCTGCAACCCAAATTCCTTCTTTTCTATTTTTTCAGTAACTGAACATTGGAGGTCTTTCACTATGTGCTGTATTCTGCAACTAATAGTTATTAGACAGAGGCACTTTTGAAAGCTGCTACCCTGTAGACCCACTGATCATAATGTTCACCATACCTACAGCATATGGTAAATGAGTTTTTCTGCAATGGCATGAGGCTTTTTACATTTTGCAATTCTATGTGCCACTTTTATTACTGAGTTAATGATTTGCATCAGGTCTGCTAAATGTTGCATCTTATCACATTGAATTGAAAGTGGAAATAAAATTATGAAAATTTTATAATATTTTGCAGCACCCGTGAGGAACCCACAGTTCCCTAGGGCACAGTAGCGCACACTTTGGGAACTGCTGTCTTATACTATGCAAAGTATAAATTTATAAACAAAATATGTGGTCTTGAAGATTGCAAATACTTCATATAGTAAATTCAGGAATAAGACTAAGACTAAAAGAAGGAGATTCCTAAGACTCAGACTGAGAAAGAATTCCTCACACTGGAGAACTGGTCATAAGTCCAAGCAGTTGTTAAACAAGCAGTACCTATATTGGTTATTTTATAATTTAATTATTATTCTTATAAGCCTGTTCAAAGAGGCTTATAAACATAACAAAATTATAATACAACAAATATAAGCACTCCTTCAGACTGGAAGATTTGGTATAAGCACTCCTTGTTTAAAACTCCATCAATCAAAGAAATATAAAGACATTTAAAATATTTTAAGAACTTAATATACTTTTTTAGTTTTTTCACATTTATTTTATTGTTCATATAATATATGATAGATATCTTTTAAGCATAGTCCATTTGGCAATCTTTTTAAAACAGGCATTCATAATTTTGCACATGCACAGTGTCTCTTGGCATCCCTTGCACACAAACAGATGCCATTTTGAATCACATCAGCATTATACTTTTCATGTTGTGTGATGGAAATGTTTAAGATCAAGCAGCCCGCCACCTGTGAAATAAGGTCCATTATTTGCTTCCTGGCTGCAAGAAATGAGAAACTGGCAGAGATTCATTGCCAGATCTGTGAAGTTTATGGTCCAAATACCATGAGTGATAGCAAAGTTCATAAGTGGGTAAGACTATTTAAGGTAGTTCAGGAGAATGTGCATGATGGGGTTGACTATATGTAATAGTCAATGATCTTGTCTGTGCAGTAGACACCATAATTTGTGAAAACAGACAATTTACCATTTCCAACCTATCAGTTAATTTCCCACAAGTCTCATGGTCAGTTCTTTACAAAATTGTGTCAGAAAACTTGGACTACAGGAAATTGTGCTCTCAGTGGGTTCTGAAAATGCTTACCGAAGAACACAAAATGAACAGATAAGCCAATACTTTGGCATTTTTGACCCTGACACTGTGAGAAAGGTGATGAACTGTTGATCCACATCGTCACAGGGAATGAGACATGAGTGTCTCGTGTGACGACCTGAATCCAAGCAGCAGTTGCTGGAGTGGCAACACAGATCATCTCTGACAAAAGTAAAATTCAAGACAGACAACAGGCAGACAATCTCAACTCACAAGATTATGGCAACTGTGTTCTGGAACAGACATGGTGTTTTGCTGGTGGACATCATGATGCAAGAGACAACAATAAATGCTACTGCATATTTGTCAGACCTTGAGAAAACATCATTGCGCAATCCATAATAAATACCATAGTATGCTGTCTGCCAGAGTTCTGTTACTTCATGACAATGTGACACCCCATACTGCTGCTCTAATACAAGCTCTAGTTGAATCTTTAGGTTGGTAGCAATTTGATCACTCCCCATAAAGGCCAGATCTGGAAACCAATAGACTACTACATCTTCATGCATCTAAAGAAGTTCCTCACCAACAAACGTTTCCAAACTAATGAAGTGAAAACAATGATCCAGGAATGGTTATCCTCCCAAGCAGCACACTTCTATGACATGGGTCTACAGAAACTGGTCTCAAGCTACAACAGATGTTTTAACAACAGTGGAAACTATTTGAAAAAGTAGCCAAAAATATGTAGCATCTGAGAAAATATTAATTACTTGTAATGTTTAGCAGTTCATTTTTTATTGTAAAACAGACCTTACTTTAAAAATATCCCTCATATATACTGTATTTATGTGTTGGTCATTGTTGCATCATTGAACTAATTAAGGACATAATTGAAATCATTTCTTAGATTGCATACTCGAGAAATAAATGTTCTTGCTCATGCTTAAAATAATTCACAAGTCACATTCTAGCACATTGTGAACAGCTGAATCATCAACAAATCTTATCTATGTATATTGGGTACAACAAACTGTTGGCAGTAGTTTTATCATGCAAACCAGCCTTAAGATAATAAATATGATAATATACAAGAAACAATTTTGGCCTAACAAAAGTTCACTTCTAAAAATAAACAATTTTATTTTTTAATAGTTGATATGATGCCAGAAGCAAATTAGAAAAATAATTTTAAGTATACTTACAGAATTTCATTGTGTTCAGTTTGTTATTTTTTATGGTTCATAAGTCAGGAATTTTAAAAAAAATTTCAGTGGAAGCAAAGAAAAAATTTACAAGAGTTCTTCAAAACATGATGCACCATATTTTATATCTGGGAAACAAAGGCTATGACATGGCTCTGCTTTTGAGGAGTTATACCTGGAAACTTTTGCTAATGTTGTGGAAAAATTCAAGTCCTGCCACCAAGCAGAAACATTGAAAAATGGCAAATGCAGGCCTAGGAGTGCTATTTCCCCTTTGAAAAAGTGAGAAAAGTGAGTTGAACTACAGAAAAAGTGAATAAAAAGTGAGTGCAATAGTGACAAAACAAAGTGAAAACACAGAAGGAAAACTCAGCAAAATAGCAGTAAAAATTTTTTTTTATTGTTATGGTTACATACATTTTAAAACTTTTTGTATGTACTGTAATATTTCCAGTAAACAATGAATACTTAATAAGTCTTTGGCTTCTTCTGTAAATAATCAGTCATGAAAGATGATGTTCTTTTATTAAGATTTTTTTGGATGTTTTCAGCTTCCTTCTTTTTTGCTTCCTCTTGCTTTTGAACACTTTTAGCACTAACAAGCATGACATGTGCTGCTCGTATTTCATTCATATTGTTGCTGTTAATGGCCTTCTCCAGTTTTTTGTTTGCTGCTTCTAACAAAACTTGGCCTGTCTCGTGTAATTCACTTTCTTCTACTTTTTTCTGTTTTAAACTCTGCTGTAGTGCCATTATCTTTTCCTTGTCACAAACAGTTTTCTTTTGATGTTCTTCAAAATGTTTCTGTGCTTCCTCTTCTGCTCTTTTTTTCTGTTTCTCTTCTTCTTTTAACTTCTTTTCATTTTCCAATTGTTCTTGATAATTTCTGTGCGCTGAGGCTGCTAATTTCAGTAGATCCTTTGTAATAGGTACAAGGTGTGGGCTTTGGTCATACATGTTTAGTCCCTCCTTAACAATCAAAAGTGAATTAAGCATTCTTTCTGACATCGATGCTCTATCAGGAGGAAGTGCCCGGCGTGAAATTGAAAATCCCCGTTCCACATCAGCATTGCCATGAGAGAGAGTCAATGCTGATTTCACCAATTTGGTTACACTGGGATATCTTGCATTCCCAAGGGAGTCAACCAATTTAAAATACTGACTCCAATATGAATCAATTCTCTCATCTGTTGAGTCTGTCCAATCTCTCTCTACTCGCTCAAATTGTAGCAGCCGCCACTCATCCTGCAAAGTATCCTCAGCAATGTCACATGGAAGAGCTCTTGCAATACTTACAATGTCCTTATAAGTGCTTTTTTCACTAATATTACTTGGTTGAAGACATGTCAATGATTTCAACAGTTTGCATTGAATTGGAGCTTTTTCTATCATATATATGGAAGCCACAACATAATGTTTCTGTAAGCAACTGCGAAAATGCAATTGATCTTTTTGAGATATTTTACTCAACTCATTGGCAACCTCAGCGCTGCAAATAATTTCCTCTAATGGCAAAAGATTTGTCTTGTCAAATAATTTCTTTGGATTTAATACATTACTATCAGGCATAGCAGACTTTGACTGAAAGACAAGCTTCAAAATATCTACTTTCAAAATTCTAGTAACTAGCTTTAGAAGCAAGTCCCACAGTTTGCTGTATAGGAGATGTATTAGAGGTTCTTCTCTTTGAAAAAATGACGTATATTTTGTGAAAATTTCTGCACTTGAAATGCCTTGTAGTACTTCTGCTTTCATGGAAGGAATCTTCAACAAACAAGATATACTTCTGTACAAAGCACTTGCCATTATGCTTTGTTTACTTAAAGGAATATACTTTAAGAAGTAGTAAGTTATGCCTTCCCACTGCTCAATTAACCTTGATGCTGCAACATGGAATGTCAGCCAACGTGTTGTTGAGTGTTTTATAAATCTATGCTTGGGCAACTTGAGCTTTTCTTGCACAGCTTCATAACTTTCCCACCGAGCAGGCCATCCATCAAAAAATCTGTAAACTGCCACAATAAGTTCTGATGCATCTTCACCCAGTTCATGTAATGCTTTCAGATATGTGTTATGAATAATATGAATCGTACATGTTCCAATGTCAACGAGGCTTTTCTTGCGAATTCCCAGTACATCTTCCTTAAAAAGTCTTAACACTTTTTGGTTAACATTAGGACCATCTGATCCTATCATCAAAAGTTTGTGTAGTGACAGGTTAGCATCATCGATAGCTTTGATAATGTATGTATGCAATGTTTCTGCATCTGCCCGCCCAAGAAGACATGTATTTAGGTGTCTGCAGACAACTTGCTCTGTTTGCTCAGACCAAAACCTAATCATTATCTGTAACTCTTTCTTACTTTCCACGTTGCTGGTTTCATCATAACTAATTGTAAAGAATGAAGAATGGGCTTCTTCTAGCATTTTTTTTTGGAAGTAGGGAGCCAATGCTTCAGTTATTAAATAGCGCAATTTCTTCTCACTCATTGATATTCCTTCAGGAAGTTTAGTTTTTGGAAACATTGCTTGTAGTGTTCTGACATGATCTTTTTGAGATATTTTACTCAACTCCATATTATTAGAAGCAGCAAATGAGAAATTACTACATATTGTTTTCATAGCCCACACAAGTTCTGCATGATATGCAGCATCTCTTGGATTATATAAACTCACAGTTGCTGATCCTTCTCCAGTCCCATTATCAGTATTACTTGGAATTTCATCATTTTTTGATGGGCCTGGGAAACTATCATCTGGTGCAACCAATGTCAGGTGTAACTGTCTTGGACCATAAGCACAGGTAAAATTTTGTCTGTGTTTCACAGTACCTCCATGATCAAAAAGTGCTTGGAAACCTTTTTTCACTTGTATTATGCAATTACATACTTTGCAAAATACGTCAGTGTCTGAACGTACAGTTGCCCATAATCCTACTGTACAATCTGCCTTGTCCTTTTGTTTCAACCAATCAGTTCGGAATTTGCACTTTGGTGGCGTCATATTGAGTGGATTCAAACCATTACATCTATACTCTAACTTAGAACCTGCTATAAACCAACGGTTTATCGGTATCATTCCGCTAGATTTTTATTGGTCAATCACAATCGAAAGTGAGTAAACACGTGTTGACCACGTGATCGGTCACTTCTCTGCACGTGTTAAAATAGAACAGACAAATAAAAAAATTACCAATAAAATAAACCAATACTTAGAAAATTATGTTTTGCATGTTTTATCAGTTTTATTTGATCATTTAAATATATACATTTTGTCAAAATTAACATTAAATGTATATTATTTAGATCTATACAAACTATATTTACAATTCAATAGTTTAACGTATTTCAAAATTTTATTTGTATACAAATTTTCCATTTGTGTAATGTGACTATTATATTAATTTGAAATAAATTTAACAACTCTTATTACGAACAAAATCAAACGACAAGCAGCAGAAAACGAACTTTTATGAGAAAGATCAGAAACTTTATTTTTTAAATGATTTGAGATGTGTAAATATTGATTTAAAAATAAATTAATAAATCCAAAATAAACAGATTACAAATAGAATAAGTAATATAATATTTTATTAATTATTTCATAAATAACGAGGAACTTCTTCCTGCGGATGAATAAGAAGCAAACATCGTTACAACGATGTTAATTTAACAAATATGCCGACTTATCGGACGATGAAATTTTCTGTGATTTTTTTCGATTCCCTGGACACAATTTTACATATCTTCACATGTAAAACTATACAAATCCATCTTTTATGATTGTTTAACACGCCATTTCAATTTTTCCAGATTATGCCTACCCTTGATTGATTTGAAACAAGAATACGATTAATTAACTAGAACCTTACTTTGTGCTTTGAATACTTTTATCTATATCTACTCTACATATTTTACATATTAATTAAAAGCAAAATGTTCCCTCACCGCCGAAACCGAAACTAACCCTTTACAAATATGTGCTATAAATAGAGACACAACTGTATCTGCATGAAATATAAGCCTAACCAAATCAATCAAGACCGACAAGTACTTTATCCGCACCTTCCCAAATAATATGTTTCAATTGATTTGATTTCAATTTTAATTTACATTAATTAGTTAATTAATTTTGATTTTATTTTTAATTTTAGCTACGGTTTCAGTTTTTGTTTCGATATAAAGAACAGAGTTTTAAAATTTTAATTTAATTTTAAATTTAAGTTAAATATTTTTAAATTTAATTATTATTTTTTGTTTTAATTAACTTGCTACCTAGTTACATATAAATACAGACAAAACCCGCTGCACGAAACACCCTAAAGACGCCAGCTTATCGAGCTTGGAATTTTCTTAGAAAACAACGAAAACGTAGGGACGCTTAGAATACTCATTTTTAATCTCTGTAGAAGGAAATACAATTCTGAAAAACTTTATTTTGGCTAATGACAATATGGCATGAATATATAACTTTACTCAACATTGGCTTCCAAATTTGTAATGAGAGGAATTTTTTTAAGTTTATGAACTTTTTTTTTACATACGTGCAGGGTCCATACAGGTAATTCCATCTTTGATTCAGACATTCCCTGAGCAGTTATGACATTATTCAGACTTATTAACGTCTGTGCATTTACCCTTTCCATTAAGTAATAATCGGCCAAGCCTATATAAGCCCATTTTGTACACAATTACACAAATTTCTTTATTAAAAGCACTTTATTCACTTACAAAAAACGAAAAACTTCGCGTAAAATCGATTACGTAATTAGCTACGCCATTTCTACGTTATATAAATAATTTCATGATTTAATTTAAATTAAATCATAAATTTTAATTAAATAAGAAAATTATACGCGTCGTAAAAATCGAATTTTCTTAAAGCAAGGAGGCAGGAAATTCAAAATGATTTAAACAAAAGAAATTGCACACTGCCAGAAGGAGAACTAGATGTGCAGGTCAAAAACATTGGGAGAGTTGTGTTCAGGACACAATCGCAATTGTTTTAAGGCATGAATCAGTCTTTGTATTATTAGAAGGATAAAGTGTAAACGAATAAAGTCTTGCTAGTTATCACATTCCAAGTCAATATCTATCGGTTTGGGCGGCGGCGCACTCCAAACATTCGCGTTGGAGTTGACGCGCTCGGTTTTCTTACGCTCTCGGCAATCGGCATTAGTCATTTTGGGCTTTTCCGATTCCTTTTCAATTTTTTTTTCCAATGATACACGTTTCTTACATTTCTGTTAGTATTTCTTTTCCAATTTCTTCGGCATTATGAAAATTTTCTTCGACTCGAACAGCTCGTTATCGTAAACCTCCCTATACCGAACCGAATTTAAAGACATGTTCGGATCAAAAGAAAGCGAGAGCGACAGATAAATTCTGGGATATTTGCGGGTTCCCTGACTTTCCATGACTTTTTCTGCTAAAAATCTTATTCCCTGACTTTCCAGGTCTGTACGAACCCTGTACGTGAAAGGGATTTTTGTTTCCTATAATTTAACAACACGGAGCGGCAGTTGCGATTTTGAGTCCCGCTCGGGCCGAGTATTTTTTCCATAAAATTCTAGTCCAGTAATTCGGTAGATCGTCTGGCTTTAAAACTATTTTTGATTGGTCCATCTTCCGAATTAAGCACGTGGAAATGACCAAAAAAGTGAGAAAAGTGAGAAAATGACTTGAAAAGTGAGAAAAGTGAGAATACTTCAGAAAAGTGAATACAAGTGAGAAAAGTGAGCGACTCCGAGGCCTGCAAATGTCACTGACATTTGCCATTTGAAGCCAATTTTGCCAAGCAGCATGCAGTGATATAATTCCTCGTTGCAGAAAGGGAAACTGTTGGAAACATTCTCAAGTGATTGTGTGGTGTCTATGGTACTGCAGCTGTCAACTGAGATACCATCAGTTGTTGGGCAAAACGTATGAAGTCAATGATAATAGCAATGGTAGATCTCCACAATTTGGCATGAAGTGATCGTCCCACCACAGTTGTCATGGCAGTCATGATGCAGTGTGTTTATGAAACAATTCAGGAGGAACGATGCATTATATTCCAACAGCTGGAAGAACACTTGTGCATTAGTGCTGAAAGTGTTCACCAAATCATCCATGAACTTGGGTATATCAAAGTATGTTTGCAATGGGACCCAAAGCAGATCATGATCAACCAAAAAGCAGCAAGAAAAACCACTGCATTGGAACTCTTATGTCACTACGAGTTTAACAGCAACAAGTTCTTGGCTCACATTGTCACTGATGATGAAACATGGGTAAACCATTTTAAACCTGAAACAAAGTGACAATCTCTGGAATAGCACTATCCACATTCACCACAGAAGAAAAAAAACAGTCATTCTATCAGCAGGAAAGGTTATGATCACTGTGTTTTGGGACATTCATGGTGTCATGCCTAAAGGATTCACTATTAACTCAGAGGCTTATGTCACCATGCTTAAAAGGCCAGAGAAGCATTATCAACATGTCAGACATTAGAAAGTGTCATGTAACTTGCTCCTTCAGCATGACAATGCAAGGCCACACACAAGTCTGGAGGCTCATGAGGTGATCGTGAAACTAGGTTTTACAGTATTGCTGCATCCACTGTATAGTCCTGATTTAGCACTGTGAATTTTTTATATTTTTGGTCCTTTGAAAAATGCACTTTGCAGGATAAAGTTTCAGTCAGAAGTTGTCGGTGCTGTGAGGAAACATGCATAGGATCGAGACTGATACCAAGCCGGCATATGTGACCTCCCTCGATGCTGGTATATGGCCAAAGACAAAAATGAAGACTGTTGAAAAATAACATGAATAGCTGAGGGCAGAAGCTAGGAGATGACCAAGTTTCATAGCAGTTGGTTGTGCCATACAAGCAGCAAAATAAATTCTGGTGCATTACTTTTTGAACAAACCTTGTATTTGCAGCAATAATTCTATTAAAGCCAAAACAAATTGCTAAAATTATTGGGCTATAACAAGCAATTATTTACTGTGACATTAAAAATTGAAGCCCGGCATTGTGACAATCATATTTTTAATTTAATTTAAAATGTATGCTCTCCATCTCAAATTAGTAGTGGCTCGTTCCTGTATATCATACTTTTCCTTTAACAATAGAGTCATGCCAGTCATCTATTAACTGCTTTCAAAGGAAACAATGTGACTTCCAGTTTGATAAAGGAAAGACAGATGTATGAACAACAGACAGACAGCCAACAGTGGGAATTTATAAATCTACAATTTTTCAAATTGAGGCCCAATTAGGGCTATTTAACTAAATACTAAATAATTTGTCTAGAGGTCATGTGTGACCAGTATAGTTACATTTAAATCAATAGTTCTGGAAGCAAAGATCACCCCAGATCCAGGTAGCATAACTGGTAACAAGTGGTATATGGGAGATATGGATTTGAATCCCACTTCAGGTCAATTCTTTTCTTCCAGAAAATTCTAAATTAAATTTTTAATTCATTATAATTATTAAACCTAGCATGAGATAATAGCATAACTGCCTACCTCTAGACAGAATACTCAGTATTTAACAGAGGCGAATTCTCTGGGCTTGCTTAGCATGTGCTGCATGCTTAAGTTTTGACTGTCAATATACTTTTTATATGAAAACAAATATTTCAATAATAATTTATTCTAACATGAAAACTCTTATCATTTGTGTTTGCTTTTACATTGACAGCTATCAGCTACCCGTTTTAAGTCAGTGCGATGCTTGCAGGAACTCGATCGCTTGCTCGTGTGAAGGTTTGCCGCAACAAACAAGTACGTGCACATGACGTCATTCAAAGCATTTAATATAACCAGATTGTATCGAAAGCTTGCAGTACCCAGTCAGTATATATGCATTGTTTACAAAAGCAGATCTACATAGAGATTAATAGGGATTAAGCCCTGGACCCCCAGTGTCAAGGGCCACAAAATTTGAATTATCATCATAAATTTTTAATACTTTTTCATTATAATATATTTCATATGTAGATATAATGGACTTTATAATAAATAGTCTATACTTTTTTATTCACACCAAATAATATTTCTGCCTATTGTTTAGTGCTAGAGATAGGCTTATTATTCTTATTATAACTTTCAGCATGTCCAAAGATTTGTCAGGATTTGCACCTGGTATTTAATTAATTATATAGCCATATTACAGACTATATAAAACTTATATATAACTTAGTTTATAATTTTCTTTTGGATGCAATTACTCCAGTTTTTTTTCCTACTTATTTTTTAATCATATAAAATGCTTTATAGTCAGTAAAATTTTCTAAATATTTTCTCATTATGCTTGAATAAAACAGTGCATATCTGTAAAAAAAAATAGGTCTTGCTGATTTATAACAATTTGCATTTAAACTTATTTTTCGATCTTTCCATCTTCCACTTGTTTTCTTTTAATCATATTGCATTTTACGGCAAATCTCAGCAAATACTATAATATAGAGAGCCCTCTTGCAATGCACTCTGGGTCAGCGCCAGATTAAGCCTCTAGCAGGCCCTAGACAAAATTTAAATTGGGGCCCCATTTAAATAAGTTGCTTCTAAACAAATCTTATATAATGTGACATTAGCGTAGCTAGCATGGGTGACACCCGGTGCGGATATTGTGGTGTCACTCCAAGTCACACCGTAGTGTCACCCTTTTTAACTCTTTTATAAAACACTATTGAATTGTAATATCTTCGCACTCGAGCAACTTGAATGCTATATCGAATATGCGATGTCGCGACGTATAAATATAGATTTAGAAGATAAATCATAACCATCCATACATCAGTACTACCACGAGACGCGGCCCTAGAAATATTTGTAGATGGCGCGAGAGATCCCGTGGCGTACTGTACATTACTTCTGATGCACGGGTGGCTGTTGACCTTTTTTTTTTTTTCAGGTAATGGCCAGTCGAGCAGAGCTTAGTAAGAAAACAATTGTTAAATACACCCTTTTCTGTCCTATCGAATTTCTTAAATAATTTGTAACTCGTTTTCAACCAGAGGAATCTTCTGCACTAAAGCCGGGCCCCTCCGAATTACAGGCCCTAGACATTTGTCTACTTTGCCTATTCGATAATCCAGCCCTGCTCTGGGTAGTGATTACTATATAATTAAAGTTATACTCATAAAGTTTCCTTATGCAAATTGCTGCTGTAAAAATGCTGCCAACATGGCACTTGTTTAAATGGACTGCTCTGCTATCTGGTGAACTTGAGACCCACTAATATAAAACAGAAAAGAAAATGAAGAGTGCTGTCTAAAGCAAACTTACTCCCTTATTTCATGCTCTGTTAAGTTGACTTTACTATATAAATTGAAAATAATTTTGTGAGAGTAGCTGAGGTTATAGAGATAGGAATTATCTTCTTTACTGCTTACACGATACTGTAAGAACAGTTCTCCGATTTGTCATACCCAATTTAGGAGATGGTTACCTTGCGGTTCCAAGTGATAGGATGGACTTAAAGTTAAATGATCAGACATCAATGATCGCAAAATCAACGTTTTCCTTAATGTCAGGAGCATGACACCAGGTGATCAGTTTTATTGTACGCGGTATCACCGCGCGTATTAATCTATCCTAACTAGGGCTACACTATTACATATGAGAGTGCGAGATAAATGACTTATTCTAAGTCCAGTTTCAATTAAACAAAATTATATTTATTGGAACCTAAACTAAAATAATTACAAAACATATGTACATTACAAAGTAAATTAAAGCAAATGAATTTCAAATAATATTCGAGAATAAATTACATGGATATTGTAAGGATCTGAATTGTTAGCCTTCAACTTATTCCCTGTTATATCATGACATCATAGTTTGTCACCTTTTTGTCAACTACCTATCGACTAACTGTCAACTTCTGCGCCTGAGAGAGAAACATCTGTTCGGTTCTCAGACACTAATGGAACACTTTCCCACCACCTCTTAGCCTAACATTCGATACCTCAGAAAACTTTACATCAAATTCGTCAGTTGTTGCACGGAACTAGCCTTGTCAAGAGTTCCTCTGCTCAGTGTGCCTCAAGTCCCGTTAGTGCAAAACTCATCACCATAGGATTAACCCCGTCTATTGGACTAAATTCCTCGCCTCGTCTATCGAATTAACTGTCAGGAAACAGTCAATATCAGGTATTTATCGCCACACAAACCTAGGTACACACTCTCTCTCGAAATATCATGATATTAGGCCTTCCCCCTATCCTTTGTTAATGTAGATCCATTATGTTCTGTGTCAATAAACGTGTTTTAGTAAATGAAGTCTCTGCAAAAGTCACTTCCGGTGTGTTGTCTCTCTTTCCATCCCGGATACGATAGCTCCGTAACGCAACTGTTCGCGTGACCGGTCTTTAAACAGCCACAGCTTCCGTGTCTGTTACGACATGGTGGTGTCAGTCCTGACAGGGCATCAAAGAGGTGCCGACCCCCCCGTCACAATATCAACTAATAACTAACAATCTAAAAATAACCTATTTCACACTATATCTAACACTAATGCGCAGATGAGAGAGAGTTTACAATAATCTGACAATATAATACCTCAAAGGTTTCTTCTTATATGATATTAAGAAGTTGCATGGCGAATTCAGATCAGTCGTAACGACTGATCTGAATTTGCCATGTAACTTCTATTATGTGGTCTGTTCAGATTATGGATTGATCTCTGTTGAACTGTTTAACTAGTATGGGTTACTGCCTTATTTACACACATGTATGGCAATTCTATCTTCTAGGAACTGCGCGATTTAGGTGCAAAAACAGCCCCTTTCTTTAGAGACAAGCAGCCCACCGCCGTCTAATGATTCATCTCAACTCTGTTGATGAAAGGAAGTCTACTTCAGTTGATTTCGATAGAATTTTCGTTTTTACAACTTAATATATTGTGGATTTTCTTCAATGTCTTAATTCTTATTGACCCAATTTTTATCGTACAATCTTCCACATTGAAAGTTGATTAAAGTTGTATCTTTCTTAGATTCTAACATTAGGGATTTTTACCCATGCAGATGAAATTGAAAGTTCTGATGTATCTTGACATCATCGACCAGGAAGTTTTCCAACGGAAACTTCTTTTGAATCATTGCCAAATATTATAAAACATTATTTTATAATTTAACATTAAATTATAAATCTAAATAATTTCACAAACTATCAATCCCGATCTCACGATTTGATTGAAAAAGTAAAACCCATTCAATTGAATCTTAATATATAATGTAATAAATTTATAGATCTTTAGAGCAATACTGTATGTTAACTTTAATATGATCAATTTTCTCTCAACTACTAGAGAGGTGTCACAAAAACAAGTTTAATGGAAGTCCATGTGAGTTTTGCATCAGTATATTAATTGGTGATAAAGATGCTTTAAACATTATCTAATCAGTGTGGCCTAACAATTATAATATTTCAATCTTTATTGTACTATTTCCCAGAAAGTTCTTTTAAAAAGTATACTAGAATCACATGTTTTTATAATTTTGGGGCTTGCCTACACTGATAACATCAAGTGAGATAGGTAATTCTGGTTACAATTCTGGTTTCATTGACTCTGGCATTAAATTTTTACTTTAACTCGTCATTTTATCTATCTAAATATATAAAATTACATGTCCTGACTGACTGACTGATTCATCATCGCCCAGAGCAAACCGCTAAACTTAAAGAGGTGAAATTTGGTACACAATTATGGTATGTCATGGAAACGCACACTAAGAAGGGATTTTTCGAAAGTCCCTGCAGCGGGAGAGGAAGAGCATTAAGGTTTAACTGGAAGAATGGCTTGTACTGAACTATTATAGATGCAATTTTATGTTTTCAACTATGTTTAGTCTTTATTGAGTACTTAGGTGTATTAAATTGATAACATTTCAGATATTGTTATAAATATTTTTATATATTTCGATTTTTTAACCAAATGTTCAAACAGTTTAAAATTCAAATTTGTTATTGCATATTGCTTCGATTATAAAATGATTGTAAACATTCCAGAAAATTGATCAAATTGATAAATGTTCATTTGATTCTTAGCAGTAGGTGTTATATAACAATTACTATGGTTGTTGAAATACTGAATGTAAATGGTGTTTGCTTGCAAAATCCGTGCAGGCAAAGTTGTGGTAACAGCTAGTACTACTATATAAAGAGAACATATTTTTTGTTTGTTCCAACTAACTGCAAAAACTACTGAACCAATCATTACCAAATTTTAACTGTAGCATCTTTATGATTCCCAAAATGTTTACCACTAATCAAACCTACAAATTTTTTATTAATTAAATAAAACAGCAACGAATTTCTGTTTGTCTATTTGTCTCTCTCTCTTCACTATATGGTGACACATAAATTAGTACTTCCTGTCAACGCATTATCTATAAGAAAAGTGTATTTATTGAAGTTTTCTATTGTATTTGAAGAACTGACATTAAATTATAATTGGTTAATTAGCAAAATCTTTGAGGCATTAAAAAGCAACGTCATCATGCTAGATGGCAGTATGTGTACATATGGTGGGTTTTCAAATCATTACGTATCGTTCTTGATTCGTTAGGCCTAGTTGTATTTGCATGAGTTTTATTTATTTGTGTGAGCAAAGATTATGCCTACTCAAAAACAACAAATCCTTGGCGCAAAAAACTCTGAAGTGCTTTCATTTATGACACTCTTAAGCTTAGTTCACACTGAGCGCGATTCGCTGGCGAAAGCGAAAAACAAAGCAAATAACACGTCAGACATGATGTCATTTCTGGTGGATTTTACCACTTCACAAATCGCTTTGAAATTCCAAACTGTCAAGCTTTTTCGCTAGCAAAAAAATTTTGTCACTAATAGTATTCCCACTAGTTGTCACATGGTTCTTGTTGTTTTCAAGATGGCTACAGAAACTTTCTCACACAATAGAGTAAATGTAATTACAGATTTTTAATATTTCTCTCACCCAGCATCATTTTCTTTTTGACGTATCTTCTTTTCTCGATAAATAAACATGGTTAACAACAGAATATCGGAAGCAGCCATTTTAAATTTTGAGATGACATTTTCTCTTGCTTGCAAATGATTGGCTCCTTAAAATTCGTAATCGCTTTTCACTTTTGGTTAAAATTTCACTATGTGAATAAAACTCGCTTTTATCATTTGCTTTCGCTATTCACTCAGTGTGAACTAAGCTTTAGACTATTTGATATCAGCTAATGTTCAGTGTATAGATAAAGTATGTGGGTATTGCAGTGCTCTGAAGTGGAAGAATGAATCACGGGATTTGCTGCTCTTCTGGCAAAGTTTTAAACTGGATGTTGTACTTGCCTTTGAACTTTTTCTATCACTATTAAATGGGACTTATCCTGACACTAAACATTTTTTAAAGCACAATAGGACTTTCCAAATGACAAGTAATTGGTGCAACTGAAATATTGGTGTGAGGATCAGAAATTGTGTTATAAACCTTAATGTTTTATAAATTTTAATTAAACTTTAAAATACAATTTTATAAAGACGGAACAAGTGTATAAAAAAAAGGGCTAGTTTCAATGGAAAGTCAACCGACAAAATTTTTCGATAAAATCAGTTCAAAACTCAATTTTCACAAGTTGGGTTCCTTGTTGAGATGAGTAAATCTTGGTGTCACGATTGTGTCACCCGTCACTTCATTGGCCCAAGAAGACTGTCATCTCTGACGAAAATCGGGGAATAACCTGAGAGGGACACTTCATATAAAAAGGCAAACACGATGAGTAAAATCGAGGACATTGTCACTTGACGTGTGTGCACGCTTTGTTGGATATCTATCTGCCGCCACCATTCGTCCTCATCGACTCAATTCTCACCAGACTGTTCGTCGTCAACTGTTCCAACCCTCCTACCTAAACAAAACTTTTACTACTCCGAAGATATTACCACCTTACTACTGCCCAAAGATAATTGGAGACTTTCCTGCTGTGAAAACGTTCAACTTTATTATCCTAAGGCATTTATTCAGCCCGTGATTAATTGTAAGATTTCTCTCTCAGGTCTTCTTGTAAAAACTCAATTACTTTTCTAATAAATGAATTAATATTACAAGACAAAGTATGTATTCCTGAGACATTCCTTACAAATAACCTGTACAATCATGTATTAACTAACCCGTGATAAATACTAAACTGTAAATAAGGTTAAAATAAACGGGTGTTTTTGTTATAAACTTTCCCAAGCACTCTTCTTCCGTCCCTCTCTCAGTTCACTCCATTCTGGGTCCAAAAACTCATACGTAACAGCTAGCAAGAACTTGTGGTCTCTGTATCGACCTAAGGATACAGTGGTGTCATCCCGACAGGGTACAAAGGAGGTGCCGACCCTGCGGTCACACTTGAAAGAAATTTCATGCCAACATTGAAAATCGAAGGACATATATCAATTAATAGCATACCATTAATCCCGACAAACTGCCCATTCAAATGTAAATGCTTACAATTTCCAGTCAGTCTAATCTTTGCAATGACCATTAACAAGTATCAAAGCCAAAGCCTGAGAGTTGTGGGACTTGACCAGGGATGCAGTTGCTTTTCACATGGCCAACTCTATGTTTCATGCTCACATGTTAGTAGCTGCAAATCTGTTCATTTGTGCTCCTGATGATAAAACACAAAGTGTTGTATATCGGGAGGTTATTCAATAAGTTTATCTAGAAAATATTCCACACCTTTAATAGGAATATAATAAATCTAACACAGTTCTCTGCAGATATACTCTCTAGGTAAATAAATATGATTTCACCAAATAAATATCTCCCCTCAACGACGGGTAACACAGCTAGTAATTAAATCTTAAAGTTACACATTATTATTATTAATTCATCCAGTATTGTTTGTCTAATACTGCTTTTAATAATGGCTTGCATGTAATCAAAATGAGAAATGTCAGCAATTTAAACTACTGTATATTGTCCAAAAATAATGATAACAATAGTCAATAATTACAATGAACAATTTTCAGTTTAAGTGTATTTTTTAATAACATTAAATAACTGATGACAATACCTGCAATTATAATAATCTAGTACTGTATATCAAATTTTTCCAGTATTTAGGAAAACTAGTTTAACTTAACAAATATATTTTAAAAATTTTAAAAACATCCTTTAAAAAGTTAAAAATATTTTTGATTAAATGGTTTTTACATCAATATTATTTTAATCAAAATTCTGATAATAAACTAATACATATTATAAATTATGCTACAAAAGAAAAAAAAATGTTTTCTATATCATATATTTTATATTAAAATTATATTTATTTAATTTCTCATTTAATTTGGTCACTATAGAAACATTATTAATTTATAAATTTTTAAAAATTTTATTATTAAAAACTATAATTTTTTAATACAGTCAAACCTGTTTTTATGCGGTCTTTTTTGTACGATTTTTTATCTTGTGTGATTTTTTTAATGCGAATTTTTAATTTGTGCGGTTTTTTGTTGCGATTTTTTATTTGTGCGGTATAGTTGGCGACTAGTCTCGTGCGATTCGTCATGTCTCACGTTGACTTATTATAGCTAAATAAACTTATTATAGCATAAATGCACTTATTATAGTAATATTATTGCATGAATATGCAAAAAATGAAATAATTTACTTTTTAAGTCAACAAAACACCACCTGGACAAAAATATGTAAAACAGACGATAGACCAGACGATGCAGTCAAGTGCTGACATCTGTTGTCAATAAATTCTCTATTTCATACGGTTTTGAGTTATTTTCTATGTGAGACTTTTTTTATGCGGTCACTGTTGACCGCATAAAAAAAAATATTTTTTTAATTGTGTTGCAAAAACTATTTTTTACAGCCATTCGTGAAGTTCCGTGCGATTTTTTTATGCGTTTTTTTATGCGGTCCCTATCCACCGCATAAAAACAGGTTTGACTGTATTGTGTTTAAAATGAATAATATTTATTCAATAATACACTACATAACAAATTGCAAAAGTGGAAGTTAAAATCATATGAATTATTAAAAATCTGGAAATTAAAATGTACATGTCAATAATACAATTTTTTTACCTCTTGAGCTTTAAAATTTTTTCTTTCTGAAAACTTCACTTCATTCCATACCACTTCTACTCCTTCTTCAGTATCCATAGCAAGATAAGCAGCATCAATTCCTGGAATATCTCGTTGTTGTACCTAATAATAATAATAATAATAATAAATTTCTCAACTTATACTACATATATATAAATGATATATATAAATAATCACACACACACACACACACAGAGTCTCATTAAACATATATAACTAAAATGATAATATTACTATAACAACATATATATTAGTAAAACATGCATACATATAATGTATATTTTACTAATATATACAATAAACAGTATATAATAATATTACTATAATGTTAATAACTATAACAACAACTAGCTTAATACCAGATTAATTATTAATTTAAATCCTTAATGAGTTTTAAAACATTTTCAAAGTTATCTTTTAAAATTTCCAATATAGAAACACATTTTAGAATATTTTGAAAATTTTCACATCAACTTGAATAATGTCATTTGTTTATAACCTATATAATTAAAGGACAACTTAATGATGTTTCTTTACTGTTTTTAAACGACAGAGAACTTAAAGCGTGACTTTTTTAAATATACAAATAAGTTAAAAAGAAGTAGACAGACATCTTCACTAGAGAAATACGCTATTCAGTTCAAGGGTAAAACACTTTAGCGACTAAGAAAAACTCACGGAGACTTTAAATAAATGAAAAAAATAATGACATTTACCTCTTCTCTTCTCTTTAACCAACGTCCACAAGGACTTTCTTCCAATATTTCGCAGTCATCTTCCGATTCATCTCCACTCTTCGGAGCTTTCGGTGCTTGATCCATGTTACTTTTACTAGACGCCATCATTTGAACGATCCAATGTCAATGTCAGCGGATCACTAAAATAACAAGCTACTAATAAACTAGTAACCTCTTTCTCGCAACCTAACCAAAAAGAAAAAATGTCGTTGCTTTTGTGCCAGAATTCTATCTCCGCAGACGGTGGCGACACGATACTCCAGCGGTAAACATTCGAAATATGTATATGTGAAAGTTAATATCATTTTAAAAAGTAATAAAGTAATATTTTAAATTTAAAGATTAATTTAAACAATTTATAAATTTTATAATATATTATTTTAGTCGTTATGAAATTATAAATTGTAATTTAATAGAAAATTAAACGTTAAAAAGAATGTATTAAATTTCTGATATTATTCATTTATCATGTTTAGTTTTGAAAATTATATTTAGAAATTTAATTAAGATATTTTAATTTATGGAAAATATTATATTGATGGATTATAAATTGTATTTTTGTCGTTTGATTCCAGATAGCTTAACACGTCAGTTTGACGTCACTCCTATGTTTTTACAGTGAACAATTTTAAAAATTAAGTTAAATTGACGTAAATTGACTTAAAATAAATCATTGCATTTTTTTATTTTTATGAAACTTTTATTAAATTTTTTACGAAATTAGAAATATTATATACAGTATTTTTTCAAATATAATTATAAATTTTAAAAAATATATTATTATTGTTTGACAATATATTTTGATAATTAAAAAAAAACTAAATTAATACTACATGATATTAAATTATATCTAAAATATAACTTAAAAAAAATTAAAATAAATATTACGTCTGCAAAACTGTATATTTTATAAAATTATTATCAATTATATAGCATTCTATTATTATAAACCATAAAACAAATTTCAAAAACACTGATTAAAATTAAAACTAAAAATAATTTATAGCCTTTACGACAGAAACGAAACAAGCCGGGAAATTACTGGCAAGATAGTTCAATTTATCATCACCAGGATCGCTTATCGACGCCGATATTTACACTTAGGTTTAGTGATGGAAAGTTTTGTAAATATCGATATGTCGATATCTCGATAACCCACAAAGCCGATAATGATATTATCTAATATCATCACAAAATATCGATATATCGGACTAAGCTGTGAATTTTGACTACTAGGGTTAAAATTTTTCGTCTTGCAAGTTCAAGAATTATAACAGGGAAGGGGATCTTATAAAGGTACTTAAGGTAAATCCTTATGAGAAGATACCTACGTAACATTTTCTCACTTTTACTTTTAACTGCGCGGAAATCCAACACAGCAATACTGTAATTCATTGGACCCCAAAACCTGCACTTTAGATTTGAAAGCTGTACAAAAAATCAAGATAATGAACTCAGAAATTACCAAATACATGCAAATGCAGTATGTAATCTGTTTGTTTGTTTAAAATTTTTATGATTTACTCAATACGTTTCAAATTCTGCATTACATAGCTGCTAACTTAGTACGTTATAACAAACCATTTTTCGAAGAGGGAAGATAGAAACGTTTGCTTTGCAAGGATTGAGCTGGCGAGCCTGTTTCGTCTCGACGTCATAGTGAGACCCACTTTCGAAAACAGTCTTTCCGACGGAACAGAGCTTCCTAGGATACAGTAATACTAGTCTGCTAGCTTCTTCGTATTGTTGAATACGGCAGACAAATGTTCCCATTTTTTTAAGGGGCAGCATTTAGGGTCTATCGAATTTTGACTTAGGTAATGTTTTAACTCTGTAACCAAGCTACCTGAGTCTCTGTGTTTCAGTGCCTGTCTGCTTTGCAGCTAGACAGGTGTGGAAGCTCTAGATATTGTCACTGTTAGCAGTCTGTACTATCCTATCTTGTAACTGATACTCATCCCCTTTATTACTTGTTCTCGCAATATCTTTTAGGGCCTCATTGATATCAGATATTGCCTGTGAACAAGCTATTGGTGAATCAAAGCGCAGTATTTTAAATCGCGGATCAAGTATACTAGAAATAGCTAGCAAGTGGTTGCTTTCAGCATCCTGAACCCTTTAGTAGTCACGTGATTTTCCGACCATAGTTTGCCAGAGAATTCATCAATGCAACCTGAAAAGTTTTCCCTACTGTTTCTAAAGGCGTTCTGGCAGCGGTGGCTTTGGTTATGCAATCTATCATTGGCAGTACAGAACTGACTGTAATATATTTTTCATCTGAAATATATTTCGTTAGCTGATCAAATAGCTTCAAAATATCGATCATTTCTCTTAGTACTTGAAGATTGTATGCAGAAATTATACGAGGTGCATTGTGAAAACTTAGTAATACTGCACTTACATCATGGCTCAGTTCTACAAATCTCGTCAACATAAGTAGAGTTCCAGCGTGTTGGCACAGATTGTTTCAATTTTTTTTCTTCGATTTATTTTGAGCCTGAATGCTTTTCAATTTGTCTAACGCTGCAACTGAATGTTTAAAATACTTTATGATATCTTTAACCTCTAAAATTAGAGCATCTAAATCAGGCCTGGCCAACCCGCGGGCCGCATGTGGCCCGTCACGTTAAATTGTATGGCCCGCTAAGCGATATTATATATTTATTAAAACTTTTGTTTGCCATTATGTGTATACAAAAACAATTAAATAAATGAAAATTTACCTGTCATGGTAATAATGCGCAAGTGCGTGTACGAACTTTTGGTATAGCAATAAAATCTTACTCATTTTGTATTTGTTTTACTTTTTAAAAGCATGTTTGCCTAAATTTCGGCCCCCCCCCCGTAATGTTATGCGTGATCAAAGTGGCCCGCGAAACAATTTGGGATGGCCAGTCCTGATCTAAATCCTATGTTTTTTCCATTGCCTAATTGGAAATTAAGTTTAAAGTGTGCGCAAAACAGCCTAAGTGTTTGTTTTTCCCAAATAAATCTTTTCTTGATCCCTGCTCATCACACATTGATTGTAAAATCTCACTTATATCATCAGCAGTATGCCTGTCTTGCAATTCTTTAACTCCTAACGCCACCGACTCAAATTTACTGTCATCTACGAAATGGCATATAAGAGACATGTGACTTGTATTGTTGTATCAGTCCATATATCAGTTGTTAACGAAAGATGTTAGACAGTAAAAATTTTCGAGTGAAGTAAAGCTGACACAGCCTCGTACTTTTTCTCAATCATTTCGCGAATTTTTTCCGGTTTGGCACTTTGTAGAGTGGCGCTGCAATTTTGTAGAATTTTTTAAAAGCCTCAGACTCACAAAATGATAGGGGTAAGTTCTCGTTACAAATTAAGTTTGCAAAAGCGTCGTTGAAAGCCCTGTCTTTTCTACACCACCTGAAATTTTATATTAAAACTGTGTTTAATATCCAAGACATGTCGTACCTATGGTACTTAATTTTAGCAGGCTACACTTGAAAATCAGTTGCATTTTTAAACATTGATGGGATAGATCCTGTCTCAGCCTGCAGGACTGGGATTGGGACTTGGACCAAAACTTAAGAATCGTTTCTGGAACTGGACGAACATGACGATTCACTTTTACTGTAAGGCAAATCCAACAAGTTTGACTCTGTCTGCGAGAAAACATCTATTTCCACTTTTGATTCAGGTTCGTTCGATTTCTACATTAAGTAACCAGAAATGTGTATATATATCATGGTAAACCATATTTTGTTTAAGTATAAAGATTAAACCCACCTCAGCTTCCTTATTTACTTCCTTTAGTTGCTGTTTTGAAGGTGTCTGCAGGCCTAACCCCAAAATTCCTTTGTGATTATATCTCAGATGGGACTACAAGTTAGTTGTATTTTCTGAGGGTTTAACTTGTTTTTTTTTACATAATTTGCAGCAAGAAAACTATTTAGAACTTTTGGTGAAGTATGCATGCAGTACTTTCGGCATTTTTGACGCTTAGTTTAAAACTTTATATCACTCGCAAATCACATAAATCGCATAGTCTGGCAGTTCGCAATATGGCACCACAAACAGCACAGCACGACAATGCTGAACGCTGCTTTCCTATGCAAAGGCGGCCCTAGGGCAGTGCGAACAGTGCGACCGCACCAGGCGCCGTCATAGAGGGAGCGCAGAAAATGCAACGATAGATCGTCTGCGCAAAAAATAAAACCCAATATCCTTATTACTACTTAATCCTACCCACCTAACCTAACCCTTCTTTTTAGCAGGCAATAATTTGTCGTTCAGAGGAAGCTCTGGATCTGAAACACTATATACTCCTAATAATGGTAACTTCCTGGGTTTAGTGCAACTGCTAGGAAAATTTGACCCTGTGATGATGGAGCACCTCCGCCGTATTGTTAATAAAGAGACAAATGTCCACTATTTTGGCAAACGTATTGAAAACGAGTTGATTGGCTTATTTGAAAGTGAAGTTCAAAATACAATTTTGACTATGGCAAATTCATCTAAATACTTTTCCATAACACTGGATTGCACTCCTGATGTCAGTCACGTTGAACGCGTTTTGTTGACACTAATGAAGGTGCGTGAGTGTTTCGTTGCTTACAAGCCGATAAGTGACTCTTCCGAGCTGGACTCACTTGCCTCTTTCTTGATGATATTGTGCAGAGTTCGATTTGGATATGAACGATTGTCGAAGCCAAGGATATGATAATGGATCTAACATGATAGGAGTAAACAAAGGTGTGCAAAGCAGAATTCTGAACCAATATCCACGAGCATTTTTTAATCCATGTGGCTGTCATAGCTTAAATTTGGTAATAGCAGATGCCGCCAAAACATCTGTTAAATCACTTTCTTTGTTCGGATTTCTTCAAAGACTGTTTGTTCTATTCTCTGGGTCAACAAAGCAATGGGGAGTGATATCCAAGCACGTAGAAAGACTATCGCTGAAAAAAAGTTTGTGAAACTCGTTGACAGAGTAGAATTTCCAGCCTCGCTGCAGTTCGTTATCACTACTTTTCAGTTCGTGACGCCCTTCTGGATATTTACGAAGAAACGAATGACCCAGTTGCAGCAACAGAAGCCATGTCCCTGATTCAGAACACGGAGCAATTTAAGTTTATAGTAACAATGGTGGCTTGGCAGGATATATTGTTTCAAGTAAACATTGTAAGTAAGGCTATGCAGTCTGCAACTATGGATTTACCAAACGCTTCCCAATTACTGAAGAACTGCTCGGAATTTGTAAGAGTACCGGGGTTATTCGTCTGCTCTGATAACAGCTAGGAAAATTGCTTCTCACGTTGGGATAGATCCTATTTTTAAGCCAGTCCGATCCCAAAAAAGAAGAGATTATTTGAATACGAGGCCGTAGATGAGACACCAGCAGATCCTGAAGAATTGTTTAAAATGAACGTCTTTTACCCTGTGATCGATACAATTGAGAATGCGTTGGTCACTTGATTTACACAACTATCCAAATTTAATGATCATATCAAAACAATTCCTATATACCATATCAAAACAATTCCTGAAAATTTAAAATTTATCTTGTATACTAATACTTTTTTATCAATTAACAGGACTTATTATACTGGAATTATAAATGCAGATATTTAGTCTTACAGATAAGAAATAATATTTTTTATTTAGTTCACCTGAACACACACTTTAAACTGCTGTCTCCAAATTTTTTCAAAAATTTTTACCCGCGCGAAAAAGTTTTATCGAGATTTTAATCAATTTTTAATGACGCACGATTAACGCTTAATTGTTTTTTATGGGATTTTTTAAAATCAAATTTCATTCATCGTTCTAAAGTTCTAGTGCACAGATTTTTTGACTTGACTTGACTGGGCTGATAGAGGAGTGTATTGCTTTCGCTTATACTCCGGAAGAACAAGAGAATGATCGCACAGCGATCGAAGAGTCGGCCTTATAGAAGACAGCCAATCCGGGAAGACAGAAGAGAGGTCATGGACGCGACCAAAGCTGGCCTTATAGGAGACGGCTACCGCGAGAAGAGGGGATAGAACTGCCTTCCGGGAGGACTTGGGGGGAAGTTGGCCCCTACTCAGGCGTCATTGGCAAGGAGGAAAACCCGGAAAACTCCCGCTGCCAACTCGTCTGAGTGAGGCGCGAACAGAGGAAATAAAGAACAAAAGATTGAGGAATTCATGTTAGGCTTATAACTATCGCGTATATACAAAATTATAGCGTACCGCCACAAAAGTACAGTATTTTGTGTAAATTTTCTAAATCATCAAATTTGTTTACTCTTAAAGAAGGCCTCACCGTATTTGTGCCCAGGGCCCCCGATTGTTAAATCTGGCACTGCTTCTATGTATAGCTAATCTTTCGGAGGTCTAAGTTATTAATAATGTAAAAACTGTATGTAATCTTTAGTCTCTATGTATTCGCATTTTTCACCGGATGCTCGCCCTCTGGTGTTTAAAAACAAAACTATTCTATCTGGGTCGTTTGATTAATTCTTGTGTATTATCAGCAGTAAATATGAATAACTATAGAAAAAGCGAAGCTTTCTGTTGCGTTCCAAATTGCAATTTCACAGATTTACGGGAGCCTAATATAAGTTTTCGTCTATTCTCACACGAAAAACAGATGATTATTCGGAAATCGGTCGGTTATATTTATGAGCTTCTCCGAATTGTGAAAGAGTGAATTAGACTTAAGAATTGGCAGTTTCCCGATTGTCCAACTTTACACGAACAAGTTATGCTGTCAATTTTAAAAGATATTTTCTTAAACTTAAAATGCCAGTTATTTTGTGTGGGACACAGGGTCGGATTTAAGCATTTCGAAGCCTTAAGCTGAATGTAAGTCCCCTTACCAACCCTTCACAATTTTAGAAGTCAATCATAAAAAGAAAAAAATTAAATCAGACTATCTCTCTGATTCAATACGGTTATTGGAAGAAAAAGATGTGAGGTTTCACTAGTCTTCTGTTTTATAACTGAATTTAATTAAATTTTTATACCCATTCCTTTAAAAATCTTTTTTAAAATTGGTTTTATCATTTTTTTTAAAAAAAAGACCTTACGTTAATTCTTAGAAAAAAATTAACGAAATACTACACAAAATAAAAAGTAAAGTATGTTTTGTTGGTTTGTAAAAAAATGTTTATTACAAAATTCGACTTTAATTTTTTTTTTTTTGTTTGTACAAATGTTTGAGGCTCCTTGAAAGTCGAAGCCTAAGCAACAATTTACATAGCTTTTTACTTGTAAATCTAACCCTGATAGGACAATGTCAAAGCTGATGTTTTTAACACAAAGAGCACAAATATGCATAGAACGATCTCGCTCACTTGCTTCAATACCACATAATGACGTATCCCGCTAGCAATAATTGTTCTGCTACTATAAAATTTCTCGATAAACAGCTACAAGCAGCATATATCATTATATCGGGCAGTAATATATGATTAATTTTACATTACTAGTTACAAGCGACCCAGATAAAGTAGCCATTTTGTAAAAATTCAGCACCCTCTATAGTTCATGAAAAACGCGAATAGTTTAGTCTCTACAGGGGCAGGGCCGGCCATCGGGGGGGTGCGGCGGATGCTACGCACCGGGGCCCCGCGATTGAGGGGGCCCCAACATTATCAAGAATGCAGTATTTTTAGTAATTTTTCTGAAGTAATTAATGTATTAGCAAGAACAAAATCACGCTTTAAATAAACATGCATTAATATATGTTCGTGTTTGTAAATTTTTTTTATTTTAGAAAAACATTTGGGCCCAAATAGTTTCTTGCACCCGGGCCCCTTTATCGAGAAGGCCGGCCCTGTACAGGGGGGGCACTGTTAGACTAGATGTTGCTTGTCGGAGATATTAGTAAAAACAAGTTGGACTCGCGTAACTGGTTATATAACAAAGAAACAAAGAATACACAAAGATTACACTGTCTTGACTCACGGAAGGTCAGCACTGAAAAAGGGGAGAGTGAAACGAGGTCACCGTCTCTAACGGCTCCCCGAGGGGTCAACAGCGCCACCAACCTTTTATTACGTAACGGAAAAATGTTTACAGAACGTCGCGACACAATTCGTTGTACAGTACATAACGATGTCGTATAACATTAGACAATAATTTCGATCGTTGACTCCAACAGGCACCACAATGAGATCTCGCACAACCTGAAAACCTTGCTAGGGCCGAGTCTGTTCCTATGTCCCTTCCCAGCCAGTCCACAGTTTCCACTGATATATCGCACAAAACACTACGATATATCGGAAATCACCAGGCACGATATATCGCACAAAACACTACGATATATCGGAAATCACCAGGCACGATATATCGCTATTCCAATCCCATCACTACTTATGTTCATCATAGAGCTTATATTAACTTCTCTTTAATATTAAATTAGTAATAGAACAATTTTTCTAACATAAAAACATATAAAAGTGAAAAGTTTTATAGCAATGAATGTGAAAATATTTGGATTACACAGATAGAAATCTCGAATTAAGAACACGTCTTTTTGAAGTTAAAATATTTGCTATAAACATCACTATATATATATAACACTATAAATGTATAACACTCCCCGCTGGGGGAGGAATTTCGAAAAATCCCTTCTTAGTGTATATTAAAACGCAATCAAAAACGCAAAAAAACCGCATCTAAAATAGTATAATAGAAGCCGAGTTCTTCACGGTAAGCTTTAATTTTGTCCTTTTTCCCCGCGGAGGGGGAATTTTGACATCTATATTATATAAAAACACACGCGTATTCGAATGCAACGTTGTGTCAAAATGTCAAAGCAATCGGTGAAGAACTTTCGGAGAGTTGAGATTAGGAACAAATGAACATTTACATTTTTATTTATATAGATTTTATCTCTCTCTGGCTTGTGAACAATGAGTCTTTTTATCAAGCCCATTACTGACCGGGCCCGATATTTCCGGATGCATCTACCACCGAAAAATTCCTGGGATTTACCAACATGTCCGGATTAGATGCCAGGTTCTCTAAAGCGGTAAGTTGCCGCCTTAACTCGCTGGCTATCCGGCCGCCTTACGTTATGATTAAATTATCATAACATTTAAGTCAACTCATTCAAATATCAACAATCATAGTTTCAATTTTTGAATAATTTTAATCCATATATATAAAAATGAATGTATGTCTGTGTGTTTGTCCATGCATTTCCACACCATTTATTCGATTGCCATGAAACTTCGGGAAGTTGTTTAATACATTCCCGCGAAGGTTTCTGGCATATGTGATGACCACCATTTCCCCCTTTCAAAATATATTTATATATGGATTAAGGCTTTTATGTCCAACAGATGGCGCTAACTTCCGACGACCTAAGAGTACGTTCGTTAAGTCGAACGAGTTAAACGCGTTAGTAACGAATCGTTCGAAAAGTAGTACTCTCGCTCAGTGCGCATGCTCCGCGGTGATGACGTATCGAACGAAACTCTAACGAAGCTCACAAAGGAAAGAGTTAGTTTACTTCGTTAAGAAAATGGCGCCCGACGATATCGATGTTTCTAGATCTACTCGAGTGTTTAAATTGTGAATTAAAAGGTGAAATGATTGAAATAACTGTCCATCCGAAGCAACCTAAGAAAAATATTTTGGATAAGGCTGCACTAGCAACATTCATATCTTCGATTTTAGAAACAGCCATTTAGTTATAACGAATCGTTCGAAAAGTCCAACGAAACAAGAATAACGATGACATCATTCTCGTTTAACTTGTTTTACTTAACGAACGTACCCTAAGTTTGCTTTTCTGTGAGAATGGACTAAAGCGGATCATTTTCTATCTATCTATATAAATAAAATATAACGTTCGTTTGTTCCTACCGATTCCTTTGAAATTTTGACACCACGTTGCATTCGAATACGCACGTGTTTTTATACAATATACATGTCGAAATTCCTCCCACTAGGGGGAGAGGGACAGGATTAAGGCTTACTGTGAAGAAATCGGCTTCTATTTATACTATTTTACATGCGGTTTTTTGCGTTTTTAATTGCGTTTTAATAGGTTACGTCAACAGAATATACACTAAAAAGGGATTTTTCGATATTCCCCTGCGGGGAAAGGGACAGGATTAAGGCTTACTGTGAAGAACTCGGCTTCTATTTATACTATTTTAGATGCGTTTTTGATTGCGTTTTAATAGGGTACTGTACGTCAAGAGAATGTACACTAAGAAGGGAATTTTTGAAATTCCCCCCACGGGGAAAGTGTTATACATTTATAATAGATACATTTTGAGCCACAACAACGCGTGGCCGGATCAGCTAGTTAATTTATGAAAAAGTATTAAAATTCCCATAATGAAATTATCTATAACTTAATGCAATTTTATATTTGTAGTTCCGAACGTAATAGAATTGTTATATGTCATTTACAGGGAAGGTAATACTTGATTGAACTTTCGTTAACTTTCTGTTTAAGAGCTAGCGAAAGTTTCTAAAAGATAATGCCAAAAGATGCAATCTATAGTTAATTTAAAAATTAATTAATGGTTTCTTAGAAAGCGGAAAAAGTTATTCATAAGTTATTCATATAATATTGATGCTATTAAGCGAAAAATGTAAAAAATGTATAATAAAATGCTATATTAAAATTAAAAAAGATGAAATTTAAATTAAATGCATTGTTTACAATTCGTTTAAACAATATGTCTGTAGGGATCGCAAAAACGCGTAAAAATGGCGAATAATTATAAAGTTCCAAAGTCGGGAAGTTTCGAGAGTCAAATCGTGTCAGGAACATGTGTTGGTGATGTAAACCAGACACGAAAGAAACTCTCCCAAGACTTATCCTAAAACAAACGCGACACGATAATGAACGACCGAGGGGATGTCAACCGGAGAGAGGGAGCTTTGTCCAGGTGCTCGTGTACGAGTGTCAGAAACGGGAAACAGAGGGGGGTAAATGGCCACCGAAGCATCTGGTGGACCGCGTGAGGTCAAAAACGTCAAAGAGAGGACCATAACGGCGGAATATACGAGCACGATCTTCAAAGACTCCGTCAACACCTCTCGGAACTCTCCCGACCCAGATCGGTCTCCGATTTCGCATAGAAACAAAAGAAATGACCAATCGGGGTAAGGGAGAGGAGGAATAGAACCAATCAAAAGGGTGAGATTCAAGAGGGAAAATATTATAAAACTCCCGTCGCAAAGACAGGGGTTCCCCTCCAGACAGAAAAGGTCGATTCTCCTGTGGTCTTTCGAACAAGACGTGCGACGGTTCTCCTGCGGACGATTCATCTCCACCCAGAGTCCACCCAGGTCAAGACGATCCGGAGATCACGGGAAAAGAGACAAGATTCCCTCTCATCAGCAACAGGACCATACCTCATCGTCCATCAGCGCCCAGAGACTGTCTCTCCAGAATTAACCGAGGAAGCCCCGGAACGTTCCCAACGTCACAACAACAACGCTAACGATCTAGATCGTATTGTACTGCAATTATATGTAAGTTAACTTAGTAGTTAGAATAAACGGTTTTGTGTAAGACACTTGTCATCTTTGTCTCCTACCGCCACCACCCACATACGTTTTCGACCCTAGGTTTTCCTGACGCGTGATTAACTGTTTTCCCCTGGAAGTCGGCGGCCTTACATGTTTAACCTTTCTTGCACTGAAATAAAATAATTAATAACCTACTTACTAAATACTGAAATAGTACAATTATTAATTAATTTTGTAAATGTTTATACTGTAACTAACAAATAAGCCCGGCGTTGCTCGGGCAAAAAGTAACAATATCGAAGGTTAAGATTATTACATTACAGCCCATCTTACCCGTTTTCACAGAATGCAAGAATGAGGTCCCCCTGTTTCCAGACTAATTAGAGAATTTTTAGATGGGTCTAAAAATATGTTCGATTTCCCGCAAAAACGCAAAAAACCGTATCTGCGCCTGTAAATCTTGCACGCCGCTTTCTCTTAATAATTTCATTGTTAACACTCCCATTCTCAACACTTTTATTGTTAACACGTCCATTGTTAAGGAATACACTTCTTTCATCCCCACGTGGTACTCTACTAAATGTGGTACCCTACTAAAACGCAGTAAAAAACAAAACATTGCATCTAAAATAGTACAGTAGAAGCCGAGTTCTTCAGGGTAAGCCTTAATCCTCTCCCTCTCCCCTTGGGGGGGTATATTCGAAAAATCCCTTCTTAGTGTACGTTCTCGTGATGTACCCTAACTGTTTACTAAATTTCAACTTTCAACTCCTAACCGTTTGGGCTCTGTGCTTATTATTATTATGTTGAATAATGTGAGATATACTCAGTTAACACTGGTGGTTGTGTACTATGCCGGATTAAAGTCAAGGCATAGTAACCAAGACAGAAATTAAAGAAGTGTATCAGTTTGTGTGTCTGTATTCAGGAATTTTCTCACAATATGACATGTGCTCAATATGGTGGCCTTCTGTAGTGTGATGTATGTATTTCTATTCAATTGTAATGCTCTCAGACTTTTGTGTACCGTGTGTGGTATGACACCTGTAGAAGGAGAACAACAGGTACAATAAGCACTTTATCCATCCTCCACAGATGCCTTACTTCCTGGGCGAGTTCTGTGTACTTGATAATTTTTCCAGTGAATGTATTTTGTACATTGTTTGCAATGGATATGTCTATAATGTATGTGATTTTATTGTGTTTGTCAATGAGTGTGATGTCTGGTCTGTTGTGTAAATTGTTTTATCTGTTATTATGGCTCAGTCGTAGTACATTTTGTGCGTTTTGTTTTCCAATACTGTCTGTGGAATGTATTTGTAGTATAGTTCATGGATGTCTACTAATTTGTGTTTCTTTGCAATCTCTTGGTGTTATATTTGCTACTTGATTATGTCTACGTAAATAATCTGTCTGTGCCAAGAGCTTGCAACCAGAAGTGATGTGTTGTATAGTTTCTGGCATGATATGAGTGTTGTATCCTTGAGTATGTGTTTTCTGTAGCTTATGATGACCTGATCCTGTATGGCGATCATGAATCCTTCCGTCTCCCCAAAGAGACATCCCCGAGCTAACCAGCTGTTTGACGCAGTTTTGTCAACAAAATCCTGGACCAGATCGTAAGGATGCCTGCCACGGAGTGCCTTTTGAGCTCACGATTGCTTAACGGTGTCTATGCTTTTTATATGTTGTGTCGTGTCCATATGTTGTGAGTGTGAATTTAATTGTGTGTTATTCGAGTCTGCTAGAGTTACTGCTTTATGTAACTCTAGCAGAGTGTATGTTGTTGTTGGCATACCTACTGATGTATTTTCGCATTTAAACGACTCAAATGCGAATTTACAAGGACGTGATAAAAACATTTTATTAATGACAAAGTTCATGCATTCATTAAGTAGCTTGATATCTGGATTATTCGCCTTCGAAGCAAAAATTTGGATGTATTCCCACTCACTTCGGATTATATTAAAAAAAATTTGAATGAACAAGGCACTATTATTCACCACAGTTTGGATTGCACGAAGATGCATTTGCGTGAGCCAAAAACTCAGTCGACGGAGTATTTCCCGGAAGATAAAAATGATTTCTCGAAGAGATGGGTACTGAATCCGTTTAGTGAAAATGATGTTGCCGCTGCTAAGTTACCAGTTGAGATTCACGACCAGCTCATCGAAACGCAACAACTGCAATTTAATCTGAAGATTTAAATACGTTTTGGCTCGCTCGTCGACACGAATATGGAAATTTAGTCACAGAAGCATTGAAAATATTAATCCCTTTCGCCACGTCTTATCTCCGTCAAAAGGGTTTTTCGTCTATGGTTGCGCTAAAAACTAAGTACAGGAATCGTCTTTATCACTCGAAAACAATTTGCATTTGCGTGTTTCTAACGTAAATCCACGTATGGAGAAAATTTTAAATGAAAAATAAATGCAACCATCGCATTAATTTCTTTTCTTTACATGTGTGCTTATTGTTTATTGTAAGTAAAATGTTTATAAGTTTATAATAAATGATTTTTTCTCATAAAATGATTTCATTATTGTTTCGCAACCCCTTTTAATATCCACCAGATTGGGAAACGTTGTTGTAGACACTAAGAAGTAAGAAGACTTTTTCCATGGTCATTATTAGTTCAACCAGGTGTGGTGATTTCCTATAACCGTGAACGAGTCAAAAACAGGGCGAGGCAAAGGCAACAAGAACATTTATTAACTCACATACATCCGACTTGGATCTTACACGAAAAGGACGCCTCCTATCGTGAACAATTGACAAACGGAAGTGTACATTGACCAGACAATAAACAAAAACTTAGCTTGTATATACGTAACTCGATCCCGAGTGGTTCTTTGACGGTCGGACACACAAAATAAGCGGATAGCGACTGACTAAAGCGCGGTTTACAATGACTAATATGATTAACCTTAACACTCCTCCTTAATCATATTACAGCGTAACTTTTCGAATATTACACGATTCAAAGGTTTTGTTAATATGTCAGCAAGCTGATCGACGCTTTTAATATGTTGCAGTTCAACAGTCGTGCCAATATGCTGCTGAATAAATTTTCTCTGAATCTCAATATGCTTTTTACCCTTAGTTATCTTTCCTTGGTGAGCGTTTTTAAGCATGTGAATTGCCGACTGATTGTCGACAAATAACGGGGTGGGTTTATCATTCTTTAATAATCTCAGTTCAATTCCTATTCTTCGTACCCAGCAGATATCGTCGATAGATGAAACTGCTGCACGGTACTCGGCCTCAGCTGTTGAGTTCGCCACGAGACGCTGCTTTCTTGAATACCATACAATTGGACCTCCTCTCATGATAAGAACTCCACTTGTGGAATGTAGACTATTGGCGTCTCCTCCGTAATCCGCATCTGTATATGCTATCAATTTCGGATCTCGGTTAAAAAATATTCCAAAATGTGTCGTTCCTCTTAAATACTGAAAAATTCTTTTAATCATCTTCCAGTGACTTTTCATGGGTCGATTACTGAATCTGCTCAGATAATTGACGGCGTAGCTTATATCTGGGCGGGAAATTGTTGCTAAATAAAGTAAGCTTCCGACGGCTTCGAGGTAACGATTTTGTTTTTCTAGTGTCTGGTCATTGACAAGATTTTCAGAATTCGTTTTCATTCCTGGCTCTATCGGTGTATTCACGGCGTTCACTTGATCATACCCAAATCGTTTTAATATTCGTTCTGTGTAATCAGGTTGACTCACAAAAATTCCCTCAGACGACACTTTGATCTTCATACCTAAGTATGTCATGTGTGATTGTAAAGTCCTTTTATAAGTAATTTCAAACTTGTCATTCAGTAACTTCAGAATCTTGAAAATGTCCTCTCATTTTGGGCGGCAATGAACCCGTCGTCTACAACTAATATTATTATCACACTTCTGTCGTTGTTATAATAAACGCACGGATCGTCGTCGGTATTAGCGAATCCTATCGTGAGAAAAAAGTCAGAGATTTCGTCGTTCCAATCTTTGGCGGCTTGCTTTAAACCGTACAGACTCTTTTCAAGCTTGCAAACTTTTTCTGTCCCATCAGAGAATCCTTCCGGCTGGTTCATATATATCTCTTCTTTGAGATTGGCATGTAGGTAAGCTGTCTTGACATCAAAAACTGTTACTTTCATTTTACTGGATGCTGCGTGACTGAGCACGAGTCTGATAGATGCATGTCTGGCTACGGGACTGAAGGTGTCTGAATAATCGATGCCTTGTCTTTGTTCGAATCCTCTCACAACAAGTCTGGCTTTCATCCTGCCGTCCTGCTTACGACGTAACACCCATCTGCATGTAAGAGGTTTTGCATATTTTGGAGGTTCCACCAAGCTCCAAGTCTTCAGTTTGATCAGGCTGTCGTACTCGTTCTGCATAGCCTTATACCATCCTCTGTCCTTCAAAGCCTCCTTAACTGAAATATCCTCGGTTTCTCCTATCATGGCATAGTTGTGAATGAGTCCCATCTCATAATCGTTGAATCTGGTTGGAGCCTTTAGTTTTCGGCGATCTCGTAAACTTCGTTGAGTTTCCTCTGGCGGTTGTGGTCTTTCATCGGTTTCTTCTAGAGTGATGTATCGTGAATGATTCTGTGAACATCTATCATCCGAATCCTCCACGGTTTCGTCCTCAGTTTCAGGCTCTTCTATCTTCTCTCCTGTTCCTTTTTCTTTCATGCAGGTCTCGACTTCGGCAGTGCTTCCTTTAGTTTCAGACTTTTCATTGAAAATCACATTGTCAGAGCAGACGACCTCCTTTTCATCTGGTAAGTAGATTCTATAACAGGGTGAATCGAGATCATATCCGACGAAGATTCCTTTCATAGACTTTCTCTCCATCTTTCTCCTTTTATGATCTTCAATCAACACATAACATTCACAGCCAAAGCTTTTTAATTTTGAGATGTTTACCATACGTCCAAACCAAAGTTCGGCAGGACTTTTGTCATCTACAGAGCTCTTTCCTGTTTGATTAATGGTGAATACAGCGTAGTTAATAGCTTCAGCCCAAAGATTCTCGCTTAAATTTCTGGCATGTAAAACAGATCGAGCTGACTCTACTATGGTGCGCATCTCCCTTTCTATTCGTCCATTCTGCTGCGGTGTATATGTGTTTGTTCTGGTATGTAAAACTCCAAGCTCCTCCAATAACTCTCTGGTAGTCGAATTTTTGATTTCTGTCCCGTTGTCAGACCTTAGGCTTTTCACTTTTCTTCCAAATTGATTTTCAACTAGTTTCATGTATTTATCCAATGCTGCAGGGGCTTCGTCCTTGGTTCGTAAAAAATAAACAGTTCTAAAATGAGAAAAGTCGTCCTTGAATAAGAGAAAATATCTTGCCTTTCCCAGAGATAAGGTATCCATTTCACCTAAGTCAACATGTATCAGATCCAATACTTCCTTCGCTACCTTGTTATTTCTTGGGTGAGAGATATGATGTTGTTTGCCGTAGACACA
Source organism: Centruroides vittatus (assembly GCF_030686945.1). Lineage (NCBI taxonomy): Eukaryota > Metazoa > Arthropoda > Arachnida > Scorpiones > Buthidae > Centruroides > Centruroides vittatus. The sequence goes on from NW_027122580.1 coordinate 307,886, forward strand.
GCCAATACAAACGTTGTTGTCCCAGTCATCAATATATCTTATATTGTTTCTGTCCAAAATACTCTTGCAGTACTTCACATTCTGATGTGCCAGTCTTTCGTGCCAGACTTTGATTGAGTTGGCCACCATACACATTCCTGTGACCTCTCTGCGGAACATCATTTGATATAATCCTTCGAGTCGTTGTGCTACTGCTATTTGCTCCTTTCCATCGGCCGTTTCGATAACTGATGTGTTGGCATTGGCAGTCTGAATAAACCCTTTATCCAACATTTGGGTAACCGAAAATAGATTGAATGATATATTAGGAACATATAAAACGTCTTTCACGGTTGCTGGATACCATTCCCTTCCATTAAAGGCCTCGAGTTCGACGTCACCTACTCCGATTCCATTGATTTCTGTGTTGTTCCCGAGTATCACTTTCGTATGCTCCTCCAGTGCTTTGTAATTTGTCAGCCATTCCTTCCTGAAGGTCATGTGCTGTGTGGCAGCACTATCTTGATACCAAATATCCTGTCGGTTTCGTCTTGAGTTCTTGTCATTTATTTTCGTAGACGTCAATCCTACAGTGACAAGAGCTCGTCGTTGTCCTTTGGTCTTATCTCCTTTGTCTGATTCGTCTGACTTCTCATTTTTACATTCCCTTGCAAAATGGCCCTTTTGATTGCAGTTGTTACAATTGTAGGTTTTCCTGCAGTATTCAAGATATTTCTGACACGGCTTATTCTTGCAATATTTCTTTATATGTCCCTTTTGTCCACATCTAAAACATTCGACTCCTGAATTTTTCTGCTGACTTCTGTCCTTGTTACCTTGCGTTTTCTGTTTTGAAATGAGGGCATTCTGTGCGATTGGTTCCTTCTTGTCGTCTTCCTTCAGTCTGTCTTCTTCCAGTCGAAGTCGCTCAATTAAAGTGTCGATGTTCTTGTCCGTTGGATTAGCGTTATCCCATGACGTCCTGAAGTGATGTAGTTTCGGCGGCAGTATTCCGAGCATTCTTGTTATAATCCAGCTTTCCTTAATTGTTTCTCCTTCAGCTTTTAAGTCTTCTGCATATTGTTGAACTGATAAGCAATTCTCCACTACAGACTTACTTGAATCATACTTATAATTAAAAAAATTTCTCTGTAGTCCTTCAATTGTGAGATCGGACCTTTTACCATACAAAGTTTCTAATTTGTGTATCATACTATACGCAGAGGTGCAATTTGCAATTTTCTTTGCGATATTACTGCTCACATTTAAACCTATACAAGTTTGAGCGTCTAAATCCTTTTTAATCCACGCTGCGACATCTGCCGCATTATTCGCATCTTCAGGTTTAAGAATGATTCCGTTCGCAACGTCGTACAAGTCCTTCGATCTCAACGTAAGATTTAGCTTAAACTTCCATGAGATATAATTAATATTTCCCTGCGAGTCTTCTGACAAAGTTTCCATTTGAGATTTCACGATATCCATATTGACAGAGAGCACTGACGAGGTTGACCGACGAATGAAGCTCGTCAAAGATGGCGATTGCGGACGATGAACGAAGATGTGGCTGACACGTGTCTCGACGCAACTTGCGGTTCTCAATTTATGCAATTTCCTTTCTTTCAGACAAATTCGACTGTTGAGATTCGTTCACGGGACCTGGGCCCATAACCTGTGGTGATTTCCTATAACCGTGAACGAGTCAAAAACAGGGCGAGGCAAAGGCAACAAGAACATTTATTAACTCACATACATCCGACTTGGATCTTACACGAAAAGGACGCCTCCTATCGTGAACAATTGACAAACGGAAGTGTACATTGACCAGACAATAAACAAAAACTTAGCTTGTATATACGTAACTCGATCCCGAGTGGTTCTTTGACGGTCGGACACACAAAATAAGCGGATAGCGACTGACTAAAGCGCGGTTTACAATGACTAATATGATTAACCTTAACACCAGGCGGTCCGATACATCTGTCCCAGACGTGTCGGCCCGCCTACATTTCTGAGGCTATAGACCCAAAACACGGGTGCCTTCAAAGGCTGATACCTTAACCGCCTCGGCCATCCGGGTGTCGATTCGATTATAAATTTATAACGACCGTAAGCAGAAATATTTTCTTCGTGCCGCAATATAAGCAATAATAAGATGTTTGTAGCAAACTTCACACATTCGGTTGGACCAGCAAAGGAATACTGAACGGCGAGGACTAAGATGATGGCCGAACTGGTAGCGAAAAACTCATGAAAATGTTGGAAATTAAAGTTGGATTCTATTCCCGGTCTCTCAGAGCTGAAAATTGACGTTACTTTGTGCCGGCGACATGTTTTCTTATCGCAGATGCGAAATACGATGCATAATTTACTAAAAAATCAAGTTTTTATAGTAAATTATGGGCAGATAAATTCGGTAAGACACCAATGGAGATTATGGTTCGAAATGGATCGAGACAGAAATTTTTACAGATAAATTTATCAGATATATCACATCCGTCCTTCATAACCCGTCTTCTCTTATTGTGCATCTGACAGAATCCATGGAGGCACTGTGCAAGGCCTCTTATGGTTTTCGGTATATGTTTACGTTATAACTCTTTCCGCCCTGTTGGCAATAAGAGTGCGTCTTTTAGGAACCCATGATGGGTTCGGCCAAGCCCACAATGGGGAGGCTGCGTTGTGAGGGACGGGGACCGACATATCCGGTCAAATCATTCCCGAAAAATTCCTAGGGCTTTTTCAATCCGTCCGGATTAGATCCCGGGTCCCCAGAGCGATAGGCTGCCATCTTGACCGCTCGGTTCGGCTATCCGGCCGTCAACCTCCTATGGTATTAATTAAATAAAAAATAGACAACAATAAAATAGTTATTTTTGATATAAGATAATTTCCTGTTATTATCGTTTAAAGCGACGAATAGTTATTATAATAGAAGGATTATATCAATAATTTGGTGGTATAATTTATCATTACTTAAATAAAAGAAAAATTTCCCGAACTCGTTCACAAATCAACTGTTGCCACCTAATATACTATGCTATCAAATACATTATGAAATAAGGAACTTTATAAAAATATAAGTAATGTAAATTATTTCAAACGTGTGAAACTACATATTATTTAATTTTTAGAATATGTTAATATTACACAGAAATTTTCATCCTACGATTCATAAATGCAACGGAAACGTAAGCAACACGTCAAATAAAAAATATATATATTTGAATCATTTTTATATAAAATATGAATTTATTTAACATTTATTCGAATGTGAAAACTATTTTCTGAAGTTTTTCTTTAAAAAGTGACGTGGAAAATATCATAATATCCAACACCAGGATAGAAACGTCGAGGCGTCCACTTTTCAAGGTTACGCCAAACGAGATAAACCGAACGCCGTTCTCTTTCACAGTTCGTATTCGACCGTGTGATGGCGCGCTCTACAGGTAAGTTTCTCTAATCGGGTGCGAGATTATCGATAATTGATGCCATTTTGTCTCGTCTTTTAACTAAATTTTCTCTTCAATTATTAAATATTGTACTCAAATTCTATTTGGTTTTTACTTTGTTTCCCTTACAGACTTCAAACTGGCGACTATGAGCATGAGAGGTGGAACCCTTTGGATGGGGGACGTAAGTTGTTCTCTCGCTACTTCCTTACTCGCCGCGCTTTGTTCTTTCTTTCTTCGCTTTCTCTCGATATTCTAAGTTAAATAAAACGCTTTTTAATCAAATTTATATTTTATATGACACTGTTTAAACTATCATTAAACACAATGTCAATTACACATTGTATTTTTGTACTCTACACGTTAGGCTTAAGTGATGGGAACGAATTCTTATTCTCCGCGTCTCGTTTTCGATAATTTCCAATTTTATAAACACAAACGTTATAACGAAGCATAATTAAATAATTTATCAAAAAATGGTAAACCGCGACAAAACAAATAATGTGAAAATCCTCACTGTATATTGGCTCGATGTAAGTTACTTAAAGGCAGAACCCTCGAGAGTAGGAGCTGGGCATTTTTCTCCTGGCCCAGTTAGTTTTATTAGCAGAAAATTGAATCTTTAAGACTGTTTTTGGTAGTTGTTTATAAGCCGTACACCAACGTTTTTTCTCTTAATTTTACGCTCTTTGTTAATTGTACTTAATTACTACTCTAGCGTCGACACAAAAACCTTTATAATGCAGCCTTTTGATTCGATTTTTTTAACGTTTCGGCCACTTTGAAAGGCCTTTGTCGGGAACGTCCGGAACAGATGTCGGTTTAAAAATAAGAATTGTTCGATTGTTATGTTTGTGACGAAGTTCTCTTAATTTTATTTAAGATAGAGACTATGTGCTAGACGTGTCCGAAACGTGGCCTCTACAATAGACGCCTCTGCTTATAGGTCGTCCGCCGTTTGTCTGTTTACGTAGAAGTTATTTTTGATACTTTATGTCGTTGGCTCGTACGATTTGCTTTGATTACCTATTTACCGTATGTAAAATCTGTTTACTGTGAATAATCAATGCCCCACAAAATCAACAATGTAATAGAAGGCAAAAAAATACTTTTAAAAATAACTAACTTTAAAACTTGTTACTAAAATAAAATTTTTTTGAGAAAATTTATTTTGAAAACTCGTTTAGACATACACGTGCATTTACAAGGTGTAATAATTTAATTCCCAGAATTCACCTTTAAAAAATATACACGCAGAACTGTATACTAATGGCTACTGTCACCTTCAGAGTACTCTCCTTGTGCATCTATATGCTGATTTATATGGTGTTGCTATTTCTGAAAAATGAGTTCCGGAAGCAGATCCGGAACTCATTTTTCAGAATACTATTGAGATGATGTCTCGCATTCGCTGGATCGGTTATACAGTCGACACCCCAAGGGGAAGTGGAAATGTGTCAAGTTATCCGATGTGACGACTAAAGTGAAGTTGGAAAAAAAACTACAAAACTACAGTAGTGCAAAATACAGTAGTGCATTATACAGTAGTATAGGCTTACAATGCATTGTGTCTTCCATTTACAATTACTCTAGATGAAAAGCTGAAAAATTCGTTTAGTGTTGTTTGTTTTGAGCTTGAGCACTTAACTGTCTCAACTTCTTTTTCAACGATCGTGAACGCCTTGAAAACATCAACTTTGCAATTGTGAATTGTTGGCAAGTAACATCTAAGCCTCTTAATGCCTCTAGTGCAGTGTTTTTCAACATTTTTCATTGAGTGGCACCCCTGATTGAAAAATAAAAAACGTGACACCCTTGACCAGCGGTGGATCTAGAATCTAAATAAGGGAAGGCTAATGGGCCAGATGAACCTTTTGTGAAAACGAATATTACGCGCAATGCTGGGGTGGGGACAGTTTGAAGTAGCATTTTGATGCAAAAAATGCGCTTCTAGTGTTAAAAATCAAAATTTAAATCCATTGAATTTTGTCAAATTACCTACATGTAAAATAATAATCTCGCTATTGTTTTCTAAATCTACTTTTATTATCGGCCCTAAACTTTGTGACACTCCAATCGTGGTGGCTTGGCACCTCAGTTGAAAAACACTGCTCTAGCATGAGAAAATGCAAAATTGGATTCTGGTGTGACGTTGATGTAGATTGTATATTTTCTTTTTGTTTATCTGTCATTATTTTATACATAAAAATACATAAAATGTTAATATAATAATACATTAATATTATTAATAAAAATGCCTTATCAAATATATTAATTTATATATTAATAAATAAATCGACTCTCCCTCCTGGAAAAAAAAAAATGAGTTTGCACCACACGTGCTGAGTGAATTCATTTTTCGGGAGTGGGTGACGACTAATCGGAGTATGGGACAGCAAAAGTATGTCGACTTATCCAGTAGTGATTAGTTAAACGGTGTCGAGTAAACCAGAATTTTTTAACATTAATGCCTATGTAAGTCGGCCGAGACCACAGAAAACTGACTACTTAACCGATGGTGTCAACTTAAGCAGAGTCGACTGTATTAGAAAATCTTGGTCCTTTTGACATAGCTTTTAATTTTGAAAATAACCACCAAGTCACGGAGCTAAGTCGGGTTAATAGGCAGGATGATCTAATTGGGTAATTGCTTTTTTGGCCAGAAAATACCTCTCGGTGCACTGTGATTTGGTAAGTTGTCATGATGAATGATCGTGACATTGTACCACAGTTTGAGTTATTTTTTTTTTTTGTTTCGGTTTCATAATCTCTGTGATACTTCTAAATAGCATTGTTGTTTAACTGTCTGTCTCTGTTCAATAAATGCTTAGTGTGTTTCTTCAATTACACCAGCATGGTGTTATTAGCATAGTCTTAAACTGTGAGCACCACATGCGTGCCTTTTTAAGGGCACTGTGAACTTTTGGATTTCCTTTTGATACTTTTTCATGGCATCTTTTTGCCATATGCCACTTGCAACAGTTGTAATGTTTCAGTAGCACATTTGCTGAATTTCACACAAAATTAATATTAATACATTGCTCTAAACCAGGGCTGCTTAAACTTTTTTATTCACGACCCCATTTATGATTGATTTTTTGTGTGACCCAAAAAAAATATAAAATAAAGATATATAAATATTTTGTGATGATTTATTGATTAGGTAACAATATATATACATATGAAAAAAAATATAGTTTTAGAATTTGTTTAAAAACATACAAAAATATAAAATTAAAAATTGCACAAACAGTTGTAAAATTGTATTTATTATAATTACAAAAATTATATACTCTATTTTTCATTAAAACTGCATTTTTTCCAATAACATAAAGCTGAAAAAGTAATTTCACATAAATATGTGGTGTTGAATGGCAGAAGAACATTTTCAAACTCTCACAAATTATTTTCAATATTTTGCATTAAAATCTCTTGACCCCAAGATTTCGCTAAGCGACCCCAAATGGGGTCACGACCCATAGTTTAAGAAGCCCTGCTCTAAACTTCTATCAACCATTTTTATGCCAACAAGTACATGCAGATAACTATAAACTTCTGAATAGCTAATTAACAACTAGTTCTATCGGCTTGAAATTTACGTCCATACTAGTTCAAACACTTTTCAACATGAATGCACGTGTCATTTCTACATAATTGTCACAGGTGACACTGTGCGGCCATTTCAGAAATTAAATTGTCACTCCTTGTAAATAAAATTTTTTGACTAAATAAATTGTTCTTAATTACAATTAATATTATATGCATATATGTATTAGTTCATATATTAATATCTTAATCTTTTAATTTTTTCTAATTGATCAATTCTGCATATGAAAATAAGTTCTGATTGTACAGTACTTGAGGTATGTTTGTAAAGTCAAACAAGTTAAACATGAATTGGTCATAAAGAGCAAATTCCACTTTGTGAACATGCTTTCATTGGTGACATTACAAACAATGCTATAATGAAGGAAAGAGTTAATTTACTTTGTGAAGAAAATAGAGCCAAACAATATTGATGTTTCTAAATCTATTTGAGTGTTTAAATTGTGGATTAAAAGGTAAAATGGCACAAATAACTATCCATCTGAAACAATCTATGAAAAATATTTCAGATAAGACTGCACTAGCAATATTCATAAATTCAATTTTAGAAACAGCCATTTTGTTGTAAACAAATCAGTTGAAATGTCTAATGAAAGTAAGAGTAAGAATGATGTCATTCTCATTTAACTTGTTTGACTTTCCAAATTACCTTTAGTCTACATAGGTAATGTGAGTAGTGTTGCCACCCATCCCTATTTGCTAAGGACAGTTCTTTAATTGCAGTGACCTTTTGTTTTATTTAGTGACAGAATGTTGTGGCTAATATTGGTGGCTAGTGCAACCTAGTTTTCTTGCCCATATGAAGAACATAAGAGGAGAGCTTTCTTGGATTGTTGTAAGACATTCCTTGGAAACTTATCACCTGTGGTGTATTAAACTGGTGCCTGCTGTCCCAGACTTACTTTTTAAATTCCCCCAAATGCATTATCATAGCCCCTACTTCAGAAAACCAAAAGCTGGTAACTTTGTGCTGATAGAACTGAATTCAAACCTATTGTCATAGAAGACAAAGAAGAAACATGAGAAAATGCAGATACCCAATTTTTATTGGACATTGCAATTGTCAGAAAATGAGCAAGAAATCAAAAATTCTATCTGCTGGTGGGATGATATTTGTAATTGGATTTTTGAATGTTTGTCTGGTTAAAATATGTTGACAGATTTCTGAAGCGTGCTGACCATATAATGAATGATATGATTGAATTGGTGGGATAAAGCCTTGGTCACACTATGCGATTTCCAGCCGCGCAGGCGACTGCAACAAGCGCGAGTCTTCTCGTGGTCACACGTTGTTCGTTGACGTTGCAACTCGGAACACGTGACCCTATAATAAACCAATAAAATTACAGTAGCTTGTTTTTGTCTACTTTCATGTGTTCACTGACATTTTACATTCTACTTCAGAGTATTTACGGAATCGTAACGATGGTGGACTGCACGCCGATCTCTTTCATAAGCAAGAAACGAGAAAATTCACATCCAGGAGTAGTGTTAACAAATATTGCTATAATCGCTAGCGCTTTCAATGAAACTATTTTCGTCTTCCTCAGGTGGATAAAAACAGATAAAGTCCTCTTTCGAATCAAAAAATTTTCGAAACGCAAAAACCGCTTTAGAACTTTGGAACACACTCACCGATGGAACAGAGCGAGAAGAAATTTAAATGTGCGCGCGTGGTGACGTAGCGCATGCGCTATAAATTACTGAAATGTGGAGCTAGAGGTGTTGTTTTAATCTGTTATATAAGTTAACCCACATAACAGGCAAATCAAGCGTGGGCGTGTTGCACGGATTTAGTGCAGCGGTAAGAAAGGCCTCCCAGATAAACACGACATTCCTGTTATTACAATGCCTGAGCATTTGATTGCCCTCATTTTTTGATTCGAAAGAGGATTTTATCCGTTTTTATCCACCTGAGGAAGACGAAAATAGTTTTGTCGAAAGCGCTAGTGATTATAGCGATATTCGTTAACACTTAACGCCTGGATGTGAATTTTCTCGTTTCTTGTGTATTTACGGAATTTTAGCTACTTTTCTTATTAAAGCAGTTCCTTTCCTGGAATGAATAAAAGAAAAAAGGTGATAATTTTGTTAAAGCTGGCGAGAATATATGAAGAGAAAAATAAGAGAAAACATTCATGCTGGGTTAAAACTTGGCGAAATGAAAATAACGGGCTAAACAATCTCGCTTTCACCAGCTGATGAATGAATTAAGGCTTTCGGATGCCGAAGGTTATAGGGGATATATCTGTATTAATACCTATACTTATATATAATTTAGGCAAAACGTTTTGTAGTTTGGCATATCAATTTAGAGTGGCCCATAATTCAATATCAGTCAATATCCCAGTTTTGGATGCTATTTATCAATCTTATAAAAGTGAATATTTGAGGGTAAGTGTTGTTTAGAGGAAAGCTTGAATGATTTTATTCAATTGTAATCAAACTTTTTAAATCAAATTTAACAATAACTTTTATAAATTCAGATTTGATTTATATCAAATACAGCATTTAAATGTACTGAAACTCAGTTAATACAAATGTTATAATCGAGATATGTTGACAAATATACAACACACAGTATGACGTGGCACAAAGACATTTTCTGATTGGATGCGCGTTTGCAACTGTTGCAAGTAGAACAAACTTTTTGTTTCTGGTTGCAGTCCCGCCAGTTTTCGAGAGGGATTCCTAGTTAACGGGAACAGCCATTGTGGTTGCAGTCGCCTGCGCGGCTGGAAATCGCATAGTGTGACCAAGGCTTAAGGCAGCTCAACATGGTGATCTTTTAAAGGGAGTGCCTTTTGGATGGATATTCTATGTGAAACTGGACTCTATTTAGACATTTCATGTGTGAAGAAAACCCAGAAAACCGCAACATAGTCTGTTGGTTGCGAATAAACCTGCAATCATCAATTTCATCCACTTGGTTGCTAGTGAGCTTTGCAATGAGTGGGAGACAGATGATAGAGACCAGTAGTATCACTCATTTTGCATAGTGAGCCATAAGATTATATTAATGCCATATTAGTGGTACTGTTTTTAAAAACATTCAAAGTAAATTAATTAAATGTTTTTAGTACATCAATTAAAACAATGTCAATTAATGTAGTAACATATTTTTATGGTAATGATTGTATGGACAAAATAGTTAAAATGGCAATTCAGGAAGTTTAGTAAAGACCCTCTCTTCTAATGTAAATATTACAGTGAAAGACTGAAATCAGAGAATGTTGACAAATACCAAATACGAATATCTAGTTATACAGTAGAGCATCGATTATCTGACTCAGTTGGGGACTGGGGTTGGTCGGATAACCAAAAAGTATGAAAAAATACATTATTAGTATAGTGTATTAGTATATCCCATGTAAGGGGCCGTCCATAAATTATGTAAGGACGATTTTAGTCATTCTGGACTCCCACTCACCTATATAAGAAACCGTAATATTTTCTTTGATTCCCCTCATTCCCTATCTTACGTAATATTTAGGCATAATTTTATAGAAAGATTTTAACAAAAATAAATTTTTTTAATGAAACCCTAAAAACCTTGGGTCCAAAATATGTAATTATTAATTAGTTAATTAATATGTACTCTCACTATTATTTATAAAAGACTGTGAACAAATATAAAAATTTAATAAATTTGACTGAACAATTTATTTTAAGAACTTTATTTTTTAATTATTAACAATCTTTTTATTATCATCATTAATCAACGTTATAATAATCATTTTTATATTAATTTTAATTTTCACAAAACGACGCAAAAAACATTGACGAATCGACCAGCTAGTGCACATGTAAACAGAAACTCTATACAAAATGAAACAAGAGATAATAGAAACCACATTCCGTTGCCATATTGGTTACATTTTGGCTAAGGCCAAGAAAATAAACTACATGCTGCTAAAACGTGCTCGGTGCACCGTGGGACTAAATCGTAAAGCTTATAAAACTCTATATAATGGGGCACACAACCAGTGCTACTTTACGTGGCCCATAGCTGGAGTCATGTAACTAGTAAAAATTCAGTAGCAAGTAAATTACTCTCTTCAAAGACAGTTTACCATCAGAATTTCAAAGTGCTGCAGAACTGTTTCTACTAGTGCCTCTCTGATTCTAGCAGAGCTCCTTCCTTTGCCACTATGTATTATAGAAAAGGTTCTGAAATACTTCAGAACTACAAACATCAAGGCTCAACAACAGTCTCTAATCCTATCTATGGCTGTTCAAATGCTACCAAATTGCAATTACCCTATCTCTGATCATCACCCTGTAAACAAAGTTACCCCCAGGGTACTGTACATTTGGTATCATCTGCTTCCTCCATGGATAACCATGCAGACATTAATATCAACACAGATGGGTCAAAAGTACCCTTCATGTTGGCTCAAGAATCTGTATCTTCTTCCAAACTGACATATTGCTCAAAATATGTTGAAGGTACAGATACCTCCACATATCAAGCTGAAGACAATGCTGTCTACCAAGCTGTCTATCAACATTTACAGGGATTCTCAGTCTGTCCTAAAAGCTCTATTAAATTTCAATTACAATAGCAATAAAATCACATATATCCAGCACCATATTAAAAATCTTGTAAATAAGATAACTTTTGTGTTTGTTCGTGGCCATACTGACATCCTAGGAAATGAAAAAGCCGACTTTGAGGCTAAGTCAGCTGCAAAGGACACTGACTTGGACTACACTCACATCCTTCTCTCACGCAGCAGCCTTAAAAATTATATTTATGACAACTCTATGCAAAAGTGGAATCAATAATAGTTGAGCAGTAAAACTGGTAGAATAACAAAACTTTATTTTCCTAGTGTTGAATGCAGGTTCTCATCACCACTTAGAGATTTAACGTTTGCTACTGCTCAACTACTTATTGAGTGTGTATAACCGGGCAGAAACTGCCTCTTGCTTTTGCTCTCCAGAAAACTTAGACACCATCCACCATATGATCTATTATTGCCCAATTTACGATCAAGATAGACTTATTCTGAAATCAGAAATCTTTACGCTTGGTTTTAGGTGGCCATATCCACTCGATAAGCTTGTTCAGAAGCCACTGTTTGATGCCTTTTACAATTATGTTCAAAAAATATGGAAGATAAGATTATTTATAATTTCTAGTTTTACATTTTAGTTTTCACTAAAAACCAAATACTAATTTTATGTTTACTTTGTACCATGTATACTTAGTGTTATACATTCATAGGAGTGGTGCACTTATTCAAATAAAAAAAGAGAGAGATAGAAATAGCTACATGACCTTTCTCCCAAGATAAAAAATGCGTGAGTCTGTTAGCATTATTATTCTATTACGTCACACTTGATGGCATTAGTACAACGAGCATTCTTAATAGAAACCGCCAAATTCAAAACTCCACTACTCAACGACATCAAAAAATAAGAATATTACGTAAGACGAGATCTGTTACCCCCTACCCCTGAGTAAGAAATCGTAAGAAAATCCTTGACCCCGACCCCCCCCCCCACCCCAAAATACCTTATGTAATTTATGGACGGCCCCTAATTAGCATATTAGTGTATTGCTATTAACCTACTTCGCATTGAATTTTCATCAATGTTAAGCCTAACAACATTTTTTTAAAATAATCGTTGCTATTGTATCATTAAAAATTATTTCTTTATTTTGCACAAAATAAATACAGTGCTATACTGTATATTGAAAAATATAAAACAAAAAAAAATATATATATATATATATATATATATATATATATTTGGGTTATATATTTTACATAAAGTAGGCCTATACATTAGAAAAAGAAGTCCAAAATTTTCTTTTGCTTTACAGCTGACACTTGATTTTTTTTTTTTTTTTCTACTAAATCTCGCACATTTTAAAAACAGCGATTGGATAGCATCATTAAATAAAATCAAGCCTTGTTTAAATACTGGTCTCCCTTTCATGGTCGAGCCAGTGTTGCCAGCTAAAACATGCAAAAAATTTAACAAAAATATTATTAAAGTAGCCAAGACATAGTCAAATATTGTAGTGCCACATCGCTAGCGGACATTTGAATTTGCCGACTAGAATGCAGTCGGTTAACTGGTGTGATGGATGATCAGGGGTCAGATAATGCTCTACTGTATTATTATACATTCAAACCATTGCCAATATATGTCAACAATCGCAGATCCTTTCACATGTCCTTTCAACCTCTGGTAGAGGTTGAAAGGACAAGCCAAGAATACACAGCCAGAGAAATGACAAAAATGCCAAATCCTGTGCCACGATTGAGGTCACATGGCATCTATTTGTTATACAGTGGAACTTCGGTATACAACCTTAATCCGTTCCTGATGTTTGGACTTATACCGAATAGGACATATACCAAACCAACATTTCCCATAAGAAGTAATGTAAAAATGATTAATCTGTTCTCATGTAAACAAAACTCTCTTGATATGATATATTAATGGGGTTGTAAAATAATTTAAACGCTGTTTGAGCGCACTAATAAAAAAATAAATTTTATTATAGATTTTTAAAGTTATTACAGTATATTGTATTATATTATTTAAATCATTAAATCAAATCAAATCAAACTCTCATTAATACTAATAATCTGTTTAGAAATTGATTTAACCCTTTTCGCAACGTTAGCAGATTTAGTAATGTCTTTATTTTTCACGATTGTCGATATCGTCATTCTCTGAATACAGTATGCAACAGTTAAATCTCGAACACCCATGCCACCTTCATATTTCTCAACAATCTCTTTTTTCAGTTCCATTGTGATTCTAGTCATACTAAAATACTGAACCTGTTACCGGTGTAATTTGCGTGAAAAAATCTTCTTTTCGCAAACGTTTTCGAGCTTTCTAAACAGCTCTTCTTCAGGTAGAGAAAAATTCCGACGAAACGCTTCGAAAAATGGAATGTAGATATTTAAATAAAAAACCGAATCTAAAAATAGAACGCAGATGTTTAAATAAAAAATATGAAACTCGCATATCAAACGATCATTACGGTGGTCATGCGCATTCGTGCGCTGATGTTGCTATTTATAGATCGTTGTTTATGAGGGCCTGCCACGCTATAGAAAGATTAATCTCATCCTTCTGATTTATACATGTGGTCCGATGGTTAGCCTTACAGATGGATATAGCTTCCCGCCATTTTAGTTGCTCCAGGTGGGGCGTAGTGTCGATGATGTCAGCTTTGTCGAACTCCGGTTCTATATCGGGATCAGATGCAAATGTGGTTAGGGCCGTGGTGTACCGCCCATGCTGAAGGTCTGCTTGATGCTCTTGCACTCTGGTATTTAAGGATCACTTGGTTGAGCCGATATATACAAGGCTCTCGTTACATCTGTTATCTTTCAGCGGGATAGAGTACACGCCCGGAAGCCTGCCACGAACCGGACTGCCTTTTCCATTTCTCAGGATGTCGTAGATTGTCGGGCATCTTCTATAGGCTATTTGTAATCGTTGTTTTCCAGCGATCTCAGCGTATATCGCTTTAACATATGGGTTAAAGGTGACCGGGAGGCGTGTACGTTCATCCTGGTCTTCGTGTGCACAGTGGGTGTGTATTGTGAGCTTTGATGTCGCTCAATTAGACGGTGTGTTAGACCATGGTAACCGTGCTTGACTGCTATCCTCTTGATATAATTCAATTTGGTGTTGAGGGCTTGCGTGGTGGGCGAGTGGGAAAATGCCCTTTTAATCAAAGTACTAAATGCTGCAGCTTTGTAGGTGAATGGGTCAGATGAACCCACCGGTATGTATATAGAGGCGGCATAAGGTTTACGGTATACCGACGTGACGATGGCAGATCTTTCTGCTTTAATGTTTATATCCAAGAAATAGATCAATCTAGCAATACTGAGGTCAATTTCCAGCGTTAGGCCGTAGGGATTATCGTTAACAGTTTTTACGAAATTTGAGATGTCAGGTATTGTCTTCCACATGATGAGGATGTCGTCTACATACCTCCTATAGAGTAAGATGTTCGGGAGGAACAGTGGAAGTATTTTTAGTTCAAGTTGTCTAACGAACATTTCGCATAGGTCTCCGGATACCGGGCTACCCATGGGGACTCTCCTTTTTTGTTTGTAGACTTCTCTGTCGAACGCAAAGATAGAATTATAACAGATGAGATGGGCTAATTCAATGACTTGCTGGTGTAATGCTTGTTCCTGAGTCAAATTAAGCAAAAAGTTCCTAAGGGAAGGATATAGGATATAGGATCTTCCGTAAGGATATAGTATATTTTAAAAGATATGTAGACGACATCTTTATATTATGGAAGAATAACCGTAAGATTAATGAGTTCATTGAAGGCATCAATCGTAATAACGATGGCCTAAAACTGAAATTAGAACAGAAAAGTTCCGTAACAATTCATTTTTTAGACATCAACATCCAGTTCAAGAACGGGCATTTATCTACCAGTGTTTACGTTAAACCAATGCACAGTCCGCTTTATATCCCTTCGCAATCAAATGATCCGTATCATTATAAGATGGCGGCATTCCGGGCTCTAATCCGAAGGGCCTTTCTATATTGTGATAACGTTATGGACAGAGCAAAGGAAATTAACAGAATTCTACTGGTAGCCGAAACCTTAGGATACAGGAAAAGCGCAATAACAGGAATGGTTAAAAGGTACGAGAAGAACGTAGCAAGAGGCTCTAAACAACGTCCCGCTAAGATCACTAAATTCACTTATAACAGATATGCCAAAAGCATTATGAAAGAAATTGCGAACCGCAATGAGACATCAATAATTCTGAAAAGAGCCCCGAACCTTTATAAGATTTTAAGGAATGACAAGGATAGCATTAGGAAGGAAGAAAAAGCGGGTGTGTATAGGATACCATACGAGAACGCACAGCTGGGAAATAAGAAAGATTATATCGGCGTTACGACAAGGAGTTTGAGTGCAAGACTCAAGGAGCACAAGTATAACATCAGAAAAAGCTCCAACACCACAGTACTATCCCAAATGGCTCAGACCAAAAGCTCGATAGTTAAATGGGATGAAGCGGACATTATAAAACCCGTGAGCTCCCCAACGTTGGCGAGGACCGCTGAGAAAATAGAGATTTACAAGAGCAATCTGGAAGGGGCATGTATAAATGCGAGGGACGCTGAGGGCCTTCCATCGGCCTGGAAGTATAGGGTTAAAAACTCTGCAAGGAACTCTTAATTTACATGTTTATTTTATGGTTCTATGCTTGTGTTTAGAAGTTTTTCTGAGTTTATTTTTGATTTTTATTTTGTTTTTAATTCTATACAATATTAGTTTATTATGTATCATCTTTTAATCTGTTGTTAATTTAAAGTTTAAATATTTGTATTCGTTCTTATGGAACGATACTATTCAATTTCTTAGCCTGATGATGGCCTATAGAATAGGCCGAAAACGTTTGTTTAAAATTAAACTTTCTCAGCGAAGATAAGGTGTTAGATTTTGTTTATATAATTTTTGCTGGGCACGTTTTATTTAATAATTATTGATACTGAAATGATAATATGGAGCCAGAAATTCATGAAGTTATTGAAGGTATAATTGCCCAATAAATTGATAAAGTGACATTTAAGCTAAAATCAGACATTATAAAACATATCAGTAATTAATGTATTTAGTTCTTTATTTATAGATTGTTTTAGCAATGAAAACATTTTGTGTTACACTTTATATTATTACAATCACAAATACTTAACAAATAAAATTACATCATAGTGTTATGATGTTAATTTACTCTATCCAGAAGTTTTTATATACAGTGGAACCTTGCTTAATGAGCATAGTTCATTCCAGAATCTTACTCGTGATGCAAAACACTTGTTAAGCGAAACAACTTTCCCCATAGAAATTAATGTAAAATACAATAATGCGTTCCATGCTGAAAAAATACTCAAATACCGTATTTACTTGCATATAAGACAAGGTTTTATCTATCTTTCACTGCTTCGAAAACCTAGGTCGTCTTATACGTGCGAGCAAAGGATCCTTTGCTTTTTTGCAATAATTTTTGTGAACTGTGTATAGTTCATGTTGCCATTATAGCAGAGTGCTATCGAGGCCAAGGTGAATGTCACTTTTAAAGACATGATCCGAAAATAGCTGGTCACTTAGCAATGATTATAAATGTAGTTATTTCATTTCATATTTGTTAAATTGATGTTTTTAATGAATATTTGTACATTCTGAATCATTAAAAATAAACTTTTTCCTGCCACTTGCATTATAATGTTTGGTTTTGTTACATGGGTATCAGGTGCATGGAAAAGAATATTCAAAAGCTGATAGCAGTCATTCAGGAAATACTGCATTTTAAATTCACTCGACGGATCAGAGGTTGATGCTTTGTGGAGTAAGAGTGAAAAAGATGAGAATTGTAACAAAGCTTTGGAGGGCGAGTTCAAGTAATATCGTCAAGAAAACATGGTTGTTTGTCTTAATACGTGCATTTGATGATAATTTATTTTGATCTTTAAAGTCATACCTTGTCCTATGTGCGAGTAAATACAGTATTTTACGTATAACGTTTATTCAAAGAAAATTATACAATATACATTGTTAAGGAGCGTGAATCATCATCATCATTTCTTCTAGCACGGAATGAACCAACCTGGAATGCGAATTCAATTTGCAGAAAACAAAAAAATCACAGATAATAGCATGATGGAGCATGTGCACAATCTGGGACTTCCCTCTCTTCATCACTTGTTATGCAAAACTTCACTCGTTAAGCGAGTCATTTTTTTTAAAATTTGATTTGCTTGTTAAGCAAGGTTCCACTGTAGTTTAACAATGAACAAAATTTATAATTAGAAAAAATAGCATTAGATAGCCTAGTTTTTACAATTTTATATTAAAAATTATAATTTGGTGATTTTAAAGTTATAAATTTTTCTTTAATAAAGTTTCAAATACAGTATTAAACATATTCAGGCAATTTTTGTTGATCTTAAACATTTGATTTATTGTATCGTAATGAGAAATGTGTATTACATGAATAACCATCTTTGTATAGAGCAGATACAGGAGTAATAATCGGTTAGGATTTTTAGGCATTTTGACTCTTGACTCAAAATTCGTGTTTAAATAAAAGGCAAGAAAATACATATTTAGTATGTGCATATACTAATACATTCCAATATCCTGACACACTATAGATGCTTGATTGTTGCACAGAGGCATTCAGACTAAATCTTTTTACTCTTCATCTGACACACTTTTAGCAATTGCTACCAAATATTGGTATTTTTTTATCACTCCAAATTATTAGTGTCTTGTTCAGATGCCCAAGGGAGATTCTTTTTGTCCATTAAAAATCTATTATAAAATATTTGCTATAGATTGTTTATTATTCAAAATATTAAGAGAAATTGTAAGACACTGTCATAATCCTGTGTTTCTCATTATATATAAAAGGAATGGAACAATTTTTATATTTAAACCTATACAAAGTTTGTTATATACAGTAAAACCTGCGTAAAATGGAATTGCACAGTACTGAAAATTTTTTCTGGTTTAGTAGGGTTCATTTTGGACATTTTACTGTATATAGAAATAAAGTATGATTTGTGATATTGACCATTAATAAAAAATTTGGTGTAAATCAATAACAGTTCAAAATATATTTGAATCTAGTCTGAATGGCATGGATATTCAGAGTTTGTTTATTTAAACAGTTAATAAATTAATGTAATGAAATTACAGTAGAGCGTCATTTATCCAAATCAATTGGGGACTGGGGTTGTTTGGATAACTTATTTTTCAGATAACCGATTATGTACGAAAAAATATATTAACCTATCCCATGTTGAAATTTTTCTCCGTTGCGTGTCGCTTTGCATTGAATTTTCGTCGATTTTAAGCCTAACAAAAATTTTTATAGTAATAATCGTGGCTATTGTACCGTTAAAAATTATTTCTTTATTTTGTACAAACAAAATAAATATATTGAAAAATATAAAAACAAAAAAAATTATACTTTAGAAATTAATCTAGTATCAAAAATGTTCGATTTGGCACGACACAGTCCGACTGGAAAGCTTTCAGTTAACCAACGTTTCGGTTGATCGGCTTTCAGATAAACGATGCTCTACTGTGTTTGCTTTTGTGTTCGTAAGTACAGTACATGTATTACTAGATGTTTGCATTTTATTACTTATAAGTTTGAACATCAACAAACAATTATGAAATGTTTTTGTAACTAAATTCAATATTTGTAGCTTCTTTCTTAATGTGTGCTCTTACCCTGATTGCATTTTAGGTACTAGGTATTGCAATTTATAATATACACACTGACAAAAAATTAAGCATTCTGAATTGTCCAATTACTGCAAAACTTGCATACAGCTGTGTCAGGTATGTAAATGATTACAGTTGTAGTTTGATAAAAGTTGAGGTAATGTCATTGGAGTGCCATAAATTAATACCTCAGTATCTTATTAAAAATGTGTACTCTGTTCAGAATATCAGTGTACTTGTTTGGAGGTCTTTGAAAGCCAAGTATCTGAACAATGCTGTCAAAGACATTACACATGGCTGGCAAAGTTTGAGAAAGGTTTCATCATCAGGCTGAAAGAAGCAGAATGGCCATTTTGTTGAATTGTCTACCATATGGGCTGTTCTGACCTGACTGTGAGAAGGTGTTGATGTGTTGGGACAAATAACAGTGACCAGGCTCTGAATACCCAAGACAGGCCACCAAGAGAGAATTGTCTGATGCTGAGATGTGCACAGTTACAACAACATCTTTGTCCACCATCCAGAGACAAGTGAAAGCCTCTCTACAGAATCCTGTCTTTTTTTTCCATCCTGCTATTGGCAGGCAAATTAGCATGTATGGCACTGTGACATGTTCTGCTGTTAGTATTTGGCATTGTCAGCTTCATTTGCAGTGGTGTATGATAGAGAAGCATGAACTGCTGTGGATCTGCATCATATTGTTTTTAGTGAAGAATCCCAGTTGTTTGAGAATGGACAACCATTGTGTTAGTGTGGAGGATTACTGATGAATACTGATTCCACTCTTACTGTTAAGCAGTACCTTGTCTCCACTGCTAGTGTGCTGTATAGGAAGCCATCTCTTGTGACAATTCATCATATCTAGTCAGACTTAATGAAAATTTTACTTGCTATTAGCATTTCCTATTTTTTGTTTTTTTTTATCTCGTTCTTACCATAAAAATAAGGCTTTTGCTTTTTGTAATAATTATTATTATTAAAAAAAAATATTTTTCAATAAAATCTCGATTTTATTTGTTGTTTATTTGTTGAAATTTTATTGTACCCCACAATTTTAATTTTGAACTATACTCTTAAGTGTTCCCCCCTCTAATAATTCATTTTTAAACAAATATTTTTTTAATAGAGAAATTTCTCATAATTTAACAAAATTACTCCTTTTAAGCTTTTATTATTATTTAAATCTTGTCTTGTAGTATAATTCAAAATTATTGGACTTTCTTTTTGATTACCTTAACCTCCTGAATGCTAGAAAAGTTGTACAAGAGTCCTTGCCAGCTTTTTGCATTAAATGTTAAAATAGAATCATTTTAAACTTTTAGGAATATTTTTGAATGATAAATTTTTATTATCATTTTTATTTTTTAGCTGGAACCATATATGGATGAAACTTTTCTGAAGCAAGCTTTTACATTAATGGGAGAGAATCTTGTCCATGCTAAAGTCATAAAGAACAGATACACTGGGTATGTTGTCGTTTTAATTGTAAAGAAAAACTTGAAAATTTTCCAGTTATCAGATAAAGACTTAAAATTCTGTAAAATAATTTTATTAAATTTTTCAATAACATTGAAAAATGTTTTTTGACATTAGCCAAATTCAAGCACAATTTTTTCGTTGGTCAGTTTGAATCCTTAAATAAAGCAAGAGGTGATAAGTATCAGATGTATGTCTAGTATTAATGATAGGTTTGTTGTAGATTTTTTTTAATATGATGTCATAATTTAAATAAAAGAATACATATAGTAAAAAAATTATAAGCTAAGAATATGAATTTTGATAAATTTAGATTGCCAATGGGCTATGGATTTTTGGATTTTGGTGAAGAACAGACTGCTCAGAGAGTCTTGCATCGCTGTAATGGAAAGACTATTCCAAATGCTTCTCCTGTAAGTATACATGATTATAAATTTTTTTATATTAAATATTGTTTGTTTCTTCTAGATATAAATCCAAAATGAACAGCTGTGGACTGAAAGAATGGGTTTGCTTGCTTTAATAATAGCAATAATTTGGAGTAACTTTCTGTCTCTCTAATAGGCAAACAATGGAATTACCAGATATTCTGTTATGTATGAAGTGTCTGAAGCTGTTTGAAACATAAAGGTTTTCTCTTCTGACTGATTGATAAATCCTTTATTAAATACAATTGATTCAAATGTGATGGAATGAAATTTAAATTTTGTCCACAGATAATGAAATTCTTAAATTTTTTTATTTTTTTAGCCCAAGAGATTCAAGCTGAATCATGCAAGTTATGGAAAAGAACATTTACAGCAGTGAGTATAAAAATATTTTTTTGCAGTTTCTTTTATATATAATAGTTGTGTTTTATTAGATGTTCAACTTACCTTTTTACATAAATTAATAAGTATTTATAATTTTATAGTAATACAATATTCATTTTAATACAAAATATCACATTTTAAAAAAAACTATAAAATTAACAGTTGATTTGTTTTAAATAACAAATATTTGTAACATTAGTAATAGAATTTTTATTTAACTATTATTGTTTTTATTGACGAGAGAATTTTAATTAACTTGATTAAAAGTTTAATTTGTAACTGGAAAAAATTTGCTAAAATTTGAAAACAAAAAATAATTTACGAATATCTTCTGTTCTCACAATGCAAATGTAATCTAAAATATTTGTTTTTGAGATGTTCAACTACTTCAAAAATATTGTCAGTTTTGCATATAAAATATCTTCACATAATTCTTAGAACTTTCTAAAAACAATTTTAGTAAATACTGTTATCTTAAAATTTATATGCTAATTCATTCATAGTATATTGTAAACATTACTGTACATTTTGTGCTTCAATAAAGATGAACAAGAAAATCAGGCTAATGGTTAAGATAACTAGTCTGTTTGTGCCATTTAACCAAATATGTAGAAAGAAATTAAAGTAGAAATGGAAAGTTTGATTTAATAGAAAAAAATTAATTTGAAAACTTAATTGTTTTTTGTTGCTTAGTTATTAGCATCAGTAATTTTTACATATAAGTAAAAATAATTAAGATTAGAAAAACATTTTTCTGAATTTTTGTGAAGAAATTGATTTGTGTATTATATAAATAGTAACATATTAAATAAAGTTTAAAATAAAATAACACTCACTAAACTCGATAACATTAAGTCAATACATCACCAACTACTGTGAGTAATCGAGCTAACTTTTGGATATATACAATTAAAGATTATAAATAAATTTGGCACTTGAGGTAGTATGAATAAAGTTTAAATGAAAACAGTGAAACTATATTGAAATGTTAAATGATAGTATGAAACACAATGATAAATTGTAACAAAATTTTGTTATACTGAAACATGATCAAAATACCAGAAGGTTGGAAAAGTTATTAGAAAATGAAACCTCTTGCACCTTTAGAGCAATAAATATAAAGTTTCTTGGGTTCCTGATTCAACTTGTGTCTGAGACCCCCAGAGTTGCAAGCTGATGCCTTTACTGCCACAATCGTCTGGCTATCTGTTGTCTATAAAAGTTTATCAGCACTGTCTTGAAGAAACAACTAAAATTTGAAATAGAATGATACTTATAATCTCATTGTTCTGCAGAATATCTATTGCTGAAAGAAGTCTGTAATTTTTTACTGTATTGTGTGTATAATCAAAACCTTCTCTATCAAAACTGTTGCTTCAACAAATTTAACCATTTCACAGTAATTTGAATCGGAAGGCATTCGATGTATACATTCTAATTCTACACGTTCATTCATTATATTCCTGAAGATGGCCCAGGATGGGCCGAAAACGTTAGAACAAACGTGAAAGAAATTAACTGGAAGGATTAAGGCTATATTAGAAGAAACGTTGCACAATATTCTAATATGCTGTCTGGCACGTCTTTTTCATTTTATCACAAAATAACAGGCTTTTTGTCTTCATGATTGCACTTGAAATTGTAATGTCTTTTAAATATTAATATTAAACAGTTATGATTTCCTTTTTGATAATTATATTGCAATAACAGTACACTATAAACTAATTGGCAATTACTAAAATTAATTTTTCTAGCTAAATATCAAATATTATCTATTGTATATCAGTCTTTGTTATAATGATATTCTATTCTGTATATTTTTCTGAGAGAACTTATATGCAAATATAACCAAATATTTTCATTAAATTTTATATACAAATTATGAAAGGAAATTTCTTTTTACAAGAAACTGTTAATACTACGATGTTGTAATTAAAATGTCTGAGTGAATAAAGATTGGCAATTTTTGTCAACAACAAAACACTTTATTAAATAAATTGAATAGAAAATAAATAAAAAGGTACTTACTAAAACACACAAACTTCAGAAAACAAAAAAAAGGATGAACACAGATTGCTCTGTAAGAAGTTCTGGAATGGTTCCATGCACATTCCTTCCATTTGAATAGGTTAAGATTGGGGAAGACTTTTTTTATTGGATGAAGGTCCAATCGACACAAATCTTTGTAGCAGTATATCTGACACAAATTTTTTATTCATTGAATAAAAAATTACAAAGGGTATTTTTTAAATAAGGTCTGTTTTTTAATAAGAATAAAAATATTGTAAATATTATTAAAATATTTTTATCATATTCTACATACTTTTATCTACTTTTCTACATAATTTCCATTTTTGTTCAAACATTTGTCATACCACTCAACAATTTTTTGAATTCCTATTTCAAAGAAATCTGCTGCCTCTGAAGAAACCCAATCCATGACTGCAGTTTTCACTTTTGTTGTCGTTGAATCATTGATCACCAAGGAACTCTTTTAAGTACCAAAAGAAGTGAAAATCACTGGGTGCAAGGTCTGGACTGTAAGTTGGATGATCCAGTTGTTCCCATCCAAAAGAACTGATTAGATCTTGTGTTTGTGCAGAAATATATGGCCTTGTATTGTCATAGAGCAACATCACACCGGAAGGCAGTAGGCCACGCTGCTTGTTTTGTATGGCACACCGGAGTTTTTTCAAGGTCAAACAATACGCATCAGAATTGATTGTTGTGCCTCTCAGCATAAAATCCACTAACAAAATTCCTTTCCTGTCCCAAAAGACAGTTGCCATGGTCTTTCGTGCTGAAATTGTCTGTTTGGCTTTCACTTTGGTTGGTGACAATATGTGTCGCCATTCCATTGACTGTTACTTGGACTCAGGAGTCATGTGAGACACCCAAGTCTCATCTCCTGTAATGATGTGGTCCAACAATTCATCTCCTTCCTGATCGTATCGAGTCAAAAACGATAAAGCCCAATCTTTTTATTTTGTGATCATCAGAAAGCAGTCTTGGAACCCACCGAGAACACAATTTTCGATAATTCAGTTTCTCCAAAACAATGGTATACAAAACTGATCTTGAAATCTGTGGAAATTTAATTGATAACGTCTAAATCGTGAATCGTCGGTCCTCTCGAATTTTGTTATCCACATCACGAATCAAATCTTCAGAAATCAGAGAAGGTCGGCCAGGGTGAGGCTCATTATGCACATTAACTCGCCCATCCTTGAACATTTTTACCCATTTTCGAACTTTACTGTCACTCGTAGCATTATCACTGTAAACTTCACAAATCTGATGGTTAATTTCCGCTGCTGCCAAGTTTCTTGCACTCAAGAATCGAATAACAGATTCTATCTCAGTCAGCTGGCGACTCAATTTTCTTAAACATTATATCAGGTCAGTCCAAAAGTTTGTGCACATTTTGGCAAAATTTTTAAATGGTGTAAATAAAACACAATTTAACATTTTAATCTATGATATATTTTCCTCTGCTATCTACAATATCTCGCCATCTTTCTGGTAGCTTTTTTATTCCATTGGTGTAAAAAGATTCTGGTTTTGAAGCAAAAAAACTTCTGAGTTCACTTTGTATATCCTGTTTAGAATTGAACTTTTTGCCTTGGCAAAAATTTTGTAAGGCATGAAATAACTGAAAATCACTTGGGGCAATATCCGGGGCAGCAAAAGCTCCCAATTCAGTTCGTTAATTTTTTGCAGCGTTGTTCGAGCCGTATGTGGTCTAGCGTTATGATGGTGGAACAACACTTTCTTCATATTCACCAATCGCGGGCGTTTTTTAATCAATTCTAAATTTAAACGGCAAAGTTGTTCACTGTATACATCTGCATCAATGGTTTTATTTGGTTCTAACAATTCATAATAAATGACACCATACATATCCCACCACACACTTAGCAGAACCTTTTTGGGATGTAAAGACGCCTTTGGTGTTGGAATTGCCAGCTTATCTTTGTCTGTCCACTATCTTTTTCTGGTGACGTTATCATAAATAATCCATTTTTTGTCACCTGTTACCAAACGGTCTAAAAATGGCTCTCTTTCAAAGCGTGATAGAAGGGAAATGCAGATGTAAGAACGTCGTTATCAAAATCTACAGGACGTCCTGAACGGGGTTCATCATTAATGTTGCTTTTTCCAAGTTTAAATGTTTCAAACCATTTCTGGGCACTCCTTACACTAATAGTATGTGCATTATGTACACTATTAATTTTTATTGCTGCAGATCTGTCAGTTTCACCACTCAAAAAGAAAAAATATAACACAGCACATTTATATGCGTTATCGATATTCATTTTTTTATCAGTACTGATATGCGTCTGATCTTTACGAAATTTGGTGACAAACTGACGAATACATCAGTCAAGCGATGAGAAGTTTCGACAGGTTCGGAATCTTATCGATCTGGTAATGAGTCATCGCAAATCCCATACATGCTATTAATGCACATGAACTTTTGGACTGACCTGATAAATGTCTACAGTTCAGCACACAGACAGACGATACAGCTGCAAATTGCGTCTAAACACACGCAAGCATGCTGGTAGCAGACGTGCGATCACATGTCATTCTCACTCTTGTTCACAAACAGACCTTATTTAAAAAATAGCCCTCATACTTGATTATTATGTGTTGATCATATGTATAAAATCAGTATCTGTTTTCCTCCCCACCTTAACCAAATATAAAAGCAATATATATTGTTGACTTTAGGGTTTTTTCTTCTATAAACAACAACATAAATTTGGTTTTATTTAAATTTTAATAACTACTAGAATTAAATGTTACGCTAGCCCAAATTTAATCAGAAAACACTATCCTATGATTATTTTTAAATCACTATTTGAATCAGCACAAAATAAAACCTAAAATTATATTCAATAATTGCCTATATATTTAAATGGTAAATACTAAATTCTTCTAAAATTCAGTTGTAAAAAAACTTCCATTTTACAGTATTAAACCAGTATCCAAAATTACAGAAATTACAGAAAGCATATAGAGCAACGTATATTCTTTCAATGTGTGATTTTTTTTTTCTTTTTGGAATTATTCTTTACGTAATTTGAAAAATGGCATCATTTCTCATAAAAATATTATTTAGACATTGTAGAAATTGGTCATGTAGTAGATATTTTTAATATTTCGTACTTTTGGCATTTTAATGATAACACTTTTGAAAAGACTGTTGTTTATTCTGTATTCCATAGTTTTATTTTAGTTTTATTCGATTATATAGAAATAGATAAATAGAAATGTACAGTGGAACCTCGGTATATGACCTTAATCCGTTCCTGATGTTTGGACTTATACCGAATAGGACATATACCAAACCAACCATTCCCATAAGAAGTAATGTAAAAATGATTAATCCGTTCTCATGTAAAAAAAACCCTCTTGATATATATTAATGGGGTTGTAAAATAATTTAAATGCTGTTTGAGCACATTAATAAAAAAAATAAATTTTATTATAGATTTTTAAAGTTATTACAGTATATTGTATTATATTATTTAAATCATTAAGTCAAAATCAAATCAAACTCTCCTTAATACTAATAATTAGTGATGTAACGAATATTTGGTTACTATCCGGTATTCGGTGTATTTTTCACTATTTGGCCGAATACCGAATACCTAAAAACAGAAGTAAGAAATAACGAAAACACAGTAAATTAATCATTTTGGTAACCTTTATTAATGCTGAACATTAAACTATAATTATTAAAGTTAATAAGAAATCGCATCTAACTCTAGTATTAAATTATTTCGTAATTAAATATTATTATAGCCTTTATCTAGCCCGATATCTTATGGCATTGATGGCGTGTAGGTTAGAATGTATCTGGCATTAATGTTATTGTTTAGTTAATTATGTTATATTTGTATTCGTGTATATTTTAATATTTTTTACGATATTTTAAAATGATTTACGAAACGTTTTATTGAAACTTATCGTATTTAATGAAAGAATTATTTACTATCTTCTAGAAATAGATAAATAACTAATATATAATTTATTTTATATATAAAGCAAAGAATGAGCATTTCTCATTATATGCAAAAGATAACATTTGAAATTATGTTAATTTTAAAAATATTGACAAAAACAATAGCAACAAAATATCACAAAACTTCACAAATAGAAACCCCCCAATAATATATTTGAACTGTTCCACAACTGGGGAGAAACTAGACCATATGTCTCCACTAAAGTATATCCTTAGGCTACAAATTCAGTCTACAAATACATAGTAAAAACAAAATTTTAGTGTTTAATTAAAGAGTTAAAAAGATCGATTGCAAATAAAATAACTTGGTATTTAGATGTAAGTTACAACTTACATCTAAATACCAACAACTGCTGAATCATATCAGGCTATTTACAGCTATTACATAAATTATAAACCAATTTGGCACTAGAGGTAGATGTTAGGCTCCATTTCATATTAACTTCATAATTATAATTTAATATAATTTAATTTATTAATTAATTTAAATAATTTAGATCTACTGGAAGAAAAAATCGTAGTGACAGCGGGCCAATAGAGAGCAGGGTGCGCGATCCTTGCCATAATGCGGTTTGCGCGCCAATTTTCGCACGTGTGTTAATCGAGCCGAATAGTTTGGCCGAATATTCAGCCACACTCCTGGCCAAGTATTTGGCTGAGGCCGAATATACTATTTGTTACATCACTACTAATAATCTGTTTAGAAATTGATTAAACCCCTTTTGCAACGTTAGCAGATTTAATAATGTCTTTATTTTTCACAATTGTCAATATCGTCATTCTCGGAATATGGTATGCAACAGTTAAATCTCGAACATCCATGCCACCTTCATATTTCTCAACAATCTCTTTTTTTAGTTCCATTGTGATTCTGGTCATTTTTTTTTTTTTAGTTTTCCGTTGCTTTTCATTTGCCTTTTTGCAATTCATGATTAATAAAAATAATAAAATTTTACTTACAAATTAAAATCAGAAGAAATTTAACAAAGTTATAAACCGCGGGACCGTGAACATCTAGTCTGGTCTAGTACACTGAAGGTGCTACTTGTTCATAGATGACACGTATAATTGAATTAAGTCATATACCGAGCAAAATTTGTTTCGTCCAAACAGGACGTATTCTAAAGCAGACGTATACCAAGGTTCCACTGTACATTATTATACAATCTACCTTTTTAAGATATAAATTAAATTACACAGAATTTTTTACAAAATCAGATTAGTTTAAATTAATAATTACATATTTAAATTTATTATAAGCATATATAAATTTGGTTATAGTTTTCAATATAGGTTATTTGGAAAAGTATAAGTTTAATCTTATTCTTTTTGTAATCCTCTATTAATGATTTAAATTAATAAATTTGTATAGCTTTTTTATATTTGTACTAGCTGTTACCCGCGGCTTCGCCCGCACGGATTTTGCAATTTGATAGAAATAACCCTCCCTCGGTACTTCACTAAGGTTCTCAATTATTAGTTGTTACTAATCTGGTAAAATTACTGATTTTTGTTTGTTTCAAACTATGGACTGCTAATGCACCTAAATTAAAGTTTCAAATATTATGGGATTCCGAGATACGATAAATCTGAGTTTAATTTTTCACGAAACATAAGTGACATTATCTGAAACTCCCTAAATTTAAATAAATTATAAAATGTAAAAATACGGAGCATTCACAAACATTAAAACCTTTTGTCGTTGCCTTTTTCATTTCGTCGTTGCACACCATCAGTAGTCCATCAAAAATTACGGAGACAACCATCCCTTTTAGGCTACTGCCTCCTCTACAAACATGCAAACATGGTAAAATGTCCTCTAGTGTTTTGCCGCTATCACAATAATTTTTTAAAAATTAACAAATGTAAAATCGTGGCTGCCGTTATTACAGACACCGTACTAATTATTTAATTTATAACAATCTAAATGTATAAAATTCTCACACGTGTGACAATCAAATGCAGGTCGTATCAACTTATACTAACATATAACTATCTTACAATTAAGGAAAATGGAAAAAAAGCAAAAGGGATAGGAAAGGAATAGAAATACCCGGGGTATTTCATAGTTATGTGCTCTTGGATAGAACACCACTTCAAAACTCTCCTTTCTTCGTGACCCTCTTCTTGTCGTAGACCTTTCGTCTATTCCTGACTTTATTGTTTGCCCTCAAGGTTTTCTGTCCGTAGTCTATTTTTTTCTTTCTAACTTCTTCAGCACCTCTCAGTCTCAGATCGTTTTTCTCGAGGTCTGGAGCACTCTTTTTCCCTCCCTACTTCTTCGAGGTTCTCACCAAAAGTGACTCTTTCTCTGTCCGTCTGGCCCCAGGGCCCCACACCGTTTTTTATTTTTGTGGAAAAGATAATCCTTCCCAAATGCCAAAAGGGTTATACCCTATTCACACTGTACATTTTAAGCGGGATTAATATTTAAGCAGAATTAAGTTAAGTCACATTGTCGAAAACAAGATTAACTACTCGTTCACACTAGGTAATTAAAGCGAATTATTCGCTTAGCCCTCAAGTGGGTGTACTCAATATTACATTTTAAATAAAATCAAACTTTTGCTTATTTTTCATAAATCATCATAAATTAATTTATATTTACTAATTTAAAATATAAATAACTTATTTAAAATGCATAAGACATCAGTTAGGAATTATTAACGTTTATTATCAGTGATGTCGTTGGCAGCACGATTCTCTCAATGTTTATATCACTTTAGTGATAGAACTGTGATAAGAATGGATTTTTTGACAGAAATTTATATATATATTTTTTTTTTTCGTAAACAAGAAATTTATATTATTATTTAAACTTCTTGTACCGAAGCAGCATATACATGCTAACAGAGATGAGTATCGTTTGTTCGAACATTTGTACCTGTACATTTGCTTCTGCCATTATTTTTGAACTTGTGGCGGACCTCGTGGAAAGCTTGAAGCGACTTAACCTTCTTTGAGAAAGCGATTTAAGCTGAGCCGGTTGTTGGTAGTTAAACCAGTTTAACGTTAAGTCAGTTCCGTTCATATTTCATACCTTAAGCTGGCTTAAAATGTACAGTGTGAATAGGGTATTAGACAAGAAAGTTCTAGAAGGAATTCAGAACAAAGAAACAGGAAGGAAGGCTAAGATTAATTCAAATAAAATATACAAACACAGTATACAATATCGTGGCCAACGGCCACACTATAATCAAACAAATATGTAATAAGAAATTCGAATTTAAATGGTTTGTACATTTGGAACTTAAGTTATTACTAATCAATACCCAACTCGTACCACCTTATATAAGCAGCCTTGTTTAAAAGAATCTAACTAACGTTTTCGATCGTGTTTAACGACCTTCTTCAGGTTAGAACATCGAAAAAATCGAACATAAGAACGTTTAGCAGTAACGGCCGCTCGTTTGGAACGTTTTAAGAAGAACATTTAAATAGGATGGCATGCGCCATCTCTACGTCGATGAGTATTAAATAATACGATACAGGAGAATAATGTAAAGATAGATAACAAACAGTGAACAATAATAATAAAAAATATATGCCTCGTGGGGATATTGAAAATAAAATACTAACAGAATATGGTGCGTGCTGAACATCTCATATACCGAGGGAAGGGTAGGGGCTGTGCGGAGACTGACCGGCGGGTTCAGCGTAAGCTTCTGCAAATCCGCCTTTCTGGCGTTTACGTGTCGCCTGAGCGCCAGGCCGTAGATATTTTACTAGCCTCTCGGAAGTTTATGGATTGCCCTTTCTGGCTAGCTTTGTAGATATGCCATGCCTCTGTATACCGTAGGTGCTTTATGTTACGAACTGTTTGTATTAGTCTTGCTTGGGCCCATTCGGCTTGGACTTCCTGGGGATCTGCTAGGACATAAGTCGCCAGTGCTGTGCAAGGCTGTTCGTTTCTTATGTTTCTTTGATGTTCCGCTAGCCTTTCCTTGAGTGATCTTCTGGTGGCACCAATGTAAAATAATTTATTCTGCCTCCGTGCGTCCGTAATCGGGATTTTGTAAACTCCCGGGAGGGAATTAGTGTCCGGGGGGTCTTTATCAGCTCTTAATAGTTGGTATATAGTGGGACTCCTTTTGTATATTATTCTTTTGTTTGTAGCATTTCCTATGCGTCTATATATGCCGCTCAGTGCCGCTCTATAGTCCATCAACGTAAACTCCTCTGTGTTTAGGAGGTTTCTCTTCTTAGTGTGTGTCGTGGTGAGGCTAGTGATGGCTTTGTGACTGATCCCGTGCTTCTTAGCTAGCTTCATGATGTAATTCATCTCCTTATTTTCGTCTTGGGTGCTACTGCAGTGTGTGTGTGCTCGAGCGGCGAGCGCTCTGAATGCTGCGAGTTTATACGCTGGCGGGTCGTGCGAGTTCCATGGAATGAATATCGGGTTGTAAGTGGGCTTTCTGTATACTTTAGTGTGGAAAACTCCTTGGCTATCCAGCTGTATAGGTAAATCTAGGAAATGTATAAATTTATCATTTTCTTGTTCGAGTTCGATCTCGAGGCCGAATTTGTTTTCGTTTATGTCCGTTATGAATTGGAG
Organism: Centruroides vittatus; assembly: GCF_030686945.1. NCBI lineage: Eukaryota > Metazoa > Arthropoda > Arachnida > Scorpiones > Buthidae > Centruroides > Centruroides vittatus. The sequence goes on from NW_027122580.1 coordinate 340,050, forward strand.
TATGTTGGGTTTTACTTTCCAGAAAACCACTACGTCATCGACGTACCTAGCGTAAATTAGGATTTGCGAAGCATATTTAGGCAGGAGTGCATTCTCCATCGTTCTTAAGACCATCTCGCATAATGTACCTGCCAGGGGCTACCCATGGCTACACCTTTCTGTTGCGTGTAAGTGACGCCTTTAAAGCTAAAGATGGATGAGAATGTGGTTAAGTGCGTCATCTCTAGTATATGTTTTCTTTTCTTTTCTGGGGACTTGATCACGCTTAGGAGGAAGTCTCTTAGGTGGCAGAAACATGGTTCCAGCTTGACGGAGGGATATAAAGCCTTGAAGTCCAATACGGTCATATATTTAACTTCTTGCGGATTCATGCTAGCCATTCTTTGTAGGAGGTCTATGGGTTGTTTTATGCTGTACGGACTCTGGGGTAAATATTTATTAACGAAGCCGTTAACCAATCTTTCTAGTAAAATTGTGGGTGCGCTCCCTTTATCTACCACTGGCCTTAATGCCTTATCTTCTTTATGGGTTTTAGCAAATCCAAATAGCCTTGGTGTCGAGGGAGAGTGGACGACGATATTAGTCATACCCAGTTCTTTAGCAAGCGGTGTGCATACAAATCTTTTAATCCTTGCTTGCAGCTTCTCTAGTGCGCTTGGGTGGGTTGTAATACACTGCGTGTCATGTAGATACTTTATCATAAGGTCATCATAAGTGCTCCTATTCATGACCACTAAGTCTTTTGATTTGTCTGCCCTTGTTAGCACAATGTTGTTAGCTTTCAGCCACTCTTTACTTTTCTTGATATACTGCCATGTGGGGTCGTTGTCTTTTATACTATTTGCATGCTTGATTTTGAGTGCGGTTTCCCATCTGAACGTTTCTTTCTTAATCTTGCTGAGTCCTTCTAATGCTTGCTCGATTTCCGGCATGATTTTATCTAGTGTGAGTATCGGTTTCGGTGCGTATTTAGGGCCGTATTTACAAGCTTCTTTCAGGTACGTAGGAAGTGTGATATCATCCCAGCATATAATAGTGTGGTTTATCTGCTTTTTAGGGTGAGTATCTTGGTGCTTTCTTATCCATTCCATTTTATTCCCATACTTCATCTTTAGTCTGTTTTTCACTTGCGTAGCTAGGCTTACAACGCGGCCGTTAGCTTCCTTTAGGACATGCGGATCAAGCTCGTACAGTTCGTTTTCTAGTTCAATAAGCGTATTGATTAGATAAAATCTTTGGCGTCGTGTAGAGTGGATAGCTTTTCGTAGGCATATTGTTCTTAGTTTAGGGATTAAAGAGGCACATTCTGTTAGTATTTTATTTTCAATATCCCCACGAGGCATATATTTTTTATTATTATTGTTCACTGTTTGTTATCTATCTTTACATTATTCTCCTGTATCGTATTATTTAATACTCATCGACGTAGAGATGGCGCATGCCATCCTATTTAAATGTTCTTCTTAAAACGTTCCAAACGAGCGGCCGTTACTGCTAAACGTTCTTATGTTCGATTTTTTCGATGTTCTAACCTGAAGAAGGTCGTTAAACACGATCGAAAACGTTAGTTAGATTCTTTTAAACAAGGCTGCTTATATAAGGTGGTACGAGTTGGGTATTGATAAGTCACGCAGTCAAAGATGAGCTTAAGTTATTACCATCAGAAACAAAAAATTGCATCTGAAATAGTGCAGTAGAAGCCGTTCTTTTGGTTAAGCCTTAATGCTCTCCTTCTCCCTTGCGGGGAATTTCGAAAAATCGCTTCTTAGTGTGTGTTTCCATGATGTACCTTAACTGTGTACCAAATTTCACCACTTAAGGTTCAGCAGTTTGCTCTGGGCGATGATGAGTCAGTCAGTCAGGACAAGTAATTTTATATATATAAATTAATTAAGTTTTCTGAACAAAGAATAAAATTAACAATGAATATTTATTGTACCAATGATTTATTACCAAGAATTCTGTTTAGTGACACTGCATATATAATGTTATTTAGATCTTGATATCAAGATTAATGTTATTAATCAAGATTATCGATGTAGTGGATTAAAAATACGCAAAACAAAAATAATATATTATATAAATAATAAACATCTCTAAGCCCGATGAGTATATAATGAATTACCAACAATTGCCTTAAAGATCAAGCTATAACTTGGCTAATATTAATCATTTAATTAACCAAATTATAGTCTGATCTTTAACGCGTTCAGCCCTTAGCCCGAGATATCTCGGGCAAGTTGTATAGCGTTACAAAAAATGGGGTCCTTTAGGACCCCTAAAAAATTTTTTTTTTTTTTTTGATTTTTCGGATGTTTTCTAAGTCTCCAAATTTTTTGAAAAATTTTTACCCGCGCGAAAAAATTTTATTGCGAGTTTAATTAACCTTTAATGACACGCAATTAACGCTTAATGGTTTTTTTATGGGATTTTTTTATAAAACTTTATTCATCTTTCTAAAGTTCTAGTGCGTCGATTTTACTTCGGTAAAGTTATTTAAAGCTATTTTCTGATGTCAAAAACAGCATCCAATAGTTTTTTAATTTTTTTAATTAATAGATTTTATTATATATACGTTTAATTAAGTCGGGGGGGTCGGAAATTTCAATTAAAATCGTAATTTTAAAAAAATATTTAGAAATATACCGCCATCTAGTATTCACCCTACTTTTTACCCTTCTCCTCCCGAGAGTTTCATGAGAATGTCCCGCGAAAGACGACACCAGCTGTTCTCAAGGTCATCCAGCTGTGTAAACAATGACACATCGGTGTCAAGTTTCGCGCTAAGGCGAGACAAAGGAAATTATACTTTGAAGCTTTTTCTTCAAAATTAACACATTTCTATAATTTTTTTTTCGTTTTTATGTTTAACTACATTAAAATTAAAAAGTATTTAATTCGCCGGAGTCCCAAGGAGTTAAGGCAATCGTTAGTAATTCATTATAATAAATTGTTTTTCAATCCAGCATGGATTTAAAAATTAACAAAATAGAAATGACAACAGTCAAACTATTATCTGGCTGGCTTAACAAGCTAAAATACATTATGAAAAAAATATATAAACAAACTTTTTAATTGTTGCATCTCTATGGCATATGCATGAGAAACTTGAATACTATTGAAAGAATTCTAATTAATGAAAAAGAAAATAATGATAACATTAAAGGCTAAAAAATAAGGCAGTAGACTAAAAGAAACAGTTGAGATTTATGCACATGCAAATCACTAAAGTGAAAATTGATTGGTCATCATCAGAATAGATAAATGGACAAACTGTTTACTATAACATGTAAACTGGAAACCAAGAAGAAAAGGTTGTGCAAAGAAAATAACCTATAAATATAGAATGTTTTTTGGCTGCAATTTGAAAAGTGTAGACCAATAAATTCCCACTGCTGTCCATCTGTGTTTGTCTGTCTTTTCTTAATCTCGAGAAGGACGGCCGGATGGCCGAGCGGTAAAGGTGGCAGCCTACCGCTCTGGGGGACCCGGGATCGAATCCGAACGGGTCTAATAATCCCCAGGAATTTTTCGGGGGGTGGTCCGTTCGGATATGTCGGGCCCCGTCCCTCACCACCCGGTCACCCCATTGTGGGCTTGGCCGAACCCATAATGGGCCTACTAAAAGAGGCCCTCTTAGTGCCCACAGGGCGGAAAGAGTTAAAAAAAAAAAAAAAAAATCTCGAGAAGAGTTAGATAGGTGAAAGACAGGACCAGCTACAGACTATTAATTATATATACGAACTTCTGATGCAAACTGGAAGTCATGTTATTTTAGTTCAAAAATTTTCCACAGAAAAGTGTTAGGCCACGAACACACATGCGTAAAATTGTGTGGCAGAAAACTGAATCAGAAATCAGCTTTCAGTTCAGTTTCTGTTTTACGCTTTTATGCCAGAACACAAATACGTAAAAATTCTGATCGAATAGGAAACACCACTGCCACCGACAGTGCTAATTTTATTAATTTTTTCTTGTCATATATCTATTCCTTTGTACCTTCCATTTTTTCGCTTTCTCTGCTATAATATAGAAAATTTAAATTAATACACTTGTATTCCGAATTCAAATAAAGAACGTGCGTGTAATCTAAATACTAAGCCTATAAATCAATTCTACTAGACCTACCTGTTGTTTGAAATTTTGCACCTATAGCCATCCATAAACGTTGTTTAAATATAGTGGCTTTATACATGACACTGATGTGGTCGAATGGATACAATAAACTCCTCTATTTCATTTATTTTGTTTTTTTGAGACCATCACAATTGTAGGGTTAACCCTCATTGCCGCCATTGTTAGAATAAAAAGCACATGTCTACTTTGACGTCACAGAAAAGACTTCTCTTTATTGGAGGAATTTTGGTGTAAAAATTTTACGGCGTAAAAAGTAGAGACATGTTCTACTCTATTTTCAGTTCTGTTTCAGCCAAAATTTCAGAAAAATTTTTACGCTTTGTTTTACGCTAGATTTTACGCCGAATTTTACCATGTGTGTTCCTGGCCTTAAATAAATGACCAGCACTACTCTATTTTTAAAGGAAAAGTCTGATGTACAGGGGCAAGACATTACTAATTAGAGGTGGAGAGCATATATTTTAAATTAAATGGATTAAAAATTGCAGCTTATCATTATTGTGATGTCACAATAAATAATTGCTTTTTATCATTGATCTAAGTAAATTGCTTAACACCGTGTGGTTGATTTATAAAAGAATATAAAATCATTAAATGGAAAATATACATTTTTCTTAGTTTTGATCATGTGTGAAAGAGCAAAAATGTATTACTGGTTTGAAATGAATCTTGATAGTTTGCATATACTACCTAATTATGCACTGGTTTCATAAAGTCCAATTTAAAAAATAATCATAAATTCTGTTAAATAATTTATAATTCTTGAATCCAATACAACTTCTTAAGCCTTTTAAGTTTCCGGTACCCAAGACGAAAAATTAACAACCAACTAACGTTTTCTATTCTCCTTCGAGATCTTCGTCTTGGTCAGGTTTTAGATGTACCGGTATGAGGATTGTTTTTATAATTCTTGAATTACTTGTCATTCTAAATCTATTTCTTTAGATTAAGTTTACTTTTAAGTTATTCAACATACCAATTAAATGATTTGCATAGAGGATGAGAATCAATTTTTTTTTTTTTTTTTTATCAAAAAACAAAATAATCTTGTGTGTAATGTTTTTGACATTCATTGACTTATAAAAAAATTATAGCAAGAGAAGTAGATTGGCCTAGATCAAATATTTAACAATTTAAATATTGGTGCAGAAAATTCAAAATTATAATTTAGAAAGCCATTGAATGTCATATAGACTTAGATGAAACCCAAGTAGTACAGCTTATGATCATCAGTTTTATTTTAATAGTAAAAAACCATAGAGAATGTGTAGCAGTGAGTAAGACAAATGAATAATCTTTTACTAAATATTTATTATTATATAATGAAAGTTTATTGCATTTCCTGACTTTATTTAAGGTTGTGAATTTAAACATTTTTTAAAAAATTCAAAATTAAGTCAATAATTACAAACTATAACACACTTTTGGTAAACCTTTACAGAACTATCTGTTAAATAAAATTTTGAGAATTATAAGAGTAACTTCTACATTTTCCACAAGTTGTGTAGATGATTAAATTAGTGAATTAATTTTGAAACTGTGATATTTTGTGATAAATGAAAATTGGATTATAAAAATAAATGCCCTAACTAACAAAATGACATTAATCAATGTATATATTTAATTCAAAAAATACATCCATTGAAAGCATTAATTCAAAAAGAACACAAGAAGATATGTAAGAAATTTTCTGTTATGAAATCAATATTTTGATAGCTTGATAAAATTAATTGATAATTTTTGTATTTACAAGTTTTGTCATAGGTTATTGGATGATGCAAAATCCTATATGTTAAATCAAAATAAATTTGATTTTAATGCAAATTCTATGACACTTTTGATAAATGTCACAAAAACATAATTCTCTATGTAAATGAAGCAGATATCACTTTATACAGGAAATTTTTTTTTTGTTGTTGAAAGAATTGTTTAAAAATTACTGAAAATTCATTCAAATAATAAGATTTTACTTCATAATTGAAGTTATATTTTTTGTAAATAGTCTAATTTTTGAGTCTATTTTAAATTACAAAAAATTGTAAATAAGATTTTAATTGAAATTTCTAATACATTAGAATTACCTGTTAATTTGCAAAGATGTATTCCTAAAACTTTTTACATTTGATAAAACTATTGTTGACAAAAAAGATTGGAGAAAATCTGTATGAAATTTAATAAAAATATAAAAATCAGAATAAAATTGCAATTGTCATACTTTTCTGTGTAGAATCATATATATTTCTTAATGTAGAAAATTATATATATATATATATATATATATATATATATAATTCACTTTTTTTCTAATTGTTTCAAGAATGCTGCTGTAATAGATTTTTCTAAATTTTGGTAAACAGTCTGTTTCTCTCTGAATGTACCTCTAGAGAGGCATATGCCTTCCTTTAATCATAGATTTTCAGATACATACAGATACATACCTCTGTGGATCTAACTATAAAAAAAAATACATAAATGCACAGATCTTTTTCTGAGTTCTCTAACATTTTAGATAATCTATAATAACTATTTCCTCTTAAATTGGTCCTTGCTCTTCAAAAACCTTTAGACTTCTGTCACAAGACAGTTAAAAGTACTAGGATATAGTTAACTATTTCTATATGTGGAAAATTCTGATATATTTCTGACAGTAAAGTTTTCAATTTAATTTTTTTGAAGGGAATTAATATCTAATCAATGAGATGCTGGACTTCATTTGTATAGGGACATTAGTCATTAGTTATGATATTAAATTTAGCTGGGATTGGTTTGCATAACAAGCCAGTAATTACGTTGGACATAAAATTAACATTTTTAATAGTAATTTTGGAAAAATCAATGAAATACGTGTCTTTGTATTCTTCACAAAACAATAATTGTTTTCTGAAGAATATGTATTTTATTGGCATCAATTATTGGTATTTGAGGATGTATTTTTATTTGCACATTCTCTTTGTATAGTCACAAATTAAGTTAAAACTGTGTGATCATCAATACCTAGTACATGATCGTCGTTTCACCTTTCTTAATACAATAATTGAATTGTTTATTTTAGCTGATGCTAACTACGTAGTACGATCCAAAAGTTTGGGGAATTAGCATAAAATTCCTTACCTTAAAAATTTTATATTGCCGATGCACAACCACCTTCAAAGTAATCACCTTGGGTGACGATACACTTTTGCCAGTGCTCGTATAACTTCTGAAAGCACTGCTGGAAGCCATTTTTTGAAACCTCCCATAAAGCCTTCTGCAATGCTGCTCTCACCTCATCTGATGACACACAACGGCGTCCCTGCAAATGCTTTTTCATTGATGGAAACAAATAAAAATCACACGGGGCTAAGTTCGGTGAATAGGCGGGGTGTGGAAGCACATTAATTTGAGTTTTGGCGAGAAACTGTGTGACCATTTGGGACTGATGTGCAGGTGCGTTGTCATGCAGAAGGTACCAGTCTCCACTTCGCTAGATCTGTGGCCGTTTACGACTAATGGATTCCCTCAAACGACGTAAAATGTCTACATAACGTTCCTTGTTTACTGTTCTGCCTTCAGGAATAAATTCTGAATGAACGATTCCTTGAGAATCAAAAAATACCTCCATCATGACTTTCTCTTTGCTCCGGTCCTGCCGGAATTTCTTCGATCATGGTGAGGAGGGTGATTTCCATGTTGAAGAAGCACGTTTTGATTGGATATCTAATAAACAACACCACGTTTCATCACCTGTTATGATGTGGTTCAAAAAAGCTGGATCCTTATTGGCTATGTAGATTAAATCACCCGATATTCTCATTCGTTCTTCCTTTTTGTTCAGAAGTCAAAAACCAAGGGACAACGTGCCGAGACACTCGGTGCATGTTAAGATCTTTCGTTAAAATATGCTGGCAACTAGTCTTTGATAAGTGAGTAGCCTCAGCGATTTTTTCAAGGGTTAGGCGACGATCTTTGCAAACACATTGAGAGACCAACTCAACATTTTTCGCGTTTCGTGAAGTCGAAGGTCGGCCAGAGCGTTCATTGTCTGCGATGGATTCTCGGCCCTGTTTAAAACGCCGATGCCCTTCGTACACCTTCGATATCGCCATGGTGGAATCACTGTACACCTTTCTTAGCAATTTTAAAGTCTCCATAGGTGTTTTACCTAAATGCTGACAAAATTTAATGTTGCAGCGCTGTTCTTGAAACTCCATTTTTATTACGTTGCAGAACAAAGGTAACTATCTCCAGAAAAAAAGGCAGCGCTCGCGGTTTAATCAAGTGACATGGGCGAAACAGACCTGAACACGTAGGGGTGGTTTGGTAGAATCCATTTCATACGCTATAACTTCAAATACATGCTTTTGTTGTCATAGATTACTGCATTCTCCGAACTTTTGGATCGTACCACGTAATATAAACAGTGTTGATATGACCACAGAATAGTAGCATGCAATATCACTGCTGAACACTATTATTCTGCAGTCATATCAATACTTTTCTTCAATATGTTAATAGAAAAATGTTATGGTCTTACATGTTTTCAAAGTTATCTGTTCCAGTAGAAAAAAGACAAATATTTATTGAAGCACAGAATTTTACATGGTACTCCTACATTATTTGCTTATTTTATTTTTGTATATTATAAATTCAGTTTTGAAAATACATAAGTCTATGAATTTGAAGTGCAAACCTGTCATATAAAAATTTAAATTTTATTACTTTATTATAATTTTCAATTATGGTATTTAAATGATAGTGATTAATCTGATTTAAATTTTTTGTAGTATAATAAAGTAATGTTTATTTTTGAAATTAAGAAAAATATCAGTTTTTCATGGGTATTTTAATATTAATAAATTAAAAAGAGAATCTGACTGAACATGTGGTGATAAATCTTCTCTTGATGTAAATTTTTAGGTAATTGTTTGGATAAAATTTTATTTAAAATATGTATATTAATAATGTTATTCTGTTGATGATAATTTAGTAATAAATACACACTTTAAGTTATTGAAATGTTTACTATTATTATTATTATTATTTTATGATTTTAAATATTTGATTTAATTGATACCTAACTTCTACATTATAACTTGTAAATTTTAAAATTACTGTAGTTTATAAAATATTAATTTAAGTCAGATTTCAAATTGTTTTTCTAAGCAAACTAAGTTTTGAAGTATGCTTTTGTATTTAATACATAATATGCACTTGAATTATCTTAATTTGTTGATGTGGAATATCAACAAAAAACATGCAATAAAGAAAAAAGCATTTTATGACATCAGTGATTATAAAATTGTCAGTTAATCAAAACCTTTCTTGCAGATTTTATGTCAGATTGCATCTAGACCAGTGGTTCTCAACCTTTCTGAAACCATTGAACACTATTTATACACTTCTTTATTGTGTGAAGCATATTTGTCAATATATTCAAAAATTGATAAACAATTCTGTGTTTACTATTGCAATGAAGCAATAAATTAATAATCTTTATTGTATTGAATAAAATAAACATGGAATTGTCTACAAACAAAGTAATATGTTTCAGTATATTGGAATAAATTTGCAATAAAATAGTTTTCCCGTGAAGCATTTGAGCAAGTCTACAGAACACTAGTTAAGAACCACTGCTCTAGACAAATGTGGCTTACTTCATCTCCATATAGTTTTTAATTCTTTTGTCAGGACAAATAAGAATTTGTGCATGCTGTTTTTGTTAAATACTAGATCTCCTGAGAATTTCTTGTACTTGATAATCTTGACATAACCTGCCACCAGACTTTATCAAATCTAACAGCAAAACACTAGTATGCTGTGCCTATTCAGTTTTAACAGATTTTCAGATCTCAACACTACCATGTATATCTAACAAATTTAATGTGCATTTTTGAGTCCACAATTCTAATTTCTTTGGGAACAAAGGTCTTTCGACATACAATTTTGGATACTCTATACCCACGATACTCAACCTGCGGCCCGCTGAGCTTTTGTGAGTGGCCCGGACATGGCCCGTAAATAATGCAGTCAAAATATAAATTTTGAAATTTTTGTGGCAAAAATAGATTGTCACTTCACCCACACTGGTAAGTCCCTTTTATCCTTTCTGTAAAAAAATGTGCTCAAATTTTATGTTGTTCGCATCACTGTATCTGTGTGAAATGTCATACTCAAAAATGAAATATGCAAAGAACATATATATAGAAATTGGCTTACTGATTCACACCTGGATGCCGTTTTACGAGTAGCATGCAGCAGTTACAAGCCTAATTTAAATGAAATTGTGAAAAAATGTTTGCAATATCAACAGTCACACTAAATTTCTAGGGTGAGTGAGAAATTATAAGTTTTTTATTATAATCGTTATGTTGCAGCTCACGTGTAATAGCTATCATGTGTGTGGCCTGAGAAAAAAAAAAGGTTGAGTAACACTGCTCTATACACTCAAAACAAACATTTTGAAACTGACTGTTTGCTACATTTGAAATATTTGATATGTGGAATATTATTGAGAGAGAGAGTGAAATTGTTGGCATTCTAATTTTTACATCTTGTCCAAAGTTGCATTATTTTAACACTTACTGTGCTAGAAATGTAATATTATGTTTGTTAATATATCCTGTAATTTCTAGCTTCAAAATGTAACAATACGTTTTCAGCAATGAAAATACGATTTCTTTGTGTATTTTAGTATGTCTGTTAATAAATAGTCGGCACTATTTATTCAGAATTTTGAAATATCAGCAATTTTGTCCAATTACGATTGTCTGATTTTTGTCGCCATATTTTGCAAGCAAATATCGAGTTGTTTTATTTTTTTTATATATAAGTTAAGTTTAGATATGGCGCATTACCATACTAATTAATAATTGTTTGAATTCATTAATAAAAAAATCAACAAATATAGTGTTGATTATATCGATTTATCTGAAAAAAATGTCACGATTATGAATTAGGCCTAACTGAGATCGAAAAGATACAAATAAGCCACGTAACTTCATTATTATTTTAAACATGTATAGTTTATATGATATTACATACTTTCTATACTTTTTAGATATTATTATTATTACAAAAGTCAAATTCCTATATTTCTGATAGTGCTAATGCCGTCTTATGTACATTTGCTGAACCAACTCAATTATGAAAAACTGGTAGTTAGAAAAAAGTCTACTAATAATATTGATACAGTACATTATTATTATGAATAAATTCATTGGTGTACTATATATTTCATACATAAGAATATGAATTTTAAAGCTATATTGCAGCTTTTAATTTTTTTCATTGTATCTTTATCTCTAAAACGAGCCAAAATAACATTAATGCATAATACATAAAAATAAAGCCCACACACATCAAAATCGAGTATTGTACAGATAAATGTTTCCAATATCAGAAACTGTTTTTACTTTTTACCTAGCTTTAGTCAATCGTTTTTTATTTTCAGTAGAAAATATTGTAAAATTGCTTAAATCAGTCAGCACAGGTAAGGAACTAGGTCAACTGGACCAGCTTGGTAAGTGTTAAGCATTGATAAATGATGATCAAAATTTGAAATTGAAATCCTTATGGGCCAGTCCTTTTAAGACATGAATTTTAGGTAAGATTTCAATAGCAAGATAAATTATACTATTGTAATAATTATCCAATCTTTAACAAACTTTTTCATTTTCATTCTTCAGATTGTTGGTAAAAATCTGCCTTATCATTTCAAAGAATTCCCTTTTATCTCAAGAATTAACTGTTATCAGGACCATTTGAATAATTTCGGCAACTAAGGCAAGCCTAAAAACAGCATGAATGTACTGTACACCTATCCCTCGTTTTACACTGTACTTTTACACGTTTTCGCTTTTACACGGTTTAAAAAATAAACTGGCTATGATCAAAAGGAACAATTTTTAACTCTAATCTACATCTATATTCCAATCCACCTTAATTATATGTTATAGTTGATATTTAGGATACTAGGTGACAGTTTTATTTCAATCTGCCAAATAGTAACCGATATAGGGTACTTCCCCATATGCATGAAGTTGCATTCATTGCACATAGTTTTAAACCAGAAAATTTTAATTTTTCATATTCATAAGTAACAAACGATTACATTATTTTTAATTACATTTTTTACATTACATTACACAATTACATTACATTTTTATGAATCTTTCAGATTTTATTTTTTGTTCCTTTGTACTTTGTATTTAATTAATAAAAGAATATATATTTTTTTTGCCTTTCAATATTTTTGTTTGATTTATGTACCTTTAAAAAATTGAAAAAAATTCATAATTAATAAACAATGAAATTATGCGTTTTTTGCATATTATTCAATTTACACGGTTTTACATTCAAAAAGATACAAATTCGATTTATACGTTTTTCTCAGGAACCTATCTTCCGTGTAAATCGAGGTATAGGTGTACTTATATTTCTATAAACTGTGGCTCTGTTATACCTTGGTGCTGGAGGCAGTTGCTTTCCACCTCATCTATTGGCACAAACCTAACTATTATCTAGAATTACATGGTTTGATAAATATTAACCAATTCAATCTACAGATTTCTTAAAACTCTTCTTTTGAAATTAAATCTCTTAAGATAATTTGGTAGTAGTTAGGCGTTAGGTGTCATCTCTTGCTAAATTTAATAATTAGAATTTTAATTCTAATTATTAAATTCGGGCCAATTCTTTTCTTCCAGTTAGGCCTAAATTTATTTAAATTATTTAATTAAACTTTTAAATCTCTTAATAGCAACTCTTCTTGAGACGTTGTGATTGTATTTATAATGATACAGTACCTAAGACTAATTTGAATTTTATTGATCTAATTTAATATTTTAACAAATTACAGATGTACTGTACATCTTATCTCAAATGGTCAATGTTTTAAATAATTCTGAATTTACAACATCAACTTGTAAAAGCCTACATAATTCAAAAAATAGAAAAAACATCCTGCTTATGTAAATTTATATTGCTTAATATACTTTATATAATTTTCTTAATTATGGTCAAATTCTGTTTAACCTGTTCCGTGTTGGATCCGAGATAGTGAGTTCCTCCTTGAAACAATAGCTGTTAGCGTTCGAAGTACTTGTTCAGAAGGCATAGACCAGTCGACTTGGTCAGCCCCTCGGTGGAAATCCTCAGTAAGAGGACAGTTAAGTACAGTACATAGTGCCTCACGTCACCATGACGACACCCACAGGAGCAGCTACCATCTCCTTGTCCAAACTTGGACTTGAAGTGGGGAAACCTTCCTTCTTTTTAAACATTAGATGTCACACATAGCAACCAAAACAAAACTAAAATTAAATAAGTGTGTTAGTGTCAGTATTCAGGAATTTCCTAACAATATGGCATGTATTCAATATTGTGGCCTTCTGTAGTGTGATGTATGTATTTCTATTCAATTGTAATGTTCCCAGGCTTTTGTGTAGTGTATGTGGTATCACACCTGTACAGGAGAGAACAACAGATACGATAAGCGCACTATCCATTCTCCACAGATGCCTTATTTCCTGGGTGAATTCTGTGTACTTGCTGATTTTTCCAGTGAATGTGTTTTGTAGATTGTGAGTGTTTGGAATGGCTATGTCTATAATGTATGTGATTTTATTGTGTTTGTCAATGAGTGTGATGTCTGGTCTGTTGTGGTAAATTGTTTTATCTGTGATTATGGCTCTGTCATAGTACATTTTGTGCATGTTTTCCAATACTGTCTGTGGAATATACTTGTAGTATGGTTTGTGGATGTCTAATAATTTTTGTTTTTTTGCAAGCTCTTGGTGTATTATATTTGCTCTACTTGATTATGTCTGTGTAAATAATCTGTCTGTGCCAAAAGCTTGCAACCAGAAGTGATGTGTTGTATAGTTTCTGGCATGATGTGACATTTTCTGCATGTGTCATTTGTGAGTGTTGCATCTTTGAGTATGTGTTTTCTGTAGTTTTTAGTATTTATGACCTGATCCTGTATGGCAATCATGAATCCTTCCGTCTCCCCAAAGAGACATCCCCGAGCTAACCAGCTGTTTGACGCAGTTTTGTCAACAAAATCCTGGGCCAGGTCGTAAGGATGTCTGTCACGGAGTGCCTTTTGAGCCCACGATTGCTTAACGGTGTCTATGCTTTTTATATGTTGTGTCGTGTCCATGTGTTGTGAGTGTAAATTTAATGGTGCGTTATTCAAGTCTGCTAGAGTTACTGCTTTATGTAACTGTGATGTTTCTTGTTTTTTGTAGAAAAACTCTCGCAGTGACTGTATTTGTTTGTAGTGAAGGTTAACTATGTCAATCAGGCCACGTCTGCCATCTTTACCTGGAAGGATTAATCTTTCTATGGTGGATTTACGATGATGTTTATGCATAGTGTTGTTGTTGTTTTCCTTTTGGAGTTGCTTGAGGTCTGTGTGAGTCCAATGTGTAATTCCAAAAGAATATGTGAGTACTGGGATGACATATGTGTTTATTGCTGTAACTGTGTGTTTTGCATTTAACTGTGTTCTGAAAATAGCATTTAACCTACTTTGGTATTCTTTAATTAATCTTTGCTTTATTTGTGTATGTTTTGTTAGTTTGGCCTGTTGGAATCCTAAATATTTGTAGAACTCGCCCTCTTCCATGGATTCAATAACATCCCCATTTCAAGTGCAAAACCTTCTTTCTTCAGGATTCCTTTTTCTATGTGAAGTGTTTTGCATTTGTCTAGGCCAAACTCCATTTGTATGTCCTTGGTGTATGAATGTGTTATTTGTAGGAGTTGATGAAGTTGTTTTTGTGTGGATGCATAAAGTTTTATGTCATCCATGTACAGTGTCGAATGCTTTTCTGTAGTCTATATAAGCCTTGTGTGTTGTTTGTGTGCTTGCCATAGAATGACTGAATCTATGAGTAACTGTTCTTTGCATCCTCTGTGATTTCTATGGCAACCTTTTTGTTGTTCCATGAGAATGTCGTGTTCTTCAATGTGTTTGTATATTTTGTTTGCAATACAAGATGTCAATAATTTGTACAGTGTTGGAAGACATGTAATTGGTCTGTATTGTGTGGAGTCTGTGGTATTGTTTTTAGGTTTCATGTAGGTGATGCCCTGAATAAGAAATTTTGGCATGTCTTGTGGATTGATGATGATGTGTGTTAGATGTTTAGCTAGTTCCTGGTGCAGTGATGTAAATTTTTTGTACCAGAAATTGTGAATGTTGTCTACACCAGGTGTCTTCCAGTTGTGTGTTCTGTTACCAGTGTAGCGGATATTGTGTACGTTTATTTCAGCACAGGGCATAGTTGGTATGTTATGCAAGTTTTTGTTCTCCTCTTCGATCCAGCCTGCATCAGCATTGTGCATGGCAGCACTGGACCAAAGAGAAGACCAATAAGTTGTGAGTTCTTCTTCTGTTGGTGTGCTACTGTGCTGTATATCAGTGTTTGTTTTGGTACTGATTTGTCTGCAGAAGAGTTTTTCATTGTTTGTGAATAATTTATTTTGTTGTTCGGTAAAATTACTGGGCTCTCCCACCACAACCAGGTAGTGACCACGGGAGCATTTATTATTGTTGTTATTATTTTCTAAAACGTAATTTTTGTTAGTCTCATATAACAAACTCCAAGTAATTTGCCTCTGCTCTGCCAAGTGGAACTAGAGACTGTCTTAACCATAGGCCTGGTCTGATACCCAGCAGATACTGGGTGTCTTGGACTCTTTTAAGTCCAACCTGAGATAAATGCTCGGGCTCAGGTTCCGGTGTAACTCAAGAGGGACCACCAACCATCCTTGCCTTCCTCACTCTCAAGTCCAACCTCTAACATGGACATATGTTTTTGGTGCAGCCTGTACTACACATTGAGTTCTCTACCAATGAGAGACCAGCTCTTAGTAACAGTCAGCAAGGTCCCCTCCCCTAAAAAAGGGGACCCTGCCCCCTGAGCTTATAGGTTGAAGAAACCTATCACTTTTTCCATCAACTCCTTTAGTTTCTTTAAGTTTCCTTTACTAGCTCCTAGCGTCCAAATTATGTAATTAAGCCAAACTTTTAAAAAACATTCTATTTTAAGAGCTGTTTGTTTGACATTGTTGATGCCTGGGGATGTCTATTACACGTAAACAGAAAAATTTTTTATGAACATTTTCATCTTTGAGTTATGAGCTGGTGATGGTTTATTTGGTGGGTGGTATAGCTGCTAATGTTTGAAGTACTTTATCAGAAGGCATAGACCAGTCAATTTGGTCAGCCCCTTGGTGGAAATCCTCAGTAAGAGGACAGTCAAGTACATTGTGCCTTGCCTCACCAGGAGGACACTCACAGGAGCAGCTACCACCTTCCATGTCCAGTCAGTATTTGCATTGTAAGCCAATAACATCACACTGGAGTATTGCGAACTTCAGGCATGAAGGCATAGGTTGACCTACCTACTGTACTTTGAGTCCAGCGCTCTTGCCAGTATGTTATTGATCGTTGCAGTAGAGTGAGTACCTTTATGTATGTGGTTGAGGGTTCAACCATCCTTGTTACAAATGGGCCCCTGCCTTGGCCAGTTGGTCAGCACACAACTTGCCCGGGATCCCAATGTGGTCTTGGTCTCGGAACCACCTCAGTACCCTACCTCTGATCTCCTGTGCCAACTCATCACTCGGGGCCTGAAGCAATGACTGGCTATCTGAGTAAACTGTGACCAGCTCTGGACCCGGATGTTGTAGGATCCACTGGGACATCCCTTCCAGGGCCACCTGTTCTGCCTGGAACACGGACGCTTCTTTGTTCAGTCTGATTGACAATATACTTGCACTCTATCAGAAAAGACACAGTACACAGCACGTACTAAGCTACTGTCTTTAGAGCCATCAGTGTATATTTCAACACCATTGCCTGTCAGTTGCCCGACATCCCAGTCTCGTCCTATCGTATAAGCAGGATGGACTCTTAGTACTGTACATCCAGTGGTGATATTCAGCGGGTTCGCACAGGTTCGGCTGAACCCGTTGTTAAAATTTTCAGTTTTCTGAACCTTGTTAAACACACGGAACATTTCTCAGTGGTTTTGTTTTTTTTTTTTTTTTTTTTTTTTTTTAATATATTAATATATACGTATTATACTCTGTAATACTACTAAACTGGAGCCTTATACCCCGTTCGCACTGAGCATTTCAATCTAGATTGTGACCAAGGTTGGGGACTATGTCTTGGTGCGATCTCTCTCGACCGAAACAAGGTTTAATCGTAATCAATTCAAGAAAGTTCTTGAAACTAGATCTAGTCATAAGAGAGATTCCACAATCCCACGCGTGTGAGATAATACAACATGGCTGTGGAAGACGTGTCGGGCTATGGACAGCGAAATAAAAAGGATATTGTTGTATTTCAAGAGATGATGACATCTGTCTATTATCAGCAGTGCCATTCAGGGGTGAAAATTTTCTCTGCCTAAAAAAAAGGTCGACAGCACTAATATACTATTGTTACCTGGTCTTCGCCCAGGGCTCGTTACGTTCCAAATACGCCACTGATTATTAGATATATCAAAAGAAAGGGTATTGTATTTACTTCTAGCCAAAACTTCCATTTCGTTTGTCGGTGATTGTCAGGGAAAAACAGGGAAAAATTTTCTGCTAGCGAACCCTTTGTTAACTATTTCGAATATCACCACTGGGTACGTCTGATTACAATGCTTAGCCTCTATACTTTCCACTGTTGGCCTGTAGAAGGCTGCCTCTTGGCTGACTACCAGAGGCAATGGCAGCAGCCTGGCCAAGATCCCGGCCACCTCCATAGACACAGTTCTGTACATTTTCATTACCTGCAGGGCAGCAGGTCTTTGAATCGTAAACAGTGTCCTCCTGCTCATTTTGATGGTGGAATCCTTCCACCATACATCATAACAGGCATAACAGATAACACGTTCTACATTCATCTTATAGATGGCTCGAATCACTTCTCTGCTAAGACTAGTCCTAGCCTAGCTAGTCTTGATAGTACTTCTATCTTGAGGTTTGTCCTTTCTCGAACAGCCCCATCTGAGGGCTGTCCTTTCAAAATCAAAACATACACCTGCAATTTTACAACGATACTGTACTGTTTATACTTCTGATAAATAGCACCGAGTTCAGCATTAACGTAAATTCTTCTTTTTACTGCAAGCACTTTCAACGAAATTACGTTTGTTGTCTTCAGGCGAATAAAGAAAGAACAAATTTGAAAGTGGCACGTGCCAAACGTTTCAAACTGATAACGGAAAATTTTCGTTGGCGAATTTTAAAAAAATAATATATTCTTTTAGCGTTCGGTAACTTCGCCGGTTCGAAGGAGATTTTAAATCGGCGCGACTGATGGCGCATGTGCCGAAAAGCACACGCGCTAAATGTGCGACTGTCAGCGTGTTTGGGTGTCGGTGCGGCTGATGGCGCATGCGCTGAAACAGTGCTATCTATCAGAAGTATATACAACTTTGGTGTGAGTTTACTTTTATATTTTTTCTACTGTACTGTTATTTTATGTCTGTAAAACCAACTAACAAATATATTGTATTATAATACCTGATTATGCATTTGTGACATCAGGTCATGTAACTTTGTTACATTAATAAATCTGAATGAATGATAACACCAAGGTTCACCCTTCAGATGGGGTTTCCCTGGATTCAGTATATTGGTCAGCGAGCCAGGTTAATGCTCGTCTTCAGCAGCAACCATGTTTGGTCACTGCTCGTTGCTTCTAGAGTACACCAGGAGCATGTGCTCCATGGTCAGTACCTTCTTTGGTTTAGCAACAACCTGTGGCCCCTCTTGGTTTTGCTTGGAGGCCAGGCAGGATGCGACAATCACATAGCACACACAACTTGTCACAGTTGCTTTATCTTTCTCAACAGCTGATGAAAGCATATTGGGTGGTTGTCAGCCACCCACGACCTCTCTCAAGGTCCTGTTCTCAGCCTGGAGGGAGGCAATCTTGACCTGGATGTTCAGAATAGCTGCAACCTTGCTAAAAAGGTTGTAAGTTACTGCGCAGGTGGCTTTCTGACACCAGCTGTCAGTTTTTGCAAGGAGCTTTGTCAGTTCATCATGCATGCCATCCAATGCAGCCTGTCTATTTTTGACCTTCTCAAGTTCCTCCCATGTCACCACAGGTGCCAACAACAGTGTTTTAGCAGCTGCTGGACTTTTCTTCCCTGCTGCTGCTGCGGTTGGACCTTTCTTCTGTTTCAGCCCACCCTTGTTTTTGGTAGAGGGTTTTCCCTCTGCTATGGTTACAGCTTTGGTGTTCCCTCTTAGGCTCATCGCCTTCAGGTTCCACCACTTTAGCTTTGGCTGCTTTGCCTTCACCTGGTGCAGCTGTTCGCAAGAGTGGCCCTCCACTCACTCTCCTCACTAGAGGAGGTGGTATTAAAGACATTCCCAGACTCTGTGCCAGTATTCAAATTGGAACTGCCAGCCTCGATGGGGATTGATACCTTCACAATTTCCCTTCGCACAATTAAGCTCAAAGTAGTCCCCACCATAGAGGCCCAAATCCCCAACACCAAGTATATAGTATGAATATTATATATGATTCGTACACTATGGCATCTGTTTACCCAGCACTCTTGGACTCTTGATTCTGGTCATTGGCTGGCTTATGCTTCTGCAAGACCCACCCTTTCAGTGGTTTGTTATTGACTGTACTTTCCACTGTCCCTCTCTCTTTTTCCGGGTTCGAAGTAGCCTTCAGATTTCCGACAACAATTCGCGCATCAGTTGCACTCGACGCACTCTTAATGCATTTGCACTTTTCACTCATTTGTCACCATAAAGAAAATTAAATAAAAGAGACGGGTTTGTATGATCCTAACCTATCACAGTTGCCCAGAATCCTTTCAGGGATCAGAGTATGCGTTTAAGAGTTTCCCCACAAGTGGTTCAACCCACCTCACAGCTACCCATTTAAATGGCCACTTACCCAAGGTCACCCCAGTCCAGCTGGTTGCTTGGCTTGGGCCACCCCATCATCCCTACTAGGAAACGTTTCTGCTTCCAATTCTCCAGGACCATATGCTGCCATCCAATGCATTGTCAAGCCTTTAAGTACCACTCCCCCAAAGCATAGCGGAAGTTGGCCCTATGCCAAGGAGCGGCTCTGCTGACTGCACGTCACAGTAGATATCAGTTAGCAGGATCCTGTAATCCACTACAGGCGCTATCCCCCTGCCACTGGCAAGGCTTTGGCAATGGGAGTACGACTCCTTGCCCCATTGGCTTTGATATGCACGCCAGCACTGGGTGTGCGAAGCCTAGTCTTCCTCTTGGGAAACTGATTCTCCTTTACTGGACAGAAGGAGCTTTACGTGGTCTGTGTTACAATAGGCTGAGGCAGTACTGACTGTATTTACCTGCCTTTGCGTTCAAAAACATTGACCCCATGCCACTGGGGTGGATGCAGGAGTTTGCTTTGTGTGTGTCGGATTCCAGAGGGTAAGGATTTTCAGATTCATGGCCTCCAGTCTGTACCGATGTGGAAATTGAAGTTTCGGCATCCTGTATGGCTAATCAGGGACTTTACTCACTAGCCCAGGGTATAGTGTTCATCTCGATATAAGCAGATACTTTAACCTAATTTAAAGTTTATTTTGTATATTAGTACTTTTTTATATATTAACAGGACTTATTATACTGGAAACTATGGATGCAGATATTTAGTCTTACAGATCAGAAATAATGTTTTTTTATTTAGTTCACCTAGCGTAATGTTTATGGCTTCTATTTTACATTTCTGTAAATACCATATTTCTGTTTTTAAATTTGTTATTTCATCAGCTGTATTCCCCATTCTCTACATTTTCCAATTTTCCAGAAATAAATCCTGTTAATATATAAAAAAAGTACTAGTATACAAAATAAATTTTAAATTACGATAGAAAGGACACAAAGGCTTAATAATTATATTTTAACCATCGTGAGTAGGGGTCTTGGGACCGTTCCACCAAAACAGAGAGCCCCTACCATGTTTCAGCAGTGTCCTTGTTGAGTGCCACCACACCACAGGCTGGCAAGTGCCTACACTTCCATCGGCAGGCCTACCAATTTGCATCAGACAAGTCCAAATGACTACACTCCACTTATTTCATTCAAAGACAAGACCTCCCTGTAAATCCCATTAATTACAGCTACAGCGATCATCATCTGGCTTTGGACTTACTGAGGGACCATTTTGGCTCTCTTATTGTCGGGACCAGAGCAGATAACCAGTGTGCCTCAACTGCACCAGTCTCTCTTCTGTATTGATGAGAGTCTGTGTGCCTCTATGCAAAATTGCAGCTCTGGTTGCCATCCACCTGAACAAGGATAGGTTCCAGTTTAGGGAGACGTTAGAAACTCTGATGGTGGCCATGGATAGGAACATGGCACACGGACAACAAGCTTCATTAAGGCCTGGTACATACCTAAAGCCCATGATACTCTGACAGCTCTGGAACTTCAGGCCCAAGTCTAAAGACTCCATCAATGGCTGAGACCAAGGTGGGAACTTCAGATCCTCTATACTTGCCGCTAGCCCCCACCACGTCCACGCCAGTTCACTACTTGGGAGGAATTTTCATTAGGCTTAAATTAGAAAAAAAAATTCAGTGTGAAGTGACACACATTCGAGAAAAATTTAAACATACGGCAGGTTAATGTGGTTCTTCATTGCACATTTTTTTGCAATTTTACATTACAAATTTTCTGCAGGGTACTTTCTGTGTTATAGAACATTTTAGTTATATGTTCTACATTTATACAATCTCTCACTTTGAAATGGAAAAATTTAAAGCAATTATCAATATTAGAAAAGTGAAAAAGCAAATTATGTATTCAGTTTGGGTTAGTTCTGATAGTAAATCTCTAGCAAATGGAAAAGCAGAGTGACATGTGACACTGTTTCTGAAAATTTTCACTTTGCATATTTTGTAGTGTAAACCAATTTCACTAAGCAAATAAAAATTCCCCACTAGTTTTTTATTTTTTTATTTTTATTTTTCACTATTTGCTGTCAGTATGAGTAACCTTTAGAGTGACTCTCTATTGTTTCACTTCATTCACTTAGTGGTGACTAGTTCATTAAAAAACAAGAACAGAAGTTTTACCAAGTTTTTAAAAGTACAGAACTTAATTTCACATGGAGTTTACTTTTTTTTAAGTTTTCTTCAAATGTATTATACATGTAGTAAATTGAGACTATTTGTTAAGAATTACACACAATTCAGTTATATAATGTTAATTTGTGTTGTGCTATACTTTTTTGATGACTACATTCACTCATAAAACAGATACATGCTCAGCAAATAATTAATTCAATTTACCACACTGCACCTTTTGTGTTGTCGAGAGAGTTTTTTCGATAAAACTTTCAAGGCAACACAAAAGGTGCAGTGTGGTGAATTGAATTATATTCACTCTGCAAGAAATTCAAAAGTAGCTTCACTTGTATATTTTTCTCACTTTTCTTGAAAAACGTGTAAATGGGGTTTGGCCTTACTGAGTTTTGTTTTAATATATTGTTGTAAATAAAAATGCCATTTTCACATTGCCAGTGTTAATAATGCACATTGTTCTACTTTTATTATTACCCCACTAGATTGTGTTTTTGTTGAATAATTTTAGACATCAAATATAGTTGCATGAAGAAATACACAGTTGGTCCAGTATCGATCAGTGCATTTTTCTAATGAGAGGAATATTCACTGTTCTAACAATTCCAAATCGAGTATCCAAATCCAACAAACAATATTGTTTATTGGATTTGGAATTTTAGTCTGTTGGATACTACCATAGCCCAGAGAAAGAAATGTAATGCATGCTGTAACAGCATCAAGTATTACTGGTAGATAATAGTAACATGCAGCCTAGTAGATATATCCAGTGAAAACCTAAGAAATTTTGCTGGATAGTTACAACAGTGTGTTAAGTCTTCCACAGAAATTTTTAAGATAATAAACAGTAAATTCATTGAAGTTAATGGCTGTTGCTAGAGGCAAAACTGAAGGTGGGGTGGATTAACTGACACAGTACAATACTGACCTGAGCAATTTTTATTAATTTTGTCTAAAATTTGAAAATTGATTTTTTTTAAATAAAAAGTAATTACCTATAACAAGCAATTAATTCTTTTCAAAACAAACATGACTGTATTGATTTTTTTTGTTTCTGAACTGATAATCAATAGGAATCAATCTATAACATATTTGATGTTTTAGTAAATGACAGATGATTTTTGACAAACACCTTGTATGGCTATATTGGATGCAATTTCATAAATATAAAATTTATTAAGATAAATCAAAGTTTTTTTGTGAGTTGGCAAGAGAATGAAAATGAATTAGATAAAAAAAATTTTGTTAGAAAAGCATGTACTACAATAAATTTCCAAATAAAATAAGCAATTCAATATATAAATTTATTAGAACAAAAATAGATGTATATTTTTGTTTTAATAGCAAATTTTAAAATTTAAAGATTCAGTACATGGCTTCTTCTTGAGTATCTAAAATCTTGTGATGATAATGTGTTGCAGTTTGGCCATTATGGATATACAGTAACTCTCATGAGCTCTATGTGCAGCTCTTCTAGACTCTTATTGCAATTTCCTTATACTTACACAATTTCTTTTTATAAACTTGGTACAGTACCTCCTACTTACACATAGTCAGAAAACTAATAAAAAACTATCACATAGTGTAATATACAGAGGGATTGTAAATGTAACTCACAATTTAATCTTTAATAGGCAACTGAAAGCTTAAAGCACCAGTAAAGTAACAATGATATTTACTATAGTATAGTAACTGTAACTATGGTATTTTAAGTGTATATAAGGTGTTCTCATATTTCTGATACAATGTGTGGCTTTTATTGTGATAATGTTTGGCCATCCTTGCTTTTATACTGTTGAAATTCTAAAATCATGTTTGATAATGATTTACTAATAGCAACTTGTGTTTTTACTTCACTTTGGTAACACATTCAAAGTAGTAGTAATAGTAGTAATCCATTTGGGAATGTTTTAAATGTTTTTTCATAAACTGGTTGACATCACATAATTGATCAACATTTGTTTCCAAAATATGATAAAGGCACAAGATGTAACAAATATCTTTTTTAGAAAGTAATTCATAAGAATTCATAGTTTTTGGACATTCTATATATGAATGTTTGTTCATTCAAATAATTTTAAAATTTGAGTGTTTTAAGAATTTACTATAACAGTTGAAAGTAACTATTTCAATGATTTTTTTACACAATTCATTTTATTAATACATCACAATATTATTTTTTACTAATTTTTTTCCATTTGAGAAGATAGAAAAATAAATTTAATTTTATTATTTCAAAATAATAACTCAGGCATAATGAAATGAATGGTGACTAGAATGATTTTTTATTAATTCAAATTTTATTATTTTTGTAGAAGAAAAATCTCCTGATTTAACACAAATTAACTTTCTTATTCAAAATTAATATTTATTTCAGGTATCAAGAAGAAATTCTGAAGCAATTTTGTTTTCTATATAAAAGAACTAAAAATGTAAAATCATATAATAAAGTTACAGTGAATTTTTAAAAAATTCTTTGCTCATATGATTTCATTTTTTTTTTATCACAGTTAGTTGTTGCTGTATTAAGGTAGGTTTTTTTCTAGTTGATGTATTAAAATGTATCTTGTACTGATATGAGAGATTTTTTTTCCATCCGCACAACTTTGTACATTTAAAAAAATGCAGTTATAATTAAATTAAGAATAATAATAAATTCTAAAATATATCTCGTTGTTGTCAAGTTAAGTTGAAGATCTGTTTTTTTAATTTAGTTTTAAAAAAATTAAGCATTTACAGAAATGAAATTTATGTAAATCTTGATACTTTGCAAATTAATAACAAGATAATTTACACTGACAATTAAAGAACAATTGCTATAAAATGAAGGTTACATAAAGAATTTGCTTTAAGGTTTAAATTTTATTGATAAATATTAAAATGTTAGATAAATCAGTCATGTTTTTGTTAAACTTTAAATTATATCATAGACAAGTTGTCCCATTTTAGTCAGTTGTCCAAAGTATCCCAAAA
Source organism: Centruroides vittatus (assembly GCF_030686945.1). Taxonomy (NCBI): domain Eukaryota; kingdom Metazoa; phylum Arthropoda; class Arachnida; order Scorpiones; family Buthidae; genus Centruroides; species Centruroides vittatus. Next base: position 365,240 of record NW_027122580.1, read on the forward strand.
AAAAATGCATTGTCTGGGGGGAAAAATATTCTCCATCAAGGGGTATATGAGATGACACTGTTTCCTTGTAGGTGGCATTACTGTCACTAAAATATTTCAAATGGAAATTTTGCACAGACACATTTATCTGACACTTCAGCTGCCTCTGTATATTAATAATAATGAATGATAGCAATAGTAATACCTTTATTGTACAAAAAAACAATAAATTCAAAAGTTTATATAAATTTTATTTATAACAGCAAGTCACTGCATGCACCAAGATAAAAAATTCAAAAGTCATTGCTTGCAGAGTTGCTATTGTAAGTAAAATTCATACAAACTTTTGTGTTGTTTTTGTACAATAAAGATATTGGTATTATTAATAGGCTGTAGCTGCCTCTGAATCTGAATCACTGAATCACAGATATGCATGTGAATGCACAACTATTGAACTAAAAAAATACCAATGTTTGCAACTTCCAATAGATGCATCATTTGGCCAAAATGTTCCAAATAAAAATTTTACTTTTTCCTTGTAAAATTTGAATATGTAATAAAAAAAAAAAATAAGAGGCCCATTTGACATGTTCATTTTAGCAGTAATTAGTGCCATTTTGTGTTCCTCTTGACACAACATTTTTTTGCATAGGATGCATATTTTTTGAGATATTTGGATGACTAATTAAAATGGTAGCACAATAATACTGTATTATTGTGATGGAGTAAGTGGTTTATTTTATTTTATTTTTTTTTTTGTGTAAAATGCTTCTACTTTAAACAAGTTGTGTTTATAGTAAAATATTGATTGTGTTGTTTCTAGTTTGATCTTTGCTAATGACAACCAAATCTTGATATAGCACCACCCTTGTAAAGAACCAATAAATACTTGTGTGAATGGATTCTCCTCCCATAAATGTTAGATACATTTAGTATCTGTTGTTATTGAATTGTACATTCTTTGTTAAAAATATCACCAAATCATCTGGCTCAAATTCAAGGTTGTATAGACTTTGATATTACGTATTCTAGTTGTTTCGAGAGATTTCAGTTTATTACTACATTATTTATGGTCAGTTTCTTAGGCAAACAAATGATGATGCTAAATAGAAGTTGACTAAATACACAAAAGTAAGAAAACTTTGCAATGATTAGTCAGATTACGCTATGTCATTCTACCTTGTAATTTTGTTTTTTATGGGAAAAGATGGGTTTAAATTTTGGAAGTGTCATCATTTTTTAACAACTATCTTTACACTTTTTCTCCTTCCATATTTTAACTAATTACTACTACAATATTACAATTTTCATTATTTTTATCATTAGTAAAGATTGTAAACATATTTATGCTTATTTAATAAGCATTTTTATGATGATTTGCATCATTCAGTTTCCTAAATTATTTATTTGTCAGAGTACTTTTAATACAGTTTTAAACTCAATTTTGATAGTTTCTTCATTAATTTAATCTTTTATTTGTCAACATAACAATTAAGCTTAAATCCATAAATTCTTATTCATGTATTTAATGTGAAAATATTGCCTCATAACAGGTGTTGACTTTCGTTGATTGTAATTTATCTATTGCTACATTCTCTCTGTAATAGTAAAGTTTCCAAAATAAATAAGTTAAAGTAAGAAAAAGCATTTGCCACTTATATTGTAATTATAAAATTGTTAGTTTTGTTGAAAAAATGTTTAAAGAAAGTGCTTTGTCGTGAGAATTTACACATTTTACTTGGCATGTGTGATTTCTAAAAGGAAGTAATGACAATTTATTCTGGTTTACCTGCTATTTTTAGAAAAGAGTATTCTCTCTTTGTGGGAGATCTGACTCCAGAAGTGGATGATTTAGAATTGTATAATTGTTTTTCATCTAGATATCCCTCTGTCAAAGCAGCAAAAGGTAAAAAGTGCTTTATCTATTTGAACATTTTATATTTCCAGTATTTTACTATTATTATCTTTTCCTTTTCATCAGTTGTTTTGGATCAAGATGGAGTTAGTAAAGGTTATGGTTTTGTGAGGTTTACAAGTGAAATAGAATATCAGGCAGCTTTAGTCGAGATGCAGAATGCAGACGTGGTGGGTTTAAGACCCATTCGCGTCAGCGTAGCTACTCCGAAGAGGTAAGTACTGTTATGATCTATTGAAAAAGCTAAAAAAAAGTTCTAGTTGCCATTTATCTTTTGAGCCTGAGTTTGGAAGTGTTTATTTTTTTTGTTGTTGTTTGTTAAACTTTGCCTGAGTTATTTTGAAATTGAATTGATAAATGTTGTGAATATAGAATATGTTTTAATAATCATACTAATTTATAATTTTAAAACAGTTCTTAAATACTTAAAAAAATTTTCATATAGACATAAATATTTAATACTAAGATTTTCTTATTTTCTAAATTGATCTGTCAAATAATTTTCTGTAACTTGTTTGTAATTAATTTAAGTAATTGAAAAAATATTCTTAATTAAGGAAAAATAAATATATATATATAACAAAATGAAAAATAATGGGAAATAAGATTAATTTTGCTGAATTTAATATTGAATTAAGAAATAGCTTTTGATACATTTTTAATCATTAAAAAAATGTTTCTAGATATTTTTATAATGAGGAAATAAAAATTATCGTAAAATTTTGTTTAAAATGAATTGCAGATCTGTAAGTATATTAATTTTTATATTTCACATTTATCTTTTTTTCCAAATTCTGTTTTTATCCTATAAAAATTCTCGCATCTAATTTTATTATCTTTGTTATTCAAAAAAGTATTTTCTTAAATCTAATTTTTTGTTTTATTCCGTAATCACATATTTAAAATTTTGATTCATATAAAATTTTATTTAAATTTTTATTTTGAATTGTTCTTTAATAATTACATCTTACTGTACAAAACAGATACTTTGAATTTTTACAATTTTAATGAGTAAATTAACTAATATTTTAAATTGATAACCATTTACTTTATGTGCTTTTTTTTAAATATAATTACTGATTTAATATATTTACAGAAATAGAAAAAACTTGAAAATTTATTTTATCCAAACAATTACTGTATATATTATAATATATTATTGTAATAATTTTTGATATATATGCTAGTGTATATTTTATTTTTATATATAGATGTTGAACTTAATATGAATTGGCTATTTCAGCATTGGACAGGTTTAATTGTAATTTGAATATTTAATAAAAAGGTATTATTAAAAATTTTTAGTCATCCTATTTGTGAATTGCTGGAAATTTATTCAGATTTACTTAAACTTCAAAATATTACTAGTTTACTCATCTAGACATTTTTCAGGGCGTTCACTTCAACCGTTCCAGGACAAGATTATTCAGCATATTATCAATATCAAACTGCTGCATATGACTATCAGAGTTATTATGCAGCTTGGCAAGGTTATCAACAGCAACAGCAGGCGGCGGCGGCAGCGCAGCAGCAGCAGCAGCCACAGCAGCAGCAGCAGCAGCAACCCGCCCAACAGTATTACTATACGTACGATCAGTCATTGTATGCTGCATATACAGATCCTCAGTATCAGCAGCATTTTCAGCAGGTAATATTTTAATCTTACCCATAAGGTTTGCGCACGGTCCTTTATTTTGTATATATATAAACATCTCAAAGCTCCGATATATGTAATCAGAGCCAAATAATTGCCATAATGAATCACTGTTAATAATTAAATTTTAAGTAATTTGGTACTAGATGTAGACATCGGGTGCCATCTCTTATTAAAATTAATATTGATTAAATAATTGAGTGTCACAGCAATGACATTCTACCAAGGAAAAGTCATTGACCATATATACAGAGTTGCTGATTTTTAGAGATCGATTTCTCTGCCCCAAATGTCTAAAGTAATTCCAAATATCTGTTTTTAAAGATAATTGTTTTCTTAGGTAGTGTGCAAAATTTCAAGATTTTCTATAAAATGGTTGCCAAAATGTAAGCAATGTGAAAAGTGCAAAAAATTGCCAAAAAAAAACTATTTTCTTCTTTTTCTTCATTTAGCATTGTAGATAGATGTAGAGAGAAACTACTGGGTCTAGAAAGCTAAAATTTTAAACTTAAGCCTTTCTCGTTATCAGTGAGGTACAACGAAACTTCCGGATCAATAGGTCAAAGTTCACTGGGGTATTCCATAGACCTATTTCAGTTTTATGGCTTAATTTATGATTATAAAAATAAAATTGCATCAAAACAAATGAATTTTATTCAAAATGCTCAAATTTATGCAAAAATTAAAACTTTAAAAACAAATGTTAGATTTGGTGTATCAAAAGTGGTGATTTGTGATGCTTTCAGTTGGGACTGACTGAATTGTACCTCATTGTCGCGCATCTTGATGCAATAATACAATTATTAAACAAAAAAACAATAGATATCCAAACAAAATCATCTGAGATGTAAAAAAATTGTGCTAAGTAAAAACTTATGATAATTTAGATGACAGTCAAAATTTTTCTTCGGAGTTTTTTCTTTAGTAAAGATAAGCTTGGTGCTTTGAATCAGTACCCACAAGATTTTTACCTATATTGTCATTTCCTACATTTCACTTCAAAGTGCCAAGCTTATCTTTATCAAAGAAAAACTTTAAGAAAACTTTTGGCTGTTGTAAGTTTTCACTTGGTGCAATTTTTACATCTCAATGTTTTTGTTTGGATTTATAGTATTTCAAAAGAAAAGAATTGGTCTGGAACGGGACTTAAATCCGTAACTCCTGCTTACTGTGAGGATGCATTGCCAGTTACACTACCAAATTTAATAAGAGATGGCACTTAAAATTTGCCTCTAGTACCAAATTACTTAAAATTTAATTATTAATAGTAGCAGTAAAGTAGCCATAATTCATTATGGCAATCGTTTGACCTTTATTTTGTTTCATATCAAAATGTGGTGTGCTTGAAAACAATTTAGGTACAGGCAGTTTAATTTACTGTAAAATGTGTCCACGTTCAATAACCTGAATAAATTTTACAGTAACATATTTGTGCTTTGTGTCTAGTTTTTTTCCTTTTCCCTCTCTTAGTTGATTTAGTTAGCAAAGAAGTGATCACTAGAATTTTTACCATTTAGTTTCTTTACTTTCTTCTGTGGTTATTTGTAAGCCAGGGATGCCACTATTAGGGTGCTGTAATGCTTTGTGATTTTAAGCTGTATAGACCACTGCAATCTCATGGCTGAGTTTCTTGCAAAATCAGTCAAACACACAATAGAAATGAATTGAACAAATCCATCCTTTGTCTTTTGTCAAAAAAAGAGCAGTTTTAATTTTAATAGACATTTTACAGGAATTTGTGATTATGGATCAATTCTATTCATTGTGATTCCAGTTTTTTTTATTGAAATTTGCTTCATTTTAAATAGTCATAATGACATAAACATGTAGATTGTTTGATTTAAGCTTTTAGTCTTAATTTCTTAAATGTTGTATGAGTAAATAACAATATGAGCCTGCTGGCCTTATTGTTATAATTGTCAGACTTATCACACATTTTCTGATTTCTTTAACACTCAACATCCCATAATGCATTTTGACTTTTTATAGTCCTCTTCAGTAAAGTTACATATACAGTTTGACAATATGGTATTTTAATTAAAACACACAAAAAATAAATTCAATATTCAGATACATCAATGTTTACATTACACCCACTACTATGTACAACATTATAACAATAACTATTAAAAAAACTTTAATAAAATTTATGTTGATTTACCAAACACTGTCATCACACTTACTGTTAATTTTCTACCTTACATATACTGTTGTGTAATATTCAGTAGTTGATGATGATATTTTCATTTTGGTATGTTCCCTATCTTCTTTATCAAATCCAATATACTATAAAACCAAAAAACTGTCATACTTCACACCTTATTGTCTGTTGACCTCTTTTTTTTTATTTTTATTTTATTGGTCAAATTTCTATTTTAACTATTATGAGAGTAATACAATTAAAATTACAGTGTTAACAAGAACATTTACAAAGCATCAAAGAGTTGCATACATTTCAGTTGACTAATATGGATGGCAAGATTACTTACAATATCAAACTACACTATACCTATTTACAAAGTCAATCCATCCTATCGTGGCTACTTAGAGACACACAAAAAAAAAAGTAGGTAACACATGTTCACTACGACTGAGCTCTCTTCCTAGATTGTCATTTATTTTCTTATTTGTTTTTTGATATAGAAGAAAACTTATAAACATTTTTATATTTTTTTCTTTTTGAATTATTTTTATGGTATTCAGTTTAATCTCTCATCCATTTGAACTATAGTGCTTAGCAATGGCAGAATTACTATAATTATGCTTAATCACATGTATGGTACATGCTTACTAATTCTTAATTTTAACTTAAGACCTGTTTCACCTATATATGTATGTAGTTGTCTGAATCTCAAATCAGATTTATAAATTACCCCTGCTTTATCTAATATATCTTGGTTAACACTATTACTTGTACTATTAACCTATCCAATGTTTAATATTTTCTCAGTCGTGTTGTTCATTGAATTTTTTCGATGTTAGGCCTAACACAATCACACGTTTTAGAAAAATAATAATTATGGCTATTGTATCATTCCAAATTACTTTATTTTACACACACGAAATAGACATTAGAAAATGTAAAAACAAAAATTTTATTTCAGAAGTTACTTTTAGTGTGATAATTCTCAAAGCAAGGGAACAATTCATAGTGGAACAGAACATTGTTCACACTGATAACATGATTCTACTTGCTTTTTGTTTGCTGAACAGACTACAAACTCTGGTTGGATTTTTTTTTATATGTTGGCGATACAAAACACAAGCATTATATAGTGCAATATCCAGCATATGAGAGAGAGCTTTTTTTTGTACCATTTCACCGTTTTTCTCATGCACAGATAATTGTGTATGACTCCATCACACAGATCAATTCCACCCATATTTCAATTATATTCTAAAACACAATTCAGCTTCATTATTGTACATTAACAATCTCCTGATCTGTTACATTTACCAGAATCAGAATTCGTTGTTACTCATCATACTTAGAATTGTCACATCCCTTTTATCTTTCCGACAAAACACAGATAATTCATCTTTCTAACAGGTCATAAATTCCCCTTTCTTCAATTTACGATCAGGAAAATTGTGGCATTCCAATTCAATTTTTGTTCACAGTTCCACATACATATGTTTGTTTTATCTAGAAGCATTTTTGCTAATGTTAGTGAGGAGAAAAACTGCCTAGAAAAACCTTGTGATTTTTACCGAGCAATGGCTCTAACAAGGTAAGCACAACTTTCTCACCTTTCCCACCTTCAAAATTTCCATATTCTGTCATAGCTCCCGTGTAAACTAATAAGTTCCAAACATGTCCTGTTCATGATTTGCAAATTTCAAATCTTTTTACGCCAAAACAAGTATGTTTGCTTGGTATATACTATCTAAATCCCAGTCTGCCTTTCCATAACATAAGACTTTCATCTACACACATTTTCATCTGAGATGTAAGCATATTTGAACCTGTGGCAAAAATGATCAATAACACTGCATAATCTATGCAGTTTATCACCACCACCTGAGGCTTGATTATTGTCTGTAAAATGCAAACGTGACAAAAGCAGAAAGTAGTTGCTTGACATTGCGCTCAAGAAAAATGGTGTAGAAAAACATCTTCAATTGTAAAGTACATACTTAGGTGCGGTTTTCTAATGATAGTTGTGACCATAATAAGTCCTATAAATTCTCTAATTTCTGGATTTGTTGTTGGTTTCCAGTTTTTTATATGACTATTTTCCTGTAAATCATCACAGTTCATCAAACTATCACCATACCGGTTCGTTTCTTCAATGATCTTGTCCACAAGTTTGTCATCGAAAAATATACTAAAGCAGTCAAATGGTGTAGCATCACTCTTGTAAATTACATTGGATTCCTGCTTGTCCTGTGAAACTGTTTACTTGAGGACTTCAGAAGTTTGTACGGATCCAACTATCATCACTACTAAATTGCAGACGTTTCGCTATTATTTTCTTGAGCACGATTGCGTGATCGGTCTCTGTATCCACTTGTAGTTGGTATTTTGTGATCAATATAACTACTACCATCACACATTTTTATTTTGTATTTGTCATTGCTGTCTGAAAATTCAGACTCATTAGAACCTAAATTAAATAAATATTGGATCATTTCTAACTTATTCAGAGCACTATTTCTCCCAGCCATTGCTATGTTGAAACAGAGACAAACTAACGGTCTACTTTCCTTTGTGATTTCTTGTAAACAACTATTCCTATTATTGTAATATCCTGCTGTGTGAAAATTAGATAACATAACAATTCTTTTGATATGAGTCACTAATTTCAGAATTCCATACAATAGCGACACCTGATGTTAAAAAAAGTTCTGATGCAGAAACAAATATATTCAGGGTCAATGGATTAGGTCAAATGAGGTCAACACAAAAATACTCTGAAACAACATGGGACAGGTTAACACACTTTTTTTTAATAAAGTTTTGATCTCTGGTAAGTTTTTACTGGAGTGTCTGGCAACCAGACAAAGTGGTGGAAGCGGGCAGTGCCATATTGGCCACATAAAATTTTCCATACAGTCATCCATTTTTTTAAATAAAGTTATTTTTCTATACAAAAACAATATTTCATGTTCCATTCCCAATGTATTAAGTTGTCTACTTAAAAAACAGATGCTAAGTCTTGTTCAATTTTCTATAAATATTTTTACTGTTATTAAATATAGCCATATTCTTAATCAGATCTGGCCACATCCACAGCCTGATAAATGTGATGTGCTAATTGGTGAATACTAGAACACATTGCAGTTCATTGCTGTGCCATTTGATGTATACTGGCATCCATTATATATTGAAACAATATTGTCAGATTTCTTATCAAAAATGCTTTGTTTATATTTTTATATTAATTCTTTAATTGTTTAAACTGCATTTAATTGCATGAAATGTCTTAACTTACCCTGATACAAACTACTGGTACAATTCATCTACTACTAGAGTCAGTAGTTATTAAATATAAGAAATATTTAATTCAGTTTCTCAGAGTATTTACAGTTCTATTCAAATTCATTTAAAATATAACAATTCTAATTACAAACAAATATTCAAAACTTTAAAAGAAAATTGAACATTATATACTATGAAAGCTGTGATATCTGTATACAATATCGCCACCTTTTGATGACTTAACCCCCCAACATCTTGTTTACGTTTATTTTGATATCCCTCCTAAGGCAATATAGGTCAGTCAGGCGATATTATTTTAAAAATTCACCAAAAATCAAATTATTATTATTATTATTATATCTATATGAAAAAATCACATACATTTATTAATATCTTTAGTTTTAAATAGGATATTTTTCAATACATTTTATTAGAAAAATTTATAAGAAAAAAAATATATATCAGAACTGACACAAGCTTGATAATTTGTAACATTTTGTGAAAATTAACATTGTCCAGTTACCTAGTTGTTTGCTGGCACTGAGCCAGGAAGACATAGAATATCGTTTTGTACAATTGGATATAAAATTTATGCACATATTGGTATTGCACATTATATCAAAAATGTGTTTGAAATCAAAATTTTATTCTGCTATCAATTAATATAATGAACTAATATACTTTATTCACTTCATATTGAACAAAATTATATATTTTTGTAATAAACATATAATTACCAGTAGTAATACATGTAACATTTGCAGATATTTTTGATAAAAATAAAAATATATATAAAATATCAAAACTGAGGACCACAACTTGAGTATTTATAACACATTGACTTATTATAGCTAAATAAACTTATTATAGTAGTATTATTGCATGATTATGCTAAAAATGAAATTAAAAAATTACCAGAAAACAATAAATTAAGAAAAAAAGCATTAATTAAAATTTTTTAAGTCAACAAAACACCACCCAGACAAAAATATGTAAAACAGACAATAGACAAGACGATGCCGTCAAGTGCCGACATCTGTTATCGATATTTGACCAGAGTAACGATGAATCGGTACCCTCAAAGTTTTGCTAAACAAGCCAAGGTAACGATTGATCGGTACCTTTGGGGGCAAAGGGTTAATTTTAAAATTTTTAACTCCAATTCCTTCATGAAAGTTTAGTGTGTACTAACATTCTTCTTTAACTGCACTACTTAATAATTCCATCTCGACACCTAGCAACCTTTAAAATGCAGCCTTCTAATTCTAATTCCAAACGTTTTCAGTCTTTTTAAAAGGCCTTCAGGAAAACAAATCGAAATGATTCTTTCTTTAACTTATTGTTTGTTCTGGAACATTATAAATTTTAACTTTAAATTTAACTTTGAATGTTAAATTTAAAGCCGAAGAGCAGTTAAATTCAAAGTTAAAACGTTTGGAATTAGAATTAGAAGGCTGCATTTTAAAGGTTGATAGGTGTTGAGACAGAATTAGTGTGTACTAATTATGGTGAACTTAAACTATACACTTATCTTAAAACTTAATAATTTAAGTATTTATATTGAAGTTGGCATTAGTACCTTTTTTCATACTCAGGCTTTATTCAAAACTGCCTCTGACTACACCACAACCCTGATATCTATATTTATAACATTTCAGATTCTGCTGTATTCTTGTCTGATGTGTATTTACAATTATTCTATTTAACTTGAAAGTGTAGCCTTAGTATAAATGAGATCATATAATTATATTTAAACAGCATTTAAATTGCAAACACTTTTATTTTGCAGTTTTATGAATCTTATGAAGATGCAAATAATATGGTAGAAGGTAAATATAATTTTTTACAATTACTGATATTAATAAAACATCAAACATTAAGTTTTAAGAAATTCTTGACATTCTCATTCAAATGTTTGCATTTTCTGATTTTGTGCCTGTACAATATACTCAATAGTATTAAATATTTTTATTTAATAATTATGTTAACAGGAAAACTTTCCTTTTTAATCAGTTGAAAGTGTATAATGTGCAGAAAACTTTGTCTTTAAAGGGAAAAATAATTATTTACACATTGGATACAAGAAATTTGATTATAGAATAACTGAGTGTGTTTTACTATAATTTGTGTAATAAATTTAAAATGGATTTTGCACTATTCAATAATGCATAATTACAACAAATATTAAATGTATATAATTTCTTATACATATTAAGTTTGTATATTGTTAAATAGTAAAAAGTAGTTAATTCTTACATTTCGCATAATGCTACTGTAGATTTTTCTATCTATAATTTTGTGAAAATGATGCTTCTTGGAATTCCACTTTGATGATGATGATTGTTCATTCATAACTTTTAGAATAATTTAATTATCAATATTAAAAGTTTGAATATTACTTTGAAGTTAGTAGTAAAATAGTTAGGACAATTCATTTGTCGTTTTACATAAAGTATTATATAAAATGTGAATATTTATTGATATTTGAGATTAAAAGAAAAAGCAGATATAAAGAAATATGTGAAAGTTAGTAATAATTATTTTTTTATAATTAAAAAAAGTGCTTAGTTTGAGTGTACTAAAGAAAGCAAACATTTTGTAAAAGAATTTTGCTGTGACTTGTGATAAAACTTTTTACCCTTAAGATGCTGATGAATTTGATTTGGTCTGCAAACTAAATTTAAAATGGAAGAAAAACAGTCTAGTGGAAAAGAAGGAAAATTCATTGATGATGATAGCAAGGTTGCGCCCAAAGTTTTCATCTCTAAAACATGAATGTCAAATGTTGAGTGCCACTATCTTATAAGCAGTGCTCGACATTTGACGTTCGTGTTTTAGAGATGAAAACTTTGGCCAGAACCTCGCAGATAATTATTGCAGATAATAATTAGTACTAACTATTACAGGAATTAATCTCCCAGCTGTTATGTGAAAAAATAACAGTAGTAGTCATGTGGTATCTGTGAGAAGCAAATTTTTAACTAATAATTGTGAAAAACTATGATCACATTTAAAAAAAATTGAATAAAAACTTTATTTTCATCATTTTTGGCAATTCTATCAATATAAAGCAATTGTAGATTTATAGTATTATTTATTTTATAAATATTTTTATTTAATATGATTGAAAATGCAAACAAACATGCCAAATTTTAATTTTTTGTCATCCCTTCAGGTTAACAGCAGCCATATGCTGTTTGTGTTGTTGTTTGTAGCCTGAAAGCTCATGTTACAAAATCAAAATTTGGGTGTCAGATTTAAAGGTTCAAAATTGTAAAATAGATGCAATCACCTCTTCTCTAAAATGTAAACAAATGTCTTTGACTATAATGAGGGAAATAATTGCTTTATAAGTTTTTCTAATGCTAGTAGAGAGAAGAATTTTATATCTATAAGTGTTTTATTTTTGACTAGCAGACCCGGCCACACGTTGCTGTGGCTCAAAATGTATCTATTATAAATGTATAACACCTCCCCCGTGGGGGGAATTTCAAAAAATCCCTTCTTAGTGTACATTCTCTTGACGTACCCTATTAAAACGCAATCAAACACGCATCTAAAATAGTATAATAAAAGTCGAGTTCTTCACAGTAAGCCTTAATCCTGTCCCTCTCCCCGCTGGGGAATATCGAAAAATCCCTTTTTAGTGTATATTCTGTTGACGTAACCTATTAAAACGCAATTAAAAACGCAAAAAACCGCATCTAAAATAGTATAATAGAAGCCGAGTTCTTCACAGTAAGCCTTAATCCTGTCCCTTTCCCCGCAGGGGAATATCGAAAAATCCCTTTTTAGTGTATATTCTGTTGACGTAACCTATTAAAACGCAATTAAAAACGCAAAAAACCGCAGCAAAATAGTATACATAGAAGCAGAGTTTTTCACAGTAAGCCTTAATTCTGTCCCTCTCCCCCCAGTGGGGGAAATTTCGACATGTATATTATATAAAAACACGTGCGTATTCGAATGCAACGTGGTGTCAAAATTTCAAAGGAATCGGTAGGAACAAACGAACATTATATTTTATTTATATAGAGATAGATAGAAAATGATCTGCTTTAGTCCATTCTCACAGAAAAGCAAACTTAAGTCGTCAGAAGTTAGCGCCATCTGTTGGACATGAAAGGCTTAATCCATATATAAATATATTTTTGAAAGGGGGGAAATGGTGGTCTTCACATATGCCACAAACCTTCGCGGGAGTGTATTAAACAACTTCCCGAAGTTTCATGGCAATCGGATAAATGGTGTGGTAATGCATGAAGGACAGACACACACACAGACATACATTCGTTTTTATATATATAGATTATTCAGTTATTTTACTTGTGCTGTGTGCTGATTTAATAATCATTTATATTGATTTAAAAACCTAAAATAACGCAATAATTAAATTAAAAAAATTTCTGTTCTTCATATGTCCTTTATTTTTCTCTATACAATTTTCTATTTTATAAGAAAATGTTGTAGTCAGATGCTTGTTGCTGGAAACATTTGGCAGGCAATGCCACATCATTTTCTCACCTAATTAAGCTTGAATTTCAGAACAAACTTATGGTTTTCTATTAGAAAATTTATACTTGTATGTTAGCTGTCTATAAAATACATTTTACAATAATAATTTTTTTGAGGGGCTAGTTTTTAATTATGCTGTGTCATAAGCTATTGCTGCTTATATTTGTAAACTTATCCATATGATCAATGATAAGTAATGGTTTATCTATTAATCTTTTTTACCTCTATGTTTTTCCTGTTTTACATTTCTGTGCATATACTGTCTACTTGGGCCTGGTTTATTAATAGGACAGGGAAAAATAAAGATATTTTTTTTTTTTGACTTTTGACTAAGATTGCCTGTATTTGCTAATCAGAAATTACACCAGTATAATAAGTCCTATTAACCCCTTTGTATTTATTAAATAATTATTGGCTTTACAGTGTTCATTAATTCCTGTGTATGTGGTTTTTTTCTTTGTTTGGTTCTTAACGTTGAATGGTCAAATCTGCCCTTCTCGTGGACTCTGTTAAATATGCACCTTTTTAATATTCTTTAAAACTATATTTCTTTGAATGAAAATAGAAAAATACATTAAAAAATTCCAGACATAGCAAAATTAAACCTTTAATGATAAGCATACGTTTTGCTGATGAGAACAAATCATAAAAGGAACATACCAGTAATTCCAACTTTATTAAACCAGGAAATGCATTTCAGCTTTCTGTCCCTCTTCAGTCCTTTGATTACAGGTATACCTCGCCTTACATCTGTAATTGGTTCCAGGAGAGGTAACGTAAGTCAAATTTACTTGTCACTAGGCTAAACCACAAATTACCATTCCCAGTTCTGTATTTTATTTATAAATGCATTTTTAATAATATATGGTTAATAAGAATCTATTTTAAGCTTACAAACAAATTTTAGTTTTTAATATAGTACAGAAAAAAGTAATCTAAATTTACAAATAGATGTATGTACAGTACATACATGTAAATGTACCGTACATGTTTACAGTACACCATGGACTTTTATTTTTGAATGTGGTTTCTCTAAGACATTATAAAATAACTTTGTAAGGTTAAATAACAAATACAATTATTAAAATTATTTAGGCGATATTCAGATCATAGAGGAGTTTATTGCTATTCGCTAGTATTCCAAAAGACAGGATGGTGATCGCTAGGCGACAGAAGAGTTGGCCTTATAGAAGACTTTGGGAGAACTTTGATGGGAAGCTGGCCCCTATTCAGGCATCATCGGCAAGGAGGAAACTCGGAAAAACTCCTAGCTGACAGCCCGTCAGAATGGGGTGCGAACCCACGACCGAACTCCAGTGTTTAGGGTCTGGTCTCTGCCGCAATGAGCGGAGACGGCGTCCACTCGGCCACTGCTGGGCTATTTAGGCGATAGTAGAAAATAAACTAATTTATGTTAAATTTACCAATATCGAGTGTCGCCAACAACAATGCCAAATGGTAGATATTGGAACTACCGTGGAAACACCAATAATGAGCACTTAAAGACCGCCAAATAAGATGACACCACAGAAACACAGATGTTTTCATGTTTTGTTCTGTAGGATTTATGAAGATTGTATTAACATTTACTGTAAATGTACAGTACATATTTTAATATGATTTTGTGCTTTTAACGCTTTTCTAGTGATATTACAACTTCAATAATTGTGGCGGACAGATGTAAAGTCGAATAAAATGACTTAAACTCGATTTTTATTTTTCCATATACTTTTTTGACAAATGACGTATAATCGAGAACGACGTAACTCGAGGTATACCTGTATTTCTTAAAATTATGCTAGTGACCACTGAATGAAAGTAAATGTAAATTTTTAATTTATATTTAATTTGCATTTCCTGATATAATAATTCCTGGTTGTTGTTGTAATTGTCAATTACTGGTGTGTTTTCTTAATTCCTTTTATGATTTGTTTTCTTAAGCAAAATTTATGCTTATAACTAAAGGATCTATTGAATGAGTAGCAATTGAACAATAGGAAAAAAAGCTTAAAACCTTTGTCATAGCAACTGCAATCACATTACATTACATGTATATTCAATTGAGTGTTCTTTATATTATTCACAATAACAAGGCTATAATCAAAGACATCAGAAATATGAGATTTCTGTCATCACTCGGTATAAATTTTGGTCACAGTCAATCAATGCATTTGTTGAATTTTTTTTATGTCATTTTACTTTTCTATTATTGAAGGAAACAGATCTGTTTAGTTTAATTAATTTGAAGAACACTAGATTCCAACATTAGGAAAATATAATAATCTATAATGATGTAAAAATGGTAATATATTAAAATATTTTGTATGGATAGAAATATTTTTCTCTTAATTTTTAAGTTTTAAAGGCATTCATCATTTTTTAAGAGTTTTTTACAATTTCTGAAAATATCAAAGTAGATTACAATCTGTGTAGAAAAATAACTGATAAAATAGACTTTGTAATGCTTATTAAGTTATTTGTTTATTACTTATTATTTTTTAAATTCAATTATATATTTCCTATATAAACCTTGGTAAGTATTTGTGTCCTGTTACATAAGTGGACCATTTATTTACAAGACAATCTTCAGATTCTTATCTTAAAACTGGCAAATTTTTATCAAATGAATCTAATAATGTAATATTGAAACAGTTAAAACACAGTGAAATTTATCATAAAAATTCAGAATGAAATAAAAAAAATATATAACGACGAGAATCTTTAAAAAGTGTACCAAAATAAGTTATGAATTCATTTCACAGGATTAAAAATGGAAAAGACAATTTGATAGAAAAACTGAGATTTTGCAAAATATTAACTGTAAACTGTTCAAAATAAGGAAAATGTCGTCATAAATATATCAGCAGCACAGAAATTTAAAAAAAAATTACATTAATCAACAATGACAAGCCCTAAGTAGAGATTACCAATAACATTAGCAGAGTATGCAATTGAAAGAGATTTTCTCATAATTAAAAAAGATTATAACATCTCTTTATTTATGAATGAAAATCTGATAAGTGTTTGTAAAATTGCATGCTCTAAAGTGTTTTAGAAAATTGAAAGAAATTAAAATTTTCCAAGAGAGAACATATTCTGTAATATTAATGGAAGAATATTAGAAAAGCTAAGAATATTACAGAAGCAAGAAATAAAGTTCAAAAAGGATTTAGATTCATGGATAATATGGGTTTTTAGAATCATAATTACTTTTAACATTAACATCTTGACTTTTTAAAGTATTTTAGGAAAAAATAATATAATAATCTGCTTTATATCATCAAAACCATGTTGCTAAGAAATGAACTTTTAAAAAAATCACATATGTAGTTCAAAACTTTTTAGATACATTCAAAAGACAAATAGCTTAATGTTAATGTGGAAAAAAACTTATGAAACAGTTTTTATGATTTTGAAGATAAGATTGATTTCCCAAAAATACTGAATAGATTAAAAAGTTGTACTCGTGGATGATGATTATTTTTGCAAATGTATAATAATGTATTTTTGTATCAATCTGCAAAAAAAAAAAATTTACTTTGATCTAATTGCTTATACGGTGGGTTATAAGTTAACAAACATAATCTGTTCCAAGACTTTGTTCGCTATCCAAATTGTTCGTTATTGATTTACCATAGGTTTTTATGGGAATTTCATTCATTCGTTCTGGAGACCCCCAAAAAGTAAAAAATATATACTTTCTTACTACATTTATTTATATGTAATAATAAAAATACATAGATACACAGTCTTGCATTTTTATTAGTCATGTTTTATGTTTTTCCCATTTGTGGTTGTTAGTCTGTCTAATGTCGAATTTTCTCTCTTCGAAATTTTTCAGAAGTAATTAATAGCATTGTAGTTGTAGAGATCCCTAAGCCTATTAACCTCAACCTGGTTTGAATACTATTCTAATACCATAGTTCTGACATCCTCTCACTTCTTCAAAAGATGTTTAATAGCAGATATCGGCATTAATCCTCTTTTTCATAAGAAAACGTATCTCGCCAAGTTTCTTGGTATTCTTCGTTTGAGAGTTCTTGGCATTTTTCTGTCGTCAGATCAGTTTTGGGATCCATTATGAGCTCTTCGATGTTCTTTATTTCTCAGATGTGATTTTTGTTACTCCTTTAGCTGCTCGAATCATCTTGCTTATATTGTGTCTTTCTCGGATAAGATTGAACTGTGGCCTACTGTAGATCCGTTCGAGCCATACTGCCTAGCAACGTCGGACATCTTCTGCCCACTCTACCTTTGCTATTATACTCTTACCTTTCGAAAATAAAAACTTACTCTCGTGAATACTATAAAAGAATTGTTTCTGTCGGAAAAATAAAAGGCTGGAATTACAATGGAGTTTCAAAGTTTGGAGGAATACTATCCGATCGGTATATACCGGGTGGAGCGTCAATGTCGACGTATCCCATGCTTTAAAAAGTTTTGAATTGCTCGAAGGTAAGGGAAGACCATTGGTATTCATTATTTCACGTCGCTGCTGCTTGTTTGTTCTGTGAGGTGTTCGTTGTCCGAACATAAAAATCTTTTGCAAAAGTGTTTGTTATCTGATTTGTTCATTAACCAATCACCCACTGTATATTGGATATTGTATGCTTTTTGTAATTTCATTCAAATGTCAATTATGTATTGTGATTGCTTTGTTTGTAATAATGTTTACTTATAAGGTGAACTTTTATACCAAGCTTCTGAGCAACTTAATAAATACAGAAATCAACTTTACAGCTTTTAGGTCATTCTTTAAGTCTCCTGAAATTTTAACTTTTCCATCACTGTGAAATAATTAAATCTTGTAAAATTTGTACAGTTTACTTAGTAGGTGACATTTCCACTATTTTAACTTTCATATGATTGCTTGTTTAATAATCATAAAACAAGTAATTGTCCTTTATTTATTTATTGTTGTTTTATCTGGTATTATCATCTTTATTTGAGTAGGGTGTTTCCCATGCCAAATATTATATTCTAAATTGAAGAAATATCGGCATTATACTTAGTATGTCCTTTTTCCGCAAGCGCTTTCGACGCACTTATAGACATCGTCATTGGGCGAAAACAAAACTTAGTGAAAAAATTGAACAGAAAATAATCTGACAAAGAACAGAACGCTTAATAATTTGAATTAAAACTTTTTTCCAAACTATTAGGAACATGCATCAAACCTTCAAAAATGTTTGAACTTGAACGAACTGCAAGCTCCGTGATGGGTGAAGCGGCACATGCGTGGATCCAAGCTCACGTTACACATATGCTGTGGGATGTTTATCATTGTTTAACCACTTGTACAGCATAACCCATACACTAGTTAGGTCGAGTGTGGGAGAGTTGCATGCCTCCAAGGTGGTAGTTAGTAGAGACTCCCATATAAAAAACCCATCTTTATTTGGTAGTAATCAATCAGTTTTTTTAATAAAATCTAATAATAAAAATATAAATAATATGATGATTTCATCTTAAATTAATTTTTTCCGACTCTGTACATTAAATTTCAGAATAATCTGGGAAAGAGTTAAATGTTAAAATTTTGTGGTGTAGTAACTGAAGCTCCAATGTATCTAATGCACTTGCTAGGGTCTGCTATTTACAGGTCTGGGCAAGTATAGTATGTGATGAAAGAGGTGTGCAATTAGTTGAGATCAGGACTGTTTTTTGGGCAGCTTAAGCATCTGATATGAGTTTCTTGTGAAAATCTTTCTACTTAAACAACAAATTGTGCCAGTTTAAGTGAAAAGAATGTTAACAAAGTGTAGAGAAAGGGAGCATTATAGTTTACTTATCAACTTGGCACTGTAACATGAAGCAGTTGTCTTGGAAGTTCTTGGGTTTTTGGAATAGCTTAGCAGATAAGATATTTTTCTAGTACTCTACATTTACAGACCTATTTAAAAGTGTAGTCTGTGAATGCCTCTACTGGATATTCTTTCCAACACCAATAGAAATTTTATTTACTGGATCAAGTAGATCCAGATGGTAAAGCAATCCCTGTTGTAGGCCTCATCTATGCTGGACATAGTGTTTTCTATCATATCCATGCAAGTTAAATTCAGATTCATCTGAAAACACAACAAAATGCTCCAGTCTACATTCTACATGCTGTTCAGCTTAAATAAGCTGCTGTCTCCATGTTTTTATTTATCATTAACAACAATTTTGTGTGTTTAGAAGGTTTTTAAACATCACATACTGGCACACTTGCTTTTATCTCCGTCTACTCATCCTACTTTACTTCCACTGCAAAAGTAGAAGAGAGTAGACAGACATTTATTTTCTTACACATCAGAAGTGTGAAAGTAAAGTAGATAAAACTAAGAACAGACAAATATTCAGAAGTGTTTTCAGCCTGAGAAAACCATTAGCAGTGTGTTTTCTCAGGCCAAGACACTTCAGCAAGGTGTACTCGTGCATTTATCTTTCACTCCAAATTTTCTTTTAATGTTGCCATGTTTGTCTCCTTTATAACAAGTGTGTAATTGTTCATTGATGACTATACACACAATACTATTTCATAAGAGGATAAACTTCCAGCATTCGAAGCAACAATTATAGACTTTTTATGCTGCGATAATTTTCAAAAAATTTTTAATTTTTTCTTGTGGAAACATTGGTATAATCGCCAGTAACATTGCTGCAGTAGATTTCGTCAGCCATCAAAAAATGTTCTCGTGTTTATGACGTTGTGATTGGCACCGATCTATACACTTTCTATTGGGTTACAGCAAAATTATTTTAATTAAAAAAACAGTTTTATAGGATTTCATTAATGATATAATTTTCATGGTTACTATAATATTTTAAGAGTTTAACATACTATTGATGATATATTGAAAATAAAGTTGTTTTCTTGTCATCTGCCTGCCTAGTTAGTATCCATTATGGATACTGCTCAATATTCCGTAATAATTACAAGCTTTTTTCACACTACACTACACACTATTGGGTGTTGTCATCATACCTAATTTGTAGCCTTTATTGATAAATATATAATTTTCAGTTTTATGGAGATAGTCGTTTGCTTTTGAGCAGTTTGTTCCACGTTTGTTCTTTTAATAGTGAGTTTAAAAATATCAATTTATTGAAACTAAGTACCCTCATTTATTCAGCAAACATCTAAGCAATAGTCAATTCCTGCTCAGCTGCACCTGGTCATTTCAGGCATAATAGTTGCTATAGTAGCAATGATCCCATTTTTTAAGTGTTGTAGAACACAGATCTTCTCTACTTACACTGTTCTTAATGTAGTTCCAAAAAAAAGTTTAGGGGAATTATATCAGAGCTTCTTGCTGGCCTCCTAGGATCATCTGTCCTAATTCAATGATCAGTCTGTCATTGAGTACATTTTGAACGTTGTGACTGTAATAGGGTGGTGCATCATCATGCTGAAAGATAAAAGCTATCCCAAAGGAAATCTCAATAATTTTACACAATTCAATACAACAATCAGAGATTGACTGATAATTACCTAAGATATTTGACATTTTTAAAATTGCAAATGATAACTGCCTCTTACAAATTGGGGGTTTCCTAGAAGTGCAACTTAGTGACAGTGTTTGATGTTTGTACTTGATTCAAATACTTCCCTTATAATGTAGAGTTACTAAGAATTGGAGTAAAATTAGGAAAATTAAACCTTTTCAGATTTAATCAAGTTTAAATAAGATAAAGTATTTGTGTGTAAGTTGAGAGAGGGGAAAACTGCTAAAAGCAAAAACTTCAAAATTTTTTTTTCACTGAAATTAAATTGCTTCCTAAAAAATTTGATTAAATTCATGTTTGAAAAGTTTCAAAAACTTTTTAAACTCTTAAAAACTCATTAAAACTTCAAGGCAATAGAAATAATTGTCATATCCGGTTTCTCTTTAGGTCCAATCAGTTTACCGACAATCGACGCATTTAAATTTTTGGCCGGTTGCGAATTTCGTTCGAAAGAAACGTATACCATTTTGATATATTGGTTAAACAAAGTATTGACTTTTTTTTCAAATTTTCTTGGTGTGTATAAGTGTAAAATATAATAGAGTTGGTTATGTTAAGATGACAATAACTTATCATTTCTCAGTTTGTTTCCTGACACATTGTATTTTTTTTTTTTTTTTAAAAGCATTTTCTTTATGTTGTATAGTTTTAAAACTTATAGTTCAAAATCATGAATATTATTTGTAAAACATAGTAATACAAAACATCAGTTTTTAAAAGACAATAGTCATTTTATTGTAATAAACAAATACAACTGCATTTATTGCATATTTTGTTACTATCAAGTAATGAATAATGAAATTATCATTAATAGAATTTTTAATTATTATAGCAAATTTTTGTTATATTTTATAAAAATTTATTAACACGGTTTTTGTTCGACTTGGTCGGCCATCAGATTAAACCGTATAATATTGTCAGATCTTTGGGAGAAAAATTTCCTCATTAAATGCAACTAAGATGAAATACTTTATTGTATTTTTGTCCTTGTATGTTCAGACTTTGAAATTTTTGATGATTTTGAAATCAGTTTGATAAATTCACATAACCATAATTAATGAATTACCCAAAAGAAGCATTTTTCTGTTTGTTTCGAATTTTTTACAATTAATTTTATTCGCTGTTTATAATATTTCAGAACACGAGATTCCAATTGATGTGGAACAGCTCAACGAAGCTGCAGTCTATAGGAATGAGGTTAGTATAATAAAAAAAAAATATGTAAATAATCTAATAAGATTTATAAATGATAGATAAATTTGATTTAAATACATTCAACTTAAAAAATTTTAATTTCAATTAATTTGCAATCAGATAGCAAAGTATCAATATTAAAAAGTTAAATTGAGACACTTCTCTGACAGCTTTAAGAAGACACGCCTTTTGTAGAGAATACCTAGAACATCAAATTAATTAATTTTTGGCATTTTTCCAAGGTCATTTTAATAAACCTGAAAAATATGGTCGTCTGGGCATTTAAGAATTACTTTTATAAATGTTTTAACCCGCAAGATGTTAAGTTTTAGGACGGAACAATTTTCCGTGTGGGTAAAGCCGATTTAATATTAATGAAAACTTATATACCATTGTGTTGGTTATTGGAAATTGGAATATTGCATTTTTCAAAAAATTAGTTTTTTAAATATTGTACTGTGACTAATTTAGTGATGATATATTTCAAAATCATTGGTAAAAACAAAAAGTAAACTAAAGTATTTAAGCCAGTTCCTTTGAAATTCTTAGTTTCCAGTTTTTTATTTGTAATAACAGGTAATGCAGTTTTTCGAGAATAACCATTATGCACTTTTATTTTTAGGAATGCTTCGAAGCATTAGACTCTTCGCGGTGGTTACCTTCCGAAGCGCTGGATATATCTCTAGTTCCTGTAAAATAATAATAATATGATATTTTAAGTGTGAAAATATGTAAAATAAAATACTTTTATCCTCAGTAATTTTGGCCTTTTAATGAAAAACACCGAATGTTTATAATTGTCAACAAATTTGATAAAATTGTAAATAACATGTGTGTCCTTGATTACTTTTGCCATCTACTGGAAAACCTTGAACTTTTTTCTTTATTATCTTTGATTACTTACATAATTTAATTTAGAAATCTGATCATAGTAATCAGATTACTTTTTATTAAAATTTATCCAATTATACTTTCAATATTTAACAAGTTTAATTGTTGGCTTATAATTAAATATATGAAAAATATAAAATGATGATTGTAATCGGCAGATTTCATTTTTAAAACAGCTTTTACAAGTAAAACTCCAACTTTTGTAAATGTGTGTGTTTTTTAATTTTGATATTTTTAAGATTTCTCCAAAGAAAACGTAAACATGTTTTTGTAATGTTTCAATTTTTAACCAGAAATAAAAAGTATATCTGTTTCTTAATGGATGCAGTTGGATAAACAGCGTGTCAATAATTAAATACTGTGTGCAAGAAGAAAGGAAGGAAAACCTATCTTCAACGTATATTACGAATAACCAAAGAAATACATAAAATGAAAATAGAAAAGTTGAGTTACATAATTCAACACAAATGTTTAACATTTCACATTTCTAATTTCAACTTATATTTTGTAATAATGAAGTTAAATATTTAAAGAAAAACACCAGTTTTATTTTTCTACTGTTTTCTCTCGACATTTATATACAGTCGATTCGGCGTAATTGGAACACGTTGGGCCTAGTCCATTTTGGCCCAATCCAACGAACTAATAATAATTACTATTATCAAATATGTAATACGTGGGTAAAAAATAAAGCATTAAAATAAGTACCTAATTATTATTATACCAAAATACAGAAAATGTTTGTACTATAAATTTGCCAGACTCGCGACCGTAGATAATTGATTCGCATAATGCTAGTGTTGTTGTGACGTACACCGGGGTTGACCATTCGATCTGTCCCTGATCGAATAATTTTTCCTTAATTTCTCTTTAGTTAGAACACGTTCTAACTAAAAAGAGTTGGTCCGAAATCATTTTACGGTCTTCGAGTACAGTTTCTTTTACTTGGAGATGGACCACTTGGGCGGGAGTGTCCGTAGAATCCGCCAGCTCGATGCCGGTCTCGACAATGGGATGGTTGCTGTCTGAATCTGTCTGTAATTACCTTCCGAGGGAACTCTAGCTGTCTTCCAACTCAGTCTAGAGACCTGGAAAATTGTCCGGCCATCTTTGTCCCTTCGTTTTTAAGGGGATCCGTCCGGTCCAATCCAGAACAGGGTCGGTAACTTACGAAAGCCCCGTGTGATATACGTCCCGCTATGCTGAACCCCTCCGGAAAAACCCAACTGCCCGAACAAAAAAATTGCTTTGTGTCTGCCAACCGTTAGGCCTACACGACATTAGTGTAGGTAGTGCCTACATATTTTCGGAAGATTAGCCATTTTTGATATTTTAGTAAATTCCTTTTCTGCCGCTGTCCCAATTAGGCGATTAAACTACGTATTAATTTATTAGTTTGGTTTCCGTTCTTTCAGATTTGGCCTAATAAAGCGGCCGCCCCGATTAAACGGAATCGACTATAATCTGCCCATTTTTTCAGCTGTCACGGTATGCCAAAAACGCCCCTACCTATTATTGAAATTAACAGAATAAACTAGTTTATATTTTTATTTGTAATTTAGAATGCTCGGGCCTTTCGACTTGTATATATATGAAAGTAAATAGTTTACAGGGAGATCTTATGCAATTATTAACTTCCTCTTATAGGCAATGAAATCAAAATTGATTTTCAAAGCTTTCGGTATCAAATTCTAATTTAGATTAGATATATTTTGTATACAAATTATATAATCAGTTCTATAGATAATGGCAGTAACTATGAGCAAATAGAAATTATTTAAACATTTATCAAATTTAACGAATAATGTATAAGTTTATTCGATTTTGACACAGCAGATTTGTATCAAAATCAAACTATAAGCAATTTCTATTGACAAAAAGTGGGTTTTGTCGGTAAAGGAACAATTTCAATTTTCAGTTTGTAAAAACTTGTAAGCCAATTAGTCTGGTTTGTTCGGAAGTTTTTAATCAGTTATAACGAAACGTCATTCCAAAACAATACGAGAAATATAATTTAGCAATTTGTTCTACACGTAAAAGTAGTGTTTTCGTTATCCAAAGATTTCGGCATTCTAAAATGTTAAACCGTAAATATAGAAAATTAATAAGTAACACTTAAATAATTGTAAACTAATTGATATTAATTTTAATGGGTTATATTTGATAGCGTACGATATGGTATCTTGACAGTAGCCAACGTAAGAAAGTATCTCGTTGATATATTATGTAAACAATACGGTCGAGAGGTTAAGCTTTTCTTCTTTTTTGTTTTTATTGCCCCAATGACATTCACCCACACTTCCGTAAACATTTGTCATCTTACTGCATTCTCTAGGGAACGTACAGTACAAGATGCAGTTATCTAACAACTTGTTACGTGACAAATTTTTTCAATGACCATAAATCTTAATTTCCCCCCCTCCACGTAACTTATTGAATGTTCCGAACGAATGAAAATGTGTTGTAACTACGGATATTTATCCAAATTCCTACTCTATCCGGAGATTTTTCGTAAGAATAACCGAATAATACATTTGCCGAGCACTCGATCTCGAATGTCGATAGATTTTTACGTAGCCATTGTTATCTTTTTTAAAGAATCGGCCGACCTAATTTCCGTAATCCTTAACATCTGCCACTTTCTCCGTTAAAAAGTCATATCTACACATTTACTATCAAAAGTTTGTAAAGTTTTACACATTGTTATAAAAGAAAACGTGAGACGATAGCATAAGGCATGCCTCTAAACTAGATTAAAACTAATTGAAGGTTGAAAGATACCGAATGATAAAAGTCCCCGGAACGTTTGTCTTTAAAATGCCGAGCGAGTTCTGGCGCTATCTAGGCGTGAACGAAAACCGAGTTCCAACGGATAAGTCTGATTGTATTCGAATGATCTTTTTGTTGTTTATGGGATCGCGGATGTAAAAATTACTTAAAACGAGATCTTAATATTCGTAAACGGATAACGGACGCTTACAAAGCCAAAATGGAGTCTCTGCAGTGATAAAACGAATGCGTAACGAAAGCCGGTCGGGCCGCAATTTTCAAATTGCCATTGTTCGTTAGTCTCGAGAAATGAGAATCGAATCCAGATACGGAAAGCTCGGGGCCAAAGGCACCCATTAACTACCTGCGAACTCGCGGCAGAGGCCTATACAGTTAAAATATTAAAAATTACGAGACTGCGATTGTGACAATGCGGCGATAATTCGGTTCTTTAGGATAACCTCCGACTCGGACACGGGAAATGTTATAAAATTCCGCTTAAAAGAATATTCAATAAGAATAAAGCTTGGTGATAGTAGCTTTGTGGAGTATTGTTCGACGATAAAAAATAAAATTTTTAAAAGCAAAACACACAAATCGATAAACGCTAGAAATATTTTCTAATAATTCTGTTAAGGAAATTTAGATTTTCACAATTAAAGGAAAACATTAACGAAAGATACGAAATAATGGACGTGCCAATTTGTTTCCTGCAAACGAAGGACATTACAGCAACAATAAAGCCAGAGTTAACTGTCGGTATTTTGATCTTTAAATTCAAATGATAGAAATCACAATATGTTATTTTCAATAGAAGTAGCCTATTTAGAAAACATCTTTTCATTAGCATTGGCATTCCATTAGACGGTCGGTAAAAATCGTCCGTAAGGCCGGTGGGAAGAAGGAAATTACGAAAGGCTTTTTTATTGACGAAAAAGTCGAGATGCGGAGACCTTAACCTTAGCCAGCGTGGAAAAAACTGACAAAAAGAATAAAACGGAAATGCACCGCGATATTGCAGATATTTAAAAGACAAAAACGGGGAAACCAGTCTCGTTTTTAACATTAATAAAGCCTTATCTTTCGAGCGGTACAAATCGTCGACTTAACTATTTCGTTTCTCGTTAAGAAGATAAATAGCTAAGTATCTCAATGTGCGTGGCCGGGTCGGCTACGAATATACATTAATCCTAACTAAACGTATTTTCGAGATAGCGCAAATCTTTCGGCATAAAATACTCGCCAGTAACTTTTATAATTAAATCACTGCATTAATAATGCGGCACCCAACTCGTATTCTCGACACAACTTTCGTTAAATAAATCTAATATTGACAGAAATAATAGGCTTTTATTGCGTACGGTTGGGTTAAAGACGAAGAACTCGCATCGGAAAGTACGGCGTGACCGTTTTATCTGCGATTGCCAGTCAAAATTGTTGATATTTACGAGAAGTTGGGACAAAAATATCCTCTACCTGGTCGAGTTTAGATAAGAATCGGGTTGAATTATAGGATACGAAAACGGAAAATTAACTGTTCCGTCCTGAAAGGAATTACGATCTAATATCGAGAACGACGGCCAGCCAGTCATATCGTCAAAATCTCATTATTAATGACGTAACAAGAGATCAATAAATAGTCGGTCAACAAGCAATAAATTTTTATATTATACGTTTCGTATAATATAATTCGATATAATTTAGTAAGAAATCTGCAAATCGGAGGACATTTTTATTTTTATTACTAAGAAGGCTTTCCTGTAAATAACGTTGTTTACTAAAAAGCGGCAAACTAGAATAAAGTGAATTCATTTCTCCGGCGAAAAAGTTACAGACGAAAATCAAATTGTTTCCCGAAGGCCGGGGTAAGACCCCGATCGAGTTCGTTCGTTTCCTTCTTCCAGTTTCTAAATATCGGCTAATCGGTGGTAAAACTAAAAATGCGCCACCGCATCGAATAGCGCTCGACACGTTCGTAATCGTCCTAAATGTACGAAAGGCCTTTTAATCCATCGTTACGCACGCATTTTTAATGTAGGAACGAAGATGGGTGTCGAGGGCCGGTCGCCTCTACGAATTTAACAGTTTAATGAGAAAAACCATAATAGATTTTCTAAGGAAATTTTAAAAAGATTAAAAACGCGATTGTTGCCAATAATGTATTAAATGCATCGATTACGGCACGGTCGGTAATAGTCGGACTTAAATTGGCAATTCGAGCGAAGCATCCGCTGATTTCGATCGATATTCGACCATCAGAAACATTTGGTGCCGTCGTTAGCATCTTTCCCTGTTTGCCACCGCCCCACTCGGCGCGACCGACCGAATAACGGCTCTTAACACCCGCCCGACAACTCTATAGACTAACGTCGTTTCGCCACGGGCCCGAAAGGCCGCAATCTGGTTTTTTCTTCACCCGCCGCTCCTAGAGTGAACGTCCTTTCTTTATATTAGCGCATTTACCAAATGTACAGTGCTTGGACTTTTCCAACGGGCGTATTAAATGCTAATTAATAATATAATCGGCAAATAACGAGGTACGAACGAGTAACCGGAACTTTCGTCTCAATTTATCTAGTTTAATAGAGCTAATCCGCTCGAAAATACGCGGCGCAGTAACGACCGAAATTTGAAAATTCGACCCCGTTATCTCAATCGTATTTCTTATTTAAAATTTACTTTCTTAATCATTTAAAAATCTAACATTATAATTTATTAAAATATAAGTTGTCCTTAATCAAAATTAGGTGGCCGACGTCTTTTAAGTATACGCTATTGTTGTTCTCGTATAACGATACGTTTCCACGTCTCATTTGTCTTCGAATCTATGTTGAACTTACCGGGGTAGCTCGGCGGCTGTGGCCCGAGACTCGGAGGTAAAAGACTTCTTTTTAAATGCCGCCATTGACGTATTAAACCAGAACACCCGCGTGTTAACTTAATTTAGTCGAGTCTTTACAACGGCTAACCGACTCTTCCGCATCCGTTAATCGTTTTTTATAATAATAATCTCTGTCTGTAACGGAATCGTTGGTATAAATTTCTATTAGAATTTCGTAGCCGAACTGCAATGCGGTAAGAGATAAAATATTAAAATATCTTAATATAAGATATTTAAAAGACATTTTTCTATTTACAGATATTTTAACATTTTAATTAGACGTTTCTGGGAATATATATTTAAGTTTAATTAAAAAGCAAGAAGCACTAATAATTAAAATCGTTTGTACACGTGTTTAGTGGGAATGCTTTGAAAATTTAATATCGTTTGTTGGTAAAATTTTCATTTGCAAATATACATTTTCGTTTTGAATTAATTATACGAATTCGATTTTAAATCTCTGCCGTATCGTCACCGGACCGTGCCCAGACCATACGACAGCCAGTGTTGGTTTAGGTACAGTAAATATATAACTCGTTGGTAAAATTTTTCTACCTGGACGTAACTTTGTAAAAGGGGAAAATGAGGTTTCTTTTGGGGAGAAAGTATAAAACAATGGCATTTATTAGAGCACAGATGTTAAGTAAAACGTTACGATTCAACGTGGAAGTCATTGACATTATTAATGGAATCGTCGTGTTACGTTTCGGTAATTGCTCGAAACTCTTATCTTAATTGCCAATGATCTCTCCAACATGTTTTTAATTTTATATCGCCAGACACACGTTTGAATTGTTGTAAAATTGAAAGGGAGCAAATTCGAAAAGGTCGACCTTAACGACCCTAACCTAACGGTCTTTAACAGCTTAAGAATGGACAATATTAACTATTAATCTTTCTTTTTTTGTACGAATCGTATTAAAATATATAATATAATGGTATAATTAATATAACCAATCATCGATACAATGATATAATATCTTTCTTTGCGCCGCTGTTCGAAAATATTAATCTTAAATAGTAAAATTCGCTAAATTATCCACCATTCATCTTTCTTTCATTTCTTAAAATTATACCGCAACGTATTCTGTTTGCAATTATTTTTTATACTTTAATGCCAATTAAGCTGAATAAACGTACAGATTTTATTAGTTATTTCGTTATAAACCAAAAAATTTATGGCCGAAATGTACACCGACCTATACACGTAAATATAATGTACGTTTAACCATAAATTTTCGGTCCGTAACAAAATGACTGATCAATCTTATACGTTACTTACGTCGTTTAATTGGTACTGAATTATAAAAATAAATATATATATATATACATACACATAATACATACGTATACATGGACGTACGAGTGGGGAAGTAGGGCGCAACCGCCCTCCCAAATTCACGAAAAACGACGAGAGAAATTCTGGCAAAGCAAAAAGAAAAAAACAATCAGAGAAAAGAAAGATCCACCATTCATTAATTATCAATGTACAATTAATGCGTAATTATAATGTATATTTTTTGAGCCACTTTCGACAACTTTCTTCCCCTCTGTCGCGTACGACGATGTACTTTCGGCAAATCTTTTATTGGGCCGAAATTTGAAAAAATCGTACACCTATAAATTCCCACTATCGTCCGTCCGTCTTTCTCGAGAACGGGGTCAGATAGACGAAAGAGAAGACCGGATACGGAAACCTTAGGGGCGAGAGGCCCCAATTAGCTATACACGAACCTCGGGCGCAAACGAGAAGTCGAGTTATTTCGATGGAAAACTTTTTCCCCGAAAGCAGTCGATAGACGACCGGCACGACTCCGTCGTTAAAGGGAAAGTACGACGAACGGGGGCAAGATACTACGGTACTAATTAGTAATTGGAGGTGGAGAGCGTATATTTTAAACGAAATAAATTAAAAATACGATTCAAAATCGAAGCCCGGCACGGCGACCGCGTCCTAACGAATAATTACGTTACGTACGGAATAGTTGGCGGCCACCCGACACGGAAAAAACGACTTTAAAAAGTGGTGCAAAATTCACTCGACTAATAAGAAGAAATTCGCGTGGCACCGATAAGACTACGAAAGTGGTTCGCGTAGACCACGTTTGCCAACTCGGTTCCGCGGAGAGCGAACGACGATAATCACCGCGAGTCCGGAACGTTTCTCTTATTATAATATTCTGTAGAATAATTCTTACTACTTTTTTGAATTATTCTCTATTTAACACTTATTTTGGCACCGGCGCTTTCGACCGTTTTTCGTTTTACTCGGTATCCGATTCGTTCCGGACGTTTACTTTTCGTTACCGTTTTCGCATTATTCGACACGATTCGTATTTACTCGTACTTTCCCGCGTCGCGGTCTTTTACTATTTTGTGTTATTCGTTTACTTTTATATTATTTGGCAATTTCTTATTTATAGTCTTATTATTTTTTATTCTAAAGTTATCTTTATAAAACAATTCTGTTTTTTCGATTATATCAAATATTATTCAAAAATTATCCACCGAAGTTTAACGGGAGAGGAGCGAGTACTGGCGCCGAAACACGTACGGTCGGAGAAGAAACGAAATTGCAAATTGTCATTTCTTCAAAATCTAGTATCGAAGAAGAAATGTGGCGTAAGAGCGGACCAAAACGCCAGTGCCACCTAAGTTATTTAAATGTCGCATTTGCCTATATTGGTCATGCACGCGCCCCCGACGTAATGTGTGTTTTATATAAGAAAATACTAGTAAAGGGTTCTTCGGTTCTAGCCGACTTCCAGACGAAACACGCCGCTTAAAAGCAAAAGACTTTTTCGACAGACGGCGCCACTCGATGCGGATTCGGAAAACGTCCGAGCCGTTAACCACGTAATTTTACCCGGCGTACGCGTTAGTTCGCTCGGCTTTAAATAATTAACATTTGAAAATGAATATTTGTTTTTTCTTAACGCTTAGATTTACTTATTTATTTTATTTCTACCTCGTATACTGTACTAAACGGCCGAGTGTTCCGTGGCAGGAAAAGTTTCTTAAACTCTACGCGTAAGTAACGGACGGTGACGGGACGCGACATCGATACCGGTGTTTGCATTTGTGTAAAATGTCGGGCAAATCGACCCCTTCCGCCCCGGCCGACCGCCTCCCCAAACGCCAAATGCTTATATACGATATATACGGTATATCGGATATAGATACACGCGCTTATATATATATATATATATAATGTGGGTGGGTGTATTAATATATAAAGGAAGATAATAGACCGGATAATATAAAATTAAGTACGTATTAAAGTATAAATATTTAAAACATTTACACCTAAAAAGAGAAAATCGATTTAGTTACTTTCGAATTATAATAGATAAAAAGACGGATTATTTTGTTTTCTCGCGGATTTTGGCAAAGAACCGGACAGAATAATGTATCGAAAGGATTTTATTATAAAATTTCCTAGGCATTAGCCTAGTTGCGGTCGTTAGAGCCAACGGTTTAATTATTTCCCGATATAAATCAAAAACGTTTTCGGATTCGATTAAAAAGCTGGAAATTAATCCGAAAATGATCGACTTAATAAATCTCGACCCTTTTTAATATTTATTCGTGGAGAATTTATCGAAACGACGGCCTTAATTATGCCGGATAAAGTCAACGTGGAAATCCGAGAATCGGACCGGTCTCGCGTAACGATCTCTAACGAATTCCTCCGACGAAATGTCTTAGTTAAAATAATTCCCATTCTGTTCGAATCGAATTCTCTTAAAGGCCAGTGACGGATAGGAATAAACGATTTTCCCCGTTGCGGGCGGAACGGTGTAAAGGATAGATTCGTAACCAAGCTTATCGTTACGTCGAGACAATAATAATTAATAACGTATATTAAAACGCAACGAAAATTTGTAATTTATTACTTACGCCGGTCCGTCCTTTCCCGTACGGATAAACGTTTAAACACGGCGCCCGACACGTAATATTTATATATTTTATTCTTTTGTTCGAAATAAGTTTGGATAAAGCCGAAACTTAAATACTCGACGATACCCGATTATTAGCGATGGCCCTATTACGAGGAAGAAAGAGGAAAACTTTGTCGCCACGCGTCGCGTCGTCGGCGGCACGGGTGGCGGGCGCGACCCGGCCAAACGACCGTATCCTACTGTAAAAAATCTATTTGAATATCCCGTTCCTGGAGGAAGACTCGTCTCGGCGTATTTGTAACTGGTCGAGTTGGCAATTAAATGTCTCGATAATTCCGCGCATAAATTTTCGAATAAGAATTCGCTTTTGTCTCCGTTTTCCTTTCTTTTTTATCGGCTTTCGTCTAATTAACATAACCCGAAATTTTAAAAAGAAATTCTCGTCTTTCGACCGATTCTTTTGTTTTTCCCCAAACAAAATTCGAGTGTGAGTTTCTCCTTTCAAAAAAGTTTTCGCTTTGGCACTAATCCTGTTTAATATTTATACATTTTATTAAAAATATAAACCGTATAAACTTGTACGATGGAAACGTGTGAAGGTAAATGCCATTATCGTAAGTTATTTTCGCCAGGAAAGTACTGCACGTATGTATGGTAATTAATAATAGGGTTAGAATAGGGAAATTTCTGTCGAAATTAACGAGGAAATTTACGCCGAAATGATAAAATTTTTAACTCATAAATTTAAATTTCGAAACTGTTATCCTTGACTCTGACGTCGTTTTCGAGCCTTTCGTTATATTTTCGGCCGTCGTTCGAACAGGACATTCGTTATATACGATTACTGTTTGGATTGATTGTAGCT
Source organism: Centruroides vittatus (assembly GCF_030686945.1). Lineage (NCBI taxonomy): Eukaryota > Metazoa > Arthropoda > Arachnida > Scorpiones > Buthidae > Centruroides > Centruroides vittatus. Next base: position 398,715 of record NW_027122580.1, read on the forward strand.
CTTCGATACACTCTGCGACTGTCACGTCTTTTGTTTTGGCAATACATTATCTGCTTGGATATCCGTCCATCCACGGTATCCTGTTTTCTTACTTCTGTCCCGAGAATAGCCCAAGTAAAAGATAAGCGCGTCCATTATATACTCTAACGTCTATTCTGCCTTCGTCTATTTTATTTCGTGTAAGGAATACGCGGAAAAAATCAAAATATAAGAAAATTGTGCGTGTGTATAATTAAAAGCGGAATCTCTGCCAAAAATACCGTAGTTTCCAGATATTTAAAGGGGCCCGCCAGTGCGCGTATAAGCTAGCTAAGCCACGGCTTAGGGCCCGGTTTTATTCGCAAATCGGTTCGTAAATATGGCTGATTACTATTCGGCCGAGGAGGATTCGGCACAGGGCCGTAACGATTCTAAATTCGGCTCTGGATCCACCGTTATCGTACGAAATTGTTACGAATTTTTATTTAGTTTTGGCACAACCGGAGATAAGATAACGGCAAGCAGTCGGGCGCAGCGGCCTAGCTTCGATTAAGCCGAGGAGGCCTCGACTTATACAAAGATTTATGCCGGCTTTTCGTCGTAAAGACGTAAGAAGAATTATTAGTCAATATAACTCGATATATTCTATAAATATGACTAACGAATGATACTCGCAACCGGTCGTACGACATTTATTAAAGTTTAAAGATAATATCCAGTCGATTTTTTCATTTCTCGTTGAAAAAAGACGAATTTCGTGGCTTTTGATTGAGAATTAACTAACATTTTAATTGTTATCTCTTGTGTCCGGGGGGTATGCGCGAAGAATCGAATATATCGAAGATTAAACGCTGCGGTCGATCGTTTAGATACACTCGGTTATTTATAGTTATAAGCTTCTTCCGTACGGCGCTAGTTAGACTTGTCGCCATTGACTAGTCGGTAGAGCTTGCCGGTAGTCGTGTTCCGCGTAATATTCGTTACGTATTAGTCTGTCGTATTTTGAACCAATTCGTTTGTTCGTTTAGTGCCGGTTATATTTATAGTTATATTCCACGTTGCACTTTTCCCATACGAGGATACCGCAGACGGAGACGGCAGAATCGAATACGTTTTCTATAAGTTTAATAAATGTAAATTTGAGAATTTGAAGTGGCAGGAAAAGAATAGACGAGTCTTTTCTAACGGCAAACTAAAGTCACGATTGGAGGGCGTGGTTATTAGACATCAATTCTTGGTCCTTGTCTCGCCAGCTGTTCTTAGTTCCTTTTCTGTCTCCATTCTCTACAACTCGTTAATAGATCGTAATTGTCTGTGCCGATTTATCCATTAATTTCCAATCGTAATAACTTGGGTTATCTTTCCGAAAATGATCGAATACGTCTTTCTGATTTCTCCTTTTTTCCCCGCAACACTTTTAAAACGTTCGGTACAGAGGCGATTGAACTCTGCCATAAAACAATGTATGCCGAATGAGTCACATGCTAAACGTCTGTTGCTCGTCGAGGGGAATATTTATAGGTGGATACACGTGATTTTTTCAACCAGCGACACCTGGGAGTTCACGTGACCGCAGCTCATTTTTTTCGAGTCCCCGGGTTCGGACCAGAAGAGGTCGGTGATCCCCGTGGTCACGTGATCCCACAACTAGATTCCCCGAATGCGCTGCGCGGTGTGTATTTAGAGATGTAAAAAGTCAAAAACCGGAATACGTGAAACCAGTTCTGATTTTTTTCCAATGGTTCGCACCTGGTTGGGGTGATCTATGTATTCACATAACGTACGCTATAAATCAGTGGCGAGTCAATATCCTATTTATAGAATTGTAGCAGCGGATTAACCGTGCTTCGTGATACTCTTCCACGAATTATTCCCTTTAATGTAACCGTCCTTCCGAAGTATTCGGTTTTTCGAATGCCATTGACGAAACACGCATCTTGGGCCGTTTTGTTCGTTTATTGCTAAACGATTCTAATAAATTTCCCAGAAAAATTTCAAATATATTTTACTCGTTTATGTTCCAACATCCATCGATGTAATACGGGATTACGAGTGTGGTTTACTGTCATTGCTTCCGATTGGCAACACGATTTCTTTAGCACGATAGAAACTTGTAAGAATTCTTAACAAAGAGATGCGAAGAATATCTGGGTGAGGTAGGCGTAACGTTCTGTGTTACGCGATATTCGATATCGCATATCGAATATCGTAACGCATGTAGGGAAGTGTACGGCATCGATACGCGAATGCCTTGGCTCCGATAAGTAAGATATATGAATAGAGCACAAATTATGCCTTTATCTAAATAAATCCTCTTTAAAGTTGTCATAAAATGTAACTTCTGGAGCATAGTAACAGCGCATCGAATACTTCTCCTTTGGCACCTTTCCAAACGCTAACAATGCACTCTGCCAGCTTAACCGAGAATGCGAAATGTTCCCAAAGAATCTTTAATTAGAAAGATGACTCTGGCATAAATATTTACATGAAAATATCGAAAGTAATGCCGTTATTTTCCATGTTTTTTGCGTAATTTTCGAAACAATGGCGAATAATCCTGCCAGCGAAGGAGGGAGAAATGATTATAGGAGAATTCGATCCACGATGATGCGAAAGTAAAACAAATTATTTCGATTGAAGCGAGAAAGTTAAGGTCGAATTCACAGTCCACTGTCACGGATGTAGGTTAATTGTATTAGATACGGTTCGACAATACCTCAAACGTTCTCCTTAGATCGGTTATTTTTCTGATCCATTTTCTGTTCGAAGAAGCTGCAATGATAAACGCTTTTCCGTATTGTACCGGAGGACGAGGAAAATTCTTAGTGCGACCGTCATTAACCAGATGGAGACACCGGCGAGTTGGCTAAACTCTGTTATTTTAGCGACGTTTCCTTAGAAATACTTACATCCGACCTTTAAAGAAACCGTAATGACGCACGGCCACCGCTTGTAGTTTCCGTTCGACGATATTTCCTGCAGCTCGCATCCCCGTGCGTATGTTCTCGTAGCATAACATCTAGATAATGCGCTTCCCGTCCACGGGTAAGCCATCGACATCTTCCATCCGACTCTAAATATTGTATTTAGCATCCATTTTTTACTAATGCCAAGCATCACTCACGCATACGAAATACGATTTTAAAAAACAAATAACCATTTTAAAGCCGGAAAAATATTAATAACGAGGCACAAATAGTTCAAGGCTGCGGACGAAAATATCCTTCGCATCGCTCTTAATCGATGTGTTATCACGCTCGAAATTTATAGTCGTAGGGATGCTCGGTGGCATAGAATAAATGGCAAAGATGACGACTGAATAAGCAAAAATACGGATCGTAATTAAGCGCCGAGGTAATCCATTTGGTGAAGGTGAAGAAGGAGAAGAAAAAATCGAAGGGGGGTTAAAGATATATTCCCGATAACACGGTTGCGGCTCAACAGGAAATTTTAACGACGGAACATCGAAAACCACTACGAAGTGCCAGACAGTCGCGAGCAAGTTTGCCAACATAACTCCAAAAGTACTTTAATCAATACGTTAGTCTGTGTGTTTGCGACTGGTGCGCAGACGTTTGTCTGCACTTTTACTCGTTTCGTAAATACACAGATTCGACTAAAGCGAAATTTCCGGCCTAACGCACTTCTTTTATACACTTGCGCTTAATTAAACCAGCGTGCGTTTTTTTAAACTCGAATCTACTTTTAAACGTCATTTGACAGTTAAAATAGCGTATTTTTAATTCGAAATGAATTAAAATTGCTTATATTTAAACTGCCGCTGTCAGTACGTGATTTGTATGGAAACTAATTATGCGAGAGCCAACAGAGATTTTGTTTACACAATTATGAATAATATATACGTATCGACAGATATGCGCGGAGTCTCGCACCATCTTGGGAAACTGCAACGTTAGTAAGGATGTCTGACCGATAATTTACTCTTCGATTTTTATATATATCTTTCTAAGAAAGCTTCATCTGTGATCTCACGTAATATCTATCGTATTTATTGGATAAAACAGAACGGAAAGAGTGTTTACTTTTGTCATCTTACCAAGCCTGTAATTCTTAGAAAGTATAAGCCAAAACAGGAACTGGATGTTTCCTGACTCGGATTGAAAGATTCTTTTTCTCTGCCATTTTTTCTTTTTTTTAACTTTGACCTTGTACAACTAGATTGATAGGTGTATTTATAACCTAAAAAATTATATCATTTTTCGTTATTATTTTGTTGTTATTATAACATCCGAGCCAATGCTTTGATATTGTATAAATTATTGATACCAGGATGAGAATTTTGGCAATCACGTCCGAGAAACTGTTACTAAAATTCTATTTTTAAATGTATAAAATATTAATTTAGAGTAATACGAGTTTTACCTGCTTCTAAATTCGCCTTAAACACGTGTTTAACGGCCATTCGTTGTATATCTTTTATAGCAACGTACAGAGGAATATATCTCCGACTCGATAGATTTTCTCTTATCTTTAGTAATAATCCTGTAGTTATCTTGGAAGAAACTCATATCCTCTGGATATAGAAGGATGCGTTTTTAGCAGGATATGAGTCTCTATTCTGACAGCAATATCTTCGTGGTGTGCTTTCGCTTCTCTATAAAGATATATCCTGTGGGTGTGTCTCGTGAATCTATACTTTTCCAATTCTCTTTAAAATCTCTAGTAGAATAAAAGTCAACAGATATCTTTCGAGATATACCGAATCTAAGGGATGATAAGACAATACTAATTTTTGTCATATCAGCAAAGTTTTGATGTGGCATAAAACTATTAGAATTGTTAGCCGAACAGGTTCCTATTGAAATAGAAACTTTTCTTAACGGAGGACCGAGCACTTGTAGAGTTTATGTCACATTTTTTCGTCATCTCCGTATCACACGCCATGGTAAATGTTAATTATGTACAATTAGTATCAGAAAACGGTAAGACGATGCTGCTTAAACAGAGTTTGGGTCCAATTTATATCCCATACAAAATCTTATTCGTCTTCTAACTTCCAACTCGTTTTATCCATGTTAAAAATGTAGAAAACACGAAAATTCTCAACGTCAGACACTTTTTTAAGATTATAAACAGAAAATCTGTCCAAAGACCGAGAGAAGACCTCAATAAGTAAATGCCAATGTTGGATGTCGAAGTATTCGAAAGGGCATAACCTTATTCCCCAGATGCCGATGTCGGAGGTGTGGAAGAGTCAAAAATTTCGCCGTGATCATCGAAAGAATGGTAAGATGTTGTCTCGACAGAGGACATTGATTTGTGTAAGTGCAGAAGTTGGATGTCCGATCCGTCATCAAATTAACTCGGCAGGCTGTACAGCCTCAGTCATTTGGTATCTGGCTTGCTTCCAAGCGTCGATTCACAATAATAATAGCATCGAAACTCGTTCCAGTTTTCCAATTCTTTTTTCTATTTTTGGATGACAACTAGTTGAATAGTTGGAGATTTTCAATCTATTGTAAACGCTCTTTTATCTTACGCAACTGCTCGATATACAAGACCTTAAGGAATCTTCACGAAATACCCTCGAAACCGTGGGGACCCGCAGTTATAGTCCTCTACTTTCCGCAATCTCGAGGTATTGTGTGGCGGAAAATTGGTTTTATGCCAATTGGACTAGTGCAATACACATTTAAATAACACTAATATCTTAAATTACATAATTTTAAGCCCGTCATTAATACTTTTCAATGTGGAGCGTAGTAAAAATGTTTTTTTGCATTCGACTTATGGGGGTATGACGCGTGACGACATAATTGCGACATAAAAATGTCTCCGAAAGTTGGATTTAAACCCTGATTATTCACAATACGCGGTTGGTAATCGTGCAGAAAAATTCCGCTTTCCCTAGTGAATTTTTCAAAATAAAACATTGGCTTTCTAATAGATTTTAACGCTGTTAAATGATTTTACCCGAGACGTTTCGTCTTATTCGATAAGAATATTCGAAAGTTTATATTAATCTTCCAAGTTTCCTGGTTAAGTTTATAAAATAAAATAAAAATAAGAGTTAAATTCTATAAAATTGCGTGAGTATATTTTGCAATACAGTTTATTTTCCTCGTTTGGCCTTTCATAATCTTTCCTTTTGTATGTAATTTCGAAAAGAAAGAGTTAAATTATTCCTACTTTACCGTAAAATTCGTACACGTACAGTACACTGCGATACATTTGCCAGTGTTTTAGGGGATAATACGAATGATTCCAATCAAGTTAGTACCTACGAAAATGATTAGAGAACCACGTGCCATACGCGAGTACCCGCATTGATTGTGTTAGAAATGGGCATAAAAAATGGAAACAAACCTTTACACCCAAATGGAAATCATTCAAATTATTTATTCATGCCCACTCTATTCGTATTCCTCACTCGGCAATAGAATACAAGACAATATCAATCTCGAAATATTCAAACGCAACATTACTTACTATAAATGGATGTTGTAACACGGGCTTGTCATCTTACCTCAAATATTTCATTTTGATCATTTCCTAAAAGCGGTATATTAATATTATATCGTATACCCCCGGAGGCATCACTATTTATTGATTTGAAAAACGATTGCACTCTTTCCTAGCTGACGTCGTAACAACAATGGCTTCCATCATACTCTTCCTTTCCATCATCATCTTTCACTTCTTCACCAGATGGATACCAGGCTCCATCTTGCCTCTTTAAGCGTTTTCAAATATAAATGACCAACTATTTTACAGTTATTTAAAGTTTTTTCTACGAAAAACTTGATTGCCGGCCACGTGCACAAAGATGGCTCCTCTTAAGAATTGCGTTGTTTATAGAATAAATAACTGGAAACATCATTCGGAAATCCCGAAGAATTAAGGTCACAGAATAGGTCAAAGTGGTCGATGGGCATTTGATTCGTAATTGACGAATCCGTAGTTTGAGCTGGCCGCTCGGGCTTTCGAGATGATTCTTCGGGATCGATCGTTAACCACTCATCCCGATCCTTCCGATGCAAGAACCTTTTCGATTTTTCGGAGATTGGGGCTGCAAAACGTGCAAAAATAGTAATATAACACTTAAGAAAATCGTCAAGTTTTCTTGGTTAATTTAAGAGGTTTAATCGAAATTTCAATTTGTGTTTAGTATCGAACAAGTAGGAAAATTCAATTTCCCTTTCGGTAATTCGATTGTCGACCTACTCTAATGTATCTACGAAAGGAATCTCGACACTCTTACTTAAAATAATTGATTTTTACCGCTCTACAATTGTTAGTACTTAATCATTACAAAAAACCCTTAAGTATTTAACAATGGCAACAACAGAATGAATATTTTATAACCAATGTTTGTACAATTAATTAATTTCGAGTGCGGGTTAATGCGGGGGTTCGAGCATCGAATCCATATGTCTGTCATTTAGACACGACGCACGACCGTAATGAAACGAAGACCATCGAATCGCCGCCTTTAATGCGAATTTCTATCGCATAGCATCATTAATCGTTACTCTAATGTTGTACGGACATGATAATGGATGAGGTGGTCCACACTCGGTTTAACTCCGACTATCCCGAATTATCAATAGTTTTCTATTATCCACGCATGATTAGATTGATCATTTCGACTTCTTTTCTATATTTCCATTGTTGCGGGTTTGGAATATCCGAGTTATTAAAGTCGGGAATGTTTCCTTTTTTATTACTTCCAATTGTGCTTCTACCGACGCAGTTTTTGGTATACTTCCAACTCGGAGGGTGTTCCATCGATTAAACAGGTAACGGAATTTGAAAATCGAGTAGAAACTTGAAAAATTGCTAAGTTTTGGTGGTTTGAAAGGTGTAACCATCTATTTTGGGGTGCAATAAAAAGTGGTCATCGGGCGGTGGCCCGTATCTCCACAATGGCATTCTTTAATCGAATGGCGTGGGTCACGTGTACCGCACTGCGTCTCCTCCTCTACTGGCTGAAGGGGGTGTGTCGAACGTCTACTTCCGCGTTTCTTCTATTGTCCCTTTCCGTCTTTCGTACAAATATATTCTACGTCCGCTAAACTGTTTTTCAATGGATGGCTGGCGACTTCCACAATGGTTTCGAGTACTCCGCTTATTTAATGTCACGTGTCTTTCAAAGTATGTCCTAAACTTTAACAAGGGTAACAATTCCCTTTTTAAATTTAGTAATGCAATTAAATTTAATTAAAATTAAATTTTTACTTTATAACTATAAATAGAGAATCATATAACTGATATTTTGTATATATAGGGCTGCCCAAAAGGTAATGAAGAATCTAGAGCAAAATATATAGTGGGGGTCCTGTAGTAAAGGAAATTATTATATTCGAGTAAAGGAAGTAAACGGAAAAAACATTGTATAGGGGTTCTACTTCCTCGGGGCCCAGGGCAATTTACTTCTTTTGCCCCTCTCGTCCTCGAAACCTCTCTTAGCTGTTTTAAACGTAGATTCAGATAGGATTTTATCACCCGAAATGATTCTCGAGTGCTTTAACACGGCGATTGAGTTAATCCCGGCGACAGTTTAAGCTCGTGCATATCACACGAACAATTAAACCCGGAAGCGATTGATCACCACAAATCTCGATTGCACTCTTACGCACTTAAACAAACAGCGAAATTACATAAATGACATTGAAATCTTTTACATAAACAATGCTTAGCAATAATGTCGTATTAAGACTATGGCATTCGTTTCAAACGGCTGTAATAATTGTTATCGAGTGGTGCGAGAACAGATAAACAACGTTACGTTTTAGTAGAAATGCTCCGAATTGTCGGCTCTTTAATTTGCAATCCGTGGCTTTTGTCACGGCAAGATCTCATTGAACGAGGAACGGGATGAGGAACCGGAATCGCAAGAAGGAGCGGAATGTAGTTTTAGTTTGTAAAAAACCGGTACAACAAAAACATTCTTTAACAACCGGTATAAGCAGGGCCTATAAAGAGATTTTTTCCCGAGTTGTGTACTTTTTCGGCCTTCGCAATACGGTCGGGATCAATCCGATCAACTTCTCACAGCGCGCCCAACACGGTTATCTCTTTACCCGTTTTTGCGGCTGGCAGGAAAATTTAAAGGTTTAAATGCTCTTAAAGTAACTCGCAACCGTCTTAGTTTGACATTTAAAATTATAATTTAATCATTTTTTCGAGTCTTTGACAAATCCCGGCCGTGATCCGAAGGGACTCGACTTTTTCGATAAAGGATCCGAGTCGAGTCGGCAATTTATACAAAATAATTAATACTATTTATCTTCCTAAATGTAAACAAGTTAAATTATTCATATTTAATTGAGTTTCTAGTTTATCCATTATTATGATCCAGTTAGTTTCATGTTTATTAATGATACGACTCGATTATGTTTTCCTCCTTTAAATCTCTGCTAACAATGGATTTATTTGAATATTTTCAAGACCGATCGTTTTAAAAATATCTCATTATAGGCGAAGAGGGGTTAAGTTCTGCATGGTTTGTGTTAAAACGTGGCCATCTCTTTGTTTACCGGTGGCGAAAAATACCTTATTTTATTCGATTCGAGCTCCTTATAAAGATAAATTTAAAGGAATATTTAATAATAATCCAATTTTCTCGGCAATCTACGTGCCGACGAATAGGGAAAAAAACAAAAAAAATTGAAAAATCTGCGTAAAAAAAGCAAAATTAAATCTTTAAATAGTAAATTTTCATTAATTTTAAATGTCTTTAATCGAGGCATAAAATTGGCTTTTAAGATTAAGAAAACTGTAAAAATTCCTAAGATTAGATCTTTACGGAGTTAAATTAGTCTTTTCCGACATCTCTTTTGCTGGCTGCTGCTCTTTTATTACGTAGACGTCGTCGGAAACACTACAAAAAGCAGTGTCCGAGGGATCGCGTTCTACCTGTTGGCCAACTCGAGGCGTGTAAAATACAAGCGAGACGAAAATGACGAATATTTGGCAGTTTTTTGTGCCCGTTAATATAAGGAAACGGTGTCTCGACCTATTTTTGATCATTCCTTTTTAAATATCTCATTTTTTTCTGTTTCTACAATTGCAAACGTTAAAATTATTTCGAATAAAGGTTGAGAAAGAAAAATATTGCGATATAAATATTAAATATAGAGAATTTTTATCAATTTTAAAGGAAAAAATATACATTACGCCAGTCATTAAAATGTAAGCGAAGAAAGACCGAACGTATCGAATTTTTCTTTTATTTTTAAGCTTTACTTTCTATAATACATGCAGTATATAAAAAAGGGTGTATATGGCGTGTAGATTTTTATATAGACCTAAATTTGACAGTTGGACTATTATCGAGTAATGAACTTACGTCATCATTAACGTCACTAATTTAGATTAAGAAGGACATTGACCAGGCTTCTTCGACTCCATTTTATGACCCCCATTGCTTACGTAAAACATCATTTACGTGTAATTACGTAACCGATGTGTGATTTTTTCGGCCATTTCTTAAATTAACGCCTTCAAAATTTAACACGAAATTTAAAAAATGTCAAAAATTCTTTCTTAACGTCATTTTTAAATCGCGTTTTCACCGTGACGTCAACGTACTTGAGCAAGGCATCGTCGGAATTTTGGTCAAAATGTCACAAGACTCTTTATTTATTTTTTTGCAGTTTATGTAACAATATATAAAGATTATAAAATAGGTTATTTTACAGATAAATTACTGTAATTTATGGATTTAAAGCGTGTTTTATAGCGGATAAAATGATTAAAACGTTATTATTTTTTATTATTATTTCTTTAGAACACGATACTTCGGTCCATTACGTGTATCAAAGTTCAAATCACGTTCGGTGGCTGCAATCAGTCACTGAGTTGTAAGAGAAAAGAAGGAGAAGAAGAAGAAGTCTTCGAATTGCTTCGAACGAAAAGCAATTTGTCAAAATACGAACATTTCATAAAGTAAAAAAGTAGAAAAAAAGAGTTTTTGGCCGGTAAGAAGAGAGCAAACTTCACTCGTCCCGAAGAATCTGTCTGTTTTGCCTTTACAAATGACAATTGCTTGGGTTCGGTCACGTTTTTTACACAAAAGCCAGACTATAGATTGCTGTCATCGATGTAGACGTTAAAGTCTATCAATTGCAGCTAAGATGGCGAGAAACTCATCTATTGTAGCATTGTGAACATCTAGGTCGGGTGACAAAAAACGTTCGCGGAGTGCTTAACGTGCCGACACCTAGAAAAATATTCCATCTCCATACGTATACACGCTGGAAATTTTATCCAAAACTATCCACACGCTCGGCTGTGGCTAGTATAGCACGCGCAGCATGAGACTGCATTTTGAGCACGTGACACTGCATATATTTTACTCACGATCACTATAAAAATGTTTTTATTTTGAAGGAAATGAATGCGCCGTAAAATGGAAAAACGTCTTTCTAAATAAAAAGTATCGACCAATTATTTAAATGAACTATTAACGTTTATAGTTTTAGGGTCGATGTTAATGGAGAATTATAATTACAATTAAAAGACATTTCGAAAAATACGATAAGTTCCGTGTGTTGGCGCCTGAACTGAAAGAATGATGAGGAAAACTGGTTAATGCTGCTGGTGAGTTGTAGGCCTTTAGCTAGAGATAAAGCAAATGGACGATAACAGCAAAGAGCAGCAGAGAATGCGAGAAGAAGAAGAAGAGAAAAAGGGTATTACATCTAGCCAAAGAAGTCTAGTAATGTCTCTTATATTAAAGATAGCAAAACCGTAGAGAAAGATGATGATAATGCACGCCTGCATCTCTAATAATTTCATTAATGAAAGGCCGTCATAAAAAAAATATTTACCCCCGAAAAACTAAAGAAAGTTTAACCGAAGAATCGTCTTCTTAATCTACGCACCCTGGTCCATTCGATAATGTAGCAGTTTCTTCTAAAAACACACACGGAACGTGCATTATATCGTTTCGGGTGAGGGGGCAAAACGATATTAAGCGTAATTTTAAACATTTTTATTGATAAAATGTGACCAGGTTACCTCATTATACAACTTTTAACATTTAAAATAATAGTAATATGCATAATAAAGTAAATTATGTAAGAAGAAAGGGGCAAATGTGTACACGTTCATTCGGCGATAGACTACGACTTAAAAATTAGGTTAGAGTTAAACGTATTTATTAAAAAAGACAAATTCTATATCTTAAATCCTTATTATTAATACCCTAATTAAAGTGGGGGAATTTTTTTCGACGTCGATTCCGCCACAGGGAAAAAGTTGCGTGTGTTTGGAAAGGATTAGAAATGTACGAGTGGAACTCGGTGACAGTTGTCACATGACGTGTTTGTCAATCGTCCAGGCGACAGATTGGTTTCTCTTTCACATCTCCTTTTCAATGCCCTACGAGACAAGTCGATATTTAATAACATAACAGGAAAAAATGCAAGAAAAAAGGCACTCGTCTATTTATAACACGCATCGATGGTCGGATAAATAATCATTGTCCTGCACCGAGTTGAGAAATACCCCGAATATTCAAATTTAATTACATTCCCGGATGGGATTTTCCAGCCGATAATTATTTAATCCACTTCCCATTCCGCTTTTTTCCAGCCCTTTTTTGATCCTGTTTAAGAGTTAAATCGATATTTATGAATATTTTATAAAAATCCGCATCAAATTTTTACTACGGAAAAATATAACCAATTTTCTTTCTTGTTTTTAGGCCCGGCTTATCTTTATTTACTTATTTATTTATTTTATTTATTCCTTCTGTTCTTAAGAAGGGTTATAAATAATATAGCAAAAAACGAGTATAAATTTCTTTAAACAATTACAATGTTATCTTTCCAAAGCCATACTCCTATAGTTATAAAACAGCTACTAGATTTATACCGCTATAGTATTAGCAACTCGTAACCTTTCCGGTATGTAAATTCAAATTGTGACGTTTTTTAAATTTTTGAAATTTAAAAACACCGTCGTCCGACGTCACGCGTTTCCAACCAATATCCGTTTGTGACGTGTCGGAGGCGTCATTATGTCTACCCGACTTAATAATCGATAATCGGTCCGCAAGGTCAGGAGCCATCGAATAAATATTTAAACGTATAAGTTAATTAAGTTTTGCATTTTTAATTTGTCATTAACTTTAACACTTTTTGGACTAATGAGAAATTCTGTATCCGGTATCAGATTGTCGATCAATCCGAGTGACAAGCGTTATGAGTGTCGGAAGAGACACGAAGCGAAAAAAGAAGGAGAAGAAGAGCTTAAATTGGCTTCGTTGGCTCCTTTGCAGACAGACTTTCCATGCTTTCTTGTCAAATACTTGATCGCAGTTAGTTCAATAGATTGTCGAGTGAAATTGGAGTAGGCCCGGCTTACAAATGCCATTTTCTTTGCCTCTCTGCTTCGCGGTTATTCCTACTGTTTAACCGGAAAATCTCTTAATTATTTCGGTTCTTACTTACTAATTCGGCCATTTTTATTCTCACTTTCCACTTCACCACCAATCCAAGTAGGCACGTTCCGTCTCGACCTAGACAGTCCCGATTTAATATTCTCGTTATTCGTCTACCTGATCTCGTTTTCGTAATTTCAATTTTTATAACCTACATTTTTTATATAAATGTGGCAAAATCGTAATTTATAAAATGGCATTCTCTACCTAATATATAGGACCATTAAATTAACACGACTAGAGCCATCCTTTGGATCCTTGGAATCCAGCCATTTTTTCAACAGGCCACAGTGATTATTGGTATATAATTATAAAGATATAACGCAATAAATCGACAATGCATTACAGAAACTTTGTACGAACTTTCCATAATCCGTGGTTGCTCAGTTATTGAAAATGGCCGATTGTGGATCATATCGCCTGTTTTTTTTCAAAATTCGGTAGAACGTATCGTAGAAAAATACGCCAGTGCATGTGCTAAACGTAATAATCTAGCTTACAATGCACAAATTTATATTCATAACTACATAATCGTTTTGAAGTAGGGAATACGGAGGCACGGGCTGAATTTACACTTAAGCTTAACAAGCTGCGGCTTAGGGCACGTATCATTATTTGACGGAAGGGAAGGACTTGTTAGCCTACGTGTTACAACTTAGGGCCACAAATTTAAGTCTAGCCCTGTAAAAATATATAGTGACGAATACGATATATGATTATGATGAAAATTATTCTAGTACACTCAGTCACCAATAGGTGTATTTGAGTGCATTTGAAGTGTCTGAGCACTTAAAATTGGTTGAAACGTATATAAGAATATGCGATGTACGACCATTGTTAGGGGATTGTGACTAAGAGAAGTTGGATAAGATAGGGAAAAGAGGTTTAGAAGAGTAGTTGGTGGTTGCTACAAAGTCAAAATAACTGGCAAGCATTGAATATGCCTACGTAGTTAATACAATGTAAACCAGGAGATATTCAAGTACGCTTTCTTGTAGACTTAACTGCTGACAACCTGTCTAAATATATCACTCAAGTAAACATTATCTTCCTCATCGTGGAGGATTAAAACTACACGCGTACAAGCCAAAGTCGTAATTTTTGATAGGATGAATTCTGCGAGACAATTCGAGTTTTATTATTTTATGAAACTAAATAATCATTTTCATTACATTATTAGGAAATTCTCTAATTAAGCATTGACGAATTTTATCTTAGTTTAGTCCATCGATACCCGTTTAATTAACATAAAGAGGGGACGGATTTATTTATGTAGCCCCAAGGGCGCTGACAGCAGTGGAGACCCTGTAGCGACTAACACGCGTGCAAAATCTAATTTACTTTAGATTTATACGTCATTTATAGATATATCACCCTGTGTTTCGTCTCTCTCCTTTTTTATTATTTTCCTTTTGTGGAGGCCCGCTTTCCATATCCGACTCTGCATATGGTTTAAAATGTAAGAAAATATGCAAATATCTCCCTATACTACTTCGATAAATTCCTTAAATGCATTTGGCCAAACAGACCTTTTCAGTAGGGCTATCGGCATACAGTTGAAAACTCCAACAATATCTTATTCGGGATTTGCATCTATATAGGTCTATCGACAGAAGTTTCCGTATATCCCTATATTAATGCAATTATTCCAATTTTCGTAAGAGAAACGTGTTATATTATTCCCATTTTAGTCTCAGAAAGCTTATTTTTTACGTCATAATTTCATTTGATTCATCAAAATACCTCCTCCATTTTGGTAAGCCAACGGGAGCTGAAGAATTCAAATCGGTGTCGATTCGCTCGTGGTTCCATCTGTCGAGAATTTTCTATATTTGCAAAGTGAACCTCCCTTCGATCGGTAGGGTTAATTATACAGATCTGAAGTATTATTACAACTATAAGGTAAGAATACTTTAGAAAGTAGGTCTTGCATAGCAGTTAAAGACAGAAATAGGATCTAGTAGCAGTTATCAGCAAGTTGCGTTTGAGGTAATTGGCTACGATGACAAACGACGATGACAATAAGATCCAAAACTATAATATATCACATCTATCTAGACCAGGTCTACTTTTATGATGTTTTGATGAACAAGACCAAATCGTTTTCACAAAATCCCCCACTCTTTGTTACCTAATACAAGACGTTATGCCGTGTTTAACACCAGTGACACTCTTGGAACTAAAGCGATTTTTTTCATCCCTAATTAAATCTACGTAAATCTTGTTTAGGTGGGACTACGATAAAATTCGATTTGTTGCCGGGACACAACAGAAAAAGAACAAAATCTAAAACCGACTTGGTGTTTTTTCAAGGAATTGACACTACTCGGACTCTTGTTTCTCGATTTTATTGTCTTCGATCTTAAAGAACAGTGTTAATTCCTTCCTCCAGGTGTTCAAAATATATCTAATACTTAATAAATTCAATCGTACATAGAAGGTAAGGGATTAACGATGCTATCGTCTACCATTTTCTCCCTGTACTTCGGTAATGAATAAATAAACAAGTTAAACAAACTCCAACCTATATCGAGTAAAATTTCCTTATGAATAATTCAGAAACACCAGAAACGTTTATCTTTTCATATTTTTCTTCAAACATATAACAGTAGCGCTACATTAAGCTCTCTATTAATAGAAAAACACGAAGCTTTTTTTGGTACCACCAGAGACACATGTCATACTGTCATGTGTATGTGTCAGGCGGTAACAAATCAGTCACGTTCTTTGTTATAAGAAACTCATAGAATACTGCTTTTCTGAGAAATCTTTCTCTGTGTGTCTGACCTGACGAATTCCAAAACATCTACAGTTGTTCATCAAAATTATATATGTGTTATAATATACCGAACGCATACAACGAAATACAAAAGGGACGGTTTAAAAACTAATAATCTGCCTAAGATAAATGGGTAGTTTGTTTGATCCGGTGTTAAATTATTTAAGTTGTAAATAATTTAAAATAGCCAGAAGAATAAAATTAGCATAAATGTTAACTCGTATCCTTAATTGTGTTGACAATTGTTGACGTTGCACGTAAAGAATACACAGACCTCCGAACGACGGTCTCCGCGAGGGAATAAAAATATGGCCTTTGTATGCATTTTCGCTTGTTTTGAGGTGGCAGTGCATATATAATTGTTTATAAATAAGTTGTAGGATACATTTTTGAATATTTATCCTTATTATTATTTTTTCTCGCTATTTTTAGAAAATCGACAGAAAAACAGAA
This sequence comes from Centruroides vittatus, assembly GCF_030686945.1. NCBI lineage: Eukaryota > Metazoa > Arthropoda > Arachnida > Scorpiones > Buthidae > Centruroides > Centruroides vittatus. The sequence goes on from NW_027122580.1 coordinate 415,337, forward strand.
TGGAAAATTGTTTTATTCGTAAGGATAATTTAGAAACGGAAGAAAAGAAAAAATTGTGTGTTTCTTCATAAAATAACGGTTATCTCAGCCGTAATTTTGTATGTAACGAGCTTCTTTCTTTATTTAACATAGCGCCATTTCCTTGTTATTTCTGTATAAATAGCTAAAATAATGATAAATGTCATCTACGTTAGACGACGACATTTTCGAGCTTTGTTTTGGATGCCAATGGGAAATTTTATGCATGCTAATTCTGAGTTTTAAAGAATGTTTCGTTTATAAAACGTATAATTTCAAAGCTCTTTTGTCTGTTTATAGGAAACGGCATTGCCGCTTTATTTTACGGGTTAACCGAAAAGTTGATTCATTTTCGTTTCCCTAAAATCCCTAAAAGTACATTAACTTTCAAATTAATAAAGTTAAGGCATTTTTAGTTAATTCTCGAGAAAAATTCCCTAATCGTCCGTTTTTTTAAAAAATTAAATCCCTAAAAGTTCTTGAACGGATGGAAAGACGATTGTAAAATTTGATCAGAAAGTAATTTTAGACAGGGAATTAATAACACATTTAAAATAATGGTTTTAGTGGCTAATCGTCCCGGAAATGACGTGGAGGGGTCACGTAAAGGAGACGGACCCCAGCTGCGTGACCAGCTGGCTGTCAACAGCTTTCTTTGACAGGCCAGCAACGTGACAAGTCCAATTGTCATACGCGTTTCTCCGTACAGGTTTTCATAAACAGTAATAAAAGAGTTCTAAGCCAATCATTAAACAGAAAATTGGGAATTTCGAATCAATTGTTTTCAGGGAAATTTTTGTCCGAAAGAAACTTTTAGAGGAAAAATAACTTGTTTTATTGCTCCTTGGGTGATTTCTTTAACTTGTCTATGTCACTTTCGTGAGTTAAGCGTGGCATTGTTCTCACGCGCCACATGACAGGAACACTAGAAACTGGCGTGTTTAACTTGTTTTGTCACGATAGACTAAATCGTGAAAGAAACGAGAATGGGTGGATGATCTTTAACTCCAACGACCCACCGGAAGATTAGAATTTTCTCTAAATGGTCACAACTTAATATTTTCGTTGATTACCGCGCTAGAAATTAGAACGAAACTCAATTAGAACTTGTTCTCCAAGTGAAGCACAATTCGGCCCACGCTCTCTCCTTTATACCATTAAGGAACACGAGTTTCGATTGCTTTTTTTACAAGTTGCGGCCATGGACTAGCTAAAGAGATTAAAGAATCTTTAACGACAAACATTTTCCAGGCATTAACACATTTATGTGTAAACACTCGGGGTTCGAGATAGATAAGGTCTTAACGGAACAACTAAATCCCTATTTTATGTCCACGCTAAGACCTTTTCGTATAATGTAAATCTATAGAAAATATGCTTTCTTGCTTAAATATATTAACGGTAAATGCGCTTTTTAACTTAAGGCTAAGTAAATAAACAATGGATGAAACAATACTACCTGACAATGTTACAATTATATCTATATATCCTAGAGTAGAGTTACTATAAATATAAACTGTATCCCAGCCAGAATTAAAGATTAATTGGACTCTTTCCAGAATCAATTTAGTCTAATTATATTAATTAATACAGAATAATTCATATGTTTAAAACAATTTCGCGTCGTCCCCATTCATATTCACATAAGAAATTGTTCAAATAATTAGTCGACAACCTTTGTCTTGTTGAATATATCACAATAAAAGAACAACAATTCAAAATTGCATTGTGATATTCGAGTCTAATCCTTTTGTAATCATCCGTCTGGACGCTTTTCTAATTAAGGAATCAGACACAAATTCCTTGTTCGATGTGTCGTTAATTCTCTTCACTTGAAATTTATCGTTATGCAAATGAGTTTCGAACGAAATATTTAAAAAATATGACAAATCCCTCAATGACTATTGACATTCGAGGGATTAAACTGAGTGTAAACAATACATTTCCAGTTCTCGACCAGGTGGCTTTATCTATGGACAGCAGGCAATTACATCTAATGGGCAAAATTGGACCTTGGTTCTGGTGTTTGACCACGTGACGTCCTTTTTCGGAAATACCACTGCCACATTCTTGTACGAGGTGTGTTTCCCAGGAGTATTTAGGCACAGAGCTTTAGATAAAGTTTAACACAGGAAGATTGCTGTTTGTAAAAGTGGTTATCGACAAGGATTCTTGCAAATACGTTGTGTTTGTTTCCATTCCAAATGGATTTTCTGTTGTCAAAAAAACACATTTTTAATACTCGGAGGATTGAAAAATTCGCTTCAAAATTAAAACTCTCTTAAAATAACTAAATTAAAATATGTAATTAAAAATTAATTAAATTTAAAGACGCGAGATTTGTTAGTATTCCCTTTCAACAGTTAAACATTGGGATTTTCTTTTAAAAAATTTTACTTTAAAAAACACAAAAAGTTACATTTACAAACCTTTAAAGTAGTAGGTTTATATTAAGTTCTATCAGATAAAACTAAATTCATTTGTTGCCCTTAAGCGACCGTTTTCTCGCTCTACCCAGACATTTGTGTTTCTCTCTACAGGGGATATTCGCCGAAGAGAAGGGACTGAGCGATTTTGAGAAAATTGCTGCACCCCTTTACCTCCTGGCTCATTAATACAGAAGCATTTTAAGGAGTTGTAATAGAGCTTTTGTCATCAACCTTCCATTCGAGCCCAGCGTTATTATATATATAAAAACAATGAAGACACGAGAGCGAAATTGTATGCCTATTATGGGCAATTATTTATGAATGGTTGCCTCTAAATTTAATAGAAAAATATCTGAGAAGGAAGCGTTTCAATTTAGTCTATCAACAGTTTATAAAAATATAATTAATATTTTACAACCCTTTCGTATGTCGTCATCGTGTTAAGAACTGGAAAAGATTCTCGTTAACCGACAACACATTTCTATTCATTAAGCAACTCTACAAGATCTATGCAAAAAACGGGTTCTCACGTTGTGGAAGTAACCAAGATCGTTACGTAAATGAAGGACACGTGACGTCATTTAATTTCAAGCTGCGATGGAGGTGTAGATGGGGCAAGAGAGGAAATACCACACCCTCGATTACGTATAAAAAACACTATACATATAGAAGACGAGGAGTTCATTGTCAAGGTCGACACGTGACACCTGGTTGTACTCGATCTACGGTTCTACTAACGAATATCCGGAGGATTAATGCAGATGGAAGTGGTGTGTTTCCGCTATAAAACAATGTTATTATTTAAAAAACATAATTGCTTTTGTTCTGATATCGTTTTTTCGAGTACGGAAAGGACACCGAGCTCGAATGCTTAATTTTGAGAATACGAAGGCGAAATGCAGATGTTAGCAAATTTCGACTCAAGGTCATTTTTCATGTTTTACGAATAAATCATCTTTCGTATCGGAACGGTAAAATTTGTCGGTGGTTGAGTGATGTGTTCTTTATTAATGCACACATCTGCTCCTTTCCACTCGCGATAAGAACTTTTTAGTTACTGCTTACATCATTATTTTGACATGTCACGTTTATCCAATAACTGTAGAATGTGAAATCAGTTACCCTCGACGGGGAATACGAAAATATTCGTTTTACTCGTTTAAATCAGTTCAAAATTTAAATTAATCCACTGCTGTATATCTATCCTTTTTTCCGTTTCGATCGTTTCGTTACACCCATAAGAAGGATTGAGGCATTTTTATCTTCCATATCGACACCAATTCCAGCGGGAGGTCAACATACCACGGACACGAACCTGTTCGCTGAACCCATTTTCGAGGATGGACAAAAATCTATGTAAAATTGCCAAGCCTTTAGGCTATGTTTAATAATTAAATAAAAACCCTTTGTTATCCTTAAGGTGTAGCCACTCGCAAATATCAATTTACTGAGCCCCTTTCCATTTAAAAAAGAAAATACAGAAAAATTTCGTTTCACAGAAAGTTCCCTAGATTACGGGAGTGTACGGAGTGTAGCTTCGTTCGTCTCAACGCCAGAAATATCCCTCGAGGTTATAAAAGATGGGAGAAAAATTTAAAAATGATCAATTTAGGGAAATTAAGTAATCTTACAGCTAAGAATAAAGGAGAAATGCAAACCTTACTCTGTCTCCTATTTGAAGAGGTGTAAAATCCAACTCGTTTCGCTTCTATTGGCTAAAATTAGACTGTTATACTCGTCCAACGAGTCCAAAAACATAATCACCCCAAAAAACGCAAACTATTTTGATTACTATCAGTTAAATTTCCACCCTTTTCCCCCTGCCTTCTTATTAACATACGCTCAAACAGAACTGGAACTTATCTCGATGACCATCTTTATTGATTTAAGCAAACAATTTTTATATGCCCTGTCCTTATTTAAACCCTATCGACTGATTTATTTATCGCATAAAACCCAAGTCGATCATCAAATTATCGTCAACGTCGGTATCGGGATCATTGTTACAAGGGCTTAACTTGATTTATGAGTGAGAAAAGGAAACCTATAGGGGTAGGGAACCTCTAATGGTTCTGCAGAAAAAGGGGGAGAACCCGGAACGGTAGACCTATTGGAAATAATGTAAATTTACTAATGATTATGCCCGCAAACCTTTAAGCGACCTAATTATACAGCAAATGAGCATTGGGTACAGCTTAATCACGTGAAAAAATCCGATATTTTTAACTATTAACGTCAATTATTTAACCCCCGAGCCAAAGATCATTTAATGATATTGTACGAGACTGCAATTCGATGACTAAAACGGATGCTAAACGCCATTCGGACTTTGTTTACTAATACAAGAACTATCATCGAAGATACTATCGACAGGAGATTTTGAATTAGTAATAAACACACGAGTTTGTCCTCCGTTAAAACTTTAAAGAAAGAGGAATGACAAAGAAAGAAAAAAGCTCATTTTAAAAAGCTGCGATTTTATACACGAGTATATATTACAGTAAATTGAAATGAACATTTACAGTAACATCAGGTGGACTTATTTAAATTTTAATTCTATCTCCCGATCTGGAAATAATTAAAATGAAATTCAATTAATTCAATTGGAAATTATCGAGCGAAAAACCGTTTCTGTCAGTTTTTGACAATGCAAACTGTCAAAACAGGAAATCAGCTTATTTCAATCGCTCGAAGTATGACTCGAATGCTGTAGGCACAATATAGACTATAGATGAGTCAATCTGTTTGTCAGTTTGTCATTCACTCAGTTAAACAATGACTTTGCCAATATATGGGTCCTAGACCAGCTAATGGAAACGATGATTCAAATAACATGGTCAAAATTAAACAATTTTATAGAAAAGTTGTAAAAATAAAGAATTTACTCCATCTTTCTTCCATATATGTTCTATGGATAGAATCTGTTGCCAGGAAACGTTACAGAAGGTTTATCTTTGGGTGCTGTTTACGTACGATAACTGTTTTCTCTTTCTTTCTCGTGCCGTCTAGGGACATACGATCGAGTTATCGCTTGTTACGCTCCGTTTCGACACCATTCTGACGATCTACACTTCTTGCACCGTGTTAAAAACACAGTAGAAGGATAAAGGTAACGGCGTAACACACCCCCATTGATTTTTTCCAAAAAAAAGACAAATCACATTTATATGTCTAAAACAGTGACGAGAAGTAATCAAAGAAACAGTTCTTTTCATATCTTTGATATTAAAGATGGTTCCTAAATGGTCCAATTTAGAAACGGTAATTGAATGCATCTCTCTAATAGGCTTTAAGTCTAACTACATCGGTTTAACAGTTGATAATATATTAAAGCAAAATGCCTATAAATTTTAGGAATATTGCCAAAATGATTTGAGATAATGCCAAGAGCAGTCGAAGATTGTGGATCGTTACCCTTTCAATTTTCAAACCTCCTTAAATCAAACTCGTTGCCCAATTGACTCGTCAGAAAGGACAGGAGAAATGATTTTTTCGTCTCCCGACAGAAGAGCGGCTTGGATAATCGGAAACAAAAGGAATCTTGCCGAGGAATCGGAAATGCGGGAGACATGTCAACGACCGAATGCAGAAAAGGAAGTCTTCCAAGCAGCAAAGAGAAATTCAAACCTCGTTCGCCTGTGGAGGTACACGTCTAAAATTGCACGTATCTGGTTGCCTCCATTCTTCAATCCGTATATGCAAAATAACCTCCTACAGTTTCGCGCCACGTTAAAAAAATTGGACATAAAAACAACCCCCTCCGCTCTACGTCTCTATGGGATCGAGGAGGGTCGATCCCTCTCGACTAATTGACCGCATCCGAATCGTCACCAGTCGCTGAAATTCGAACGTGTCCACGAGATTCGGTCGAGTATCCTGTATCTACGGATCCGAATCGAGTGTCTAAATAAGCGTTTTAATGGCGATAATTATGGTATATTATAGCAAGAAAATTGCATTTTCTTTTGTTTAGATTAATTTTCTACTTTTAATATTTAACAACCCACTTTTGTCCTTAATCTCAATCGAAGCGTGATCCCCCGTTATCCTTTGTTCTTTTATCTTCATCTGGAAACACGCGGCTATTCTAGATATAAGCAGAATCTATAAATTAAGTCTGGCAAGAAAGTGAAAAAAGACGAGAATAGAAATCAATTTGAAAATTCTTGCTTCATTTTTCGCGGACGAACACAAATTTCCTACACAAAGGACGTATTTAAAAAACAGAAGAGGCTCGATTTTCTTACAAAAGCGAAGCAGGAAGAACAAATTTGATAGTTTAATTGTGATTGCGATCAAAAAGGGGGGACATCAAGGCTGTTTAATTAAAAAGTCGGCAATGAACTAAATATTGCTGATAATGACGATAGGAATAAAGGAAAAAGTGGGATAAACATTGATATCTGCTGGCTTGCAGAATAGCTTGACAGTTGTCTCCTTAGGGAATATCATGGAAGAAGACGTCAGCCATTGCAAGTAGTAAACAAGAATGTCAAGCAAAGATTCCAACAGCGTGTAACGTTACGCCAATGGAGCAAAAAGGCGTTAATTATAATTACGACCTTATCCCGTTCTTTGTTTACCGATTCGCATTGATCGAACAATAATCGACATAATACTGAATCAATTGTAATCGTAGGAAAATAAAAGATATGTCAAGGATTTTCGTATACATAGATTTTACAGTTTACCTTGAATAAAGACAGATTTTTCCTTAAACTTCTCCTATATAATTGCCATTAAAGGAAGAACGAATTTAAAAAATATATTATTATTTTTAACGGTCTTCAAATATTTATCGAGAGGCGAAAAATCGATGGTGCTACTTTTTTTAGTTATTTGATAATATAAAGGTGTAGACCTTTAGCTGGAGACAGGTACAATTCGCGACAAGTTGGCGACCTCAATTTCGCGATATTACATTCTTCTCGTCGTGTCGTGACGTCACATTTGTGCCGCATCACTCCTCTAGGCGTCTCTGGTGTCCTAGAAGGGTCGAACGACATAACGCTCGGAGAGAGAGTGATTAGACAGAGAGCGAGTATATTGCGTACAATCTCCCTCCCGCGCGCTCTCCACCCCTCTGCCGATATTGGACCGGTCCGCTATTGCAGTTACGAAGCCCAACGAAAGGTTCAGTCAGCGCTCCAGCTACTGGCAACAACGCAGTGCGCTGCGGAGCTTTGTGTTTATGTGTCTTCTGTGTCCGGCTCCATCTGTCAACCACGTGGCTTAAACCCTGTTTGGACTACTTTACGGTCGACGAGTAGCGATTTCAGCGTGGAGACCTTCCATCGTCCACACCATGAAAGCTAAAAGAGGTAAGTGTTGTCAAAACGTCCCACGTGGTTGGCTGTCAAGATTCTTAACACCGTATCGCCCGACTTTTAGCCCACCTTCTTCCCCTATTCCGCCGTGTCTAAACGATCTAGACGGCTAGACTTTAAGCCACCGAGTCTTCCAACTTGGCGCTGACAAGTAGGCCTATGGTGACAGTACACGTCACCATGAGTCGCCGTTGTCAAACCATTTATTTCCATTACTCCGTCGGTTTGTTCTTCGTGACTACCGGGAAAGATCCAGAAATTCTGCACCCAACCCTACCAGTCCGTGCTATTTCTTCCCTCGGGCTCGTCTTCCACGTCTGACTTACCTTTAAGGCAACGGGCATACCTGTGCTTTCTTTACCTTATGTACCCCGGGTTTACGGGTTTACGGGCCAGGATTGGGGCCGAAATGATAGATTTATTAGCTTCGACCCGACAATCGGAATATTTAACGTCGCTGCCGTGTGGCTTTAGTTTTACTCTTCCAGTTTTACCTTTGGCTGGCGTTTGTACGACACGAAAATCTGTTTGCGAGGGTAAAGGATGTCCTGTATCTACTCTGTTACGAAGGTAAGCCTTGGATGGATGCCAGAAGAGATGTAGTGGCTTTTTCTACTTTATGCTAGGACTAAATGTCAAACGATTGTCGGCTAGGCTCGGCGTGTCTGTCACGGTGTTTTGCGGTGACGTCACGCCTGACGAAGCACACTCGATCTCGGTTATTTTTTGGAAATTTTCTGGAAAAACACCGACGCCATTTCAATTGTCGAATGGTCACGCGAGAGGTGCGGCCGGGACGAAGCCCCCTCCCCTCGGTAAATTAGGTCGATGGGACCAATTGGCTGGGCTTTACAGTAGTTGGATTGTAAAATTGTGAATATGGTAAATGGACTTCATCCGGTGATGCCGATCTTCAAGAGGCGCGTGATGCGTAACGAACGGTGATGTTTGAGTGTTTCCGGTCTTCCGACGATTTTCGTGGGAGCCACCGAAATATCAAGATGAAAGAAGAAAGTAATTTCCCAAAAGAATCTCCGATAATCGCGTGTGAATATATATACATTCCGTGTGTAATTTTGTCCGTATCTGGCCGGCTTTTGTATGACGTTCAGAAATGGATAGTCGCCTTTCTAGTTAATGGCGGTCACGTGATCGAATGTCACAACGTGGCCACGTGATTCGTGCAAACGTCATCCTACGTCGGAAGAAAAAACACAAAAAGTCGCCACCGACCAATCAATGACGTCTATTAATAGAATTAAAGTCAATTTCTTGTGGTTTTTAATTATAGGTTTTACCTCATAAACGGGTACGACCGGTTAATAATTTCGGGCCAACCGAATAAAACCAAAAAATCGGCCGACGTTTCGTTCGGGGGTCGAACCATTCTAAACACGTGGCTCTCGAAGTAACATAATTTGTACAATATGTGCTTTAATTGACACGGTTTGCCGGTTCCCCGCTGACAAAACCAGTACAGAAATCTGGTTATTACTCACAGGGCAAAATTTGAACTGTCATTAACGCCCAATTGCACCCCTAAACTCTGGATTGCCCTGGTTCATAGTCTAGAGTCCAGCGGGAACATATCATCGGAGCCTGATAAACCCAACGATAATCTCTCGCTCAGTGCGAAAGGCTAAACGGGAGGACGAAACTCCATTATTTGTTAGGAAGTATCTCAATAGGAAAGAAACCTTACTGATTGAATTTTATTTTTCTAGACAGATAAATGCGTCCTTGGTCGATCCTAGTGTATAACCACTTCTAGAATCTTTTCACCAACGTCCTTCATCCGTATTACTGTGTATAGAAAAAGATACCTTTGCCAACCGACGGTAATTGGTTGTTGTCGTATAGCGTTATGTCGTACTCGCAGCGAAAATTCTAGTGTTTATCTAGGGAAGAAATGGCAAAAAATAACAATAATAACTCGGTATTGCAGGGCAATTAATTGTTAAAAACGTTTTAACCCGAGCTACGCGAGTATTTGTGTGACGAGAGAAGAGATACCAAAATAGAATCTGCCTTGTTGCTTGTTTAAAAATATGCCACTTTCACAATAAGTAAAGCTGCTTCTCGCCAGTCAAAATGTCGCTGGTTCGTGTCGTGTCGACTGTCTCGCAACACCTTTTTCTAGCAGTCAAAACCAAGTCGAATCTCGACTTTTTCTTCTATATTTTCGTAATAGGGCGAGAGAAAGTACAAACGTCAAACATAAGGATTGGGATATTAAGAATTTCTACTAAATCTAATTTTAGTAAGGTAATGTCTCGGTACAAGTTCTATTAAGACTTGTATCGAAAAGGCCCAATTTTGCAGATGGGATAAACAGTGTAGACGTTCGCCTGTGTTTAAGAATAGTGAGAGAGACAAGTCGTCTTGGAATAAAAAAAGAGGCTGACTCTGTTTATTCTGGCTTTTTCTATCTGTACGAGCTTACCCCTTCTAGATGCGCGATAACGCCGCAGCCATTCAGCATTTCTAATTCCCCGTTGGCTTTTTTTTATTCTTCTGTTTCCAGTTACAACTATAAAACCTGCATCGTGGCCATAAATTCTGCAGCAAAAATATTCGGACAATTTGCCACCAAGTGGCGAGATGCTACCTCCCTTCTTTTCACGTATTACACAACCAGCGATTCCATAAACTGGTACACGGGTTAGAAGATTCAAAAACTAATTTGTGTTATAAACTGGTCCAACTTAGACCCTTGTAACATTGGAAAAAGTACAAAAAATTCAAAACCAGTTTTGTGTAAGCCGAAGAATCTTCGATAATCAAAAAGATTCTATCTTCGGGGTGAAGGGTTAATGGGGTTACCCCACCTGTTCCGCTCCTCTCGGTTATTTTAAGATGGCACACCGTAATCGAAAACATACCTACATGCCGTCCGATAAGATATATAAGATACAAATGGGAAATATCAGCTATGGCATGGCTCCATTCTGCTTCGACGTACAAGGCCTGTAAGTTCAGCATGCGCTGTTTGTACAAACAGCGACTTGTTTATGCAGTTTGTAGTCTCGAAATGAATGGGAGGGGACGGGCCGGATATTTCTCTTACATCCTGTTCTTGTTATAAATATCGTATTATTGATTACAAAACATAAAATCGGAATAAACTGGAGTTTAAGGACCAATCCGGTCGATTCCATTTTTGTTGCTTTCTTACAACGTATAAGGTTGCGTTTACACCAGCTTTTCTTACGTTACGTTACGTTGTTTCTGGCCAATGGAAGACGTTACAAGTAATGCCTTCTTTGATTTGTCAGTCGTAACGTAACGTAACCTGTGTGAACACAGCGCGTGTTTAGTGGAAAGCGTAGTCAACGGTTAAGAACCGAGGGGGGATTTGTCGCCTATCGACCCTAAAAATATCCACCCCCTAAAGAGACTGGTAGTACTCTGACCTTTAACTGCACTCGTTTACAGAAGCCGGAAGCGAATGACTGTGACATTCCTGATCAACAAAAGCGTGTAATTTAGACAAAAATATTTATTGGTTGGCATCAATCTGCCTAAAGTGGGAAATTCTTAACTAATTTAATAATAATGGACTTAAAGTCGGCACTTGGACGGTGAGATCGGGCTAGAAATACAGTATAGTATATTGGATTTAATTTGACAGCTGTTGACTGTCAAATTTGTCAAATAAGCGGTGTTCATATTCGATAGTTTAGTTCGAAATCTATAAAGTAACAATCGTCCCCGCTAGATTGACGCCGTCACGTGATCGGTTGAGACAACGCAGGTGTGTTGCCACCTGTGCCGAAAAAAATATTATTATTTCGGCCACGAACCGGAGTTTTAGCCTGGAGGAAAGCGTATAATCTATTAAAACAATGAGAAGTTTTACTTGGATGAGTCGCGGTTTTTGTATGTTAATAAGGAACAATCACCTCTTAACTTGTGCTTTTTCAAATGAAATCGCTTTAAAAATTGGGCTTAGTCAACGAATTCTCGTCATCAAACTGTAAGGAGTTTAAAAGATTCCGGAAGTGACGTGCGAATACCTTTCGCGCTTTTGGCACGTGTCCGACGACCCGATAAAGATGCTCCTCTCGTTTTAAACGTTTGGCCGGATATAATTAAGCGTACGTAACCTTTAAAAGGCGGTCGGTATAGTCGCCATTGGAAATGGGCACACAACCATCGAAATAGGGCACTACTACTTTCATGACAGATGAGTTTAAATCGGTTTTGCGGTTCGGCCAGACAGACGGATGTGGGTCAACAGGTCACGTCGGACTTAGGGCGGGATCGGTGGCGGCGCGGCATCGATCCGTTCCTCGATAGACGCGGACGGATAGGAGGCACCCGGCTTAAGGCATAACTCTGGCGAAAATTCAGAAAATACAACATGGCGGAAACCGAGGTGGAAAAAATAACGCGGATACACACAATGGACAGGTGTGTTTGGCTATGATGGGGAATTCGTCAGACAGGTGATCTATCAGAGATAGGAGGCTAACCCGAACTCGACCGGCTCAATATAGAATCTCTTGGTCATTCGTACGGGGGTAACAAACGTTAAGCCAGGGAAACGCCCTAACTTCCGGGTTAATCCCCGGTTGGATCGAGCCCCGAAGGAACTAGGCGACCCTGAAAGAAAAGAGCGCCAAAGGGTTGGTTCTACCCAAACACCTTTCTGGAACTAAAACTTACGGGAGAGAGAACGAAAATTACGAAAGCATTCTAACCTAAATAAATTTAAGAGGGATGCGCGGCGACGAAACAGCTGTGTCTTAGTGTAGTGAGCGTGCGAACACGTGCCTTTTCGTGACTGGAGTAAACATAACATCTGCGCTCGAACCGATTTAGAAACGTCAACTTGTCCAATCACCGACGAATCGAAAGGCGGTCGATCGTCTCAGACTTTCAATTTCTCTAAAAAGGATATTAAAACAAAAGAAACGGAGGATATTCGATAAAAAAGAAATGCGATTTCTAGACAAATTTTAGGGTTTGCCACACGAAAGCATTTTAGAAACGAGATCATTAGAAAAAAGGGGCTCTAGTTTTGTATGTTTGTCTCGTACTCGTCGGTATCCAAGGTGATGGTCGCCTGGCAACTAGACTTTTTGCCCAATCGAAACGAAATCAATGCTTTTCTCGTTCTGCCCCCACTATTTACTTTGCATTTCGCTCCGACTACTTTAAGTCGCGTCGAGTCAATTTTTCTTAATTACTTTAAACCGCCGGGATTATCTGATACATTACTCGGGTTTAAAGCACTGGAAATTGCGGTTTAATCTCCCGATATAGGCTATGTTAGTTGCGGATTGGCAGAAGCGGGAAGAGAAAGGGAGCCGTTTTCTCACCGTACAAGTGGCACTCAACAAATTAAAGTTTTTGGAAACCCAATATTTGTTTTTGGGTATGACACAAGTGGATTATGCGCTTTATAACTGTGGAGATAGGCCAAATGCGCCTCGACCTAATGAGGCCTATAGGTTCTCGCGCCGAAAATTTACCTGTCATCTTTGAAATTAGGGTGACGGTAAGGCCACCGGTAGGCTCGCATTTCGTAAGTTTTACTCTTTAAGGAAGCAGAACCTTATGTTTCTCAGCCCGTTCGTAATTGTAAATTTCCCGCCCTCTACGGCACCCTGGCGAGAAAATTATTTAATTGCGATATCTTTACGAGGAAAAAAAACGTTTCGTAACATCCCCAGAATGGTATGGAGAGGAAATATTTGAATATTTATGAATATTTCCATTGTTAAACACCTTGGTATATGTGGTTTGAGGGTGTTCTATTCCGAATCGGTGACATGGAAAGTGCTAAATAGGTTATGTACCAGCATAACGTCATTTGCAAATCTGTATTCCGAAACACGTGTTGGAACGATTATTAAAATGACCTGATATCCCGTGTGAAAGATGGAATGTCCCCACGCGTCCGATATCCAGGTACTTACTACCTTATTCCCTTAAAGGGATTGGTACCTTGGGGCATTGCTGACGTTTGCTGCCTTTTTTTTAAATCTCGACAGATAACCCGTTCGGCGGGTTTACTTTAAAGGAAGCCGCTTAAAAACTCCGCATTCTTCCTCCCGATAAAAAAATAAATAATATATAACGTAGTGTAGAATGGTGGTTGGCCTTTTGGGATGCCACGCGAAACGGAACGATTACCATACATCCAGATGGAATCTTAACGTGACGTCACGAAGTTTGCTCCCCGACATCTGTCGTTCCATCGATTACGACGGATGACGCCACCTGGATTAGTCGATGACGTTTGGATAGTGGTGACACCTGGCGCTAAAAAAGAGCGTCCATTATCGATTACCCTCCCACCCACCCGGGTTCGAAATACCGGCGGAATTCGACCGGGAAAGTTTTTGTCGTTCCGGGTTAGGTTCGGTTAGAGCGTGCGTGCCGCGTGTTCACGACGTCGAGTAGAGTATTGTGTCATTAAACATAAAATTGGGCACGTGCATCCTGGTCGAAATCGATCCCTAAGTAGCAGTAAAAGGGATAAGCGTTGGGAGAAAGGGCTTCCATTTTTTTATTATTTTTTAAATGAAATTCCCCGAATCTAAAGTCATTTATGTGTATGTGCAGTGGGGTTTCTGGCAACCCTTTCGTTACGAAACTTAGCAAAAGTTGACGGAAATAGGAGCGAAAAGTTGGTCCCGGTTGCGTCATCATAGCTTTGGTCTTCCAGCAGTTTCATTTGTGAAACCGGTTGCGGGACGGAAAGACAAGGCCGTGAGGCTCAAGGTCATACTGCCTGGGGATCCCGCGTTGCTTAGGCTAAACGGGCATCGGACATGGTCAATCTCCGTCCTCCGGGCTAGCAAACGCCTATTTTTCCAGCTGTACGTTCCACTCTACTGTAATTGCGGGAAGCTGGCTTTTCCTTTCTTACACGAATAGGAAAGAGGTTTATCCTACCATCCCCGCGTTAGATACTTTTTAGCGTGTTTTCCTGTCTGTGCGGATGGAAGAATCGCTGGTTTCCTCACGCCTTCCAGGGACGATCTAGCAAAGGATTTGTCGATACCACTTTCGACACGGAATATCCATTTTCCCGCCGAAGATTAATAATAAGGATGAAAGTATCGAATTTAAAAACATCCGCTGCAATTACTCTTCAGTAAATTTAAACAGTTTTCTTTGATTTGAATAGGTTAAGAGCGTATTGTTGGTTGGTCGTTCGAAGGACGTTAGGTCATCCATCATTTAATATGGCGATGCAGCTTCTCTATTCAATACCGACTCGAGACGTTTGACATGTAACTTTCTTCACTTTCAACCTCCATATCCGTGATAAATGGAATTTTATCTCCAACTCCCATCGAACCCCAAACAGTTAGATACACTCCCTGTATATTTTTTATTACTGTTTTCCAGTCTCTAGGGTTGATTTCCCATCCTTTTACTCGTACACTCCTAATGGAGAATAGTAAATTTGCAGCGGTATAGTTTATAAAAGTCCGTCGATCCATAATCGCGGAAGTAGAAGCGAAAGCGAGGCAATGACCTTCCGCTGGCATCCTCACGTGCTTTGTAACGTCAGCGATTTCCGCACCAGGGGTAGAATCGGGTCAGAGCCTCGTTTTTGTTCGAACATGCGTCCTGAAAAATGACTTAACGTCTCCTCCATCCACTTTGCAGGAAAAGGGATGCCGAAGAGCTGGCCCTTTTTTCAAAACTCAATTAACAGTGCGAGTCGAGAGTTGTTTTTACTCTTATCTCTATTGTTTCCCCCAATTAGATAATCATTCAAGGTTAATCTGCTACGACTCGTTATTGCTCCATTGTTTTCAAAAAATACTAATAATATTTATTATAAAATCGCCAGCCATTTTATGTCTTGGACGATGCGCCCATTCTTTTGTCACTCGGGGAAAATTTCATTTCGTACCGCTTTCCCTCTTTCAATCTAAATCGCCCCACCCGGTCCTGTTTTGCATCGCTTTTACTTTCCTTAGTCCGTTTCTACGCCGTCTTCTAGCTTTTAATTTCACTAGTCTCTTTATTCCCCCTATTCTTTACCTTGCTCAATCTTTCTCCTTTCCTACACTTATTCTACACGTGTTGGTAGTGCATCCAAGCCCTCGATTCTGAACCGTCTCTTCGTAACCCGTTTTGTTCCTCGAGGTTTTCCTTTGTTAGTTACCTTTCAGCACGTTCGATTAACTTACACCCCGGCCTCAAAGACATGATTTGAAAGTTTTCTGGTGCAAAAAATAAAAGCGCCTTTCGATATTTGTCAAATCTGGAGATCTTCGGTGTTTTTTTGCGTCGAAGAGGGAAGTCGAATTCGGTAGAAAGACGAGGAAGAAGAGCAGATAAACGTTTGGAAAATCCTTATCGGATTTAGGAACCCTTTAAATCGCCGTATTTCTGAGTGTTTAAAAGGGAAAAGAAAGCCGTGTAGGATTGAGCTTTTCTCTTTCTCATCTCGCCCTTATCGAAATGATGGTAAACCGGAGATTTAAGCTTGTTAAAAGTCTAGAAAGGGGGAATAATCTTCGAAGGAATTCGACGTTTCCCGGTTCGAAGCCGCCTAGCAGAGAATAGAATCGAATGGTGGCGCCAAGTGGTACAAATTGGGAGCAAGGACGAACGATCTGACAGAATTCACCTTCCTTTCCCCGTCCAAGTTTGTAGGAATGGCAAATTTGCCTGCCAAAATAATCCGTCAGACGTCTTGGCAAACGATTCCCTCCATCCAGACACAGCTGTTCGTTCGTTACGTGTGACCAAGTACGAATTTCGTCCCCTTAAAGGCGCAACACCGTCCATATTATGGCTATAATTGTCAAATCGTTCTTAAGCGTGCGTTTCCTAGAAAATTGCTCCTACGGGAGATGAAAATGTGCAAGACGTAGTGATCGATCATCTGGCGATCGAGTCGATGTTTAATTTCGAGAGGATGCAAACTAAAACCTTCGTGTCGTCCCCTGGCGAGGTTTTCGAGTTTTAATTCGAGTACGACGTGGAAATTACGTGTCTCTGGGTGTCGGTGAATTCCTCTCTGTAGACAGATGTGTACCGATTACCCCGGAGTACCGTGTTGTCTACCGATCGATCGAGTACCACAATCTTTACACGAACAGAAATCGTTACGTCGGTAGCATTTATGAATAACTTAAGCACTGCCCTCCATCTACAGATTCTTTTCTAAGTTTAATGCTGCGAATTTGAATTAATTATATGCAACGTACAGTTAAGTGGGTGTACGGCACTCCAATGCGTGTGTACGACCGATTAGTTTCTTAATAAACGACCGACACAATAGGGTTTCATAGATTTTCAGTGGTTTGTCGAATGCTTTCTACTATTGTAAGGTAACAATGCCTTAAAAATTGATCGTAATAGCTCAGTAACGTTAATTAAACTTAAATTATTCATATAAAATTTAGCATTAAGTGTAAATATAGATTCCTGATCAAATTTTTAGCGTGACGTTCCCCCGCTTGCACGCTTGGAGAATCCTTCAATTCGCGTGACGGTTGGAGGATCTTGAGAGGTTAATTTCTAGAATGGACGAGGGGTTCTAATCTCTCATTAAATTCTGATTAGCTTCTATGTTCTACCATATACTATAATAAGCAATAGGCGTACTAATCGAATTTCGTTCGCTCGACACTCGGCAAATATCGATCTTCCACTTTACTCCAAAAGTGTTTCGTGTGGTCAATTTCTGGTTTCCTTTATTTACTTTCGCGTATAAATTGTTTATCAACAGCGATTATGAAACAGTATTCATCCTTGAAAAGATAAAGGATGCGGTCCTTCGTGGTGTATCTCGCTTAGCAGATAAGAAAAACTCTCCTGTCAGAGCCTAGATAAGGCGCGCGGTTGAAAAAACACGGTCGAATTCGTCGTGTCAATTAATCTGTCGCCTTCTTTAACATAACTGCGACTAATTGGGAAGCAAAGAAGGTCGGTTTATAGAGAAATGGCCAAATTTTATCTTTCACCAAGCTTGGCAGCTGCTGCCAGGGTCTGAAGATTACCTTTGTTGCACCTGGGTCCTACTTCGGGGTACCTGGGAGCAGCTGTTCTCGACCCCTAGGGCTCGCATCACAAAGGGTTACAGCAACTAATTATTGTCAAATTTGCATCACTCGTGGACTATTTGTAAAAGTTCGGTAGCATTGTCGACACGAGGGTGAGTCGCTCGACGTTTTAGAACCGACGAATTGTTGGAAGCTGCGTAAAGACGTGGGTTTACGAGGGAGAGCAATCACGACCGATTTTACTAGCAATTAAAGAACGTGTAATAAAGCCATATGTATGTAGATGATCTTTATTGTATGGCCTGTGCGTGGAGAGGAAGTGCAATCCGTCACGCTCGACTTTTTATTCTATAAACATCGATAAATAACTCGATTAGTATCGTCGATGGCTATTTTTTCACCCCTTTCCCCTTTTATCGAGTAAAAACCGCTGTCCGCTTTCGTGACGTCTCACGAAAATAATCCGTTGGATTTTTTCGAATGCCAAGAAATGGAAACCTCAACTTTTGCATTAAGAAGAAAAAGAGGGCCGAATTTTAGAGTCGATGAGACTTTGGTAGCGAAAGTAAAGTCGGCGAAGGGGTCATCGCCCGCTAGTTGCCATGACGACGCGGTTAGTACAGTACAGGTGTCGAACGTTACGTTACGGACGTTACGTAACGTGGGTTCTAAACGTCGAGCCCAACGATAAATTCTTTTCTAATTGGGAATTTCGAGGGTGAGCGAAAGGAGGAGGAATATGTTATTTCGTCACACGAAAAAATATAAATGCTAAATCATTTAACCACGTCTGGCGCATTGTCTGTAAGGTTCCGAAAACGTGACGGGAGTGGAAAACTGTAGGATAAATCCCCCCGACATTCATAAACGCAGAAGAGAAACAAAGGGAAACAGCGGGATACGCTAGGTAGAAAGGCGAAACGTCCAATTAAAAAACATGACAATCATTTTCCGCCCCCTCTCCACTCTCCTACCACAACTTTCCATTTAAATATCCGTTAATCTGAATGTCACTTATGGAAATTACACAAGATTTTTGTCCATTGTCTCCTACCGAAATACGTTTTTTTCCTCTCTCTCTCTATTTTTGCCTGCAGCTATATAAACAGGTGTGGTTTTCCCACACACGCCACTTGAACTAGTTAAAGATGGCGGGTCAAAAACCAGACGGTCACAGGTGGGATCGCGTAGACCTATATTACGTCGAGAACAGGGAGAAAATTGAATACTTATCTTCTTAATATTCTCACTTTGTAAGGGTTTCGATATTGAACCCGATTTATTGTGCTTTTTAGGAGTTAAGGAACTGCTCGAGGTTCTTTGACGTTTGGGTAAGAAAAAAACAGAATCGGTTGTTGGAAAAGTAGGCTCTTTTCTTGTTTTTTTAAAGTAAAAAAAGAGAGAAAAGTACAATTTACTCGAGTCGAAAACTTTTGTGTCGAAGATAAAGTGCAGCCATTTTTAGTCACTTAAAAGTGTCTTACATAAAGAACGGTTGCTCACTTGTCACTTTGTGGTGTGTTATCCGCTTGGTCAGCTTGTCTCGGAGGAGTTCGGTGAGAACAGGCTCGGATTACCGATAAAAAGAATAAACGACGCGACATGTCTTACAAGAAGGACTACCGATTTCTCCCAAAGTGATACTCCCTCGTTTGTCAGTAAACCAGAAAAAGTAAATGTACGTCCTTCTTGTCATCTCGTATATTTTTCTTCATTAATTAAGATGTGCCGCTTTGGTTGATCGGAATTTAACGCATTCAAAACGTATCTTTAACCCCTTCCGTCACGTAAACGTTAAGGAAGACCTACGAATGTGCAGGGGACTTTCTAATATAACAAAACACTGCTCGCAACACGTCGAATCTTGTATGAAATTTAGTTTTTAACTTGGAGTTGGTTCGGTACTGCTCGGCCCTACATATTCATAGACAATTTCGATGTATCGATCGTTATACAGATTATACAGTTATCGTGTTTCGCGCAAAAAACCGAGTTAACAGAAGGGATGTGGAGAGGGGGAGGCGAAGATCCGTAGCTCATCGTTTAAGGGCGTGGTACGACGGAATTTCATATTTGGGCGTGGTCGTCTCGAAAGTTGAGCTGGAAAGATCTCTTGACATGTTTGAAATATGCTTACCAATATCCGAGACACGTGGCTAAAATCCGGTAAACTGACCGAGCATTTATTTATCTCTGGGAATTTGCACTTGCGTAATTAAAAATGACAGCTTTCGACCCGGGATGTTGCCGGACAGTGCCGAATCTTAGCACCAGCGACGTCACTGGTTGCGCTAATGGCCAATGCGTACATCGAAGATGGCGTAGGATAATTTAATCCGATCACGTCACTAGGTTTTCGTAACTCGTCTTTGTTGCAGACTCGTTTAAACGCCTATTCTCGTTGTCGAGTTAAATAATTAGATACTACCAAGTCGGGATCGTTATGGTTGACTTGGACTACGTTCATGTTCTTCGGCTTGTTTGCAAACTACAATCGACGTGTCGGGAAAAGTCGTTGTTGCGTAACTTAATGTGTCCGGTTGAAGGAACTGCGCTCTTTGTAAAGTTTTACAACACGTATCGGGTACGTGTCAGATCTGTTCGATTGTTAAGACAACTACGCAATAAACTCGCATCACGCGTCATTCTCTTGGTTAGCGCGATGCAGGAGAAGTTTATTCGTAGGGGAGACAAACACTAAGCAAAGGGTTTAGGCTAATTGTACACTTACGTACATCCCTGCAAAAGAGTATTGTACCATTAAACACAGAACAGGAAGCGTTTTATACAGGTAAGCAGTTGTATTCTTGTACGCAGAACTGGGCAAGCAAAATTTAACACAACAGTCATTTAGCTAAGGCTCGTTTCCGCATAAACATTTATATTGGTATCTTTTATAAGGGCAGTTTTCGTTATGTTTATATTGCGTGAGTCTTGATACCGACAACCACTTGTTTTTATTTTTACTTTTTGCCAGTTTCGGATTTTAGGATTGGATCTTTGCCAAATGACTAGACAACCTTCGTTTCTATTGTAAAATTTACGTGTTTAAATTAGCATGAAATGAGAATACCAGTCCGACATGCTACCTACGAGCATGCGGGAGTGAAGTGTGATCGTGTGTCGACTGTCAAATGTCAAAACTTTGTGTATGTTTATAGTTAGTTAGGTGTTAAAATTCTTCAAAAAAATCGTTAAACAGGGGACGAACTAATCAAAATTCCAAAGATTTCTGCACGTTTTTTACGCGCTAGAAGATAAAATCAACTTTAAAGGTAGATTTTTTGGCTAAAACTAAGCCGGAAGATCTTTAGAGGGACCAAAATTACTCGCGGCACGCTTCAATTCTGCCGCCTAATATATGTAATTTAAACGAGTTTAAAAACATTTCACGGGTAGGAAACGACGAGATGTTGTCAAATGGCATATTTGAAAGGAACCGGATAGCCCAAACTTCTATACTTATAGATAGGAGAGCGCAAACTGGCTCAAAAATGACAATGCTAACTTCCTGCCGAACAGGAAGATCGGGATTCTTGGTCGGCTTCTCCAATCAAAGTGTCAACTTGCCAGCATCTAAGCAACGAGAAAAAGTTTCAGCAGTCACGAACGAATACTTCGCTATTGATTAAGACGTTCAACTTAAAGAGGAAGTTGTACAATTTAACAGTTTTTC
This sequence comes from Centruroides vittatus, assembly GCF_030686945.1. NCBI lineage: Eukaryota > Metazoa > Arthropoda > Arachnida > Scorpiones > Buthidae > Centruroides > Centruroides vittatus. The sequence continues at coordinate 436,770 of NW_027122580.1, forward strand.
TTACTTTTTCACGGCTTTACTCGGCTCAACGTCGAGTTTAAGAGACGTACTAGCATCTTATCGTCAATATTTACCGATACTATCTAACGCTTCACAATGCGAGCTTTAGGAATAGTCCACAAAATATACAAGCTATCTTATCTTTCGGCAATTCCATTATGGAAGCTGCAAAACAGTTTGATTTCATTCAGATAAAGCTGACTTAATTAACTTTACATAAAATATGCCAAATAGTTTTCAAGGGCATTCCCTGTGACTTCTTATCCGATTCATCTCTGTCTCGCAGGCATAAATTACGCCATTATTCAAAAACACTTACAACTAACGAATTTTTCCTCATCAGTGATAACTTTCCTTGGTAAATTCCTGTTAAATTTAATTTAGAATTCTCGGCTTTTTTGCAATAATTTAACCTACTTTTGCAGTTTACACGCCTCAAACCATCCACTTTTAGAGTTCCGGATTTTTTGATTTTCCCGTTTTTGCAGCTTCTTCCTATCCCAACACCGCAATATTTACATAAATAATAACGTTGTTTGGAGCTCTTCTATCAGTTACGTGTACACTCTTTGACTCCCTTCCCTCGCGGGGTACAATGTCCCGTAGACGGACCCCTTACACTCCCGGGTATTACCGGCGACATTCGTTCTCGGCAATGGTGAATTTTTTGTTCGATAATGACGTAGTAAAGTTAATAAATAAGCCAAGCTAAAAGGAAAGAAGAAACTCGATTGGACATTATAAATTATTAGAGTCAATTTACAATTTTAATATGTGAAAAACGAGTTTATAAGCTCGTATCTTATATAAGCGCCAGCGAATGAATTGCGTGTAGTTAGGTAGACATTGAACTGATGTCAAATCAGCACATGCCGAAGAGCAAAGTCTATATTTATATTTATGCAGACGTTTTATAAGCAAAAATTTTAAATATTTAAAATAATAAATTTAATAAAAATATGGCCAGGGATGTGATTCCGTCCCGGGGTTTATAGTTACTTCGAGCTCAGAGTTCAAACCTGGAGAAACGTGTCTTAGACAGGAGCGGGGGGGATGGTTTCCAGTTCTGTTCCACTCTACACAGACGTAGTGTTAAAGCATTTTCTGCATTGACGTCAAAGCGTGACGTTGCAGTTACTCGAGTATTTTTCCTATCGACGATTTTGAAAGAATATCTTTTTTTATTGTTTACGCGCTCTTTCAAAACGTAGTTTCGTCTTTCTTTTTTCTCCGTCGGTTGCTTACGATCCAGCCGGGAACTAGAAAAATATCGGGATTTACGACGAGAGATTGGTTTGTTTACGAAAGACTAATCTGCTCTTTTATGGCTTTGGAACTAATGACTAGTTAATGCACTCGGAGCCTCGGAAGTAATGACTTGTAAAAATTATCCAGATTTGCAACCAATGACTAATTAAGAACTACAAACAACGAGACCAGCCAATGCGCTTCTTACAGCTGGATGTTAATAAATGTTATCGGGGTCCAGAACTAGAACTAAAGAATAATTTATTCATTTAAGGATTAAATTAAGTCCGACAATCCTATCGGTACTTACAAGTGGCAACTAGACACTACCGGATCGGTGCTTAGAACTAGACGTCGACCGGTACATATTAGTGTTTAGAGTTAGAGCTATTAACACTATCGAGACCAGAACTAAAGACTACGATACGCTAGTCTACGAACAGACCGATTGGATTCGTTAAGGATTAACAGAATCTAGGCTTCGATTTTTGATACTAGACACTTAATTAATCACTAACGTCGACACATTTCAAATTTTGGGAACAAAACACCGATTAACGATTCACCGTGACTTTGGACATTTGTCGCGCACAAATATTATTGTTTTCGCCCAGACAAATATTAAATAAGAAAATAACGACGAAAACGTGCTTTTTTAAAGTCGTAAGACGTTACTTTTATCACTAGAGAATATATTTCTAACCGATAACTGCGGGGAGGGCGAGAACGTTACGCTAATTACTAGGAATTTTCTTTTTTATATAAATTCTAAACTTGTATCGAGAATTGCGAAAATATAGAAAAAGAAAGCGGACGATTTGACTTTGTGGGCAAGTGTGTGCATTAAGAAAAGTCGTAAGAAAAGACGGTATCTGCCGGTCGTTCTGCCGGTCGTATAGCGCCGATAGCCGATAGTCGAATGTTAATGTAGATTCTTCCTCCCTTCCGATAACCGAAATTCTAGAAAACTGTAACGACACTTTCCTTTTCAAACGTTCGATAAAAGAAAAGAAAAAGCTGGCGCGAGTAAACAAAAGGCCAAATTCGGTAAATAACCGGGTCCTTTACAACGGTGGAGAAACACGTTTGTGGCTTTCTTAAGAAGAGACCGAGTGGAATAACGAGAGGCCAGGTCTTTCGGAATTTGTAAGAGGGTGGGAAATTTCGAGTTTTAAAAGTGGCCACGTCCGATTGGTCGCCTTCGTCGCGTTACTAGTGTTGTCGATCGTGTGGCGAATGCCAATGAAGCGAATCTGATGTCGCCATCGCGCGTAGTTCGGGGAAGGGAAGGAGGAAGCGACCGTTTAATAGTCGCTAGCCATGATAGATGTAACCTTGGCAAGTGTTCACACGCGCCTGGTCACGTGACTGTGTCCAAACTGTCGGTTCTCTCTTCACTCCATTCCGTTTTTTGTCGACTCGGACGTGACACTAACCGCTATCTTATTCATCGGTTTGAATTACCGAATCGGGTTAACGATTACGAAACCGGAAATGGTAATACGACTGATTCGTTGGCCATTGGCTGCTGTTTTTTCTTCTCTGAATTTTTTTAAACGCCGACCGAAGAAAAACACATAAAAAACGGTTGCTTAGAAACCCGAGAAAATCATTTTCCTGTGGAAAGATTTTGTATATTGCGAGGCGCGAGGCGCACAGTACGTTCCATTTTTAATCGGGTTGTCGGTGCTTCTGTTATTCTCCGCCGGCCAGGGATTGCGGGTTTTCTTTTTCCTCCTCTCTTTCGAGTCCATTTCGTAACGGAAAGAAACGGTTGGACGCTGTCTCGAAACGGAAGTGACGAAGAAAAAGTCCAGGAAATGACACTTACCAGACCGGTCGCTTCCCCCGCCCCCCCACTTCCACGTCTCTTCCCGTTCATCGATGTAAAACTGTTAATTTAAAACCCCCGTTTTTGAATTAGCACGAGTTTTTTCGAGAAAGACCGATAACCGTCGCCGAGGAAAGCGGGTTTTTGACGCCCGTATTTAGAAGGAAAAGGAAAAAAACCCGTCAATTATGAATCTCGCTGGAGTTTTGTTGACGATCCCACAATTCTTAGCGGTGTTATTTACGGTGACATTTTCAGGGTCGTCCTTCACCTCATTTCTTTGCTGGCGCAAGGACGTCTTTATAACGAGATGCGAAGGGGGACCCGTTCAAAAAACACACCGGGCAAAGTCCGTTTCTGTATATTCCATTCGGTTAGAATGCAGTTTACGTCTATTAACTTAACTCTTATTGGACGCGTGTCAGGAAGTCTGATTAAGGTCCACTACACTAACGTAATTCTTACTCAAGGTTTCTCCCTATCTACGCGTGATTTTTTACATTAATCGCCTGGAATTTATGCTCGAAATTTCGTTTAAAAACGGCCGGTAGAGGCCATTTCTTTCGGCTCGACAATCGGGAGGCGATAGAGAAAGAAAAGAAGCGCGGCAACCAAACCTGTCAGCAATTGTTCCGCGTTACGTCATTCATTAAGGAATAAAAGACTAAAAAGTAAACAATTTTTATTATTAAACTGGAAAGATTAACCAATAGGAAGAGGTCGTTTCGAAAGTGTAGGATGTTCGAGTTGAACAAACCGCCAGAGATAAAATAATACGAAATTGCGTAACTTTCCTTTAATAAATTATTCATTTCTCAATACTTTCATAAATTCGCTAATTATCTTCGACGCGGCCAGTTATTTCAAAATATATAAATAATTAGATATTGATAATATCGCCTTATTTCGTCCCGTCTGCCAGTAAAAAGAAAAAAGTTTGTCCGCAGTTCTCTTAACGAGCTTTTATATAATTTATATAAGTATAAAAAAACTAATTGTTAGAGCGACAAGTGGGTTTAAGATGGTTTTTTAGGAAGATCTCTCTCCTCGGCTACCGAATACGCCATTTATTGCGTTAAAAAAGGAGACGATAATAATAATCGTTCCACTTTGGACGTTCGATATTTTCCAGCAGACGAAATTTCTGTCGTCTTTCTATCGACGATCATCGATTGACGGTTCCACACTTAAGTAGGAGAAATATTCGACAAAAATTGATGGCCATTTATATTTAGAGTACCTTCGATTTCGTTCACCGTTTCGTCTCACCTTCCGATTATTTTAGCCCCCTTTTTTCCTAGTTAATTAACTCTTGTCGCTCTCGATTTGTCCACGCACGTCACCGCGGATGAAATTCGTACGTTACTAGTCACACCGCTTCCTTACGTCACCGTTACCGCAGTTTAGACCCACATATTTGTCATCGTCTGACGTGTACCGTGCCTGGATCCGTACAATCTTACTACGGTAGATATTTACGTATTGATACAGTACGGGGGGACGGATTTGAGGTTTTCCACCGGTAAAGGCCAGTACCTCGGGAGTAAAAGATTTTATAAGGCATTTCGTTTCCTTCCTGCACCCCCGCTATTGCGCATTACCTACGTAAAGAATACGGACATTTTAGAGATTCGAGGCACACGCCTAGAGCTTTAGTATAGATCCGTATTGCGAATGGTGGCCACACGCCACCGGGTTAGAAGAAGAGAGTTTTCGGAAGTTGTTTGTGTTACGGAGGCCGTCTCCCTCGTTTATTATCGATACGCCGTAAATATAAATAAATGTAAATGTAGGTTAATTGCCGTCGGAGGCAAAAGATGAAGGAAATTGCCGAGAAGAGAGAAACAATGTTGTTTTTCGATTGTTAAAGTTGCTAATTCCGCTGCTAACTTTGTAATTTCTATTTAGTCGTAATTAAAATCCGATTTGCTGCTCGACTGTCGGAGGATTTTTTCTAGTAGCCCAGGAATGGAGATTTAATTGTATAAACGCGGAGGAGTCGACGAAAGTTCAAACCGCGGCGGTTATTTATATAACGAATGCCGCCGTAGCTAAGAACCGATCCAAGTAGTGTGTAATGTCGTTCGAAGTGGTGACTCACTCGCACGACATTTTGGCAGAGTTTCTCAACTTCGCCACGAGACAAATGGGGGGAGGAAGAGGCAGCCGTCCCGAAAATGGACACGTCACCCGACAGGATGATATATTTAGCAGCGTTACCGTTCTACCCTTTCGCTTAACAAATGTCAAAAAGAAAAAGTTGAACGTTTTATATGTTATAGATTTAATTGTGGTAAGTTGGCCAATGTCCCGGGAATCGTTCCAAAGGTCGAAGGTCGCCAAGTTTTCGGAGGTCGTTTTTCTCAGTCGAGGTAAATGTCACCGTGGTCGAGGCATTCTTCCCAGATTTACTTCCTGCATGGAATATATAAACAGCCGACTTGGCATCTCTCCTATGGCTGAATGGAACGAGCCAAACCGCCGACGTGGATGGATTTCGTTCCGTTCAAAATAGACGTTTCTTTCGGAGTTATTAAAATCCGCGCCATCCCCCGGCCCAGCGCCTACGCTTCTCCCGGACCGTGTTTGAATCGAGAACGACCAATTAAATGGTGATTAATGCCAGTCGAGAGCGTAATTATAAGTAATGATCGGACGGTAGAGTGTGTTTACTTCGATCCGAGTTTATCAAATAAATCGCAAGGTCCACTCTCGAACACGTTACAAATCGCGCGATAAGTATTTCGCATCGATTTTAACCCACCTCCTTCACGCGCAATTGAAGAAATTCGCTTTGTGTCCGCTGGAATTCTTCTCTGGTGCCACCGTACGCGCCTCGATGAGCGTAAATAGGAAAATAAATACGCTTTAAACGTGATAATAAGTAGGGGCGCATTTTTCGAATGGGCCAGTCGTCCAAGTACGAGAGCCGCTTTCCGTGGCGCCAGCCAAGAGATAAGAAAACGTCGAGTTTACAAAGGGATAAGAATGTAGAAGGAAAGGTCGTATAAATCACCGAGTGCTCTATCTGAGCTAATTGCCCTTGAAATCCCTGTGTTGTAAGACACGACGATCGCCAGCGCCATATCGCTCTCTCCTTCCCCAAATTCGCTCTCCGAGCGCTGTAACCCTCCATTTAACCTATATACTAACATCATTTTCGAAATATCTTCTCCCCATTAAAAGTAAGCTTTGTTTTGTTGAAAATATCTGGGAAAACGGTTTTTTACACAGAAAATTCCACTTTTTCCTACATTTAGCCTCAAAGTAAGTTTTAAAAATACTAATTGTTAAAAAATGAAAATCGCTGTACGAGGACAATGCAAACAAACGCAAACAAGTGTTGTTAAACAAGGCATTCGTAATAATCTGATCTAATAATCGACGAGAGATAAAGATCGGAGTAGACGTTGCACCTTCGTAACACTTAAAAAAACACAATTAACCTTATCTAAATTTGATCCATTTTTTGCCTATCGATAATTTCCGTTTGCCCACCCTTTCACCCTTATTAACTGATAAATTTGGCCTCCAGCGACGATATCTGTTTCTTATTTTTATTATTTACTTTACTAAAAAGTAAAATTATTACCGACTCGAAAGTTGTGTAAGATTAGATAACCGAGTGTCGTCTTGTGTTTTTAAATACGTAACGAAGAGAATAATCTTGCGAAAGTTTATTTATTTAGTTTTTGCCCCGATTTTGTGCTTCGTAACTCGAATACAAAACGGCGTAACTAAGGTCGGCCTATGGACTAAATAGAACGCGGGAACTGCCAACGCATCCCTTATCTCTCAATGACAAGAACGTATATCTTACGTGGATAACACGATAACTCCGTCGTAAATACGCCCCCCTTACCACCAGCCTTGAACATTCGCTGCTGGAGATAACCTAGGAATACGCCTTCCGTCATTCGCCACTTTTATGGCCCCTTCCACGTGACAGAAACTTTAGTAAAATTTCCAAACTATTACGGTTAGACATTCGGACGGAGGGGCCGTTACGAAATTTCACCCACTAACTCTTTTATTTATCGAGGAAATGAAACGGGTGAGGGGTGTCTGGGGAAGTAGTAGCTATCTTTTTTTTAATCGCCTAAATTATCAGCTGTTAATTTAAACATTTATAAACCGTCTTATATTGTAAGCGCGTTAGTTCGCTACATATAATATTTGACGTAATATAAGAATGTTTATACTTGAAAGACGTGACTGAGATACTAGTGAATTCCCGTGTTGCTGCTGCTCTTCCTTATCTCTTCTAACGTAGTTTTCCTCCTCCCGTTTTCGCCGCTACGTTTCCTGTTCCGATTCTAAACGGAAGCAATCGTACGAGCGCATTCGAAGGTAAAGGTCGTCTCTCCCTGCCTCTCGTCCTAATTAACGACCTTTGAACTCGGCCATCCTTAACTAGTGGATTTACGGAGTAACTCGATCTTCCCTCTTTCCCTATTCCCCTCGGGCATTTTTTACTCAATTAGTCTGTGTAACTGTCCGTCTGTTTACACTGAATCTATCGTGTTTAGATTCGATTATCCGGTAACATTAAAAACTTGTTTTCTTTGATGCAATTTCCAAAAAATCGAGTGTAAATTAGGTGGTAAAATTTTGGCATGGATCCAGTTTAGCCACGTTCCCACGCTTTTAATAAACATATTTCGGTGATCGAGTGTGGTGTCAAGTTGTGCACGATCTGTCAATCTATACGTTACGTTAATGTGTGTCGATAGAAGAAAAATTATTTAGCCTTTCCGAATAATGTTTTTGTCACGTGAACAAAATCGAGCTCTGTGTTCTTGTTTCCTCCCTCGATATTTTTTTTCAAATAAATTCCCTCATTACCGGTAATTTCCCTCACTGGATATCGTTTTTCTGATGATTATTTCGTCGTTACCTCGCTAACAATTATCTGAAAAATAATATTTTCAAGTAATTTCCTTCAGCAAATATTTTTTCCCCCGGATAATTTTCCTCGTTAGATTTTTTCAGATTATTTCCCTAACTCGATATTCTTTTCCGGGTAATTTCCCTCACTATATTCCTTCTAAAGGTAATTTTCCTTGCCGAATAGCGTGTTTTTAAATGATGGTTTCATCGCTATACTTCACTAACAATTATTTAAAACAATAATATTTTCAAATAATATTTCGTAAATTTTTCTCCTTAGGTTTTTTCAGGTTAATTCCTATTCTTTTGCTTGATATTTTTTCGGATAATTTCACTAACTAAAGGTAATTTTCCTCTTTGGATGTCTTTCGAGTAATTTCCCTAACGAAAGGTAATTTCTCTCCTTCGATGTTCAGTTTTTGGATTGCTTGAAACAAGAACTTGCTTGGTATTATTCCATCATTATCTGAAATGCGATATCATTCGGATAATTTCCCTTACCATGTTTTTCTCCGGGTAATTTCCCTGGCTCGACATTCTTTCTCCTCTTAGGGAGAAAATAATTCCCTTTCGCAACAGTAGGCGCTTTAATTTCCATATAATTTCATCAATCGGAGAACAGAATACGATGGTCGTATAACAGTGTTGCATTGTGCCGATCGAGTTTTGTTACAGTAACCGAGTAATTAATTAGTCACGTTTCTTCCTACCGAATATCTCTCTGGTAATGTTGTTTATAAACCGATGGCGAGAAGAAGGGAGGGCTTTAAGGGGCAAAATGGCGTTTGAGATAATAAAATTAATAGGAAAGCGTCCAAGTTTTACTTAAATTGTTTACATGCCTAATTACCCCGCAAATTACTTAAAAATTGGATGAAGTTATCAAACGAGATTCGGGAATTTTACAAAAATCTCTAGTAGAATTAATCAATTTTACAGAATAGGATAGAGGTTGTGTGTGTGTGTGTGTGTAGTTTTTCCCTACTTTTATGTTTGTCAAACGAATGAAAGTAGGGGAAAAAAGAAACCCGGTATCGGATATAATAGCACAAGGCACAACCAGGGGGCATTTGTCGATCGATCAAGCAGCTAGTTAGTTAAGTGGAGCACAAGTGTCAACTTTTCATTTCGTTAATCCAGTCGATAATCATAAACCATTTTCCTCGATCCCAACACGAGTTGATGAATTTTTTTTTCTTCTTTGCCTCCCTTCGATGTCGACCGTGTTGAATCTAACGCTCCAGCCAAGTGGCACAAATAAGGAAAATGTCGACAGTGGATAGAGAGGGAGAGGCGGAGAAACGGCACGATACTAATTAATAAAATACTGTAATTGGTCGAATTTAATGAGGTTCGATATAAATATATTTACTTATAAATCTATAAAATCGACCCGCTTCGTTGGTTTAACCTTTCTTTTATTCGACCTTGAATAAATTTCGATAGAAATCCGAACCCCTCGGAAGCGATACGGCGCCTCTCCAAGGGAGGAAGTCCGACATTCCGTGTGTGTAGCTTAAAATATGAAGCTTCCACAAGTCGAATTTAATCAAAGGAGCTGGCTTCCCTTTTCCAAGTTAAAGCGGTAGAGATTCGACTGTCCGTTCGTTGTGTAGAGAGAGAAAGGGAGGAAATGTATTGGCATAGTTAGGGCAGGTGCGCTTCACTATTCATTACGGAAGAGGAGCTTCACTATTCGCGTGCCACAGTTATGAAGAATTTCGCTACGCATAATTAAACCGGAGGAGCATGGTTATGGGCGGGAGAGAGATCGAATGCCAACGGAACAACTACGAGTTAAAGTTTTTAGTAGGCTACATTATGCGCGCACCATTACCATTAAGGTTACAAATAAAAAAGATCTGTGACGAGAAATCGTTACAGAACCAGTCTAGACCTTTAGAACAATTTCTGTAATGTGACAATGGCTGCCATTGGATCAATTAGGTGACAAAAGTGGGACAATGGGTGTGCTAATGCAGAGCTGTATTCGTACGTTCTACAGAATATTCGTCATAATGCGACTTACTTAGAAAAGGAGTGTTTTGTAAGAGGGAGGAAAAAATTATCTATTGATTTTTCTGACGTCTTGTCAAAGTTGTTATATTACTGGCAGACCAAATAACGGTTATTACTGGCAGCAATTAATAACTAAAGACAAGGAAGGTCCACGACTGATGATTTGTGTTTTTCGTGTGTCTGGCATAAATACCCCGTCCCTGAAAGTAGACTAATTTATTTAAGTTCCGATGTATTTAATAACAAATGTTGTATCGCGCAGGATAAATGGCGTCGATTTGCTCCTAGCAAGTATACCAGTATGTATAATCTTTCGGCTGGTATCATTCTACGGTTTAGTAAATGTAGAATGATTTTCGAAAATCCTATTTAATAAGTGGAGCACGAAAAATGGAGATTTCTTATCGTAATGTGACACTGATTTCGATTTTGCAACGTAATATTTATTTATCTGTATACATTTTTAGGCTAGGAATAGGTTATTCGACTCGAAAAAGTGGAACTAAATGGCGTGCTGCGCAATGTAAATCTATTGTTTTCTCCACCAAAAGGAATTTCGAGTAACAAATGAATTGGACATTTCGCATCTGGGCTAATTCGGCATTTTAAATAATCGCTCGCTTTTTTAAAGAGGCGAGGTAACTGCAGGAAAGCCGTGTTTGTCGTGGGTTTAGAGTGATCCCATTAAGGTTTTAGTCCAGGTAACCGCTTCTAATTCGTGTCAACACGGTAAGTTTATGGCACCTTTTCAAAAACAACCGAATTCTGTTTGCTTAAAATAAATAGTGCTATCTGTTTACCATACAATGAACCCTATTCGGTTCCATTACTAAATTTTAACAAATATTGACTTCGACTTGTGCTACTAACACGTTAGAAATACTTTGAAAAAAGCTGTGTTTTTCCTCGATCCGGTAGGCTCTTGTATACCTTTCGTGTCCTCGCACTTCTGTTTAAAGTGCATAATATGCGGAAACAGTTGCAAATTCTAGCTACCACGCCACTAAACAATTCGGGTTTTTAAGTATTTACATCATCTAATATTATTAGCGTAATTACGTTAAAAAAGGCCCGGAAAATTCTGCAAATTACAACACCGAAAAGACACTAACCGCAGCGAAACGGTCGCCATTTTAACTCGGTGGAAAACGAGGTGACGAAACCGTTTTCTTTGTTGTTACGGTAACAATACAAATACTATGGCGGTTATCGCCGAGCATCGAGGTTACGAGAATTCGAAGAGTGGTTCGGTCGAGAACCCAGACGACATCTTAAAATTCATCACTTTCAATATATAACTGTACCGAAGTTAAACAATGTAATCCTCGGCTTTGTGACGTCACGTCTATTGTCTCGTGCACGTGTGCTCGACTATTCTATCGATTCCTGGCCATTACAGTTGGGCAAAAGCCTAGAGTCAACCAAGCTTTGTGGTCGAATTTCGCGACTAAATCTTTCTTCCGCTTCTTTATAACGAACTCGGGATTAAGAAGGATTTTCTCGATATATTGTTGCAGACTTTGGAGTATCGAGAGCGTTCGAAAACCTTCATCGATTACGGTTACGAACGTCCGAACGAAATTGTTATAAAATGCAACCGCTTCGATAATTATTAATGTTTATTTTTGTTTCGATCGTCGGCCGTGTGTTTATATGTGTTTTTATTTTTGAAAAATGCTAACCTTGGAAACTTAAAATGCAACTCGACTAAAAATAAAATGGAGCGAACGGAAGCCAATCGTGCCTCTATCGACGTTCGATTCGAAGAAAATTGGAAAATCTCTGGCCGCCATCGCCAGTTAATGCTATTTCTGTATAACTTTTCCTTTTTTTCTTTACTAAATGCTCCGTTTTTGAACGAAACGTGTCAGATTCTATCGCTGCCGGAGCTAATTTTAGCCACAGGCCAATTCTTACTCCGTTACTCTAACCATTCGATTTCCTCCGTGGCATCGATCGCAACGAGGACGCGGGTTCGCATCCCACTCTCCTTTACCCGGACGTTACGAGATTTTAACCAACCCGACACGCCACACTAAAATACTTAATTGTGCGTATTTTGTAGAATACACAAAAAGGAGAGATTTTAATATCGTAAACGAGTTATTCGCCGTCTTAAAACACCAACGATGTACCGTTATACGCAGCAATGTTCGTGTCCATAATTATGGAATTTATGGGCTCTCGCGCGTATTGCTTGGAGTAATATACATAAGAGAAATATACAAGTAGAGATATTCATTAATTTAATGAAAAACCAAAAGAATATTCCGTGATTAAATCGGACGGACAGAGTTCATTTGAGAATAAAAAAATGAATAAAAGTGGGAAAATATTCGATCGGAACGTAGACGAAGCCCACTCGGAAGTTGCACCACTAAAGGTGCTTCTAAATATTTATAATCGTAATTTGCAAAAATTGATGCGGGAAAGGCCGCGGTCGTTGTTATTTTTATCATTTTGTAGGCGCTAGAGAGAGATTTTTTAGAGAATTTTTCAGCATTAGGCGAGCAAAATACTATTGGCCGACGAATTCGACCTTGGTCGTTCGACAGCCGGCGAAAGGGTCCCCACCTGAACCGACGCAATCGGTTTGTAATCGTCTTACGTAACTTGAATCTAGTTTTTTGCTTGAGAAAATTTATCTTCGGTGTCTGCCCCAAGGACGAGAAACCGTTACAAAAACATTAGCCTAGGTTCGTATCAAAATATTTACCGTAAAGTTAGTTACAAACACTCGATTAATTGCATTCTTTGTTTTTCCAACGTCGTTTTACGGCTTCTTTCTTTCGACGCCACTTTCCGCCTATTCCCTTTAAAGAGGGGATTCGAGCGCTTTTGTCCGCGGGTTCGCATACCGACAACGTGTACCGGCGAGCATTTTCCAGTTGGTAAAGTAAAAGAAATTAAGCGATTCGGACGATTTTCGTTCCACTTCTTACCTTATACGCTTTATAACATCTCGATAGAATCCTGCCGGATTTCGATTTTCTCGGTTTATCTTATTGCTAAAGGCTGTTTTAGGTACATATTTACGGTAAAAAAGAAGGGAAAAATGGTTGTAAGTCGACTCTAATCTTTATCACAATTGCTATTAAGAAAACGAGTTGTGAAACTACACGGAAATTCCTCCTTTCACTCGTTACATCCGAAGGGTCGGATAACGAAAACTGTTAGAGACCAGGGTTGTAATTTTCCGTCCCGTAACGATGGGTGAAAGTTCGAAAAGTGTAAAGTACTTTGCGGGCGTTAGTAGCCCTATAAACGTGTTACGCTTTAATTTCTCGGCCATTTAATGCGGTTCCGACTATCGATAAAATTGCCCCTTTTTGTTTTTCTTCTTCTTACCTCGTGGCGACACGAAAAATGGGATTTCGTCGTCCGATTTCGCGCTTCCTACCGCCGACGGGTGCCTAAAAATTGGCCGGTGGCGACACCGATACGGATAGCCTCTTGGCAGATGCGTGCGTATTCGTGAATACGTGTAAAAGGGACCGGTCAGCTATAAATCAATTATTTGATTCTTTTCCCGCTTAAACTAATGATCTATTGACGTGATAGTCCCTTTCGTGAACATCGACCGATATAACTTTTAAACTAATCTTATAGATTTTTGCCGGTCGTGATAAATAAAAGTGAAACGTTCTTTGTACAGTACTTATTTACTCGGTTGGCTTTTTCTAGAAGAACGTTTTAAATCATAAATTGACGTTTCATCGATTAATTGAACATTTAATCGATACAAACGTCAATTATGTTCTAGAAACCGAACATATCGGTTTATCCAGTCGACTGCCGACAAAAAGTCCATGTTTTTCCTTAATCCGCGGCGTAGCAACCGTTTTCCTCTCCCGCTTTGGTTTGAAATCTTCTATTAGTAAAGGTTATTCCGCAGCCTCGCCTGTGTTTTTTCGAGTAATCCGGCGTAACTGGAATAAAATATAAATGTTAGCTCCTCGGCCGTGGCGAGTGGCGAGGAGGAAGGGGGCATTTATTTTGGCCAAAACCGATAAAAGCGCGTGGTGGGTGGTGGAGACGAAATTAGTGCCAGCGCGATGCGCGGATGATTGTTGTTTTGTAAAAGGCAGAAGGCTAAAAGAAGTGTTTTAATAATTTGGTATTTATCAAAAGACTGTTTTCGGCACGAAAAAAGACAAACAGATGAAAAACCGATGGTGTTGACTCTAGGAATAACGAGATTGAGCTAGAAACAAACATCTCCGGGCCAACTCGATTACTATCAATATACTTTAGTAATGTTTTCCTCTCTTTCTATTTGACTTTTCTCTCTTTTTTACCATCTGCGGAATTATTTATAATTCATACATTAAAATTAAATGAATTTTTTAAAGACATTTCTTTCGACCTTTCCTCTTAATCACAAATCGAAGAAGCCCGTCCTAAACACCACCGGGTCTGGCCTATTTAAATTTATAATAAATTCCGACTTTTGTCGTTTTTGCCCCCCGAAGCTGGAATATTATATAAAAGTATAACAGATATATCTATAAAGAAATTTTTAGAAGGGAAAACATCATTGAAATTCTGAATGCGAATCGCCTTAAGGCATTTTGTATTTTGTTGTTGCCTTTCCAGGACTTTATAATATATCGGTGTGGCATTTCCGACCAATGTAATCTTTCGTTTATAGACGTGTTATTAAATATTAAATGAAATTTTTGGTTTATAATTAATTGCAGTCTTCACTGCCTCGTTTAATATACTGCAAACTTAAACTTGTTGTTTTTTGTGTTTTCAGGCCGGGACCGGCCCAGGTTACACCTGTGTGACGACGCCGTCCCTTATAGTAGACCCGACAGTCACCAAAGTGCCGACCTGGCTCCCAGAAAGAGAAGAGGGAACCTACCGAAAGAATCCGTGAAGATACTAAAAATGTGGTTGTACGAACATCGCTACAACGCTTATCCTTCCGATCAGGAGAAGATCCTTCTTTCGAAAGAAGCCAACTTGAGCGTCCTTCAAGTGTGCAATTGGTTCATCAATGCCCGCAGAAGGATCTTACCTGACATGATCAGGAAAGAGGGACAGGATCCTTTGCAATTCACCATAACCAGGAAGGGTGCCGCTCACAGGAGTAGTCGTACTATCCTACACGTCCAGGGGAGTGGACGCAACAGTTCCGGTGGATCGGTAGGGAAATCTAGTCCCCCCTTACCTAGTGCCACGGATGGCAGCGAGGATAGTGCCACGGACGGCGATCCCGACAGCGAAGATTCGGACAGTAGTGGCAACTCGAGCGATTCCAGGCTGACTTCTTCGGAGGACGGTCCATTGAAATTAACCAAGAGGTGGAGAAGGACTCACGAACAAGAACTCCTGAGTAAGAGCCCCGAAGATAGTTCCTATTTAGCAGCCGCATACACCGAGTCTTCCAGGAATGGTCTGGATCGTGGTCATTCGTCGGTGACTTGGGCGCTATCCAACCATACACCTCCTCCTACACCACCGTCGATAGGTAAGGACGACCCTTTCAGTTGTCTTTACTTGTTGGTCGACGTCGCTGTCAGAGAACTTGCCAAACAGCGGTCGGAAGTGGGCACCGCAGGAGCCGATTTATGACTCCCACTTCGTTGTTTAAAGCGACAACCTCAGCCGAAAATTGGAGAAAAGTTTTGGTTTTCTTCTTCGATATAAGTGCCTGCAAGTCTGCTCAAAACAATTTCGAAAATAAAATAAACTGCCCAGAATGTGTAGAGACGTTAGAAGAGAGTGTTGTGTTGTTTTTGTGAGTGGCTAAGCCTACAAAAAATCTAAAAAGTGCCTTTTATTTTCTGCTGAGTTTTTAGCATTATCAGAAGATACGTGTGTTACTTGTTGAATAACGAACGAGACTTCATTTCATTCTATTTTTAACTTCATCAGGTTTTTAGTTGATCGTCGACTCGAGGACTGATGCCATGTACATTTTTTTTCACCACATAGTTTTTTTTATTCGATGCCTGCCTTAACTCGAGGCGCGCACCTGTACATCCCGATCACTATCCTCCGAAGCAACACACAGAGGCTAAGGATTTTATTTGACAAATTTCACCTATATATATTATATATATATATATTTCGTTTCGTCTTTTGATCAGATACGAAAGGTCAGATACGAATGCCTTAATATTAATATATACTGGCTAGGCGTGACGTCACGCCTGCTTCTAAACGGTCCGTCGGATTATAAGTGATGAAGGATTACGGGCATCACTCTGCCTGGTTTCAAAACAAAGAAATATATATATATTAAAGTTGATATTACCGAGCTTTTTTTCGCTTCTTTTTAACCGAAAATTATTTTGTTTTTCCTCTCTTCTAATAAACGGAATAGATATAGAAGCTTTTTTGTGTGTTTTTTAAGAAATTTCATTTTATTCTATCTATCTATCTAATCGAATCCAATCTATCTTAGTCCTTCTCTCTATCTCTCTCTCTTCTCTCTCTTCTCTCTCTCTTCCTCTCGCTCTCTACCACTCTCTCACTGTCGCCAGTTTTCGATTAACGAGAGAGAAAACAAGGAAAATAAGAGAAAATAATCCTTAGCCGTAAGAGAGGGGAGAGAATTTTAGGCTTAA
Source organism: Centruroides vittatus (assembly GCF_030686945.1). NCBI lineage: Eukaryota > Metazoa > Arthropoda > Arachnida > Scorpiones > Buthidae > Centruroides > Centruroides vittatus. Next base: position 453,336 of record NW_027122580.1, read on the forward strand.
AAGCATACGTATATACAAATTATACAAAAAATATATCTATATATATATATATATGAATATATATATATACACACACACATACACACACACACACACACACACACACACACACACACACATATATATATATAATATACATAAAGAGTAAAATATTACAGGTGCTATCGTGTTGAAAATAGTAAAGAAAAGAGAAAAATTTATTGAACTTTGCGGAATGAGTGTATTGTTTCCGTTGATAGATTAAAGAGTGAAATATTTATTAAAAAAATAAATAAATAAAACAAGTGAAATCAAATAAGGATCGAATTATTTCGAGGAGAGAAAACTTAAAAAAATAAGAGTTAAATTTCTTCTTCGTTATCCGAGAGATCTGTAAGTAGTATCTATACATAATTGGCTATTTTAGGCAATAAACTAACAATCCAGATGCTTTAAAAAATTATATATATATATATATATATATATATATTATATATATATATTTAAAAATTAATAACTAAAATCAAAGAAGAGTAATGGTTAAAATATGTTGTTTAAAAACAGACCAGAGTTTAGTTTAAGGTCCCCCGAATTTAAGGGGGAAACAGCTAGTCACGTGTTTTTAGTGTTGTCACCTGTACATTCCACTTCATCTCCTGTAGTGCAATTCTATTGGGAGAGCGTCAGATGGCAAATGGGTTTGTCTAGTATGTATAAATAAAGGTGTGTTATGGAAAAGTAGAAAAAAGTGTCTTGTCTCGTCATATCTTTATACCTCTTCGTTTATTCTATAACCTTTTATTTTACTATCAAATTTATATATAATAACCTATATATATGTGTGACGTATAGTAGGATAAAGAATATGATTAACCCGAATAATACGACTATTTTAAGTGGCCTGGAAATTATCATAACTAGTTTATTGATTTGTGTTCTTACGAGTAATTAAATTGCTCTATATAAATGTAAATATTTTTAATTTTAATATACGAGGAATTATATATCGGGGGGGTTATAAAACGAAGAATTGAAGGCGCTGCATAAAAGGGGGTCTCGAATCGAGGAAATTGCACCAGGAGTGGACCTTTGGGGTTGCGAAGTTGAGCCGTTGAAAACTGATAGACTAGAACAAGAATTGAGGAAATAATATAAGAAAAAAAAGACTCGGGATTTAATATCCCTTCCTAATTCTCGAAATGTTACATTTAAATCGCGATTTATTATTATTTAAGAGAGGTTTGTTATGCGAGAATTACATCATCAATAAGTACTTTGGTTGCCAATGAGTGTGAATTGAGGGTGTTGCATAAAAAGAGGGTATATTAAGTTGAGGGAATTGCACGAGGAGATATCTATAAATTGAATGGGCCTATGAGAGATGAGGTTGCAAAACCGATGGACTGGAACTAATATCAAAACAATAGGGGGTTGAAGAAATAAGGTATAAAAAGAGCAGGAATTGAAGATAGCCTTAGGCAATTGTCGAAATCTTTATTCCGAATCGAATGTAAGCTTTAAAACACCACACCATTCAAATATATATATATATATATGTAGGCCTGGAATGGTTTAAAAAAGTCGCAAAGAAATTTAAACTCGTTTTATTTCTATTAAAAGTTTCCTTTCTTTTTACTTCGATACGTAAACTAATTCGAATTTAATTTTTATTTTACGTCAGGAATTCTTAACCTATTCTCTAGAGTGAAACGAACTAGAAGCAAAATAACCGATTTCCTAATAATATAAAAGAGAATGAGAGTAATCCCATTTACATCGATAGATCTTCTCTATGTTTCCATCATCAATAAACATATTATAGTTTCTTTCTCTGTTCGATAAGCTATAAATCGAATTATTTTTTCGAATAATCTTCTTTTCCTGCAATTCTTAACCTTTTTTAAAAACCCCAGGCTACGAATTTTCGTAGAAAGTTCCCCCAATTCTTGTAAAAACTCCCTTTGTAATTGTATTCGAGCGACGAAGGGGGTCTCGAAGTTTACACCAAAGAATTTTAGCCATATATTTCTATTTTTTAATAGTTTTATCGAGTAAAAATTAAGCTTACAACTCGAATAGAATAGGGGGTAATGTCCTTTCTACCTGCTCGTTCCCGACTGTAACTTCCAATTTAAACAATGTAGAGATGCGTGTGTGTATCTGGCAGCGTACTACAGACGAGGCGACGTTGTATCACTTTAGTTTTGTGGTAGAAATAATGACATTTGCCCCTTTGCCTTTACGATTCTAGAAAAATAAAATAATCTTTTAAATTAGAAATAATTGGAAACTTATCTAGAAAATTCTCAAAACTCTACAGGAACTGATAAAAATCCAGGAAAAAATCTTCCTTCTTCGTAACTTAAGCGGAATCTACAATTATATTTAAATACGTAGAAAATTTGAATTCATTCCGTGATAAATTGAGTTAGGAGTAAGCCAAACGAATCCAATCTTTTCATGTTATTATTAGTACCATTAAGTTTTCTACTTATTATTTTGTAGGGGTTATAAATTGCAGAAAAAAAATGTCGTTTCTTCTTCAGAATTATGTATAAATGACAAAAATGTAACGACGATTCTAACCACGCAAAGAACAATATTTTGCCTGTTTAAAGAAATTCTACTTATAAATATTTCTGCGGGTTGTTGTTATTATAAATGTCGTATGTCTTACGTCTCAGTCGATTCTAGATTAATATTGCATCTGTACAATTTACTCGATCTCGTATTCAAAAAGAACCGTCTTTGTAGTAAATATATCCAATTCTGAGAAATGTGTATTTAATTAAGCATTATTTAAATCGAGTGGCGACATTTAGAGACCATGCTCTTTCTTTGTCGTAATTAAATACAATGAAATGCTATTTATTCTCATAAAGATGCCTTTCCTACGAAATGCTCGTCTTTCTTTTACGCTTTTGCACCCGGCATTTCTTTCTCCTACGAGATACGCTTCTGTTACGCGTTACCGCAACACTGCCTGGCTATAAACCGTCGCCAGATGCATTCCCCGTTACGTCACCAAATAATATTCGCTAGAATAATACTTTCTTCTGATTTCGCTAAGTTTTCTCTACCACTTTTGCATTTAATTTCTCATTTCGCTTTCGATGACACAATCCGGATTATAAAGATTAAGGATTAAATACCTCGGGATTAGAGGGAAAATACAATCATTTATCTTCATTAACTCGTAAATGCAATGTCAGACAGTAACGTGTAGAAAACGTAAAAAATCTCTCCCCCAAACAATACTAGTGTTTCTCAACCTTTACTAATTAGAGATTCCTCTGTCGTTACTACAAAGTTAGGAAAGTAGCTCGCGAACTACCGCTTGAGAAATATCGCTGGCTAACGAATATTTCCGTATAATAATAATCATCATTATCGTCGTTTTAGATGAGGAAAAAATGAGCGATATAAAAATTTATCGATAATAAACTTATTTTATTAGCGTAGAAGATGGGATGTAATTCATCTGGGAGATAAAAATTATAAATTATTTTCAAGGCGATAAGATTGTTACAAAATGGCATCCTTTTATATTATAATTTATAAAAAATATTTTACCCGTTATCCTATAACCAGCCGCGTCGTTTAGAGCCAGTTAGCCGCTGGATTGTGCGCCCCAAACACGGTTAAACACCGCCGACTTCCGAACCACTTAAGAGTTTGTCTGTCACGCAAAATCCCAAGAGGTTCGAAATTTCTTTAATGCATCTACGAAAACGATTTGATTTGGCACGCAGCAGTGGACGATCCGACTCTGGACGTATTTCTACGGGAAAATGGCTGCTATTTAGGTGTTACCGACCACAACGATTAAAAGCGTAGCGACTAAGAATACGAAATGCGGGAGAAATTTTTGTTTACTCTTTCCATTGTGTGTGCAGTAAGAAGAGCTTCCAGTGGGTAATGGGTTGGAGCGGGCCCGCGATACAACGGGACACACCATCCCCGGTCCCCCACAGAGGGAGGGTGACGCCTTAACACTAGCCATCCGGCCGGCCAGACACATTTCTCTTATTCGATTCCTGCTTTAAAATATGGAAATTAAAAATTTCAACAATGATTTTTTTATATTAATGACATTTTTCTTTTTACCGGCGTACGAATTGATTGTCATTTTTTCCATTAAGAATTACAAATCATCCGACGAGTCGGTGCCATTTTATTTTTGCAAAACGCGTTAAATTAAAAAATTCTAGGCTTTGAACTGCGAATCCATATTTTCCGAATGCACGGACGTGCACGGACATTTTGTAGGAGGCACTTCGGATAGACTTCGGTCGCTCGGCTGTGGCTACGAACGGCAAAATAAAAAATACCCTTTACGTCGAACGTTTCTCGTCAGATTTTCAAAGAAATAATATTACGAAACTTAAATCCCCGGTGCGCAATCAATTTTCGCCAGGTTTGAGGAAATATTTGACAGAATATCTGGCTAAAAATAGCAATTGTGATGAAATAATTAATCGAATTTCAAAACGTTTTGCTAGTTTATGGACGAAAACCAACGATTCGTCAATGCGAACGTAGTTGGCGCGTAATCGCGTACTGCGATATAAAAGTGAAGACAATCGGCCGAAAAGCGAAATTAAATTTGCCTTTACGGGTTTTCTCTTCCACCCGTACGCGGGAGGGCCCAAAAATCAATTAACCACTAAAGACTTCGGCCTGGCATTTTCGCGCGTACGGGCCTAACCGCACTACCGCGTGCCCGGCGCCTACCGGACGGCTGCGAATTTCGTAATTACGATCTTAAACCGACTCGTTACGTGCCGATTTACAATCGTAATTCGCATCGTGGTTTAGACGCGGGAAACCCGCAGGTAATACACACGAAAACGTGGCTAATGGTAGCTTTTATCGCGTTTCCGCTTACGTACAGTACGTTACGATTCGTATCGACAAACGTACTCGGAATACGGCCCACCGGTGCCCGAGTGGAAAGAACTGGTAGTCGGCGTTAAATAGGGGCCAGTTTCTTACGGAGGCATTGTCTACTTCCGTCGATCTTACCGTATGGGGTTAGCCGATTTTTGGGCCAGTCCGTAACGTCGGAAATGTTCGGGTTACGGAATAAAAATACGTTTGAAAGACAGACAGACGCACGTCGGCGTGAAATTGGCGGCAGCGGAGGAGTCTGTCGAGTGTACCGGGGAAGATAATCGAGATCGAAGACAAGTAACGACGATATTTCCGATGGAAAAAAATCACTTATAGATTTATAACTGGTATTTGAATGAAATTTCTTGGTATTAATAGAATAGTGTTTCTTGTCAGTAGAAAATAAATGCGATAAGTTATATATACGTAATAGAATTTTCCATCAGAATTGATGGATGCTGATCTGTATAATATTACTGCGTAGAATCAGAACATATGGACATGTCTGGACATCCGCAAGGATGTAAGGACGAATAAATATGGAGAAAATGGCCCGAGGTATAGGAAATCGTAAATACGAATAGCCGCAGACGAAATCGGTTATAAGGCAAGATTATTGCGCGATAGTCAGGTTAAAAATCCGACGGAAGACGTCCGGGCAACCGACTATCGTTAACGAGTACCGTTTAGATATTTATTGGCTTTTTTCCGACGAGAAAGCCGTGTTTATTTATTCCTATGGAAGAAAATATCTGGAAAATATTGATCCTACTTATAAATATTTACTGTAAATAAAGTAAAAATGAAGTTAAGATGTGCCGTGTGATTTATGCCCGAGGAGGGTTTAGAAAGAGTCGAATTTCTACACACGGATGAGTTTGAGGGACTGTTCGAGAGTAAATAAAATTTCTCCTCTCTTATTTTAACTTAAAATAATAAAATAAACGCCATAAATAACCTATGTATTACTATGTATTATTCGATCGATAACGCGATAGAATCGTAATTTTAATGAAAAAAGCGCCGGAGAAGTAGGTATGTGCGAAGGAAAGAAAATACTTTCCGATATAATTAATACACCTCGTCGTTTAAATCCGAGAAAACAATATCGAAAAAGGATATAAACCGAAATTTAAATATTCAAAAACACGTGCCGTTGCGTAAATGATGACGTTTCAAACACAAGAAAATGATTTATTCGCTTTCGTGTATTCGAATGTCGTATCAAAATATCGTAATAACTTAATTGTGTTTGTATTTAAATCGGTGTTTTCTCGAATTGCGACGATTATTTGCCGTTTTCGACCTTTTCCACCGGAGTACGGTTTGGCGGCACCAACCCATCCCCCGGGGATACGCGTACCACCGGTTGAGAGTTACTTCTTTATACCCGTATAAATTAATTTAAGAAATATTTCGATAGAATTTTTTGAAAGTTGCGAAAGTAAAATTATTTATTAAAAGATTCTATAAATATTTTCAACTTATTTATGAATGGCATTATGTAATTCTAGAAGTAAAGGACCTACGAAAAATACGATATATTCAAATAAAATCGATATAAATATATACATATATATGCCAATAAATGTCCGATTTGGATTATTTATTGTATTATTTTTCCTTCTTTATTCCATTTTATTTTCCTCGATTTCGATAAACAAATATTATTATATATTTTTTTACTTTTATAAAAATGCAATTTCTTTTAAAGAGTTTACAAAATAAGTAATAACGACAATCGAGTGACGACTCCAAAAATAAAACGAGTCGAATAATGCCTGAAATTCGAGATAAAGTTTCAAATTTTGACCAGGTTCGGTAGTCCAATTCTTCGATGAACACTTGGTCTTAACCCAAGTAGAAAGTGGATATCGAATTCCGTGTTATACGCTATTGATTAAAGCAGTTTTACAACTTGGCAAACCGAGCATGAATTGCCTATTAAACCTCTTAAACTGTAATTAATCTACCCTTAAAACTTTACAGTAAAGACTCGCGTAACATTTTTATAATTGTTTCTTCGGTCTAAAAGTCTTTCTTTACATCGTATATATCCCGTTTATGCGCCGACATACGGGCACGGGATTGGATTGATGGGATGCCATCCGGAAGGATCTTATAGGGAAAACTGGTCCCTAATTATGTGTTACGCACGAATAGAAAATCTGGAAAATCTTTACGGGCCCGTTGGTCGGGCGCCAACCCACGGTGTTCGGTAATTTTAACCAATTGGCCATTGGTAAGTGGAGGGACACTTTGGTGGTTAAGGGGCAGAGAGGATCGATCTTTCCGAAATTTTACACAAAAAAAATACAAATAGACTAGCAATTTTTAATCTCCATCACCGATAATTTGTTAATCTTTGCGCTTTCTCTGGTTGATACTTTGTCTTTGCTCGGTCCAAATTTGAGGAGGCAGTTTCCTTCTCGCTCCCTCGACTCGTACGCCCAACTTTAAAAAACATCTAAAAGATAGGATCCTATTTTATATAGATTTACTCGAATAAGTAAATCTATATAAAATGATACGTATCGGAATTTAGATCCCATACCAGATCCAGTTAGGCGACGTATCTGGATCTCTACGCTACGGTTACCCGTCTGGATCCAGTTACAGGCGAAAGAATCTTACAAGAATAAGAACAAATCCGTTTTCCCGTACAACTCTAGGTATACGCATAAGGGAGCGTGATATTTTTTAACTATCCAGTTAACAACTCGTGTATGTCGCATTAAAGATAGAGAAGTAGGAAAATTTCGCGTAGCAATAACGTTTGATAGTGGGTTTTAAAGGAAATACCCAGAGGACATTCTGTAGTAGATGCGAACGGAGACGGTTACGAAGAGAAAAAACAAAAAAATAAAAAAATGACACTACTCTGACCTATCGGAACATATTGGGCCGATAACAGACCTCCCGAAAAATCCATTATGTCGTCTACGGACTATTTCTTTGGTGATGTTGTTTTTCCGTCTGCCTGCAGCACTAAACTCGACTCGAAAAAGGAAATTGCTTCGCTTTCGATTATGGCTTCAAATAAAATGTACGAGCCTGTCTTTGATATAGATTCATCGTGACGTCAAGAGATTTTGATTACGTCAAAAATACCTAAATGAGAAGACACGCTTCATTTAACGTCATTCTACTCCCTTCCCAAGAAAAATAAATAGCAAAAAAAACGGAGGATTAATCGAATTTTGTTCTCGAAATTAACTCTTCCAAATCTAAAAAGCAGTATATTTTCATTTTCTTATCCATATAAATCACTAACCACACCGGAAAAATACAGTAAACAAATATATATATATATTTTTTACTGTTACACAGATGAATGGGAGTGATGCATTTCCATCCCCTTCGGATGAGTTTTATGCTTGAGAAATAAAATACTGAAGAGGAGTTTTTGGCATCGAAGACAATTATGAAAGATGGTAGCAGATGGAGGGGTGAGAAAGATGCCGCTTCTGTTATGTTAAAGAGGCATTTGCATAACTAAACTACCAATGTTAGCTTTGTCATAAAGTAACCTTTAAATTCGGTTTGCACCCTTTAGCCTCGGGATTTTCTAATAAACGTATTTAGAATTTGTAGAAAAATCCTCCACGACACTAATTAACTGTATTTTGCCTAAAGATATTTTTCCAAATCATTACAATGGCTTCTATTGTCGAGCTGTCTCTGGTCGAACTATCTTTTCAACAAACCGTTTTAAGATATTAATGAGATTTCAAAAGGTTTGCAATCCTGACTAAATATAAAGTATACATAACACCCCTTTGTATCTCTTTCTGTTTTTGAGAAATTACCGGCCGACTCCAGAGGAAATATTTTTCTGCCCAGTATTTAGTGAAGACGGTTACTAATAAATTTTTCTTATAATCTCGAGAGGTTGCAGATAATTACCGAAGAATAAACATGCGGTCGATACGCCGAGAAGACGATTTGACTACTCTTCTTGTTTACTGCAGAAAGAGACGTGTCGTTTCCAGCAATCTTCTCCAATAACCAGAGGGACATTTTTCAAAAAAATTATTAATCCAAGGGCACTTTTACCCGCCTTATTCACCAATAAAAGGAGCGAAATAAAGTAAAATTCCAGGTAAAAATCCGTTTAGCAAACGATAAAGTAATCTCCGAATGAATAAAATTGCAAAATATACACGTCACGGGTGTTAGAAATGAACAGGTAAAGGTAGAAATTAATTGTAGTTATTTACTTTGCTGAATTGCAATTTACGGGCAGCGAATATTTTTAAAAAAATATTTAAAAATTTAAATGTAAACTTGCTAATAAAATCGAACTCTGAGAAATTTCAAAAATGGCGGATCGGACGGCCGGTGCGTTCGAAATCGGTCTACCTGTCGGGGGTCCAGAAAGGAATCCGGAGAGCCACCCCGAAATTTTTGGGGGTTGTCCCCGACTGCGGGCCTGGCCGAACTGGCGCGGATCCCGAGTAAAGGCCTACACAGCCGATATACACGGCAAAAATGAATATAATGTTAGTTAAAAATGAATGTTGGAAAATGAATCGCAGCTACGAGTTTATTTACGTTGCACCCGATGTATTTATAAAAATTTGTAATAAATTTAAAATTCTGAAAGAAAATAAGTTACAAAATAAACACTCGACAAATGTATTAAAAATGAACACAACAAAGTAATTAATTTTGAATTGCAAAGTTTATTTACAATTGCGAATTGAAATTCACAACGGGAAAATATTCAACTTTAAACACGGGCAATCGGTATTAAATGCGTTAATATTTTATTTTAAAAAACGTAGGCTTAGGGCATATTACTTACCGTTTGTACGGCGTTAGATGCTGCGCACGAAATGCGTTTGGCGCAGTTGCGAATTTTCGTTACGACAAGACCGCACTTTTTACTATTTCTACTTAAAGTCTGGAGGATTTTTGCCTCTATCCGAAAATCCACCCCTCTACGCAAAGGCACTGAAAATTTCGTTACGGTTCCTCTATTAACCGACATTAAAACCAAAAAATCGCCAAAGAATGACTAATATAGAAGAAATGAGGATCGGGGCCTGGCCTGGCCAGTCTACAGTTTACGGCCCGACATTTTTACCCGTAAATACCAGGTCCTAGCGTGTATCATTCGGTGGAGAAAGGCCTTTTATGTGTTATAGCGTAGAGACACGACTGCCCAGGGGTGAAGTTAACGGAGCGAATACTTCAATCGTCTCCTCTCCTTTCGAATCCTGTTTATAAACGAAATAAATCGATAAGTATATTTTACGTACGAAACATTTATAAAAGATAATTAACTCTATTATTCATTCGACATAAACCAATTAGCGTATGAAAGATTAGAAGAAGATAATTACTAAATGAATTGATGTAATCGAATCCAACAACCGACTTCCTTATCGTTAGCGAATATTCTAAATGATTCTTTAACAAATAATTAAAGAAAAAGTCTTTTTATCATTTTACGCAGCTTTTAAAGCGGTTTTAGGTAAAATGTTAGGAGATAACTGAGATATAAATGCGCACTATCCGTTTAATTTGAATAATTTTTTAATGGTAATTGTTTACAATATATTTGTGTGTAGAGAGAGAAAAAAAGAAATAAAACAAAAACGGGTTTTTCGTTTCTAATGCTTTTAAGGAAAAGCGGAAAAGGAGGAAAGAAGCACTTTGCAAGATTTGTTGATTGCTTTATTCCACGGGGACAGGAAAGAGAAATCATTTTGTTTAAGATATTATTGTTTTACTATTTGTTTTCCACATGACGTCAATATCAGAAAAGAGAAAGCTGTTTCCTTATTTCCATTTAAGCTGATTTGTCGCCATTGTATCAACGGAATAAATTTCAAATTGGCTTTTCCCTACCCAAACCGAAACGGCAGTTTTCTTTCCCCTGCTTTTTATTTTTCATACTGTATACGGATAATACATTTATATAATTTCTTTCTTTCTTCCCGACGTAAAATGCGTAACGAAGAAAATAGTAAATAAGGAGGTGTGAAAAATAGACGGAAAGACGAGAAAATAAAATTAAAAACGTGGGAAAATAAATTGAACGAGAAAAACTGTTAAAAACTAAATAAAACGGCGTGGAGATTGGGAAAACAAAGAGGAAAATTCGTGGCAATTAAATAAAATATCAAAAGGGAACATTTCAAAAATGGAGGTTATTTTACAGGCAGTTGCCGAAAACGTCTGATCAAACAGTCCCCGTCGGCGGGGGTTGGTTATTACCCGTTCGACCGCGTTTAAAAAATGGCAAAACATCAGAATATCATTTGCGTTACGATCGAGTCGATTCTTTAATTACGTTATCAAACGAAAGATCGGACGAGGAAAAGAGAAAGGGAAAAATGGGAGTGGGGATAACGACAAATTTATTATTGACACTAGTACAATATTCAAATGAAGAGACGATTCGCCTGTGACCTTGTAGCTCATAAATGTTAGTTACGACACCGTGCCAATGGCAAAAGCGAAGCTAATTGAGGAAAACTTCCCTCCCTTAGATTATTACCTATTTGCTATTGTGTAGCAGTAATTAAAAAGGCGAAAAAGGAACTAAATCTTTTCCTCTCGCGCACACAGATTTACGTTCCTATTTTTGCCAAAGAACTTACGAATGATTTCTGGTTGACAGACGTTTTTTGGTCGATCGTCATCGATTTTACATTTTGCCCCTTTATTAATATTATTATTTTATTTTTCCTTACAGATCGAATACGTGTAAACGTTTGGCGGCCAAGTAGGGTCCGTCCAGTGTTGACTGGGAAAATTCTTAATTAAATCAGCCTCTATCCTCGTAAATTTTTGGATTATTAATCCGGTATTCGAGATAATTCGGTAGGTGGGAAGGGGAAAAAAGCCAGAGGGAAATAATAAGAAACGTGTGGCACATTCTTTCCGGTAATGCTATGGTCATTGAATAGGGTCGTAAATTTTAGAGTTTACTGTTCCCAATATCGTTTTGGGCCATTTACAGTTAAGAAGTGTCATCATCTAAATCAGATGATGGCATTTAGCCAAACAATCATCTCGGAAGGCATCGTTGTCTTTCCACTCGCTGCATTTATTATTTAAAATCAAGTATCATTAACGTCTCGGCCATCGTAAAAGCTGAAATTTTCACTGCTGCGGTCACAGTAATGCTTTAATCAAAATTAACATTTACGAAAAAATACATTTTCCTTTCTAATTTGTCATTGGCATAAATTTCAAATATAATATTCCATCGACGATGCCAAGGTGTGCCACACGACGAGGATACGGTCTTGTTTACACGGGCAACAATCACTCTTTTATGTTATGAATGTTAATTACCAGATGAGAAAACTGTTAACTCGCAGAAACGATAATAAATGAGTTCATTAAGTGCAGGAATGTTCACGGCTTGTAAACATTCTTGTAAGATTCGCCGTTCCTAACAATTCTGTTCCCATTCAATCTTCTTACGCTTCGACTTGGCCAATCGAAACGCCACTGCCAAAAATAAAACCTTCGGAACTAATACGCCTAGAAAATTGCCAACGTCTTCCAATTTAGTCCTTTTCTTTGTCACACCATCAGATTTTGACTCGCGCTCTTACCTCTACCTCTTATATTGCCCATTATTATTTAGCCAAGGAGCACTTTGTACGTTCTAGGTCTAATACCAGAGGCCTTTTCGATAAATAATAATGGGTAATGTGTATAAACTGCCTTCGAGAGTAGAAAAAGACCCCCTAGTCGGTTCGGTGGGATACCAAACGCGGACGCAACAAATGGGCAATTTTCCAAGGGGGAAATGCCTCCCGGGAGGACTTTTTACGGAAAACTGGCCTCTATTTAGGTATTAGGCGCGTAAAGAAAACCCGGAAAACTGCGCGTGACCAGCCCATTGGTCGGGTGCGAACCCGCGACCGAGTGTTCGGTGGCTTTATCCACTCCGATATCGGCGGGCACACGAAATCCCTCGTAACTCGAGGCGGCACTAAGCCGTAATTTCTTTAGTTTATACAGTAAAACCCGTGTAAACCGGTATGGCGCAGGTTTTTATTCGGATTACGTTTTAGACAGTTTTTACTGCACATAAATGTGGTTAGGAAATGAATTTCCCGGTTGGTAACTTTTCATTCCTTTTAACTCGGGTTCTCTCGCACCAGGTCAAAATCCAATTTATAAACACGGAAACTCTTGCCAAAATAATTTCCAACGTGTTTAACATAATGATATGCGTACGAGACTCTACGAAAGAAGAAAAATTCTCATTGGAGAAAAGTAGAAAGTGTAACGGAAGAGAGCGAATCAGTGACGTGTTTGATCTTTGACCAAAACATGTTTTGTTTTCCTTAATTTGGAAACTTCTAGAAAGCGAAATTGTCCGGAGAAAGTCGAAGATGGAGGAAAACCTGTATTTACTCTTAAATATAGAAAATAAATAACGAACAGAGGAGCGCAACCTTGAACGTTTCTTTCGAAAAACAAGGAAGCCTTTTCTATTTTTACTTTCTTTCACATGCAAGAACACGGTGCGTGTATATCAGTAATTAATAATAACGTGATCGATATTTTCGCTAATTAATTATAAGAGAGTATATTATTAAAAGAGCGTGTTGTTTAAATTAAAAATATTTGCCCCACTGTTTACTATTTTTCATCTTTTTCTAAGCCAAAAAGATGCAAAATAATCATTCTTCTTACTGAATTATTGCGTAAAAGTGGAAATACTTGGAAAAAATCGGCACTTTTAAATATTTCAGACAAGGAAAATATTCAAATCTTTTGCTGTGTAATTTAGATGCAATCGTTTATTGGTAATATATATATTTTAATGCTTAATTTTTATTTAAATTGTTATACAATAATAAGTTATATAAATCATTTTGTTTGTGATCTAACTTATTCGTTGTATCTAACCTGTGTTTTGTTTTTCCAGAGATGGTTTTGCTCCCCGCATCGAGGAGTGTATCCGGTATGCGTAATAAATAAATATATATAGAGAGAGATTCAAACCGACAACAGCCAACACCCACCTCTACACGGTGCCATTTTTCGGGAACTTGTTTCTTTTTGAACAAAATTGCATACGAAATAACCTTCGGACAACGGCCAATTTTACGTCCCCGTCAGTGGCCGTTGTTCGGAGGTTTGACCCAATCGATTAAGAGTATAAGTTAACCGTTAACGAGCTTCTATTATATTGCGTTACGAGTGTGTTATCGACAGACGTTTCTTAATATTTATCGCCGGAGGAAAGATTTCCAACAAAAAAAAAGAAATTTTTAAATTAATTTTCTGAAAGAACATTCCTCTTTTTAAGTGCTAGATATAGTTTCTGAGTATTTAATACTGATGTACGAGAAATTTTAAAGACGTTGTATAGAAAACTTGTATTTATTCTTGTACAGGAGGTGCGATTACAATATATTTATACGCGAGAGCGGTATTAGCATCCGTTTATCCGTAGGAGCTATTGTTTAATACGTAGTGCATTATATACTGGAGCTATACTACCTATAGCTCCCGTACACAATACACTGTTGCTACACGCATCACACGCTAAATTATTGCCACAATATACGCTAAATCGTGCACCTGTACAGAAGCTTCGATTACTATCACACTCCAGCGATTATTAAAGTCACAGCTCCCGTACACGAATATACACGGGAGATTCGATTTTAAGAAGAATAATTAGAGTAAGAAACAGCGTAGTTAAGCATTCAAACTACATGCCCGAGTAGATTTGAGAGGAAAGAAGCCAGAAACATTCCAGGCGGGACGACAGAGTGAATAACAAGACGAAAGACGATATCGTACACAAAATGGACCCGGAATGTTTTCAACGACTGGAGCTACGGCAGAACGAAGCGATCATCCAGTCACACCGTCTCCGAAGGAGCCAATGGAAGATAACGAAACCGAAATTCCGCCTTTATATCTGTGGTTAAAGGTTCTTACCTTTAACCACAGATGCCGCTTTCTGCGATTAAAACCAAGGTAGCAATGCTTTTTTTATAATTTTATAATTAATAACGCGTGTAGAGAGTTGTAATTCTTGCGCAGCATTGTAGTTTTATGAAATTACGCGTTACGAAATGGTAGAATTATATAAATTTTAAATCGATGTCGATGCGAACAAATTAAAATATTAAAAGCATTTCAAACCATTTATTTCCTTTTTATGACGTTTCGTAATACGCTAATTGCGTATTACGAAACGTCATAAAAAGGAACATAACGCGCATCTATTTTATATATTTTTCTACTTTGAAAAATGCAAGTAATGCATAAAAATTCTACGAGTGTATTTCTAAACGTTGTTTTTATCTTTACGCTTTATTAATGTATTATTTTAGTTTAACAATAGAATGCGACGAATAAAAAGGCAGTGAAAACGAATCGGTTGTCGTAGGCGATGCCGGAGTGGATTTACGGAGTAAGGCCATCTCCCCTTTCTACGGAAAACTGGTAGCTATTGGGGCAAAGGAAATTGGGGAAACCGCCCGAAGACCGCCTAACTTAAGACCAACGTCGGCCACCGTCACGGCTGTAGCGCTAACGCATCCTCCGAGGATAATCGTAAGAATTTCCTCTCTTCTTATCTTATCTTATTATTATTATCTATTTATCGGCATCCCTTCTTAAACCCAACCTTTCATTTTACATTTTGAATATTTAATTACAAAAAGAGTTTATTTTTGTTTATATATAACGTCCTTGTTTATTTACTTAGCCAACGAAGATATAATATTACAGAAAAATAAATATTTACTTAAATTTTACCTTTATTATTTCGAAACTAGAAAACGAAAAGATTCTCGAATTATCCGACAGTTTAAAAATTCAATTAAGAAAATCAAAAAATCAAATATTCTAGTAAATAAACGAGCGAAAAAAGCACAAGATTAATTAAAAGTCGTAATAAAGTAATACTTTATTGTCTGCCAGGAGCGCGACCGGGAAGACGGCGATTTGTGGACAGGCATTCGATTATTTCGGTTTGCTTCGGACAATAAGCGGACACTCGCAGTTTATAATGTAGGCCTATATAAATATAAAAAAAGAGGAAAAGGGGACGATTTCGTCGAGAAGATCATTTTTGGAATTCTGCGGCCGACAGAAAGTGGAAATAAATCGATTTCTGCAGAGAAGGAAAAGCGTTGTACTAATGGCGCGAATGCGCTTATATCCGAATAAAACTTTACCGCACACTCTTCGTTTTGTGCCACTTCTACGTCCGTATTCCATCTGGAAACATTTTGATAAATTCGAAATATTTCCATCCTCCTCTCTTTTGTGTTTTGTCTCTCCTTTTTTTCTTCGCCTTAATCTTGAATATTTAACCTTATCGCCAGTAAGGAGATTAATAAATAAAAACTCTTCTTTTGTAATGCTTCGCTCGCTATTTAAATTATGATATGTATGTAGGCCCTATATACAGAATATTTTATATCTTTTTCCAGAAAGTTATATAAAGTAAATAAGGAAAACATGCGCCGTATTGTCTTCTCGAATATTCTAAATCTCTTATCGACGTCGTAGACGAGTAAAGTTTAAAAATTAACTGGTACGTCTCCCTGTCTAGCCCCGCGCGTGCCGGTCTACGACTCTAGAAAATTGCGAGGATGCGGAGCTCGATCGATGAAGATGAGGATGATGATGTTTTCCCGCTGTAATTAATCGACATAAGCTAAGCTCCGGTAACTTTATCGGGATAAGGAGTGTCGTAACTTCGATAATTACAAAGGATGAATTAGATACGTGTATTAAAGCGCCGACTACTTCCTTGTAATTGAATTATCGTGAGTCGCCAGCTCCCGTCAATCGTCAAAATTTGGTAGGTTGTAAAGAGGTTGGAAATTAAAAAGAAGCGTACGAGTATTTTTTAACCTATACTCGGTGCGTATATGCCGTATAACCGGGTCGTATTTAGGCGAATAAACAACGTGTTCGTCGCTTCTTAACCAATTTTGACCCGATTCTACCTTATAAAATGTATTAAGAACCCGCAATAACGGCCGCCTTTAAAGAGCAAAATAACCTCCGAATAACGAGTTTAAGAAGGATTTTCGAACTGCAAAATTCGAATTGGACAGAAATAAAATTTAATTGCATTTTTGAAGATTATAAATTTTAAAAAATCGAGTAAGAACAATGTAAAAATGAAAATAAACGGCCACTCGAACAAGTTTCCTGCGAATATTTTAAAGCGTTACGTAAGAAAAGAGAGCAATTTCTATTAAACATCGGGTGAAAAATCCCAAAAATGTAAAGTTTTTCGACGTTTAAAAGTCATTTAATGCGCTCGACGTAACTGCCCGTTTATAGCCGCGGTTACTCGAAATTGTATTGTGTAACTTCGAATCTAACGAGCATTATTACGTAGAAATTTGGAAGAGCAATTAATGGTTATTTTGATTTATGATAACTTTTAATTTAGATACTAATGATTCGTAATAATATATACATCTATATATGTTTTTTCGGCAGCCATTTGGCAGCATCGCCATGCCGAAAATAACTCTCTCCTTTCTTAAAATTAGAAACTGCGATGAAAAACAATTAATTTAATTTAATCTAAACAAATTTAACGGGAAAAATAATTATATTTTATACGAAATTACTCCAGAGAATTTTTATTGTAGCCACAGATGCGACTATGGACATTGGTGCAATAAAGATTTCTTCGTTCTTCTTCTACCTTCTCTCCCGCCTATTCGGCCCTCGCTATTCCGCATTAGAGTCTACGGTTTGGCTTTTCGAATCAAATTTATCAGGATTTAAACCAATTGAAAAAATATGCACCCGCTAAATCCGTCGTTTTAACCAATTTTGGTGAATTTCCGCGTTAAAATCCGTTAAAAATGCCAGTTAAATATACTAGAACCTTCAATAACGGACACCTCTGGAAATTTTCTTCGGCAAAAAATGCGTATAAAATAACTGCAACCCCTAAGTCGCGATTCTTTCGGGAACTTGTTCGCCGACAAATATACGTATATAATTAATTACCTGTAAACAACGGTCACTTTTAAATGTTCCCGTCGGTGGCCGTACTCGTAAACGCTTCCGCGCGGATCCGGCATTAAACATTGGTTTAGTTTGGTTCGATGGCCCTCCCAAGGGGACTTTCTATGGAAAACTCACCCTTATTCGAGTGTTAGACGTGAGGTAAACTCGTGCCAGGCTATTGGCCAGGCCCGAACCCGCCATTAGCTATCGGTATTCGGTGTTTTTATCCACGCGGCCGACGACTCCAAAAGTGGCCAAAAATCCCTCGGGTATAATACTTTTGCCCCAAAATTGGTGTTATTAGATTTTCCAAAATAAAGAGCAAAATTAAGAGTTAAATACTAACGTAAACGATGTAGACGAAGTAAAGTTACGCTATCGTCAACACTCTTAACGTTATATTAATGGGAAACAAAAGAAATTATTAAATGCAAATGTACACAGTTCTGAAAATATAGCAAATCGTCTTTATAGTTATAAAATAACTTTAAAATAAACTACAATTCATTTTTGAATACAATTAACCGCATAAATTAAAATCTAATGACTTAATAACGCCATCAACACAATATAATTATAAAAATTAGTTTCTCGTTAACATTAAAAAATTATCTAAAAAATCTATCTATAAAAATTTATAATTTTTACGAAATTAAATTCTAATTAAATTTTTAAGGAAAAAAGTATATTAAGAGGTTATTTCGTAGGTATTTTCGTAAAAAACTTGCCCAATAAGTGGCCGCCATTCGCGGGTAGCCGTTGTATGGAAGTTATCGGCCAGTTTGAGGCCGAAGTTTTCGACGCGAAAACGCGAACGTCGGACGTCGGGCGCCGCTTTCCCGTAAGCCCGGAAGTTTGACCATGGCGTTTGGAACGTCGAGCGCGATTCCACCGACTTTACGTCCGTCCGACGTTCACCTTTTCGCGTCGATAACTTCGGCCTCGACCCGGCTATTTCGTGTACATTTTGTTAAAAGAAGTTGGCGAAAAAAATGTCCTCGATCGTTGTGGGAAACGACACGTTCGACCGTAATATATCAGAAAATTATTACGATAGTTAATTAAATTGTTTACATTCGATTATATTATTTAAAAATTGATTGACGATGACGATTTAAAGAAAAATTGCAAACGATCAAAGTCGACGATTAATTATCTTCATTCATAATTACGCAAGTTGAATGAAAGAGTAGGGGATAAACAGTAAACAATGGATGTTTAGAAGCGGAACACTAGAATGGCCTTGATCTTTGTGTTTAAAACACTACTTCTTTAAAGACAATGTTACTAATATTAAATAATTCTCTAAAATTAGCTTCTGACTTTAAAATAAACCTCTTCCATTATAAATGACAACGACGATGACCTACTTAAACTATATATTTATATATAATAAAAATATACCTTTATATATACATATATAAAACATATTAACGACTGAAAAATTAAGCCATTTATAACGAATACTCTAAAATATTAATTGTTTTTACAAAATATATATATTTAAAAGAAGAGAGAGAGAGAGAGAAAATAAGAGTTTTCAATATTTTATTAAGTTTATAAATAATAAAAAAATAAGAAAAGGGAGCGGAATTAAAAAATTTCAATGTAAAAAAATGTATAATTTGAAAAAAACATTGAGATTTAATATTAAATTTCTCATTTTTAAGTTTACTTTTTTAAATTATTCATAAAAATTCGACTTGGACTGGCGTACTTTATTTAAACACACTCAGTGCGTGTAGATGCGCCCAACATTCAACAGATAACACCCCGAGTAGAAGAAAAAGAAATTCAAAAACACGGCTGAAAAAAGATCAAATGTCTTAAGTACACTACCAGCGAAATGCGTACAGTCGATAAATAAGTAACACGGGCATAATTCCGAAAAACACGTGAATAAATAATAAAGATATCAATTTAATCATTTGTGTGTTTTTCGTAGGATAAAACTTCGATAGACACTCGCTTAATTACATCGGATCCGATCCGATCCCATGTAAATATTCAATTTTAATTATAAAAAAGGAGTTTTTAGACAATTAACCTCACGCCGTTTGGTTAAAGTTACAGTATAGCCCGACACGAAAATCGGCTAACCGTCATCCGGCTTCTGGGCCAAACCGAGGTTAATTAAATTACACTTTGTATGTATATACACACGTGCATACATACATATATGACTCCTTATCTTTTATCCTACGATAATAAATGAATATCTGAACATGCGACGAATTTATATAACGGCGAGGTGAAGTATAAAGTGCGTTGTGATGAAATAAACTAGCTGAAAAAATCGAGTTTATATTTTGGAGAACTGACAGACAGATAAACGAGACTCGAATTTCAATGAGAAAATATATTTTACGCTCTCAATTTATTGTTTTAATATTTTTGGGGAATTTTATTTGATAAATTTCGCGTGTTTACGTGTTAAAAAGTTGGAGAAAATATTTTAAAAATGTGTTATACATAAGTGGCGACCAAGTGCGGACGATAAGCTAATAAATTTCATGGGCAAAAATTCAAAAAAGAAAAAATATATATTTAAAGATTTAATTCTAAATCAAAATAGCGCGGGCGAAATTCCACAGTCGTGTGAAAATGGAGATTTTAAATAAGTTTAAATACGCAAATGCCAACCCGAATACTGTAGATCCCGCGTATATAATAATGTTCCCGATACGATAAAGACGGGTGGAAAGACGACAGAAACCGGATTTACACCGGATAAAAGATAAACGCAAAATTACGGCTTAGGGCCTCGGGATTTAAATTACTATTAGTGGAAAGGCCCCTCTTATCAATCCGCGGCCCGGAGGCCGGATGCCCCGGGTGGTTAAGACGTCGTTTTACCGCTCCGGGGGCCCGGGATCGAATGCGGGAATTTTTGGGGCGGGCACTCTCGGATTTGTCGACTCCGTCCCCTCGAAACCCCGTCTCCCCCATTGTCGACCTTACCGAACCCACCATCGATACGATTAAAAGATGCGGGTGTCCGAGTGGCGGGAGAAATCGAAAAGTTCGTAGCCCTAAAGGGTATCGATTCCGATAGAGCTCGGCCACGAGTTTTTTGGAACAATTAAAGACACGACCGACCTCCGATAACGGCCGGCTTTAAACGGCTAAAAAGCGCATAGAAAATAACCTCCCAACAACGGTTATTTTTTGTCTTCCCTTTACTGGCCGTCGTTTAAAGGTTTCGCTCACCTTTATTCCAATAGGCATTTAAAAAAATGAAAATATACTAGAACCCGCGTAAGCCGTACCGAAATTTTTTCTGTTTCGGTAGGTTTCCGTTTTAATCCGTTTTAGACAGTTTTTTACCGTATAAAGGAAAATGTACTATAATTAATCAATGAGAACATTTAGGAAAAAAATCATTTTAATTTAGCTCCAAATTAAGATGGGTTAATTCAAAAAACAAAAATAATAGTAATAATTATAAATGCCAAAAATATATTTTATTACCCGAGAAGAAATAAAAACAAAAATAAAAAACCCGCCATTTTGAAAAATGACGAATTATTTTTGATTTATTTACATTTTTCTCTCGCCCTCGGATACATCTAAAAGAGAAATAACGGACTAAATCTGTTCGAATTTATTTAACTGGACAGAAAATTCTTTTTAAATAACAAGGTTCAAATTATTTTCTATATTTATAAACACAAATTTGCAAAAAATATTTCGTTATATAAAAGTGTGCGCGGCGTGGGAGAATTTGGAAAAAATTCGCGTTTTAAAAGAATTATTTACTCAATCGCTTAACCGTCACTTTTCAAATTTTTTATCTACAAAAAGAAATAAATAATTAGAAATTCGAATACGGTCGAAGCCGCCCACCGCGGTGGCCGCCATCGGCAGGTTATTTTCTAGGCGTTTTAATAGGCGTTCCCGAAAACGTGGCCTTTTGCGGAAAAAGTTTTGTAGATTTTTACAATCGAATTTTAATTGTAAAAAAATTCAATTTAAGCCAGATATATTTATCTCGATCTTGCGATAAAAATAAACAGACCGACGATGTCGTATCGTCGATCCCGAATGGAAAATAGCCAGAAAAATCGATTAACCTCGAGCCGGATCCGAAAAATCATTTATTTTTCGAGTTTTTTGAATCGAATACCCCGATTACGGCATCTATTTTCGTTAAGGTACGATTAACGGATAACCCGCGACCAAAATAGGAAATATTTGGATGTTTTTAGAATTGAAAAATTGGAGAAAAATATATCGGACTGTTACCTATTACGTATATACGATGTATTTTAATTACTGTCATAAAAATAGTAAGAGAGGGGAAGTATCATTCAAAAGTCACAAATGGATAAGATAATAAAGTATCAAAGTATTTAAGTCTAAAGTTCGAAAGTATAAAAGTCAAAACTTTATCAACGGTTTATTCAGTAACTGTTGACCATTTTTCATCGTATCAACCGATGCAACTTTTATACGCACTCTTTAAATCATCCTCTTTTTTCTAACCGCTCAAAATCCACTGGCTTTTTCTTACTTTTGTTAGCCAAACTTGTCGGTTTATAAACGCCCCACTCGAACACACATTTTTAAAACTTTCTAACCCGTGTAAATATATTTTTTACGGTTTAACAAACGGACAGACTCCTTTTTTTATTTGTTTATAAATCTCCAAGATCTGGTTTAAAGAACAGACAAACTTATAATTTTTCGTAGCCTGTAAAGGCAATTCTTTCGGCTTCCTTTCATTTAAAAAGAAATTGTACTTTTACCTCCCAAGCCGATATAA
This sequence comes from Centruroides vittatus, assembly GCF_030686945.1. NCBI lineage: Eukaryota > Metazoa > Arthropoda > Arachnida > Scorpiones > Buthidae > Centruroides > Centruroides vittatus. The sequence continues at coordinate 475,957 of NW_027122580.1, forward strand.
ATACATTTTTCTGACAGCTTAACAAACAGGCAGATTATATATATATATATACATATATACATATACAATTCTCTTACAGTGCAGTCTAATAGACGGACAAACTTTTGTAGTTTTTAAAGAAACTGTCTTTTATTCTAAGAAGACATCGAGGAATCCAACTGTACCGCAAACGGAACAAAAAAATCCACAAATTTACGTCGTCGTCGACCGAGTAGATAGTCTATAGATGTGTTTTTTAGATTCCGAAACATACATATATAAATACGTAGCTTACGGAGAGTCAAAGAATTGGCTCTTTCTGGCTCCTTAAGTTGCGATTATAACGAGTTTAAACTGACCGAACGATTAGGGTAGCGGCCAACCGTTCCGAAGGATCCGGAATCGAATCCGGACGAGCCAAAAAATGCTAAGAATTTTTCGGAAAGTGGTCCGTCCGAATATGTCGGCCTCGTCCCTCACCACCCGGCTACCCTATCGTGGGTCTGGCCAAACCCATAACGGGCTTGCCTAAAAGGCCCTCTTAGCGCTGGCGGGGTCAAAAACGGGTTTAAACCGCCCCTTTTCGGCTATTAAAAACGAGTTAGAACCCGAGAAAGACGCCATGTAAAAAAACACACTGGATTTCCCTCTCTTCTGTTTTCGTTTTTGTTTTTTTTCTTTGGTTGTCAAAACAAAGTTTTGATGACATTTATTTTGTATTTTTATCAAAGAATTTGACCCATTTGATTGTACTAGAAAGATGGTATTGAGAAGATAAGTATCCGATAGAGAACGACACAAAAATCTGTTATAAAAATAGTTTTTCCTTTTTTTATTTACCTATTTTATCTCCAATAAAAGAAACAAACAGTAAATAAAAACAGCGAATTATTTAAAAAAGCGTCAATTTATGTATTTTATTTCCGTTTAATTAGAAAAGTTAAACGAGTTACAGCTTAGGGCCTCGCATATTTACAAATATCGTTATTTGGTGGAGAGAAAGGGCCCGTTATACGTTATAGCTTAGGACCACGAGTCAAAGTGCAGCCATCGTCTAACGGTGCGATAAATTTCGACGAGAACTCGACTTTTTGGACGTTTTATTAATATTCCAAGAAGATAAAAAAAGAGTAGAAATGTAGAATAAACTCCGAGTATATAAAATAAGAACTTTTACGATACTTTTATGTTGTTTAGCCTTATAATTTAAAAAAGTATACATCTTTGGCTCTCCGACGTCCTTGCAACGGGACAATGAACCGGACGACTCATTTGTTAACATTTAGGGGAAAAAACTGTCTAAAAAACAAGAACGGACTGTAAGAACACATCCAGAAAAAGAGCGATGCCGGGAATTATTGGAAGAATCGATCGAATGTCGAATTGCCAATTCCGTCGGTCGTAAACATGTCTGCGAAGTTGGGATTCGGACAACAAAACTGTCACCTTCCGCAGACGATACGACCGGGATAGATAAAAAGATTGTCTACAAAGGATTTCTCTAAGAAAAATGGACTCTTCTTTTATTTAGCTCCCTTTATTACCTACGGTGTAACAACTTTACCGAAAATAATCAAAAATTGGCTCCATAAAACTACGTAAATATTCCTTTCTGCCATTTAAGAAAGCGCGGCAATTTGTAGTGTTTAATTACGAGAAAAGTTCGGGGCCAACGAGCGGATTTGGTGCAAAAACGTTGCCGCAAACGGGTTAAAAAGAAAGTCATTTTCGAAGTCGACGTCGGACGAGAAAAAGTCGAAAAGGGAGCAAACTTTAGCATTTAAGTTGCAGGGAATATCTTTAAGCGCCTTAAAAGAGTCGAGACGTTGGCCGCTGCCCTTTTGGTATCGATCGCGAATCGGCAAAGATTATATATCTTCTTCGGATCTATCGATTTCTTTGATGTTGATATTGGAGTAAAAGCAACCTTTGACATTCCATTAAAGCGACGTAATTTTGGAATTAATTTCTTCAATTAAAGATAAAAAGAAACGTTCTTCTTAATTAAAACGGTTCTAACTGATGGTGGCTCCTCGGAAAGAAAGCGTTTTTTCGTATTATCCAAATGGAATTTTTTCCTTCTCCCCGCATCAATTAGACTCCGGCACGGTTTTTACTTGGGAAATTTCGTGGAAAACGGTTGTCGATTCGGTTTAGAGTAGAATCCCGACAAGAAAACGACCGTTAAACACCGGCCGAGATAAATGGCGGTGTCGGAGCGAAAGGGAAATTGTTCCCTCGTTTCCCGAAACACGGAGTCGTCGGAAGCGATTCGTCTCTTTGCACACCTATTAAGATTAGGACTAAAAGAAAATATAATTTATTTCCCCAAAGATTTCGAATAGCAAATCCTCCGGAATCACTTTCTGGCCGCACGACCGGGCGAAACGTGTCGGCTTACGTCAAATTCGGACAATAAGTCCGTCGGTAACGTAAACACAAAATAAGAAGACAAATATCCTCGGCTCAGATTTTTCTCCTTCGTCTTCCAAAGATAAGAATGGAGCGCTTCGATAGAACGATTAAAAGCCATAAATACTTTTAAAAATTTTCTATTTTCCCTCGCTCCGACTTTAATATAAACCTGTAAATATTCTATACCCGCACCTGGTTTTTGTTCCGTTTTATATTATCGCCGGGTATCGATGTCAATGCGCAATAATACCCGGCCCGTTCTCTTTCTTATCGCATTGCCCGGGCAAAATGAACTTTAAACTACCAAAAAAATGGAATTATAAATAATATATATGGCTAAATTATCGTCATTTTTTCCCGGCTACCGGGCAGAGAGAATCGCCGTGCTCCCGAACAACCATTTTTCCCGCAAAGATTAGATTCGGTAAAATTCGATTTATTTGTAAATATAAAATTTTATCGTTATTTCTTTATATTCGACGCGACTTTCTCGTATAATATCGAAGTTTCTCGGCGGGGACCAAAAGAAAAACCTTTATATAATCCGCATTCTTCCGAAAAGAGTGTTGGCTACAAAATAGCGTTAATCCACTTGACTCGATTAGCGAAAACAAATTACTAGAACATTTACGTCGACTAAAAAATGCATCGCCGAGCGCCGTGCAAAGAAAAAAGTTTCTGCCGGAAAGCCGGCTGCGAGCGTCTTCAACAAGTGGATTACGGCCGGGTTTTTGTCGACAAAAATGAAAAATAATCCAAGACCGGTCGATTAATGTCACTCGACCGAGTCCGATCGTTGCGGGTTATTGTTTTTTTACAAGTTCATTTATTTGCCAAGAAACGAATCGTCATTTGTCGAGGATTTGTTTCGTATAACGGCTCCCATTTTTAAATATTCCACTCGTTTGTTATCCCGAGAGTTTTTCTTTCTTCGTCCGGCAATCTCTCGCCGGTAAAAAATTCGGTTTTACAAAAATTGAACGATATAAATAATAATTTTCGACTTTAAATGACGATAGAAATCCGGAAAAACACGGAATTTGATCGAATTTCTGTATTGTGTAACATCGATCGATAAGGGAATTTGTCGGCAGGCGGCGCTTTGATTTTTGTTTTCGACCAATAAAATAATTTTTTCCATTTCCCCGATGACCGTCGCCGCGTGAAAATAAAACCGAGACAAAACTTACCTTTAGAAAAATTTTTAATCGGCCGCCATCGAATTTTCGGTCCGGAAATTACCCGAGCAATCAATTTTTAAATGACGTATCGCGCAGTGCGCGCACACAGATCTACGGCGGTCATTTTTAGGCCATTTTTTTCCAGATGCGAAAATCTAATGATCGTTCGGTAATTTGCTTTAATTAAATTAGCTCGTCGACGTTATCCGACTGCAAAATTTCCGTGTTTATGTTGTGTCTGCCGCCGATTTATCTCTTAAAAATAATATCTTTAATCTAAACACCGTCTAAAAAACACTTTATAACCGACAAAACTACGACTGGGTTTTCGCGGATAATTCTTAGACGACGAAGCCGTAAACGGGGACCGTTTCTCACCTTGGCGGGTTGACTGTATATTAAAGCGTTACTCGAATCCTGGAAAAAATCTCCCTTTTTTCAAAATTTATATTCTTTTTAATGTAAATTTAATGCTACTTAAAGCAACTTTTAATAATGGGGTTGATTTTTTTAAGCTTTTCGACATTAAGGTCATTTGTAAGGCTTTTTTTATTTTAAAATATTAAAACACAATTTAAGGCCTTTATAGGGCATCTGTTTTTAAATTTTAAAAGAGTCGAATAAAATGTAAGGACTCGCGACGATTTTTTTCAAAGTTTAAGGCACAATTTGCCTTTCTGGAACGTTTTATGGCTTAAAAGCCTTTGTAGTTTATATTTTCTGTAAAAAACGAAGAGCGTAGTTTAAGGCTGGGATGCCGTTTTTAGAACCCGTAGAAAAAAATCATCGGGCGTGACGTTTATTGTTATTGAAGCATTCAATTTTCAGTTAATTTAGTCAAAGATGCGTTTCCTGCTGTCAAACACGCTCGAAAGAAATCTCGATAAACCCACTAAATCGACATCCACACTAATAAATCTGGAAGCGACGCGCAACGTCGATTATAAAAAATAAATATTTATTAGTTTATTTTTCTTTAAAGCGTAAAAGAATTTCGTTAACGATCCACAAGTGAGCGACTGGATCGAATGGAAAACCCGGCTACAGACTAATTGACGCCGATGTGACATCACCGCCAGACTACGGAAAGCGTTATTTTAATTGGTTCGGACGCCGGAATACGTCACCGACGTAGAAATTAAAGTTTAATAATTTAAACGAACACACAATTTGAAGACCGTCTAATTGTTATTATTATATTATGTTAATTATTGCGCAAATTATTGTCGTTATTAATATTACCGAAATATTGTCGGAAGGCACGAAAATGGCGGCATTGTAAAGACGGAATTAAGAGTTATTTTTATTTCCAGGGGAAAACGCGATAAATAAGTTTAAAAATTAACGAGGACGTTATTTAATTTCTTAATTAAATTTCGTTAGCGAAAACAAAATGGCAATTCTTTCCGCACATTCGCTTTTTAAAAAGAAAATTATATCCCAGTCGTTTTAAACGCGTTTATGGATTTTTGTAGATGGCGCGATGATCGAGATTTAAATTATTTATTTTTGACACAAAATTACGAAATCTTTCCAATTTTTTTTATTCGAATGCAATAATAAAAATAACGTCTAAAATTTCAAATGGATTCTACGCGAGATTTAAATTGTCACGATTTTCTTTTAAAAATATTCCTTTTATATACACGCGTGTATAAGTTGGCATAAAACAATGTTTCCGTATCACCATTTTAAAAATAGCAAACAATTACAGAACCGAATCGTCAGCTGTTTCTGGAGTGAGATGCGGCATAAAAAATTTCGTGGCGTTCTTATTGGCAAAAGAAACAAACAAAATTAAACGGTTCGATTTAAAAAAATAATAAATAATCAAATTTTGTTTTAAAATTTAATAAACATTTAAATCAATTTCGTAATGGAGATTTTCCGATGTTTATACTTTCCTTCGGCAGATGGCGCCAGCCAACTTCCATTACTAACGGTTTTAAAACGTTAAATTAAAATTCTCTATAAACGATTTATCTTTTTTATTTTTTAAACTTTTTCCAAGTAAAAATTCCAGCAGGAAATTTCCTGCATTAATTTTTAATTAGTCTTTCACGAAATTCCGATTTTCGTGTAATTAATCCACTAACTTTAATTACTATCGACAGAAACAGCTATAAATAAAGGAAGTTGAACAAGTTTTCGTTTCTCCAAATCAAAGAAATGTTGGTAAATTAAATACATAATTATTACTACAAAAAATCTTGCTTAATTTGAATAATTAGACAAGGTACATTTTTTAATTACGCCTTAGAAAAAGCATACGCCCGTCTATTAATACTACTTTAAAAAATCGTCTTAAATTACGGAATTTCAAAATTTTTTCCCAGACAATTTAACCGAAGAGTTTGTTTTTGCTTAATCAGAAAGTCGTCCGACATTTATATATTTAAATTTCGTAATCGATGACGTCGACAACCCAAGGCACGTGATCGATTTATAAGAAAGATCGACCAATTACGTTTAATCGGGTCAGTGGACTAACTTAAACTTCCCAGTGTTGCCGGAAACTGTCGGTTCGATAACGAAAATAGCAACCGGCTAAAACTACAAACGTTACTAATTACGGTTACATAGTCACATACCATTTTCTAGACGTAATTTTGGAAGCGAATAGCTTCTTTGACGTAACGATGTACGTCGTCCAGAAATAGCAAAAAAAAGAAAAATAAATAAAAATTCCTTCCGTTTGGCGACGGTGGCGCCATCTAAGAAAGGCAAATCATAAAATTAAAACTTTTTAAATTTTCTTAAAAATACATTAATAATAATAATTTGGTTTTAGTTTAATGAAATTTACTTTTTAAATCTAACACTTCGACAGTCGCCAGTCTGACAAGCACGTGGTACACTCGTACGGCATTTCCTTATTTAGCAGTGTCACGATCTCGTCAGTGTATTATGTAAAGATTATCGCACTCGATCCTCCCCTATACTGAGATTTTATTGTAAATTTCTGATAACAGAATGCCTCCATTATCGATATCAACTCACCCTTTGTCAACAATAGTTGGAGTTACGGCCTGCAAAATGTTAACTTTAGTAGGGGGAGGACAAAATAAAATAACGCCCAAACCGTGACCAAAATGAGAAAAGTTATCGTCGGAAAATCTAATTATCTCGCAACTATTGTTAAGAATCAACACCTTTATTTGACATTACATATACTCGTAAAGATAAATGCACCTTTATCTTGTTATACTCAATGAGTTAGGTGTATTTCACACACCCATCTGTAGAAATATTGCAATCTTCGAATTTTAAGAAATTGCTTGCAATCTAGATGCAACTTAAATATTTACAATTTTGAAACGGTGCATGCTTCGGTATTAAATGTGTACGTAATTTGATGATTTGCCAACGTCGTGTCCTTTGTATTGCAGAATTCGATCAATTCGCTTACTAATACGTTCGAGTTTGTTAGTTATAGAAGGAACTCGTCAGTGTTTATAGTTTCCAAATTTATAGTTACATTTTGCGAGTTAAATAGGTACTACGTCGTACGCAACCGATATTCGAGCTTAATAGCGAGGATTGAGTCTAATTAATACCCCAAAAATGAAGCATCTTTAAGATGCTAAAAATCTGACACCTTCACTATTTTTCTACTTAACTGTTGAGAAAACAATACTTTTTTTTTGGCTATTTTATGTAGTAATCCTGTTTGATAACTAAAACCACTTTCTCTTTTTTTTGTATCTGTATAGGTACTGTACATTCTGGGGAAGTGAGAAAAGTAGCCTCAAAATTACTATACAATATTTTTAAATCTGAATTTTAAACTTTTCAAAAAAACTTTTTGATTTATCTTGATTATACTTAGTAATATCTTTGAATTGCTATTGTTAACAACTTGAAAAATTACAAGAATCAAAGATAAGTCAACATTAATTTGGATTAAATACAACATGTAATGATGACACTCGCTTTTAGTTTATTGATTTCTTCCTACAATACAGTACCTGACAACTTGCATTTAAACACGAATGTTTGTTAAATATGTTTTCGGTAATATTATCCTACTTATAAACTTCTGCCTTCTTGATTTTAAGGAACGGTTATATATATTCAATTCAAATCACTTTTAAATATTATTATAAATTGTAGATGCTACATAATACTAAACACCCTTGTAAGAAGAAATAATTTATAAAAAATACAAAATTTATATATATAACTGTAGATATATTTCTTTGAAAGGTTACTATTTGAAATATTTTTGGCAATTTCTTAATTTGCTACGAAGTGGAGGCCAAACGGTAGCTTGGATTTTTAAGGTATATCGTGTTAAATTATTATATCTATTATAAAGCAATATTAATCTCGATTACTGTACGACACGAAACTTCTTACAGAAAAATTAAACGGCACGTTCGAACGAACAATTATTTTTTTAAAAATCTTCCAAAAAAGTGAAATACTGTATTTTAGATATTATATGTTAAAATTCTTCATAGAAAGCCATATCCATTTGGTTAATTAGCTTAAGCACCATCTGCTGGATATAGTGTGTGTCGTGAAATCTGCAAAATTTCCAAGCTTCCTCTTCCTCCTGTTATATGAAGATTTTGCGGGAAAGTATAAGCATTTAACAAAAGGAGTACAAGGATTCTAAAAATCAGATATTGATATGCAAAAGCTGCCATTTTATATTATTTTCTTTTCTGGTTACATTTGCATTTAAAACGACACTCTCAAACAATAAAAGTACATTGTGTATGAGAATTTTACTCCTTTTTGTCGAGCACCGACGATTTCCTGCAAGTCAAAAGGGGCGCCGTGTGGATTTCGTGACAAACTTTACATATATTAAACCGACTAAAGTTAAAACTATTAATTTATTTTTTATTATTTAGTTATTTAATATATATGAAATTAATATTCTTTATATAAAGAATCATTAAAGATATAAAAAGATGGAATTAAACTATCAGAATCAGTTGGGGAAACCCTTAGCAAATATCCAATATTTCAAAAATAAAGATATTTTATTGCAAATGCACTATAATGATGTTTAATATTTATTAAAAATAACCTTCTACATTAAAATTGACATTTCATTCATAGTAAAAACATATATTTGACTAAAAATCACTTTCAGTTTAATTATATTTGTTGACAAAAGATATTAAAGGCCACATGGGGTGAGATCTGCCCATAATGAGGTCAGCCAGTACAAATGAGAGAACAAACACTGACTCAAACTATCTACAAAAAATTAGGAGGATCAATATTAGGTTCAAGTCCAGATTTCATGCAGCTATAGTCCAAAAAGGCATCTGTTTGACTTGATAATTACAAGTGAAATGGTATTGACAATTTTGTTACTGAATAAATTCATTTTTAAAAATAATACTTTATTTTCATTATAAACAGAATGATGCAAATTAAGTTCAATGTTTATCAATAAAAATTCAAAAATGGTTTAATAAACAATTCAAAATATTTCAATACACCTAGTTTCCTGTTTATTAGAAATAATTTAAAAAATTGAAACTAACTACAATTAATATAAACACAATATTATTAAATAAAATTAATTTACACATTTGAAAACGTGAATGGAAAAATGTTTTTAAGTTTTAAAATATACCAAATAATTTGGTGTTTCCGTGTATTTTTCAACAAACTGTCTTCCGTCAATGGTCGGATCCAAAAATGCAAAATCATCCACATTTAATAAATATCCATATATAAAATTGCATCTAGAATGTAATAAAATCAAATAAATTAATTATAAATTATAACTAATTTATGTCTATATGAAGTAAATATATTAAATTTGATAGTAAACAATTTTAATTTCACTACAAAATCAAACAATATTCTAATAAGGAAGGCTCCTTAATGCCGAATGAGAAAATTAGATTTGTAGTCAAGTAATTATTCTCACTATTTATTGATTATAATATAGACTAGGACTGGCCAAACCTTGTCACGATAGAATACGGCGGGTGACCGGTTAACGAACACTTTCGCGAAAGATTTTTATGTTCGGACAACACGAGAGGAAGCGACGTAAAATAACGAATATCGATCGGTCTTCCCTTGTCTTCGGGCAACGATTCGAAACCTTTCGGAGCGCGGGAGACGTCGGCGCCGACCCGGTATATACGGATCGATTAGTATTCCTCCAAACTCCGAAACTCTCCCTCGTAATTCCAGCCTTTTATTTTTCCGACAGAAACAATTCTTTTATAATATTCGCAAGAGTGGGTTTTTATTTTTGAAAGGTAAGAGTATAATAGCAAAGGTAGAGAGTGGGCAGAAGATGTCCGACGTTGCTAGGCGGTGTGGCTCGAACGGATCTACAGTAGGCCACGGTTCAATCTTATCCGAGAAAGACACAATATAATCGAGATGATTCGAGCAGCTAAAGAAGTAACAAAAATCACACCCGAGGAATAAAGAACGTCGAAGAGCTCATAATCGAACCCAAAACTAATCCGACGACAGAAAAACGACAAGTAGTCCGGAACGAAGAACACCGAGAAACTCGGCGAGATACGTTTTCTTCCGAAAAAGACGATTAATGCCGATATCTGCTATTAAAGAAGTGGGAGGATGTCAGAACAACAGTCTTAGAATGGCATCCAAACCAGGTCGAGGTTAATAGGCTTAGAGATCTGTACGGTTACGATGCTATTAATCACGTCCGAAAAATTCCGAAGAAGAGAAAAGCAATCGACATTACGCAGATTCTTTAACAACCACAAATGGGAAAAACGTGAGTAATAAAAATGCAAGACTGTGTATATATGTATTTTTATTATTACATATAAATAAACATAGTAAGAAAGTATATATTTTTTATTTTTTGGGGTCTCCCGAACGAATTAATTAAATTCCCATTAAAACCTACGGTAAGTCGATAATCGGTTAACAAAAAGTCTCGGAAAGGATTACGTTCGTTAACCGATCACCCGCCGTACGCGCCATTTTGGATTTGAAGCAATATTATTTTATTACATTACCTTTTTTCTACACCTTTCCTTCCCTGCTTTAAAAATCTTTTTGTGTGACAGTTTTAATTCATGGAATTATTTGTATTTGAGTATTTTGAGTTTTACTTAGGATATAGCATTTTAAAGTATTCACGATAAATAGGATATATATACCATATGGTAATACATCCATAATGTCCTTATATTTTTCCGACGTAATTGTTCTAGTTTTTTTATACAAAAAAATTTTATATTTCCGAAATTACTCGATCTTTCTCATTGTAATGATAAATTGAGAATTTTAAATGACTTTTACTCTCCTATATGTATACTATTTAAATCAAATGGAGAAATATTCAAATATTATACAATTTTTAGGTTTTTTCAGTATTGCTAAATTTTACTGAAGCTAAAAAACACAGTAAAATATTGTATTCAATCAAAAATGGATTGCACTACTTTCAAATAAACAGCTCATATAAGCACTGAAAAATAGTTATTTACAAACAGCATAATAAAACTTCAAGAATGAAATATGTTGTTAATTTTTAACTTATCCTGCATCTCCTCACACATCTGTCCGATGCACTTGTCATAGGAACAACATTTTCTCAATTCTCCGATCAAGACGTGATTAGGACATTTAAAATCCTCTATTAAAATTCAATAATAATAATAATATATTTAATCACAATCACTGCTATGATTATTATCAGAATTCAATACATTGTGGATACTCAATTACTTCTGCTAGTTTTTTCATTGAATATTTACACTTAAAATGATTTGAAAAATGTCGTTTTGGTTCATTTTCCAGGGTCAAAGAAAAACGATTATTGCGGTATCTGAAATTGGATACCAGTGACACAAGATTAAAAAGAAAAAAATGAAATAGTTGATTAAAAATTGACTGACCGTATTTACATATTAAAAATATGAAAATATATTTGTTTTCACAAGTGATTGTGAACAATGGACTTGTAAAGACAAATCTTGTATCTTCAATACATTTTTAATATGCTTTTAGATGGTATAGGATGATTAAGAACAAATAAAAGGTTATAAAGAGAAGTCAAAAACAAACAATATGCTAAAGATATTACAGGAATTTTCCAGACTTATATGTAAAGGCAAAATCAATACATACCTTACAGAAATATCTCAATGATTAACTAATATGTATAAAAATTAATCTACTTTCATCCTACTAATCTAATATTCCATTGCAAAACTATATAAATATTTGATACTTTCGTTCATTAAAATATAAAATTCACTCAATCAAAATAGTATCATTTGAATTATTTAACTCCACTGAAAATCTTGAATATAACCAAATAATTAGCTTGTTTTAATAAGTTTCTAGTGAAGACATGAATTATTTTTGTTTTAGAAATGATGTCATTTGCATGATAAGCATATGCATTTCCAAATTTATTACATGTTATAACTAAACTGTAAATTCCAAGTTATATGATGAAAGGGATATATATTTCATATTTTAAAACTTACAATTAAGAACCTATAATTATAAACAAGTTAAAAATGTCTATTATAAATTAAAGTTAAAACTTTGATTAATTGTTAGTGTCAATGTACTGTACCTCAAACAATCAAGTATTCTTGTAGCAACTTTCTGCCGGCGATACATTGGAGCAGTCCATAATCTACAGATTCCACATAAGGCTTGAACTGATTCAGATTCAGAATGAAGAATCTTCTTGGGTGACCCAATTTGACTAGGAACTGAAGAAGGGATGACACGATGTGCCTAAATGAAAACAATTTAAACTTATTACATATTTTTACTTCAAAATCGTTGAATAATTTAGAACAAACACAATAAATATTTGATTCTCTTCTCGTTAATTTCAGACATTTAAAAATATCGCATCCGCTCGGCAGTGAGGGACATATATATGTTCGCCGAGGGCGATCGCGTGGCAGTGGCGAGGGACGTATATATACGTTAAATTCTTTTGGGGGCACGCCAAAAACTACCGCAAAAAAAAAAAAATTCACATAAAAAATGAATTATGTAACAATAAAAAAAACTTTTCTTTACTAGACATAACTGCTTACAAAATCTTTTTCCAAAATGGCAATGAGAAAAAACATGTCAAAAAATACTTTAAAAATTTTCCACGTTTATTCTCCACTACTTTGAAGTAGCACCATACCTAACTATCCTATGGTTGAAAGGTTATCATTTGCAATTATTACAAACAACAAAAACAAAATTATCTATTTTTATTCAAATAAATAAATACATATAAACACTACCAATAAAAAATTTAAGAGAATCAATAAAATATAATATGGTAATTTAAGTTAATTAATTTATTGTTTAGGTTTTTAAAGGTGTCAACAGCAACCAAGCACAGGAATTTAACATAAAAATTGTTGCGCTTTGCTTTCATCAAAGTACAGCAAGACTCCGCTTAACGCGGAGGATGTATTCCTAGACGACAAAGTGCTAAGCGAAATGGCGTTAAATGAGGTCACTTTAACATAGAGTAAATAGGGATAGGTGAACATGCAACCAAAAATAAACAGATTTTATTTTAATTTTAAGTTATTTTTATATTAATTTGCATAATAATATATGTTAAATAATAACACACAAAAATGTAAAGTTCATTTTTTGTGACGAAGGTCCTGGCTCTTCTGAAATTCGTTTTTTTTTGCAATAAAGTCGTGAAGTTTTATTTGTAATTTTTTTCTTTCTTTAATCAAATGTTGGTAGCAGAAGATCGCATCCAAAACTTTTCATTTTGCTTTTGCACTCCTTTCAAAATTTGGATCATTTGCTACAGTTTAATCAACAATTTCGGTTATTGTGACCAAACTTTTACTATGGAAATCTGTAGCAAGTTCTTTGAGTTCTTCGTTTTCAGAATCTCTATTTTCCAGTTTTACATGAATTTCTTCTGCCAGTTCTTGAATGTCGTCGCCGGTAAGGCTCTCACCGGAAATCTGCAGTAACTCCTCAATATCCTGCTTGTCTACATCTCCTAGTCCTGCTGTATTGATTAGGTTGACAATTTGGTCAACCTAATGATACAACGATGGGCTCTTCTCATTGAGAATTCTTGGATACCTTTGCCATAATGTCTTCCACACACTGTTCACACACTTGTCGGTTAATTCTTGCCAAGCTTAGTCAATATTGCCTATGCCCTATGGCAACCATGATTTCCAAAATTGAACCAAACAAACATAATTTAAAGAAAGTACACCTTTTTGCCACCTTTTGCCGATCGGTTCGTGTTCGTAAATAATCTTATTTTATACGAATCGACGAAATGCCGCAATAATTAAAATCGACGTAAATTTTGAGCCTTTTTTTCCCGGCTTCAAGCAGACCGCGTTATTTCGAATCGGCGTTAAGCAAGGCAGTGTTAAACGGGGTCTTACTGTATCTGCCACGAGCTTTAATGACGACCACACAAACTTGTGGTATAAACTCCAACAATTTGTTGAGGTAAGTAGAAGGGAGGCTATGCCATGCAACTTGTATAGATGCCCAGAGTCTTTGGACACCATTATGTGTCTTTTGTCAAATTTGTCTATCCACAAAGTCCCAAAGCAATTCAGAAAGTTCCCAAAGCAGCAGGTGACTGTGGCATCCAGTCCATGAATTGTAGCATACTTACTGCTTCCTTTAGTTCTAAATACTGCTAACATAAGTTGGATGTTGCTTAGGGATATTATTTTGTTAAAAGATAAAATGATCTCCAACAAGACATTGACCAGAGCATGGCAGAAAAATATTTGGTGATAGCCTTTTTTGTTGTAAAACTAATAACTGGATAAAACTATAGTATAACACAAGCATAAAAACCAAAAATCTAGTAAAAAATAAATTAATGAGAAACAAACATTTTAATTGCTTTCAACAATCATTGTCAAGTTACATGCTGTTCAAAAAAGAACAAAACATAGAACAAATACTTAAAAGTGGAGCTGGCATCTGATTGAACAATGAAGTGTGAATTTTGGTGTTTACAAATTATAAAATTAATAATAATTTTATTTGCATTAAGGCCAAGCCTTGTTACAGGGGGTTTAATGATTACAATATTTATTAGTGTACATTTTATACCCGACAAAAACAATATGCATATTCATTATAGTCATCCATAACGTTACATTAATAAATTTAGAAGAACATTAGTTTCTTGTAAACTGTTTTATTTTGAGTAACATAATTGGTAATCAATAATTTTAATTCTAATAATTTAACATATATTTTTTAGTTCTTTTGCAATTTGAATAAAAAAATCCGTTAATTTTAAACATTTGACTTAACATAAGGTTGTTTAAGTTAGTTCTAAAGTCTTGATTTTTCCTTGTATATAATGTTTTTTTAATTTCATATTTTTGATAGTATGTATTTAGTCCTTCAGTCTCTTAGTAAGCAATTCAAAGAATATTCAATTGAGTTGCACCAATGATATCCGTTTTTTTTTTTTTTTTTGTAAAATCGAAATAAGTATTATTAATATAAAGTGAATATTTATTGAGTTTTAATTGGATTAGTAATCATTTTATATTCATATTGATATTAGCAGTTGTGATATTCGAATAAGACGGGATTTTTAAAACGTCGATATACCGTGGATGGTATGCCGAATGATATAGCGAGTTTTGGTCCATTATAATTGATTGGGAAAATGCCGATTCGATCGTTAACGAGTAGCCGTATTGCCAATCCAGTTCAGAATTATCAAATAAACTATTGGATACACCATAGGATTGTAGTAATTTATTAAATTTATATTGCCATAAATTTTTATTCTTGTCAGAGTTAGTAGTTTGATTTAGCATTATTTGATGTAAGAATCGTATATTATCTTCATTAGTATTTTTTAATCTATAATAAAATTTAATAAGTCTCTTTAAATAAAACGGAAACAGTTGAAATCTATTTGTTTCGGCTCGAATTGCATATCCAGGAACAGATCTTTCTATTTTATATAGTTTTCTTAAGTAAATAACATGGAATTTTTCTAAATTATGTAATAAATCTAGAGCCCATATTGGGCTTGCATAGTATATTGAAGGAATAATCAGCAGGTTAAATAGTTTCATCTGTAGTTTTATATTCGTAATTTTTAGAGTTGCACATAAATTTATAACATTGTCTATTAAAGTAGTGATTTTTTTGAATAATTTCTTCAAGTGCGGTTGAAAATTACAATTCCAATTAAATGATATTCCTAAATAATTTATTTCATTTACTAAGGAGAGAGATTGGTTGTTTAAATAGAATGATTTTTCTTGCTTTGGAAGTTTGACATTGTTTCTAAATATAACAACATTGGATTTAGAGATATTAATCTTTAAAAACAGCGAATTCAGATAGTTGTTAATAATATTTAACTTGCGTTGTAAAGCGATTTTATTTGGTGCTAATAATACCAGATCATCTGCATATAATATATAGTGATAGGATTTTCCGGAGATTTGAATTCCTTCGGTATCATGCAGAAATAATTTATCGATATCATGTAAATAAAAATTAAACAGGTATGGCAATAGCGGTTCTCCTTGTAATAATCCACGGTTTAAGTTTAGTTCTGGAAATATTTGGTTATCGTGACTAATAGTAATTCTGTAGATTGAAAACAGTTTTGCAATAGTATCTGAGAATTTTTTTTCCAGAGCCACAGATTTGTGGTTTATTTATCAGAGTTGGAACATTGACTGAATCGAAAGCTTTGAATACATCGATGAATGCCGAGTAGATTTTTCTATGCCTTTTTATTAAGTAGATTTGTATTATTGATATTAAGAAGAATAATGCCATTTCGGTTCCTTTTGATTTTTTAAATGCAAATTGAAATCTCGAGTTCAAATTAAGTTCCTCTGTACAACGTTGGAATCGTAAAGCCAGTATAGAACTAATTATAAAATTCACTCACAGGATTTCAAAATAAAGTCTTCCCATTTGTGAAAATGTTATTGTCCTTGTAATTAATGGCCTGTCTTTCCTGCATGCTTTGCATATCTCCAGTCTCTCTTTATGTGGTTGATCTCTCTGGAATGGTGAATGAAATGTCTATAGCCTATTTATTGTGGCACTTTGAGTCAAATAACCTACTGAGTAATAATCAGTATGGTTTTAGAAAGCAAAGATCAACTGCTCATGCAATCACAATAGCAGTCAACAAAATCAAAGGACTACTTGACAGAAATAAATGTGTTTTGACACTTAGCATAGACATTCAGAAAGCATTCAACAATGCACGGTGGCCACTGATTCTTTATAGACTCAGGCAACTACAATGCCCCACAAACATTAACTACTGATGAAACAATACCTTCATGAAAGAACTACAGTAGAACCTCGACTATCCGGACTAATTGGGAATGAAAGTAGTCCGAATAAGGAAAAATCCGGATAAAAAATAATACTGTAGTGTATTTAAATCGTGATCAAATTTTCAAGAAACAAACATTCGTTTTGAATTTGGACTACTACTGACCACTAACACTGCCTATTGTTTAAAGATCCTCTGGTGGCGCAATAAAATGGATTTTATAAAATAAAAAGCAGTTAAAACTGTCAAATTTTTATTCATAAAAATGCAAACTATCGTTTTATGACGAGTAAAATTTTTTTGTCGAGTTCACGGTTTTTAAGTACCGTAATGCATAAACCTTTGAGGCGCGAGGCCGTAGCCCACGTCGCCCAAGCCTTACACCGCCCTTGGTCATAGAAATGATGTAATTTGAATATAAATTATTTATAAATATGTATGTCAAGTTATATTTTTAATACGACGCAAAATGTATTAAAAAGTTTAGGACCACTGTGCTGGGTGATATGTTGTTGGAACAAAAAGTTATGCATTCCATCACGTCATAAACAGTGTCGCAATTGCCAAGTGCAAATCAGCAAATTTGTAAAATTTTTGGTTTTTTTTAACAATCCGGATAATTGAGGTCCTACTGTATTGCCATCAAAACAGAAAATATTACTTTTGAGAATGAGTATAATAGGCACTGTCCACAGGGCTTAGCCTGTGAACTTCTTCTATGGTGTGTCCTTTTCAATGATTTTTTGACCCAGGACGTTGGGAAAGACAAAATTATTGCATATGTGGATGACACTCTCACGCTGTTGACGGGTAACTCTGGAGTAGAACTCAAAAGGAAGGACAGCAGGCTATGTCAAAAATAAGCAAATGGGGAGGGAAAAACAAGCTGATCTTCAATCCAGGAAAATGACAGGAATTGTCTTGAACAAGCCAAGCACTCAAAACTTGTACAAGAGAGTACCGACAATTCGGATGGGTCAGAAAGTATAAAAATAAAAAAAAACATTAAATATTTAGGGATTACACTTGATTTTAAGCTTCTTTGGACCACACATTGAGAACATTCGTAAGAAAACAGGATTAATCTTTCAATCTTTTCTAAGGCCGCTAAAAGCAACTGGGGGCTTGATTCTCATGCTATGGACTCAATTTATAACATGATATTTATTCCAATAATTACCTACTCCTGCCCAGTTTGGGAGGAAGCCACTCACAAAATACATAATAAAAAGAAACTAACATCAGCCCAAAGGAAAGCACTACTGATTCTCACTAAAGGTTACAGAACGATTCCTATTAATAGCCTCCAGATAATTGCTAGAAAAGCCCCCATGGATCTCGAAATCAAATATCACACATTAAAATGGAAACTAAAACATGATAACGACATCATCATCGGGGATGAGAGACTTAAAAAAGAAGACTTTGAATGGAAGATCCCTTACGCACTTATCCATAACCCAAGTAAAGAAAATATTTTTACTCTGAACCATTGACAGACAATCATATAGATGTATACACAGATGGGTCTAAAATCAACAACAACATTGGTGCCAGTTATGTAATATATATAAATACATAACTTTATATTCCTATATCCTGATGAGTATATAATAAATTACCAACAATCGTCTTAATATATCAATCATTTAATTAGCCAGATTATAGCCCAATATTTAAGGAGATTGTTGGTAATTCATTATATAATATATCATAAATATATGGAAATTGAAGTAAACTTCTCAAATTAGACGATATATGCAGTGTTACACAAGCAGTGTTATGCAAAACACTGTAGATTTTCACCCCAACATTACCACCGTGTACCTCCCTCCGAACAAGACGTTCTTATACAACCAACGGATCAAGGAATCATTGCAATCTTCAAGCGTTACCATATAAAGCGTATGTTGCAGCAAGCAGTAGCTGCAACTGATCTTGATGAGTCACGCACACTTTGTGACTTTTGGAAGGAGTATGACATATATAAGGCTGTACAAAGCATAGCAGTGGCATGGAATGATGTTCAGAACATGACTATGAATGGTGTGTGGAAAAAACTATGCCCACAATTCGTGAATGATTTCAAGGGGTTTGATAATGTTGATATCAACAAAACATTGATGACCATGAGCAAAGAGCTGGAAATGGATTTGGAGGAGGAGGATTTCATAGATTTATTTGAAAAAGACAAGCAGCCCCAACGAATGAGGATTTGATAAAGCTCAACAAGCAGGAAAAAAAAAAAAAAAAAAAGCAGCAGCTGTCGAACCTGAGCCACGTCACTTTTCCCTAAAGATTATGCAGGGAGCATTTGCTTTTATTAAAAAAGGACTTCAAATCTTCGAGGATACGGACCCAAATGGTCAACACTTTTCAAAAGTTATGCATGCTTGTCACAAATCTTTTGCTCCTTATCATGTAATCCTTGAAGAAGAGAACACAGTTCAAGGAACTCTTGACCAGTTTGTTATTAAAAAGCATATTGAACAACAACAGCCAGAATCAGCTGTTGATGCTGACGATCGACGGCCATCTATGTCCACAATGTAAATAAACAAACTGAATGCAAATATTGGTAAATTTAACATCAATTAGTTTATTTTCTACTATCGCAAAATCGTCTTATTTTATAATGTCTAAGAGCAAACTGCATTCACAAATAAAGAGTCTGTGATCGCCAAATTGTAAACATGTACATTTACAAGTATGTATGTACTGTACAGTACATGTATTTGTAAATTTAGATTACTTTTTTCCCTGAACTATATTAAAAACTAAAATTTATTTGTTTGTAAGCTTAACACAAATTCTTATTAACCATATATTATTAAAAATGCCTTTATAAATAAAATACTGAACCAGAAATGGTTATTTGTGGTTTTAGCCTAATGACAAGTAAATTCGACTTAAGTCACCTCTCCTGGAACCAATTATCGATCTAAGGTGAGGTAGACCAGTATTGCTAAATACCCACATCATAATGTTAATATCTATTCTGACAGCCAAGCAACTATTTACATAATTCAGAACAATGATTATAAATAATAATACTACTATGCTACAAAATTCAAATGGTACCTTCTCCCTTAATTGGCTGAGAGGACACTAGGAAAATATTGGCAACTAGAGTTGATGAATTAGCAAAGAAGGCAGCCACCAACCAAGAAAACACCATAATATACAGCAAATTACCACCTGTGACAGGATTCAATGCTATATAAAACTATACTTTAAAAGAATAGCAAATGTTTTGGGACAACTTTCATAATGAAACAACTTACTCATACTTACCAGACATTAAAAGTATCTACAAGCTGAATTGGCTCGAAATCGATCACAATACAACCTAATTTATAAGGAACCATGGCTGCTTTCAAAACTACTTACACAGGTTCAAAATTATTGATAGTGATAAGTGCTCTATTTGTGACAAAACCGACGGAAGTGACCACTACCTGTTCGACTGCTCTATAGTCGAAAAAGAAAAAAAGGACTTGCAGCAAATTTTAGGCTATAAACATATAGATTAGCCATGTAATAAAAGTCCTCTCCTGAAAGATGAAGAAATTTGCAAGTCCTTCAAAACTCTTATTGACTTATATTTCAAATGGACTTTAGTGCAAAAATTATACTGAACACTGTCGGTTTTTTGGAAAGCTACCAGCCCTTTACTGTGTTAAGTCCCACGCGTTGCGAGTTGTGACAGAGTCCATTCTTGCCCATACCATTCATTTACTGTTACATGCACTTAACATCTCTTTTGTACAATGATGACTCTATGTAGTTTGCCATCCAGTTGTGCTGAGCAGTACTGGGTATGTTCATATCACTTGTATCTGATTTAAAAAAAAAGTATATTTATAAGTGGGCACCTACTGTAAACAAACTAATGCACACCCCCCTTTGTTTTTTGGTTTAAACCTACATCCATGATTTAGAAACCATGTTGCATCTCATTTGTCCACAGAAAATAGTTCCTCGTTATTTATAAAATACCGATCACTTAGCAATGATTATAAATGTAGTTATTTCATATTTGTTAAATGGGTATTTTTAATGAATATCTGCATATTCTGAATCATTAAAAATAAACATTTTCTGGTTCTGCACATTATAATGTTTTGATTTTGTTTTTCATTCATTAAAATAATTACTGTTGTTTCAAACTTCTGATGCAGATGATTGATGAGATAAGTTAACACTATAATTTTTTAAAAACAATTTTAATTATATAAATATCTGTGTGTACCGTCCTTGTAATCCAAAAAAATGATTCTTGGTAGACGACCTTATATCAATGGTTAGAAAATTCATGGTTTATTTTAAAAGGTTTTTGATCAAATGCATTTCGGGTTGATTTACGTTTCCAACTCCTCTTCCGTGCTGTTAAAAATACAAATCCTAGTAAGGTTCGTGACATTATTATTTATCACATAAAAAAAGGGGAATACAATAACATAAAACTTACACATTATATGATGGTACATCTTAAAATTATGTTTACATATATTTTTATATCACATAGATGTATAATCATTCTCTATAATATAAAAAATATGTAAATTATTGCAGTTTAATACTATTTGATAAAATATATAGTTATTCATTTTAGATTTTCTATGAAATCTTACATTTGCAGTAAATATGCATTATTTCCAACATCGGGTGTTTATCCGGTCTTAATAGACTAACAGTATACCGACAAGTAAAGTTATCCAATTCATTCCTAACATTCCATACAACAGGGTATGCTTTTTAAACAATGTTTAACGCGTGGAGGTGCCTTCTATTAATTTATACCATCGGGGATCAATTGACATGCCTTCTGAAATATTAATTAGATTCTATTTAGGGTGTTTTTTAATTTCTATATGTTCTTTAAATTTCCTTTTGTATGGGTCCTTTTCTGAATGTAAAACTTTTATATTGTTTTTATTAATTTAACAATTATTTTCTTTTGCATGATTGTTCCAAGGGGTGGTGTTATGTTTCAGGCGAATAGCAGCTTTGTGTTCTTTAATTCTTGTTTCTAATAACTGGTCCGTTTCACCAATGTAAGTTTTTGGTTTACGACAGTTGCATTCTAGTCTGTAAACTGTTCCTACATTTTTAAGAATGTTTATTTTATTGTTGTGTTGTTTATTAATGCTATTATGGATGTATGCGATATTTTGTTGGTCAAAGATGGTGCAAACTGATGTTGTCTTTTTTAAGGATCTTATTACAGCCCTCAAAAACGTTTTTTATATATGAAAAAATTTTATATTTTTTGTCTGATTTGTATTTCGTATTATATCCATTTTTCCAGTATTGTTTTGCCATGTGTTTAATTTCGATTTAGGATAGTTGTTAAGTAAAAATTTAATTTCTAATTCCCTTACTTTAATTTTTTTCCATTTATTATCTGATATTCTCGTATATATGTTCTTTAACTCCATGATATAAATATTAACCAGCTGTTTGCGCTGTACTCCCATTGGAGTAAGTGTCAATTTTTTTTCGTAATTAACTTGTTGGCGGCGATTTAAGCACTGACTGGCTTTTACCTACAAAGACTAAGTCCGTTTCAATGAATAAGATATTTGTAACCACCCTGTATTTTTAAATTTACTAACAAAACTCTTCCTTTCCATGTTAAGTCTACGGGAGACCCTTCTTTTGTTCATTTGACAATAAAATCCTAGTTAGCATGCCTGTTGGGCTCTAATTGGTATATTGTAGCTAAATGACTATCCTTTAACCAATAAGCATCGACTTGGATTTGTGGAGTGGGAACTTTCTTGGAAAAAGTTATACCAACTCGGAGCTACATTGTCAGCTACAAACGTAAACAAACAATTATAAATCATTATTCTTATTTATTTTTAGCTTAAATTTAATAAATTTTTATGTATATTTATTCTATTTAACAAATAAGCATGTTTTTTAAACCACTCAGCCATAAATCTTTCAAAAAACAATGTACTTCCAGTTATTGTGGTACTTCCGTAATACATAAGAAATACACGTATAGTCGTTAATATAATAAAGTAATAATCGCTTATTATAGTCTATTATTAGTACAATAATGTAAATAGTGTATAAATAGAATCAAATACACATCATCAATAATAAAAGTGTATTGACCTAGATTTAGAAAGGCCACCCCCCTGCCGTATTATTTCTCTGTTGATTTAGAAAGCTGCATTATTTTTATTTGACAGAAAATAGACATATCTAAGTAACGTATATAACAAATTAATGAAATATTTTAAAATCTTAAATTTTATTAATTTTTTAAAACATACATAATATTTTGAAGTTAACAATCGTAAAGTGTAATATGTACGTGATAGAAAACCGAAAACAGATCATATCTACAACAATTTTTAAGTAAGATATCGCAAATTGAAAAACCACTTTAAAAATCACAAAACATCTACGCAACAGCAGTGTTGTTTCGAATTATCGAGATGCACAGCTGACAGGTTAATTATAAATATAAAACACTAGTTAACAACTAAGTAACTGTTTAATTTCAACAAAAAGTAGTACATGATACGATATGTAATATATATCGAATTATATTGACTTAGCCTATCTATCTAGTGATCACGTGAGAGAGTTCACGACATTTGGTGGGGATAAATACCTTGTAGAGAATGGATATCTGATACGTGTTGGTTGGGTCGAACGAAAGAAAGTTCTAGACGACAGCTGTTATTCTGTGTGTACAATAGATAATATGGCCATAGGTGAGAAGGATGACATACCTGTAGATATAATTAAAATGATGTATCTGAAATTTGAGGCACGGAGAAAACGAGTGGCCCAGTTAAGGAACTGGCGATGATTATTGTTAGGGACCGGGTGGCAACTTCTTGCCTTGGGGAGAATTAGGCAGCAACTGCCTCTTTTGGCCACCAATTACGATATTCAAATTGGTAACGCATGGCCGAGAGGTCAAGGGATCCCGGGAAAGCATTGCTTTCACCGCCGAGAAAATGTAAATCGAGACGTTCTCGGGTAGTAAGTAGGTGACGACAATTATAGAGTAGGCATGACAAAATCGACAACCGATTTTTCTTAAAGTTCAGATTCTGAACTTACCATTTTAACTCCAAATTTCCTTTTATAAGAACCAAGTAACTTGTGACCTCTCACTATATTTGCATAAGAAGGAACAGGCAAAGAAAACATATTAAAACTAAATTTTTCAGAATTCTAGCCTAATATCTAATGTGATAGTTATGCCTGCATCTGGGCAACCAGCTTCCAAAATTTGCAGCTGAATGTTTGTTAAAGTCAATTTCACATCATCCTCAGCAGTAGGTCTGTTTCTTATTTTGATGTGAAAAAATGCTGAAAATACACTCTCACAGATATGTATGTAGAAGCAAATAAAAGTAAAACTCCAAAAGGCAAGCATTGTAACATTTGGATACGAATACTAGTTGAATATGGCAGTGTAGTGATAATGAAATAAATACACGTTGAAAACTTTCATGGTGATTCCCAGATGGCTAAGGCAGTTAAGGCATCAGGCTCCTCTCAGGGAACCTGGAACCAAATCCAGGCAAACAACCTCCCAGAAATTTTTCACAGATAGTCCTGTCCTTCACCACATGGCTCCCACCACAGGCCTGGCCAAACTCATAACAGATATGGAAAAAAAAACCTTTGTAGTGTCCATAAGATGGAGAGACAAAAAACAAACAACCTTGGTGAAATTTTCTATAAAAATAATCAATTGCTACAAATTTTCTAGTATCATTTTCAGATGGTGTAGAACTTATCTGAGAGAAATTAAGTCAAAACAGAATTATTTAATTTTTCCATTATTACATTTTTTGTTTTCAAACAGTATAAAACTAAAGTCATATAGGAGGGATAAATAAATTTTGTACACTCTAAGAAGTGATTAGTTCTTAAAGTGAGTTCCCACTGTACAATTTTCTCCATTGTAATCGTCCAATACAAGTTAAAACTGAGATTGCACATACTAGCCACTTTCTATCATATGTATTCCTTCCAATAACAGATAAGACTAATTATATACATAACCTATGCAATAATAGAAAAGTATACTTTACTTTAAAAGTTTAAAAGATAGAAAACAATTTGCTTTGTTAGCAATTATGCAAGGATAAACTTTCAATATATTGTTTAATACATGGCTAAAATAACTTCACTATGAATTATCATTAATGCACAAAAGAACAATAGTACTATGTAATGATTTTAGATTGGAATAAGCTGTTGGGTTTTACTACTTTGACATTTTCATCTATATATTACTTTTTAAATGTTTATATTTTCCTAAAGATCAACCTTATAAAATGAATATTTCCACACTAACTGGAAAAGATACTTATTCATACCACTATAACTTTTGAAAAGAAAACATTTTCAATTGGCAACTGCTTTGACAATGTTATATCATATTGAATAAAAAGGATTGAGACCTACTTGTTCTGACCTGTGATTTCAACACCTGCAAATCAGTTGTTGCTAAGTAGTGATTTATACAATTTGTTTTGCTAGACAAACTCAAACAGTGAAAATGCATCTTTAATTGATGTGTCATTTTTATTGTTTTTGAAACTGCTCAGAAAAATAATGGGACAGCACTGTATCATGTTCAAGATAAAATGGCTGTAAAAATCAAAAATCAGTTCAAGTGGATATTTTGGTGAGTCAAAATTGGCCCAATGTTAAAAATATTAATCTGTGTTAAGTAAAAAACAATAATTTACATACTAAGTGCAAGCAAGAACAAACACTAGTACATATATCTAATTTTTAAATCATTATATATATTGTTACTTAATTTAACATACCTTGAATTTTAAATTTTATTAAAAAAACATTTATGCTTTTATTAAAATTGATGTAAAACTTAAACATAGATTTCAAAGATTTAAATATTGTATTTATTGTTAAACCTATATGAGAAAAAACAATTTAAAATTATTGAAATAATTATTATATTTAGCCTTACTTGACTAATTTTTTCTACAATTGCACAACCACCAACTTTATTTTCAGTAGAAATAAACAATATATATGTCATATTCATTTTTGTTTGCATTTCACTAGTCACACCAAGATCCCTAGAATTATAAATAAATAAATTAGTAAATCACAGTATATTTTAAATACAGTAGAGCATCGATTATCCGACTCAATCGGGGACTGGGGTTGGTCGGATAACCGAAAAGTATGAAAAAATACATTATTAGTATAGTGTATTAGGCCTGGTTTAAATACTAGCCTCCCTTTTGTGGTCGAGCCAGTGCTGCCAGCTAAAACATGCAAAAATTTAACAAAAATAATATTAAAGTAGCCAAGACATAACCAAATATTGTAGCGCCACGTCACTAGCGGACATTTGAATTTGCCGACTAGAACGCGGTCGGTTAACCAATAAGTCGGTTAAACGATGCTCTACTGTATTAAACATTAAAGTAATTTTTAATTCATCTGTATGCAATTGTATTTTATTTTTAAATACAAGAAGACAATCATAATAAATTTCAGCGCCAATGTTTAACAAAGTTGAAGAACATTTTCGGCCTCATTAAACAGGCATCTTCAAATTAACTAGAGTTAGCTTGAAGATGCCCATTTAACAGTCAAAAACATTAGCTTTCACATAATTTTTGTGTTGGAAATTGATTTAGTTTGCTTTGTTCATTAAGTATACCCAGTTTTGTGTTGTTGACTAAAAGTAAATTTAATTTAGTATATTCTGGAAGAAAAGATTGGCCCAGAATGGGACTCTAACCCTGTGTTTTTCAACCTGTGGGTCGCGACCCCCAGGGGGGTCGCAAAGCCTTACACGGGGGTCGCAGGTAAAAGAAAAAGACAAGTGTTTGTAGGTCCTACACTACAATAAAAAGAAAAAAACGTTACTATTTGCAGGGCTCTTGAGACTTCTTTGCACAGTACAATTGGGTTTTCGATCGATAGTTAGGCCTCAACAGAAAGAAAATCAAATACGTAGTTTTTAAAATCACCGGCATAGTTTTAATACGGCCCTAGGGGGTCGCCAGAATTTTTTAACTTGTAAAGGGGTCGCGTATTCAAAAAGGTTGAAAAACACTGCTCTAACCCATAATTCCTGCCTACTATGCAGATGTGCTACCAATTACTAATATGTAAATTTAACAAGAGATAGCTGCTATCTCTTGTTAAATTTACATATTAGTAATTGCTATCAGTCCAAATTAATATCTTAATAATTAGCCATATTACAGCTTATTAAGATCCTACTGTATTGTTTGATTATTAACAAATATTGGTTTTAGTTTTATATGTAAAATAGTAGATATGTCTGACACTGCCTGGGCAAAACGAATAACAAACATGAAAATGAAAAGCATATTAAAAGTTTTGTTATTTTAGCCTAACATTGTCATATTTATCACAAAGTATTAAATAAATTATAAGAAGAAAAAACTTTAACAAAACAGAATATAAACAACAAAACTCTACTTTAAATAGAAAAAACAAAGTGAACATATTTAAATTTAAATAAGATCAATTTTTATATATCAAAATATCAAAGATCAAAATAAGAACAAAAATTAAAACTGAATAATCAGATTTTGAGGCAAATAGACCAAAGATTTACACCTGGCATCTTAAAAAACCCAAGTACATGTTTTTGTGCTTACTTAAAATGTGATGCTTGGATGGTACAGAATGGTGCAATCTTTTTGGTCAGGCAGATAGAAACTGATGATTTTCAGCTGAAAATAGTCACTGATTTCCATCCACACGAGACGGTAATTCAAGACATCAAATTTTTTCTAATGTTAACTCTGACATACTGTTTACAGTCAAATATCAAATGGTAATCAACCAATCAAATTTTTCAAAAAATGGATAAAATATTTAAACTCAGCACCCTCAAAAACATATTTTGTGCTTGCTGGTAATTTTGTGTTAAGTAATTTTCCTATTTGAATGCCACCATCCTGCTTGTCAGACAGAAAAGGGGGCTGTTTCAGGCAAGGGGTTAAAGCTTAAACTTTAAATATATAAAACCGATAAAAATTTAATATTCAAACCTTGAAACCCTTAAATTGTGATACAAAAACACGAGAATTTCATCACTTTCGAGGCATAGCCTATTTCTTGCCGGCACATAAATGTTACCTCCGGTGCCGAGAATTCTTCCACTTTCGATGGAAAATGCCGGGGCACTTAGATATTTCATAGTATTTTGCTAAAATTAGGAAAAAGTTCTTCTGAACTTCACCACAAAAATGGGTCGCTATGTCTTTGTATAAGAGGTAAATGTAAATGTGTTTCTAATTCTTGATCGAAACGTTTGTTCGTTCTTAAAAACATGCTATTATTCATTTTTTCGTTTACCGGAAGCTAATTTATCAAATAAATTAGAAAAATGTAGAGATTCTCCTCAATCTTGATCATCTCCAGAAATAGAAGCTTCAGGATTTAATTCTTGAGATTTTGAATTATCAACATTATCTAAGCTATTGATTATCCATTTTTTTTATTTCCTCTACCATATCTTTTTTTTTTGAAATTTTATTTTGAATCTTGAATCTAATAAAGATGACAAGCTTAAAGACTTGTTTCCTATATATGTTGAAAATCTTTTTTTTTTTATTGAATTTTCTAGTCCTATTGTGGTATTAATGCCACTAAAGGAACTACTACCCTTTGCTTTTGATAATAAGAATAATTTTAGAGTCTCTATTGTGTGAATTATTGAAGATGAGACAGTTTCTCAGTTGCTGGCTTCCACAGTAATTTCTTCGAATGGTTTTAAAAGTATAACAATTTTTTCAACGAGAGACCACTAATATGTGCTCAACGTGGAAATTTTATTATCTATATCAGGGGTGGCAAACCTACGGCACGTAAGAGAAATCATCTGGCACATAATGTATCATATGATTTCTGTCCTTTTCAATCATTCTTTCTGTTTATCACCCGATCATCCTTTTTTCAATCAGATTTTTTACATTTATTCAAATTAAAGCGTATTTGTTTAATTTCTTTAAATATCATTATTCGAAGTCTAAGACTTTGGCATGCGGACTCAAAAAGCTTTACCATCTCCTGATCTATATCATACGTGACAAGGACTTTTCGCTGTTCCAAGTTTTTTGCAACATGTAGTATGTAGAATTCCAGCGAGCAGAAACATCTTGAATTAATTTGTATTTCTGCAAACCTAACTTGTCTTGCAAATCTTCCAATTTGCTTATAGCTACAACAGAACGATTAAAATGTGTGACAATATTTCTATTAACTGTGATTATAGTTTTCACATCTTGTTGAGAACATTTGCATTCGTTTATTGTCGGCTGCAGCGTACGTGTAACGCATGATAATGCCTCTAAGTTGCAATTCCTGATTCCAGCTACGATATTTGCTCCAGAATCTCTCAGTACTAAGAATATCTTCTCACTTTTCAACTTATACTGTTCAAGAACAATGTTTATCTGTTCACTGATTTGTATAGCTTGTGGGAACCTTCAAAGGTAATAATTTGCAAAACAGCTCTTTCTTGCTGAAAATCATCCTTGAACCAGTGAGGCTGTTACATTTAAAAATAAAGAATTATTTGTAGTTGCTGTCCAAATATCAGTGGTTAAAGAAATATATTTTGTATCATCAATAGCTTGCTGAATTTTTGAAATATATCAGGGGTGATATTTTAAGAAACATATTTTTTGTTGGGAATATTGTAATTAGGAACGATTTTTCTAGTAATCTTTGAAATCCCAAATCAGAACAACAGAGTATAACTGTATATCTACACTTATCATTTCTCCAATCAAGTATTGAACTTCTTTGGATGGTTGATCATTTATATCCCACAGTGTTTTCTTCTCTATTAATTGAGTTAAAGTAGCTTGTCTTTGGATATGAGTTTCCGTTGTTACTGATAAACATCCAGCTTCTTTCGTGTCGGAACTTTCTCTTTTCATCTTTTAAGTTTATTTTAAAAAGTTTTTATGATGACATTTTTTCATATGATTTATCATGTTTTTAGTGGTAAAAGCTTTAGCATTATTTCCACCTCTCGATATAGAAGCCTGGTACAAACTGAACTCGGAAATCTTCTCGTTTTTATCTTTCCTAAAAATTTTCCAAGCAATACTGGAAGCCATGAGGGTTTGATTTGGCTAATAATTAAAATTAAAAAGTTTTCCAAAATAATAATTTATCATTTTAATTTAATACATAAATCTGAAAAAGAAAAAAATAGCCTTCGTATTGAAAATTATTTTTATAACAAATTATTATAAAATTATTTTTATCGTATAAAATTTTATATTTTTATTAAGAATATATTAATATAATTTCATGCGATAATAATTACCTATTAATACAATAAATTATTAACACTAATGCATGACCGATTGATTGGTAATAGGCCATTTTGCTTATCGGTGCATCCTTAATGAAAGCTATAAACTGAAACTCTACAAAATGATTTGCAATCCTTATTTTATCTATGTTGGGCTATTTCATTGCTTGATATTGTCCTTTTTGAAGAATTCTTTCACCCATTTTTTAAATCATAAAATGACTCCTGTCCCTCTACAACTTTTGAGAATTTGAACATTGCTCTAAGGAAACTTTCCATTAAGCCATTGGCTTTTGCCCCAGAACCAGTACAGTGGGTGATCGGTTAACGAACAAATCGGATAACAAACACTTTCGCGGAAGATTTTTATGTTCGGACAACGAACACCTCGCAGAACAAACACAAGAAGAAGTGACTTAAAATAATGAATACCGATTGGTCTTCCCTTGTCTTCGGGCAACAATTTGAAACTTTTCAAAGCACGGGAGACGTCGACATTGACACTCAACCAGATATACTGATCGGATAGTATTCTTCTGAACTTTGAAATTCTCCAGCCTTTTATTTTTCTGACAGAAACAATTCTTTTGTAGTATTTGAGAGACTGTCAAGCGGGTACTCATTAAGTTTTGCATTGGTTTTTATTTTCAAAAGGTGAGAGTATAATAGCAAAGGTAGAAGATGTGGGCAGAAGATGTCTGATGTTGCTGGGCAGTATGGCTCAAACAAATCTACAGTAGGGTGAAGTTCAATCTTATCTAAGAAAGATACTGTATAATCGAGAAGACTCAAGCAGCTAAAGGAGTAACAAAAATCACATCTAAGAAATAAAGAACATCGAAGAGCTCATAATGAAACCCGAAACTGATCTGAAAAACGCCAAGAGGTCTGGAATGAAGAACACCAAGAAACTCGGCGAGATATGTTTTCTTCCAAAAAAGAGGATTAATGCCGATATCTGCTATTAAAGAAGTGGGAGGATGTCAGAACAACAGTCTTAGAATGGCATCCAAACCAGGTTGAGGTTAATAGGATTCGGGATGTCTACAATTACAATGCTATTAACTAGTTAAGTATCGCAGTATCGGTGTGTAGTCAGAACGAAGCTGCTCGCACTTTTATTTTCTAGATTATGAGGGAAAAAGAAACAAAGAATCATTCGTTCTCAACAATATATTTGATTCTATTGGATCATTTAAAGATACAAATATAAGGTCAGAATAAACCATTAATTAATTGCTATGCCAACATCTCACAAAACTCTGTCTATCACTATGGGCCTTGGACTTACAGATTGACTCGTAGCAATCTTTATTATAACTCTTTAAAAATACTGAGTCAGTTATTTTTTTCACTCGACTCAATGAAACATAGGTAAGACCGATAGCTGTCTCTTTTTTCCCTAGATATAGGGAATAGCTGTCTCTTTTTTCTCTATATCTAGGGAAAAAAGAGACAGCTATTCCTTTTGATTTTTGGAAGAGTTAATCCATGTGATTTATGTATAGTGATCGACTATGCTAAGGTAAGGGGAAACTGTCTGCGAGATCGCAATATACTGCCATCGTTTGAAGAGCGTGTTATGGGGATTATTGGAAACATATTACCATAGATGAAAGGTCCCCGATAGCTATCAAATTCCACTAAAACGAACAAAGGAAGTGCTGGGGGCGAGCATTAGGAGCATATAGAATGTAGCGTATAGTTCCTAGTGAACCATTGACGAGACCTCCTTGCACCCATAAGTTGACTCTCGGCACGATTCTGGCATTAACTGAGAGATTCAAATACTTAGAGAGACCAAGAGTTGAGTCATCTTTGGACAAAGGTGGGGCAATATCTGGAGTGTTTTTAGATGCTATATAAGCAAGAGGGCATTCAGTTGACTGCAAGTAGTTTTCGTTGCTTTGTTTAACTTGCTCGTTTGTTGGATATAGCTCTACTGCCGTTTGAAACTGATCAAGTTCATCTCTGGATAAATAGGCTCGATTTCTTATCATCAGAATGTTCAGATCTGTATCAGAGAAATCACCCGAAGCTAGATGTTGTAAGACATCTGTGAAGGAACTATCTGTGCTATTTTGTCTATGAGAATTACTAAGTTCAATGAACTTCTCAAAAGAATCAAATGGGAATGTAATGTAATGTCCCAACAAGGTAGGGACCTTGTTGGGACATTACATCGTAAAAAACACTCGAGTAGAAGGGAGTATCTTTATCAAGAGGAAGCTGACAAAAATCACCAAACAAATAGATAAAGAATCCACCAAACGGCTCATCTTTCTCGGGGATGAATTCCCTGAATCTTCTCTTGATCATGTAAAGCATTCTTGCACCAATCATTGACATTTCATCGATGATGATGAATTTGAGCAACTTCATCTCAATCTGGAATCTGTGCAGCTTCTCCATTTAGAGATTGAAATTTCGTACTAATGATAAGAGGACAAAGGAGAGAACGGATCGTAAAGTCGAACGAGTTAAATGAGAATGACGTCATCGTTATTCTTATTTCGTTAGACTTTTCGAACAATTCGTTTATAACTAAATGGCTGTTTCTAAAATTGAAGATATGAATGTTGCTAGTGCAGCCTTATCCGAAATATTTTTCTTAGATTGCTTCAGGAGGGCAGTTATTTCAATCATTTCACCTTTTAATTCACAATTTAAGCACTCGAGTAGATTTAGAAACATCGATATCGTCGGGCGCCATTTTCTTAACGAAGTAAACTAACTCTCCTTCGTGAGCTTCGTTTGAAACATCATCACCGCAGAGCATGCGCACTGAGCAAGACTACTACTTTTCGAACGATTCGTTACTAACATGTTTAACTTGTTTGACTTTACAAACTTACCCAATATTGATCGCTGCTCCTCCACATTTTAAAAAGAAAACTTTTTTAAACTTATTATTCTATAAAAATTCTTTATATTTGTTGTTGTGTATCTAGTTAGCGATAACATTTACTTTTCAAAATTACCGTTTTAACGCTTGTCATATTTTCCGACCACTAGATGACGTTTTTACACGTGCGTGCAGGAAGCGACTAACATTTGACTTCATGCATTCCTTGTCAACAAAATAACTCTAGAACGAGTTGTTCAATCTTGATGAAATTTTCTAGGACGACTCATCATCACTCAAGGAGGAACTGATTAAATTAACAACTCTCAAAAATGATCCACACTGAAGAAAAACGTGATCTTCGTTTTGACCCCTATCTCCAGTTCTACAAAAATGGATCATTTTTTAGAGTTGAAATTTTAATCAGTTCCTCCTTGAGTGATGATGGGTCATCCTAGAAAATTTCATCAAGATCGGACAACTCATTCTAGAGTTATAATGTTGACAAGGAATGCATGAAGTCAAGTATTAGTCGTCACTTCGTTCCAACATCTACTTCTGAAAAATTCTAAAGAGAGAAAAGCAATTGACATTACACACATTCTTTAACAACCACAAACGGGAAAAACATGACTAATAAAAATGCAAGACTGTATATATGTATTTTTATTATTACATATAAACAAACGTAGTAAGAAAGTATATATTTTTTATTTTTTGGGATCTTCAGAACGAATGAATCAAATTCCCATAAAAACCTATGGTAAATCGATAATCGGTTAAAGAACAATTCGGATAGCGAACAAAGTCTTGGAACGAATTATGTTCGTTAACCGATCACCCACTGTACTAATAAAAACAACATCAAGAAAAGTGATTCTTTCACTACTTAAGACAGCTAAGAAAGACAATATAGCAAAAAAAAAAAAAAAAAAAAAAAAATTGCAAATATCACTAATTCTTCTAAATTTTGAAAATATCTTCAGAATTCATTGAAAATTTGACTGCTTTCATTGCTCATTGAAAATCCAAGTATAAAACAACAAATGGATGTAGCAATATTTGTAGACACAGTATGAAAATACAAGTAAAATAAAACAAGATTTGTACTAAATCATCACAGATTATCACATTGGTTACACTAAAATATTTACCTGTCTATAATCTGTTCTATTGTTTTCAATTTTTTCATCATATATTTTGGATCTGAAGGTAATACCATTATTATTCTTCCATCAGAAAACTCTCCAAGAACTCGTTCTTTTTTCCATCCCTGAAATAAAATAATTACAACTTTTGACATTGAGCAATATTAAAATTTCTATTACAGCAATGTATTTTGCAATGTTCCTTTTAATATTATACTTACTGGAAAATTTAATTTTGCCAAATAGGAATTGTGATATTTTTTGTGTGTTCTTTCATCATCTTCATCACCAGATGTGTATAACATATTACAGGAAGGACAATGTTTTGCTCCTAATTCCTTCTGCCCTGCATCAATTATTAATTGAGATGTATTTTTAACTTTTGAATAAAATTTTGAGGTTGTCTTTGGACTACTTTTTTGTTTTTCTTTTAAGTTGTCTGCTGAACTAAATTAAGAAATTCAAATTACTTCAATACTTCATTAAATTTAATTAATAATCAATAAAAGTAAACAATATAAACTTATGACCAAAAAATGTTCTATATAATAATACAACAAAGCAATATGTTCTTATTTTTAATTCAAAGAATTCATTGATAATTTTTCTTTATTGTCAATTTTAAAAATAGACTAGATTCAGACAGCAACTGTGAGTTATATCTCTATTACTACACTTCATACTTTCATATAAAATTGCAATAACTACATGCAGGGCTTAAAGCAGTCATGGCAATAAAAAAAGTGAGAAAAGAGAGTTCACACTGAAAAAAAGCTAAAAAAGCTAATAGTGTTAAAATGAACGAAAACAGGCGTTATTAAAAAAACACACAAACGAACACATATTTTGTATCAATAACATTGCATATGATATTAGATTGATTATTAAGTGGACTGATAAGATTAAATATGAAAATAGTTAGGCTGAGTTTATACTCCAGAAAAGTGACCAGTAAGACTGCATTAAGCCAGAACAGGCCCGCATTAAGTTTTCATGTGCCCCGTACAGAATTCCCACCGTTACACAGCAAAGCAAATGGAATAGTAACATAACTACCAGAATGTGTTTCCATATAACATGCCAAATTTCAAATGCCATTTATTTCAAGGTACATTTTTTGATTTCTTCATAAAAAAAATGTAATTAAAGAAGAAAAAAAAACAACTTCTGGCAGAATCAGTGGGTTGCATGTTCATTATATAGCAGGGGTGGGCAAGCAAAAGTTCAGTGGGAGCCGAAATGTAGGTTTTGCAAAATGCATGAAAGTCGCAGTTCTGTACTTTTTTATTCTGTACTGCAGTTCTGTACCTGGATTTTATTATATAATATAGAACAAGTATTGAATTTTTTTAATAAACATATTTTTGCAAAATTGTGAAAATAAAACTGTAAAAATAATAATAAAAAGCAGAAATTAACACTTTCGGCAAGAGCCACATAAAATTCAAAAAGAGCCGCATGCGGCTCTCGAAGTCTCATTTGCCCACGTCTGTTATATAGCAATACAACTAGTAATTGTGACCCAATCATTTATTTGGTAATTTTATCAATATTTTTTAAATGATTAAAAATAAAATTACAGCATTCATTACTGGTAATACTAGTCTCCAAATCTATTCCCCTGAATACAATAAAACAATTTGTTAGTCATTCGACCCACAACTGACAGAGAAGAGAGTTTATGAAAACAATGTAATTAAACATTTAGCAGTTTGTCGTCCTTCACAGTGGGGAACCGGCAGAGTCTATTACTTTCACCGGAGAAAATATACAAAGCTTTCTACTACCCTCAAGTTGAAAAATAATACAATCCCATGAAATTTAACAAATCTGACGTTAATAAGTAAATGATGAAATTATTTACAGAGAGTTGATATTTGATAAGTTTAGTTTTTTGCTCTTATAGATCAAATTACAGAAATTATAAATAAAAATCTCATTTTTTAAAAATTAAAATCATAAAATTTCGCTTACAAAAGATTGAGATGGAACGCACGCTTTTCATTTTTATAATCGCTTTGTTTTATTAGACACAAATATTATTCCTATACAGATTTATTAATTATAATAAACATACATTATGTATAAAATTACATTAAAATAACACTGTAATTAACGTCTGAAATGAAAAAGTAATTGAATCGAGTCTCGCCTCCATATTAATTAACACGTTGTTATGGGGGCCTAGTAGAAGCTGTAATTTTCTGGGGAGGGGCACCAGGTTAACTGGGGGGGGGTGCCCACCCATGCCCTTTCCTGGCTACGCCCATGTTAACGCGCCACAGTAATTAATTGATTACGTTGCATCAAATTAAATAATTTATAAAAATTGAAATAATAAATACGTTTATAAAATAATTGGCTGTATCTGTTCGCAATGATAATGTAAAACACACTGTACTTATAGTTTAGCATTTCCGATATTTAATTTATTTTTGAATTTTAAAATATAAGAAAAACAATTTTTTAAATAAAGTTTTACGCATTTATATCTGCAACTTTAGATAATACAACGATATAAGAATCCATCAAAAAAGTTAATTAATAATAATTAAAATCAAGAAAAAGTATAAGTTTCTTTCGAGGTAAGGAAACTTGTAAAAAGTCAGGTACGCGATCACATGATGCCCGTCTCCCCACTTTGCGTAACCAAATGGTCGAGGTTGAAATAAAACCCCAGCAGAAGTAAAAACAAACATCGGCGCGTGTATAGGACAATAAACTTGAACGGGAGCGAAGATGAGACATGACACCATGTAATTTATGCTAATTACTTTCTAATATTAAAATATTAAAATCTTCAATAAATTATAATTAAATTAATTTTTTGACTGAGTTCGACTAGAAGCATATCGAAAAGCTAGATTAAAGTGAAAATAGCGGTTTTTCGACGCTAAATATTTACAAATTAATTTTTTAATTTGGTGCCGGATTGACCGCAGCTGTTCGAATGCGCACGTGCATGAAGAGTTTTATAGTTTGTCGAAATGGAAAATGAAGGACACCGTTAGAATGCAGAAAACCATGGTGCATGCCAAATATATAAGCACCCACTTAAAACCAAACTTTTGTCTTTGTCTAAAGATTGTCTCTACAGAAGTTATTAATATTTAGGATATTAGTTTAAAATCTTGTATTTCCTGGCACGAGATTCGCTCGTTCTTTAATTTTACAGTGTTACAAAGATACAAGCTTTGAAACGAGTGTCCTACAACGTTTTATTTAATAATAACAGTAGAAATCAAATTTATTATTGCTCAACAATTATTTTTTCGGTTTTTCTAAGGTAGTCAAAAATGAGTAAATGTCATCGTTTAAGCTAAAGAATAGCAGGCGGTTGGGAAGAAGTTTGCTTAGCAACTTATTTCAGAAAGTATTGGGTTCTATACAATTTTCCGTTGCTAAAACATGAGTTTCTACTGTTAGTATTAAATAAAATCTATTTCTTTCTTTTGTCCACTGCGCTTAAATAAATACAAACGCTAAAAATAATGCTGTATAAAAATCTCTCTTAACACCGAACTAGAAGTGTACTTGACTTAATGCAGCGTGATTATATCGAAGCGCTGCAGAGATCGGTATTTCACAAGGATACAAGCAAGGAGAACCCATGTGCAAATTCCTACAGCATGTGCAGAGTATTAAGCTTTGGGAAGCTCCTCGTTTTTTTAGTCTATATAAATGTAGTACACTACATGTGTATACAACAGTGCCTTAACATGTCATGCATGGTCCATAAGGCATACGGGGAAGTGCTGGTTGCTACTTCGCTCCTGAGCGAATTTACAAAAAAAAAATTTCACATGGGAAGTGAAAAAAGCTAAAAAAGTGCATTTTTCTCAGAAAAAGCTAAAAAAGAGAGGAGCTATGAAAAAAAGCTAAAAAAGAGAGTCACTTTAAGCCCTGTACATGCTTTTTCTGGAATTCTACAAAATTTTCTATAATCTAAGCACTTTCTAAGATGAATGAGATGTCTAAAATTACTTAGATCATAAAAAAATTTCATAAAATTCAAGAAGCAGCTGGTAGTTATTGCAATTTTATGTGACTTTTACACTATAACAGGAACACAAAAAAAAAAAAGGCTCCACAGCCTTTGTAAAACTACTGTTACCAAGCTTACGTTATAAAATTGACATTCAGAGTTCACAGAATAGTTAAATTATGACAATCAAATTTAAGAAAAATGAAAGTTTTTATTCAAAATACCTATTTTCATTGACCAATGTTTCTGGCAAAATTTTTTTCCATTTGTTTACAACTTGATTTGAATTTCTGCCTTTTCTATAAAGAAAATAAAATATTAAATTTGTCAAGCTATCAAATTCAATATAAAATACATAAATTTTAAATTTCACAGTACAGTGGAACTTGGTTAACTTGAACAGGGATAAGTCAAAGTCATTTAGCAAAAAGATTTAAATTTAAATAAAATAATTAATGTTCATCCATTGAATAAACTAATCAGAAACTTTCCATAGAGCATGGAAACCATGTATGACTAAAAATAAACATTGTGTCGTGCGATTGCAGGCAGGGGGTGGTGGTTTCTAGACAGCGTGTGTGACCTGGATACTGTAAGTGCCATTCAAGTCTGAATTTTTCACCAAATTCTGTTGTTTTATATGATTGTTAACAGATTTCTTTGACTAGCAGGCATAATAAGTAAATGGGACTTTTGATAAGTTAATAATAAGAATTAAAAAAAATGATTTTAGTATGATTCTATGTAAAAATATGTAAAAATCTTTTGTGGCAAAATTTTAAAAATATAACAGTCATAACAAGTAGTACATTTGTGATAAAAAAACATATCAATTCTAGGCATAAAATATTGAAATTTTAAAAAAATCCTTACAGAACACTTAGGAGTGAATAGATCAACTATTTAGGAAAATATTTCTCAATAGTTTATTAAGCGCTTTAACTCTTGGGTTTCTGGAGAACACAGAATCATTGTATTAGGGTAAACCACTATGTAATAAGATCCATGGAAATGTATGGATTGTTTATTATGCATTACCAATAAACCAATGAACAAAATCTTAATTTTTAGTCAAGCCCCCATAAATCAAAACTCCAAATTTTCCTCACCAACCAATTCGAGTAAACCAGATTCTACTGTATTCATAAAACACAATATAAGGTATATATCAGGGCAGTCAGTAAGTTTCTGCACATTTTTATGACCTTGAGAAAAATCTTGTTTTCTTATTAAAAACACAATTGTAATAGCATACTTTTTACACTAAAGTGTTAAACTGGATCTCATTTCTTTAACACATTAACTGCCACCTGTAATATGACATTTTCCATTTTTTCAGGCCACAATGAGAAAATTTGATATTTAATATTTTATTATGATATAAATAGAAGGGTCATTATATAACAGTGGTAGAGCAAAGCTAAAAAACATATATCAACGATGACCGGCCGTCGTATGGCCTCAAACAGGAGACTATAAGACCACGGGTTATTTAATATTAATTACTTTATATGTAACAAAAGAGAATAATTAAACTAGTTTTCAATATTTTTTCCTTGTTTTAACTATTCACTATTAAAAATAAAAACACTATCAGATGAAGTGGTTTGACCGTCGACCGTCTAACCCCTTGACGAGCCTCACGGGAACGGTTTGACGGTCGCAGTCAGAAACAGACTTCGTAGACGTCCGTGAGAGGCCACCACTAGGATGTAAAACAACGTCTTACGAAACCGGAATAATTTAACCTTGAGTGAGACTACATTGGTTATAGCGATGTTGGGCAACGGGCGGCAGTCGGATGACTCCATGCGGCCCTAACTAGTACGACAGCTGGCATATCAGATGGCAGTTAATGCGTTAATACTGTTAAGAACTGGTAACATTTCAGTTGTTTATTTTCATTAAAATGGAAGTAACTGACAAATATAAAAGGTGTGTTTTATAACAGAAAGCAGGATCTCTTGCAACATGACAATGCCAGACCACATGCTGAAAAAATAACTAGGCCTATACAGAAACTTGAAAGCTACACTGGGAAATTTTACCTCATCCATCATATTGGCCAGATATTACTCCCAGTGATTATCAACTTTTTCATGGTTTGTAGAACTTTTTAAAAGGGTTTTGAGGATGAGAATACAGTAAGTCCTCTACTTACAGACTTAATCTGTTCGTAGCGGTCATTCCCAAGTCGAAAAGACAATGTTTGGCGCAAAACCTCAAATACAACGTTGTTTTTACAATTATGTAATGTTTAGGCTACTTGAATAATGTTGAATTAAGATTGTTAAAGGGAAGTATAAATTCAAATCAATCACATGTACAGTACATTATTTATTAAAATTACTCATTTAAAACAATTACAAATGTACATATGTATGTACTGTAAATGTTTTAACGTAAAACTTCAAAAATAAACTTGACTATACATAAAAAATAACCAACTGCACTTTAACCCA
The DNA here is from genome assembly GCF_030686945.1 of Centruroides vittatus. Lineage (NCBI taxonomy): Eukaryota > Metazoa > Arthropoda > Arachnida > Scorpiones > Buthidae > Centruroides > Centruroides vittatus. The sequence continues at coordinate 516,584 of NW_027122580.1, forward strand.
CCATCTGTCGGCTTTGTTCGTAACTTCGCAAGTCGAATGCTCGTAAGTAGAGGACTGCCTGTAATGGCAAAAATACTATTTTTGAATATTTTGATTCAAAAACCAAAGTCAATTTATAAAGACAGGATTGAAGATCTACCATCAAGATGACATTAAACAAAATAATGGTAAATATATTACAGATTGAAATAAAATTTAAATTTTGTTTTTTCAGTAAATAAAAATATGCAGACTATTATATATATATATATATATATATATACACACACACAGTAGAGCATCGATTATCTGACTCAATTGGGGACTGGGGTTGGTCGGATAACTGAAAAGTATGAAAAAATACCTTATGAGTATATCCCATGTAATTAGTATATCACTATTAACCTACTTCGCGTCAAATTTTCATCGATGTTAGTCCCAACAAAATTTTTTAAAAATAATAATCGTCGTTATTGTATCGTTAAAAATTATTTCTTTATTTTGCACAAAATAAATACAGTACTGTACTGTATATTGAAAAATATAAAACAAAAAAATATATTTGGGTTACATATTTTACATAAAGTAGGCCTATACATTAGAAAAAGAAGTCCAAAATTTTCTTTTGCTTCACAGCTGACACTCGTTTTTTTGCCGCTAAATTTCGCACACATTTTAAAAACAGCAATTGGATAGCGTCGTCAAATAAAATTAAGCCTGGTTTAAATACTGGCCTCCCTTTCGTGGTCGAGCCGGTGTTGCCAGCTAAAACATGCAAAAATTTAACAAAAATAATATTAAAGTAGCCAAGACATAGCCAAATATTGTAGCGCCACATCACTAGCGGACAGTCGAATTTGCCGACTAGAACGCCGTCGGTTAACCGACGCGACGGTCGATCGGGGGTCGGATAATCAATGCTCTACTGTATATATATAAAAGTTCTTTGAATTTGATTGAAATGGCAACAAGATTGTCTTTAGAACAAAGAAAGTCCACTGTAAGGATAACAATTTTCAATCATCCAGTGTTTTGTAAAAAATATGTTGAAAATTTCAACTGACCCACTCTCAAGAGTGACCATTTTTTTGTAAATTTGTCAAAATTGGGCCAGCTGCTGATAATTACAAAGGAAACAGTAATTGATCACAAACAGATCCCTTGCAAGCATTGCAGTTGCACAAAAATCATCCTTGTACAGCCTGAGAAATGAACTAGATAATACATAACAAAATGTGATCTTCCTTGGACCAATGTTTGGAGAATTTTAACTGAGGATTTGGAAATGTGACTATATCATTTGTAGATTTTATAGATGTTATCTGGTGCAGACAAAACTGCTAATGTTCATGCTGAAAATGAAAGTTTTGGAACTCAACATTCCGAGTTTAGTAGCATTCAGTGACGATGGAAGACAAGAGTCTTCCATGTAAATGGATATGTGAACAAATGATTGTCTTCTGGGGCACTAAGGATCCTATTGTGCACAAGCACCAGAGAACAGTTCAAAGTGAATGTCTGGTGTGCAGTCACTATAGCAACAGTAGTAGGGCTATTTTTTTCTGAGAAGTCCACAATTTGGGTTGTGACATTTTGCATACAATGAAGAAATATGCAGATGAAATTGTTATTAGTTCTGTTTATCTAAACTTCCATATTAGTGTTAACTTTTTTCTGAAAATGTGTTTTGTAGTGCTTGCCCAAGCAAAATCCAACGATTTTTCAAGTCACATTTCTGTTACTAATTTAAATAAACAAACAAATTTAGTCTAAAGATAAACAATGTCATCATCTTAGAAAAGTTTTACTTTATAATAATTTAATAACATTTGTAGAAAAGATCTCTCAGAGTGATTCAAACAATTTTCCTTAGTACATTACTGATTACACATCTAATCTCAGAAAATAAATAACGAATTAAAATCTTGAGACAAAGCACTACTTCAATTCATTCAATTAATTAAATTTGCAGCAGAAATGTAGCCCGGAAAAAATCCGAGATTTACGAACATTTGTTATTTTTCACGTATATTTAGATTTTAATCTAATTTAACTTTCGTAAAAAAAAAAAAATTCTTCTTATTGGAGTGAAATAGAAAGACTGACCTTTCTACTTTATAAGTTTCATCTTTCACTCTTCACTTGAAAACCTAGAAAATGGCATATGGTCAACTTGTCAGACAGGAGAAAACCTGGGCCCATTCCACAGTTTTATCTACTCTTTGCTACTGATCGCACCAATTAACAAATAAAAATGTCACAATATACATTTTTACTCGTTATGTTTGTTCATGACCAATGGATGGCTACACATTATCACTCATTGCCTTCAGTACACTTATATAGCAAAAGCGCTTGGTCATTCACACTGAAGAATAAGATTAGGTTACTAAGGAGGGACAATATTGTCCCTCCTTAGTAGTTTCAACTCCTTCTTCAGCACCATCTTCTAATAAATATTCCATAAGAAACATAGTTAATCAGAGGGAATGAACAGATAACTAATCAGTCCTCATATCAGAGCAAGAGAGAATGTTGTCACAAATTATTTAAGCCTTGTACAAAAAAAAAGAGATGTAAGAAACGACTATCAGGAATCATAAAATGAAAAAACAATTTCTAAAAAAAAAAAAAAAAAACACTTACCAACCAGAATAATGCTATATATTAATTAATATTAAAAACAAGCAGTACACAATAAAACATAAAAAATATAATTATATTCTAAAAGCTTTGTTTAAACAGTATATGATAAAACAAAGTTTTAATTTGTGTTAACAGCAAATTACATAATACAGTAAAGCGTCGTTTATCCGAATCAATTGGGGACTGGGGTTGTTCGGATAACCGATTATGTACGAAAAAATTTATTAGTCTATCCCACGTTGAAATTCTTCTCTGTTGCGTGTTGCTTCGCGTTGAATTTTCGTCGATTTTAAGCCTAACGAAAATTTTTATAATAATAATTGAGGCTATCGTATCGTTAAAAATTATTTCTTTATTTTGTACAAACAAAATAAATATATTGAAAAATATAAAAACAAAAAATCATACTTTAGAAGTTAATCTAGTATCAAAAACGTTCGATTCAGCACGACATGGTCCGACTGGAAAGCTTTCGGTTAACCGACGTTTCGGTCGATCGGCTTTCAAATGAACGACGCTCTACTGTATATGAAATAATGAACACAGTAACAGTCAAGAAAATGCCACCAATGACATTTATTAAAAAGTTTTTAATATAAAAAGTAATTACCAAAGTTAACATTTTTGACTACTTTGAGTAAAAAAAACCCAGCAGTTTCTGGATTTTTTTTATGTTTATGAAACACTAAGACACTAGCATAAAGTTAAAATTGCATGTGGTGCCAAACAATGTTACTAAAAGCTTATATTAATACACTCAAACCTGTTTTTGTGTGGTCTTTTTTTGTGCAATTTTTTATCTGTGTGGTTAATAATAACTTCCCTTAGTTTTGTTGTGATTGTTTTGTAGTTCCGACAATTCTGACAGTTATAAATATCGCAGTAGAAAGCTTTAAGACTTTAAATCTCGCTCTTTTTGGTCTCGAGAAATTCGTCGTTTCAGTCGGAGACAGATATTCCTGGCTGGGGGAAAAATTCGACGGAAATGACGTCAATGTCGATGTCGGTTGCGTTTTCTGCTCCGGGACAAATAAAAAATTGCACAAAAACAGGTTTGAGTGTAATTATTATAAAAAAGACAAAGGTTTTAAGGGTAGAGGCCCAAATTTTAAAAAATTGTAAATGTAATCCCACTCCAGATATGACCCATGACCCCTTCAATCTTCTCACCATCTTGACTAGTAACTACTAAATTTTAATAGCATTAATGTGCCCTATATACCAGGGACGGGCAAGCAAGAGTTCAGTGGGAGCCGCAATGTAAGTTTTGCAAAATGCACGGGAGCTGCAGTTCTGTATTGTCGTGGCCGATAGTATGGTAAGATGTGTGATTTTATTATATAATATAAAACAAATATTGAATATTTTTAATAAACATATTTTCACAAAATTATAAAAATAATAATAAAAAATAGAAATTAACACTTTCAGCAAGAGCCGCACGTAACTCAAAAAGAGCTGCATGCAGCTCTTGAAGCTGCATTTGCCCATGCTTGTTATATACAAATTACTATGCCAAATTTTGTTTGTTAACCTTTACCCCATCCTAAGATATTAAACAAAATAAAATCCAACACACACACACACATCTCCAAGGAATTTTTTTTCATTTTTTTTGTTTTTTTTTTACTTTTTTGGGTTCAGGGGTCTCAAAGCATCAAAATTTGCAAAGTCAAAACTCAGCAGGTCAAATTTGCCATGATTCCAATACTTTCCCATGCTATATATATAACAGCTGAAAAAGTAAAATGAACCAAACTTTTGGCATAAGTTTTATTACACAACATACATTTTTACACATATCACATCAAAGTAAATTCCTCGTATTGCTACACTCTTCTTTCACAATTCTAACCACTTATCAAAGAAGTTTTGGAAAACATTTTTAAGAACTTTTGTCGTTACGACTTCCACATTTGCTGTCAACTGAAACGTAATCTTTTGACTCTTCATTTTAAAAAACAGAAAAGTCTGAAAGATACGATCGTGGGAATGAGGAAACTGAAAATACACTGTAAATCTACCCTTCTTGGTCAGGTATTTGTTGACCAGGAATGACTAATAGAATTCAGAGCTACAAAAGCAGCTAGGACATTACAAAAAAAAAAAAAAAAACTTTTAGAGCTGTTTTGACAAGTGGTATGGAAGCGGGAAGAAGTGTAACCGTTAGGAGCATAGTTTGAAAAAAAGTGTGTTGCAGAAATGTGTGGTGTAATAAAACCTATTGCAAAATTTGTTAAAAGAAGTAGACCAATGAAACATTTATAACTTACTTTTCAACTGTTTCTTCACACGAAGCATTTGGGATTGTTTCTCCTGGTTTATTCTCAACTAAGTGAAAAATTTGAAATATTTTAATATAATTCTCAAAAACAAAACACACTCCATTCTGTTTTTTATGTTATTTGTTCTGATATAAACATTTGAAAAAGTTGCCTTTCTAAAAACTTTCCATTTAGAATTTAATTCTAAAAACAAAAAGATTGCTACTTACTTTTAAAGGAAATTGCAATTAATTTTGAAAAGAAAAATCTCAATCTGCATTTGTAAAGATTCCCTTCAATATTATCTCACTTTAACATGTCATAGTTTTTGCATGTAGAAAAAAAATTGAATAAGAATGTGCATACATAACATCAATTTATAAAATTTTGTTGAAAGATTTTCCATCATCTGATTTTTATTAATTATTCAATTTTTCAAAAATTTCCTAGATAAGCCTTCACCAGCAATTTTTTTTGTCAAATGTTTTCAACTGTTCTAGCAGCCATTGTCAGGATATATATGAAATGAATATTAGAACATAACATAAAACATTTAAAGTTTAAATATACTGTACAATAAATACATATAATGAGATGTTGGCTATTTCAATTTGAATAAAAACATTTATATAAGTATCAAGAGAAAACAAGAAAAACAAAAATAAAATAGAAATTACAGTCAAACCTGTTTTTATGCGGGGGATAGGAACCGCATTAAAAAAAAAAAAAATCGCACGAAACTTCACGAGGGGCTATAAAAAATAGTTTTCGCAACACAATTAAAAAAAATATTTTTTTATGCGGTCAATAGGGACCGCATAAAAAAAGTCTCACATAGAAAATAACTCAAAACTGTACGAAACAGAATTTATTGACAACAGATGTCAGCACTTGACTGCATCGTCTGGTCTATCGTCTGTTTTACATAGTTTGGTCCAGGTGGTGTTTTGTTGACTTAAAAAGTAAATTATTTCATTTTTCGCATATTCGTGCAATAATATTACTATAATAAGTGCATTTATGCTATAATAAGTTTATTTAGCTATAATAAGTCAACGTGAGACATGACGAATCGCACGAGACTAGTCGCCAACTATACCGCACAAATAAAAAATCGCACAAATTAAAAATTCGCATTAAAAAAATTGCACATAAAATGAGTGCATAAAAACAGGTTTGACTGTACTTGAATACGCTGTTACATTAGTCAATAGTCACAGCAAAATTCATATAATGTATTTCCATGTCAACTTAATTTTTTTTAAAAGCCTTTACCACAATGTTAGATAATTCAGCTAAAAAGAAGCCAGAAAGGAAAGCTGTCTCTTACAAGGGGAGGGCACGACCTGGGAAATTCACTTTGGGATGAGACTTGGTATATAGGTAGTACTCCTTTAGGATGTTCAATCCTCAAAACAAGAAAGCGCAATGGCCAGCCAATTTTAAGAAAAAGGCCTTTAAAAATTCGAGCTCAGCTTATGTATTAATAAGTTTTGCTAGATCAACACCTGCTGAGCAGCTCAGTTGACATCGTTCTCGGCTACTGCCAAGTCGTTCAGGGTTCAAATCTCGGTCTCTATATTTTTTTTTCTTTCTAAAAATTTTTTAAAATAAGTATTTTGAATATATATAAATATTAAAATTTTATTATAATAAATAATTTCATTTAAAAAATGTTTAACACTTATTACGTGTCATTTTAATTATAATAATACAAAATTATTAATAAGTATATTAATAATCATCATCATCAACTGTTGGTAAACTGATAGTATCTTCATTCACAGACATTTTACTGTAAAATATTGAAACTATTTGTATTACGGTGTGATATATTACGGAACACTATGATCTCGTGGAAATCCAAAAGTAAACTTACACTCCAAATATCAGGTCAGTCCATATGTCCATGCCATTTTTATGACCTTGAGAAAAATCTTGTTTTGCTGTTGAAAATATCAGTCTAATGTGATACTTTTCACACTGAAGTGTTAAATTGGATCTCATTTATATAATACTGTTGGAATTGGAAACATTTTAGTTGTTTATTTTTGTTAAAATGGAAGTAAAAGATGAATATAAAAGACATGTTTTATACTTTTTATTTTTAAGTGGTGAGAATTAATAAGTGTAGTAACCATCGAAAAATTTGATACAATAGAATAATAAATGAAAACTGTTGTTTCATAACTATTATTATTAATTATTTTGTATTATTATAATTAAAATGACACGTAATATGTGTTAAACATCTTTTTAAATGAAATTATTTATTATAATAAAATTTTAATAATTTATATATATTCAAAATACTTATTTTTAAAAAATTTTTAGAAAAAAAAAAAAATACTAATTGAGACCGAGATTTGAACCCTGAACGACTTGGCAGTAGCCGAGAACGATGTCAACTGAGCTGCTCAGCAGGTGTTGATCTAGCAAAACTTATTAATACATAAGCTGAGCTCGAATTTTTAAAGGCCTTTTTCTTAAAATTGGCTGGCCATTGCGCTTTCTTGTTTTGAGGATTGAACATCCTAAAGGAGTACTACCTATATACCAAGTCTCATCCCAAAGTGAATTTCCCAGGTCGTGCCCTCCCCTTGTTAGATACCGAAATCCAAATTTCAGATAGTCTTGCACTGGAGAAGGTCCAATATCTGTAGGTAAGCATTTTGATTTGAATGAAGTTACCTTAAGAACTTTAATGGTTTTATGGTAGTGGAGTTGCTATTAGAATCCACCAGGGATATACGGTAAATATTAAGCAAGGGAGAATTTTAACTGTATATTTATTGTGTAAATAATTATTCACGGAATACGATATGCACACCAAAATCTCAGGTAACATATAGGACACCTCTATTTTACTTATAAAGTAAAAAGCTTTTATTTCATGATAAGAACAATTTATTTTTGAACAGCTGACAGAATATTTATTTTTTTAATCACCTTATGTAATGCTTACCATTCATTCATTCTGTATGTCTAATTGCTACATTATCATCATTATATTCTCATAATTAAAAAAAATAGTAATAAGAAAAGTAATAAGATTTTTTTTTGCTTGTACATTTCTTTGCATTGTAAAATGACATTGCGCATGCATCAGGAACTTCTGTTCGAAGAGGCAGGTCAGGTTTGTTCACCTGACCTGCTTCCCGAGTCAGCGTATTTGTATTTAACATGATTTAATTTTAATATTTCGTTTGGCCTGTGAAAAAGTTTTTCTTTCCAATTTGGCCCAGGGGCAAAAACTATTGGACACCCCTGGGTTAGAGTGTGCTGTGAATCAATTCTTGCCAGGCCAATGACAAGACCATCTCCTCTTTAAAATTTATCCACGTGGTTGAGATGGAAGATTTAAAGATGTGCATAGCCGCTAACCGTTCGAAGTGTTCAATGGGAGGCGCAGCGAGGAGGAGATTGACCAGTGTAAAGTCTGCTACTATGTCTGGATCTGTTACATAAGTAGCGAGGGCCGTGGAGGTTCTCCCGTGACGAATATCCGCCTGATGTTCTTGCATTCTGACGCCCATGGATTGTTTAGTAGAGCCTATATGTATCAAGTCCCTATCTCATCTATTATCCCTTAAAGGGACACTATAGACTCCGGGTCGTCTGCTGGGGTTAGGAGGATCCTTCCCATTATGCAAGATGTTTAAAAAAAGTAGGGCACCTCCTGAAAGCAAGACGTACCTGGCATTTCCTGGCAACCTCGGTGTATATAGATCTTATATACGGGTTATAGGTGATGGAGATCTATTCCATGTCATCTGGATGGTTATCAATCGGTTGGTTTACCTCCCATGTGCTATCCAATCCTAATCAGAAGAGCCTTCACACATTCTTCTAACATCCAGACTCATGATACTGAATTAGCATATATAGAAAGTGTAGCTGTTGAGCATGGTTGTCACACATTTATTCATAGGATGATACAATGTTATTGCCGTAAGCATTTGGATAGCACACGGGAGGTAAACCAACCGATTGATAACCATCCAGATGACATGGAATGGATTTCCATCACCTATAACCCGTATATAAGATCTATATACACCGAGGTTGCCAGGAAATGCCAGGTACGTCTTGCTTTCAGGAGGTGCCCTACTTTTTTTAAACATCTTGCATAATGGGAAGGACCCTCCTAACCCCAGCAGACGACCCGGAGTCTATAGTGTCCCTTTAAGGAATAATAGATGCGATAGGGACTTGATATATACAGGCTCTACTAAACAATCCATGGGCGTCAGAATGCAAGAACATCAGGTGGATATTCGTCACGGGAGAACCTCCACGGCCCTCGCTACTTATGTAACAGATCCAGACATAGTAGCAGACTTTACACTGGTCAATCCCCTCCTCGCTGCGCCTCCCATTGAACACTTCGAACGGTTAGAGGCTATGCACATCTTTAAATCTTCCATCTCAACCACGTAAATAAATTTTAAAGAGGAGATGGTTTTGTCATTGGCCTGACAAGAGTTGATTCACAGCACATACTAACTACTCATTGTATCTGGGCAGGCCAACGCGTTGCACATGCGTGATGTAAATTTTTTGTAAATCGCTTGAACTCAAGATCAAACTCTTAGTTAATGGCATTCGTTAATCGAATTTCCATCTGAAAACCATTACGAAACCGAAGCAGAGCCCAGAAGGGGTTGGAAAACATTCGTTTTTTCGATCACATTGTATATTGGTTCCGAGTACGTAATTTGTAAGTTAGTGTGATAAGTAGTTGTTTAAATCATTAAATAATTTAAATTTAAATAATCATAGTTGAAAAAAAATATTGCAAACAGATAAAATATAAAATGATAATGTTTAATCTTAAATACCAAAGTAATTTCTGTAATTCAATTTAAAAAATTTTACCATTAGCTATGTCCTGATCCAAACCAAGTTTTGAATTTTCATTTACCACAGCAGTTATATTTGAAATGACACTTGGATCTTCTCTAATTTTTGGTAAGTTAGAAAATTCATCCAATTGTAATTTCCTAGAAACAGTTGATTTGATTGGAGTACTAGTCTTGACAAGAAAATTATTTCTCTTAGCAATGCTAATGGGAATGATTACATTTTCAGAAGCTATTGTGTGGTCATTTAAAATTTCATCAGCAAGAAACTGTTGATTGATATCTTTGACTTCTTTATCTGGAATGTCACTTGTTTCTTTTGTAGCAACTAAGTCATTTGAATTTGATAACAAATTTTGTTTGTTATTTGATTCAATTTTTCTTCTGTTACGAGATACAGATTTAATATTTACTGTTAACGGAACTTTTTTCGGCTTCTGTGACTTTTTCGACTTTGCATCTGTTTTCTTAATTGCATTCTTTTTAACAGTTCCCCTCTTAAATTCTAAATGGAATCGTCCCTTGTTAACGGCCATTATCATTTTTCCTTCTAAGCTAGACGAAGATCTTTTCGACAGAAAAAATCTTTTACCGGTGTCGACGGGTTCATTGCAGGTGTTGCTTGAAAGATTTTTTGATAAGCTTGGTGAAGTTGTCACTTCACTACTTATTTCAACACTACTAGATTCAAATTCAAATTTACAACGCTTCTTAGGTACCAGTACCTGTTCTTCAGTTTCTTTGGATTTATGTTTATTATTATTGTTATTCTTTTTATTAATATTCTTAGTATTTTTTTGCTTTACATTTTTTTTATTATTTTCAGTTTTCTTCTGAACTTTGGAGTCTTGTAATAATTTAATTGATCTTCTCAGTCTTTCTTTCTTTATATTAGATAACTCAATATCATTATTAGGACCATAAAACTTTGTAGTACCAAAACCATCCTGTTTCAAATTTGAAACATTTTCTTTTCCACCAACTTGAACGAAGTGACTTGTAGATTTCTTTAAAATTTTACCATTAACTCTTTCTCTAAGAACTCTGGAAGTCATCTTTCTGTTATGCTTCCAATTAATTCAATTTGTTTTTTGAATGTCTGTAAATAATAATAATAATAAATATTTCTGAAAACATACAAAGTAAGAAAAACCAACTGTAAATATAAAAATAAAAAATTAAATTTCTGTTGTTTAATTTGTGATTCCTAATACTACCACTTTAATGGAAAAACAACCAAAGTAGTATTGCACATCAAGTACTTTTGAGCCATCAAGCTCACTATCAAGAGGCAAAACAGCAAACAGCTCAAACAAAAACAAAATTAGAATGCTATCAGACTTAAAAATCAAAACTGTTTAAAATTCTATTAAATTCCAATGCCTGGGCAGAAAACTAATTGTAAAGTTTCTGCTATCTTTCCAGACTATTTTTCTTTTAACAAAAAAACAAAAATGGTATTGATTTCCTGATCAGAATTTTTTTTTTGCCTAGGCATTTGGAATTCAGTGGAACTTTAGAACAGTTTGACTTTTAAATTTAATCGAGTTCTTTCTTTTTCGATGTACTGTTTGTTGTTTTGCTTCCTGATGATGAGCCAAAAGGCTTGAAAGTATTAGGGTTTGGTGTGTGGTAATTTTTCCATTATAGTAGAATTATTTTAGAATTATATTAGATCGGTATATAAGTTCATATACCAAGTACATTTTTATAATCTTGAGAAAAATCTTTTCTTCTTGTTAAAAACACAAGTGTAAAAGGATATTTTTTACACTAGAGTGTATAAAAGACATGTTTTATACTTTTTAAGTGATGAGAATGGTAGGAATGCAGCAAAAAATATAAAAAAACTGTACATAGTCAAACTATAATTAGTGTAAGGACTGCAGAAAAGCAGTTTGAAAGATTTAGAAACAATAATTTTAGTGTGAAAGATAAGGCTCATACAGGAAGACCAGTTGACTTTGATAATAATGCTCTCTCTGCACTAGTTGAAGCAGAACTATCTTTAACAGTTGATGAAATTGCAGAACATTTAAATTCATCCCATGAAATTGTTTATAGTCACCTACAACAGATTGGAAAAGTTTCAAAGCTTGGAAAATGGATACCACATGGATATCACTGTCAAATACAACAAAATTTAAACATTTGCATATCTTTTCCCAGATTGCTTTAGAACATTTCTATAACAATAACAACAACAACTCTCCCGTGGTCACCACCTGGTCGTGGTGGGAGAGCCCAGTAATTTTGCTGATCCATAGAGCAATGCAGGCTGGAACACAAGCTCCTGGTAGGGACACCCATGCCAGTAAGGTCTATGGGGAGAAATGAAGCTAAGAGTGACCAAACCCACATTTCACGGAGATATTTATCATGGTAGTAACCAGATCTAAGTTTGATACTGGCTTGGACGTCTCCCAGCTTAACAAGGTCCACGTTCGTGGGTTAGGCAGAGGCTCACGAAGCCACAGTCTCCTTTGGTTACCGGTGGCAAAAGCAGCACCGGCCCAAGCATGGCTACTGCAATCCCCTCAACAGATGTGAGGAATCAATCTAGTCTTGGTGTTTCTATGGCAATGCAACCACAGATCACAAAGGCTGGAAAACCACGCCAACAGATGAAATGGACAACAGAAATGAACGAGTTTATCATCCGTACTTACTATGCCATCACAAAACTCGAAACAAACATGACAGCATACAGATAACAACTACACCATACATTCACACAACAATATCCACAACTCACTGTCACTGAACAAAGGGTTGGGTTGTTGATCATAAAAGAATAATTATACACAACAACCTTATCCCACAAACAACACTTGAACTTATCAAACAATAGGTTGCTGATCAAATACATCAACAGACAGTATTGGAAAACAACACGCAGGAAATGTACTACGACAGAGCCATAATAACAGATAAAATAATTTATCACAACAGACCAGACATCACATTCATTGACAAACACAATAAAATCACATACATTATAGACATATCCATTCCAAACAATGTACGAAACACATGCACTGAAAAAATTGTGGGCAAGTTCTGTGCACTTGCACAGAACTTGCCCAAGAAATAAGGCATCTGTGGAGGATGGATAAAGTGCTTATTGTACCTGTCCTCTCCTCTATAGGTGTGATACCACACACACTACACAAAAGTCTGGGAACATTACAATTGAATAGAAATACATACATCACACTACAGAAGGCCACTATACTGAATGCATGCCACATTGTTAGGAAATTCCCAAATACAGATACTGAAACACTTATTTAATTTTAGTTTTGGTTGATACGCCTAGACTCTGGTCCGGCATAATACACAGCCACCGATGTCAACTGAGTATAACCCACTAAACCCAACACAATAATAATAATAATATAATGAGAAAAGACAATGGACAAATTCTAACAAGCAGCCAAAACTGACTACAAATGGTAAGTTGCATAAAAAAAATATTAAAATGCTTTTGTCTGTTTGTTAGGACAGGTTGTCACATGTCAGGTTTAATTCACTTTGACCTAACTTTTAAAACTAAATCACACTATTACAACTCAAATTTATTGTAAGAAATTAGTGTGTTAAAAAAAATCAACCACTATTAGTTAACAGAAAGCAGGTTCTCTTGCAACACAATACAAGACCACACACTTCAAAAATAACTGTACAAAAACTCAAAAGCTACAACTGGGAAATTTTAGCTCATCCATTGTATTTGCCAGATATTACTTCCAGTGATTATCAACTTTTTCAGGGTTATAGAACTTTTTAAAAGAGAAAAATTTTGAGGATGAGAATAATGTCAAAAATGCTATTTCTGAATATTTTGATTCAAAATCAAAATCATTTTATGAGGACAAAGTTAAAAACATGACAACACATTATACAAAACAGTGATGAATGCATTATAGATTGAAATGAAATTTAATTCAAATTTTTTTTTGGTAGATAAAAATACACACAAACTTATGGACTGACTTAATAGTTTATGAAGATTGATACAAGTTTTAAATTTATTGATTTTACTTTTATTATTAAACATCATAAGTATGCACAATCATTTAAATGCTTTAATTATTATTTATAACATTATCATCAATAAATTTGTTTTAATGGTTAACAACAAATAACAAAAATCATAAAAATGAGGACAAACTGTCAAAATATACATTTTAACAGTTTCTATCCAAATTTTGATATTTAATAAATAAATATTAACATCTTGTGCTTGAATTTTTATTACTGTACTATTTTTAATTAGCTATATTTATATTAATTTTTTTTTTTACATATATCCATAGCTACATTACTTATAATTTTAAGGTGTGAGATGCAAAACAGAATTTTCAATTACAATAACATCTAGTTAATGTTTTAATATGAAATAAAGATTATTATTTAAACTGTTAAGAGTTTGATAGTAAAGAAAACAAGTTTGACATTTTTAACCTATTTTTAAAATGTGAAATATACAGACTAAACAATTTCGATGAAATATTTGTATTCGCACGATTCTTGTAATCTTAAAACTTCTTGTCCAAGTTGAGAAATTAATACAAGATAATTATTTAAAACTTTGAATATTAAAAGTTAAAATAACTTTGTTAAAGGCTTTCAGATATAAAATTCACTAATTTTGAATTAAGTTAATCTACAGACTACAAAAAAATTTATAATCTTTTTCACATTTGATGATAATAGTATGTCTGGCAAACATTAGCAGAAAACCATTAGATTAAACTTTAAGCAATGGTCACACACAGTAATTTTCAGCCACGCAGGCAACTACAACTGCAATGAGCACGAGTTGCACGTGTTTTGTCACGGTCACGTTGTTCGTTGGCGTTGCAACTCTGAAACATGTAACCTTATAATAAACCAACATCCACTTCAACTGCTATATTTTTTTCTTTAATGCAAAAGAATATCATTAACAAATGGTGATACCTTCTACTTAGTTCTTTAGCTATATTTAAAGTATTATCATCATTACTAAACTAAAAACAATCAACATTCTACATCCAAAAATCTAAAAATGATATTTGCAATCAATGGCGAAACTTTCACTTAGCTCACGCTAAGCCTGCACTCGTTTATCTTTTATTCAATAAAAATTTGAAAACTAACGTTTTCAACCGTTAACTCGGTCTTCATCAGGTTCTAACTATTGAGATTCAAAACTGTTCCAGAACGTATTCAAATTTTCGAATAGAACCGTTGCGCATTCGTGTTACGTGTTGGCATGCGTAATACGTGTGGCGCAAAACACAACGAAATTACAATGCATATACAAACGAATTAAATGGAGCTATGGGGAACATCCCCTTTGTAACAAAACTTCCAAGCTTGAGAAATGTTACACGCATCTTTAGAATTGATGCAGGTTGTGTGCAGTCCAGCCTTGTATATTTCCAGACTTTCCAGGGATCGCAGATGGTCCAATCGGTGGGATATTTTAATCAATTCCGCGTTTTGCAGATCAGCACTTATGCCCGGGGTCGAGGCATAAGCAGAGAGGGTAGTGGTGCCTCTGTTGCGGTCGATATCATATTTATGCTCGCGTAGACGCTTGTCGAGCGACCGTTTCGTTGAACCGATGTATACAAGCTCTCTTTGGAATCTGCTATCCCATAATGGAACAGAGTATACCCCCGATGCCATTCTTTTATCTGCGATGTCCTTGGAATTGCGCATGAGGTCATATATAGTGTTACGTCTCTTGTAAGCGATCTTTTTGTTGGTGTATGCGGCAATTTCCCTGTAAATGGAGTCTAGGTGTTTATTATATTCAACTACTACAAGTGCTTGAGTGGTATTGGAGTCGTTAGTGCGTGTGTTGGTGTTGTCAGTACGATGCAAATGTGCAGACGCAAGGTTATGAACTAATGTACGGCTATAGCCGTGTCTTGTGGCTATGATCTGGATGCGCTCTAATTCAGATATGGTGTCCTCGATTCTGGAGTGGTGCGTGAAGGCTCTTTTCGTAAGGGCACGGAAGGCAGCTACCTTGTAAGAGAAGGGGTCCTCCGAAACGGCAGGGATGAATAATGGAGTGTAGCATGGTTTGTAATGGACTTTAGTGGATATTGTGTTGCCATCTATTTGCATATGGATGTCTAAGAAGTTTGCATTTGTGTTGCTTATTTGGTCAAGCTTGATGTGGAGTCCATATGGGTTGTTGTTCATTGCATCGATGAATCTATTTATATTGGGCTTAGTTTTCCATAAGATAAAGATATCATCGACGTACCTCCTATAAATATGTATATCTGAATTAAAGAGGGGTATAATTCTTTGTTCCAGTTTTCTAATGACCAACTCGCATAAATCGCCCGACAGCGGGCTGCCCATCGGAACACTACGTTTCTGCAGATATGTTTTGTCGTCGAAACGGAAAAAGGAAGTGTTGCACAGAATGTCGGCTAGTTCCAGGACTAGTTTACGGTGCGCTCCGTGCGATGTTAGTAAGAGATCTCTAATCGCGCAAAAGCACGGTTGGATTTTTATCGACGGGTAAAATGACAATCGACGGGTACAATGAAACGAAATCGAGAACAGTGATGTATGCACGGTCCGTTACGTTGAGGGGTCTCAATACGTCTAACAATTCTTGTGGGTTCCTGACTGTCCATGGATAATTGTTTAAGTCGTGAATTATGCGCTTGTGCACCGCCACATCCAGCTCTCTAGTGGGGGATCTTGCCTTGTCAAGGACAGGTCTTAAGGATGGCGTATCTTGGTGCGTTTTAGCGAACGCGAATAGCCTGGGGGTATCAGGGGAAGGTACCACTGCTCTGCTAAGGTTCAGCTCTCTGGCTAAACAAGTTTGTGTAAATCTTTTCACACGTGCTTATAGCTTGTTGACAAATCCATCATCGATGCGTTCACATTCTGTGTCGTTGATGTATGTTTGCATTATGGAAGTTAAGTTTCTTTCTTCAATAACACGAGAGCCTTGCTTTTATCCGCCTTGAGGACGATTATGTTATGGTCTTCCAACCATTTTTTGGATTTGGTGACCTGCTTCCAAATCGTATCCTTTTGTTTCCGGTTGTTAGCAGCTATTATCTTGAAGGCAGATTTCCATCGGTAATATTCCTTGTGTACGTCATTCATTCCAGAAATGAGGTTTTCGACGTCAGGCATGATCTTTTCCGGTCGTATGTAGGAACCAGGTGGTGCACACATAGGACCATACGTTAAGGAATGGAGGAGGAAATCAGGTGGTGAGATGTTGTCCCAGCATATCAAGGATGAATGTTGTAGTGATCCACGCGGTCTTTGTTTGTTAAGAATCCACTGGAATTTCTTTTCATAACGTCTGGAGAGGTTTCTTTCAAGCTTACATTGGAAAGTAACAATCCTAGTATGGATCTCCTGTAGTAATTCAGGATCCTGGTTGTGTATTTGATTTTCCACGTTGATTACGCTATTGAGCTTAGAGAATACAGTCTTGCGTGATGAGCGTATCGCCTTTCTTAAACATAATATTCTAAGCTTAGGTAACAACGACTCACATCCATCTGGAAGGCGTATACGTTAGATGGACATGGGGAACAGCTCTTCGTTCTTGCACATCGTAAGGAATCTCAGTTTAGCCCTAGCCCTAGTTAGGGCTAAAACCATCTTTTTGTATAACTTAGCCGGCATAGCTTCTATTAAAGGTTCGACTTCTGTACTGGTGTGAGCAAATAATTCGCATTCAACCTTTTAAAAACCAGTAATAAAAATTTGAAAACAAACGTTTTCGACCGTTAACTCGGTCTTCGTCAGGTTCTAACTATTGAGATTCAAAACTGTTCCAGAACGTATTCAAATTTTCGAATAGAACCGTTGCGCATTCGTGTTACGTGTTGGCATGCGTAATACGTGTGGCGCAAAACACAACGAAATTACAATCCATATACAAACGAATTAAATGGAGCTATGGGGAACATCCCCTTTGTAACAAAACTTCCAAGCTTGAAAAATGTTACACACATCTTTAGAATTGATGCAGGTTGTGTGTAGTCCAGCCTTGTATATATGCTTATGCGAGTTGGTCATTAGAAAACTGGAACAAAGAATTATACCCCTCTTTAATTCAGATATACATATTTATAGGAGGTACGTCGATGATATCTTTATCTTATGGAAAACTAAGCCCAATATAAATAGATTCATCGATGCAATGAACAACAATCCATATGGACTCCACATCAAGCTTGACCAAATAAGCAACACAAATGCAAACTTCTTAGACATCCATATGCAAATAGATGGCAACACAATATCCACTAAAGTCCATTACAAACCATGCTACACTCCATTATTCATCCCTGTCGTTTCGGAGGACCCCTTCTCTTACAAGGTAGCTGCCTTCCGTGCCCTTACGAAAAGAGCCTTCACGCACCACTCCAGAATCGAGGACACCATATCTGAATTAGAGCGCATCCAGATCATAGCCACAAGACACGGCTATAGCCGTACATTAGTTCATAACCTTGCGTCTGCACATTTGCATCGTACTGACAACACCAACACACGCACTAACGACTCCAATACCACTCAAGCACTTGTAGTAGTTGAATATAATAAACACCTAGACTCCATTTACAGGGAAATTGCCGCATACACCAACAAAAAGATCGCTTACAAGAGACGTAACACCATATATGACCTCATGCGCAATTCCAAGGACATTGCAGATAAAAGAATGGCACCGGGGGTATACTCTGTTCCATTATGGGATAGCAGATTCCAAAGAGAGCTTGTATACATTGGTTCAACGAAACGGTCGCTCGACAAGCGTCTACGCGAGCATAAATATGATATCGACCGCAACAGAGGCACCACTACCCTCTCTGCGTATGCCTCGACCCCGGACATAAGTGCTGATCTGCAAAACGCGGAATTGATTAAAATATCCCACCGATTGGACCATCTGCGATCCCTGGAAAGTCTGGAAATATACAAGGCTGGACTGCACACAACCTGCATCAATTCTAAAGATGCGTGTAACATTTCTCAAGCTTGGAAGTTTTGTTACGAAGGGGATGTTCCCCATAGCTCCATTTAATTCGTTTGTATATGCATTGTAATTTCGTTGTGTTTTGCGCCACACGTATTACGCATGCCAACACGTAACACGAATGCGCAACGGTTCTATTCGAAAATTTGAATACGTTCTGGAACAGTTTTGAATCTCAATAGTTAGAACCTAACGAAGACCGAGTTAATGGTCGAAAACGTTTGTTTTCAAATTTTTATTACTGGTTTTTAAAAGGTTGAATGCGAATTACTTTTATTCAATAAAATGAAGAATTAAAATCCCCCGTAGTGAGTTTAAATAAGCTCGATCAATCTCGATTCTGTAAACAAATCAATCCTCTTACTTTCTGCCGTGATGATGAACTATTTTCAATGTTGCCACCATATGAAGTGGTACAAAGGCATTTGCCTATTGGATGCGCATTTGCAATGAGCAAAACAAACTTTTTGTTTCTAGTTGCGGTTGCAGTTGCATTGGTTTTTGAAGGAAGTTTACTAGTTAATGGGAACAGCCGTTGCGATTGCAGTTGCCCGAGCGGCTGGAAAGTGCAAGGTGTGACTGCAACTTTAGATGTGCAGATAGTTCTGATAACAATAAACAGTCACAAACAAAACCTTTTTACCAGTGTTGTACTTGACACAAAAACTTACTAACATTTTCGGCCTCCACCAAGGCCTTCTTTAGGTGCTGAACTAACCAGAATACCCCTTGGACCGTTAGAACGATGCTTCCCGAGTTATAAACATTGTACGTATCGCGTTTCACCCCTCTGCCTGGATCCGTTCGAATTCCCCGAACAAGTTCCTCCACGCATGTGCAATCGTCTCCCCGTCCTTAAAGTTGATACAGGTGCTCCAACGTCAGCTTTATAGATTTCCCAGGCCTCCAGGTGACAAATGTGATAGATTTGAAATGCCTGTCTAAGTAATTTGGTGTTCCGGAAGTCCGCTCGAATTTCCGGGTCGGTAACGTTCGCCGTCAAGGTGGTGGCGTGCCTGTTGTTTTTAAGATCAGATTGATGCTCCCGTAACTGTTTTTGAGTTGAACGCACGGTTGAACCAATATAAACCAAATCTCTTTGGAACCTGATGGGAATGAAGTAAACCCCTGGGGCTCTGTTAAGACCTATCTTGTCTTTAGCGTCGTGTAGCAGCTCGTAAATTGTTCCGGTTCTCCCGTACGCGATCTTCGTGCGATTATGTCTAGCAATCTCCCTGTATAGGGGTCCAGATTGATTAGACAGGCATTTCAAATCTATCACATTCGTCACCTGGAGGCCTGGGAGATCTATAAAGCCGACGTTGGGGATTCTGTATCAACTTTAAGGACGGGGAGACGATCGCACATGCGTGGAGGTACCTATTCGAGGAATTCAAATGGAGACAGGCAGAGGGGTGAAACGTGATACGTACAATGTTTATAACTCAGGAAGCATCATTCTAATGGTCCAAGGGGGATTCTGGTTAGTTCAGCACCTGAAGGCGCCGCCTTGGTGGAGGCTGAAAATTTTAGTAGGCTTTTGTGTCAAGTACAACACTGGTAAAAAGGTTTTGTTTGTGACAATGCTAATAGTTAGAAGTTCTGACAACTAATGTACATTTTGGCTATTTTTATTGTGAAATTCATCATAATGCAAAAGTAGAAAAACTATAAGAATTTTCTATAAATCAAATTTTGATTTTTTTTAATCTCAAAAAACAAACAAACAAAAATCTTTATATCAGTAATTGACAAATTTAGGTTCCAATGCAAAAGAAATCAGATTTTTTGAATCTAAATTCCATTAGAGCATAATTTTAAAAGTGGACAACCAACTAGCTGAGCTGTTAAGGTGCTATTGTTCTGAAGACCCGAGAACAAACCCAGACAAGTTGAAAACCCCAGAAATTTTTTAGTAGTAGTCTGTCCTAGATATGTCAGGTGTAATATCTCATCACCCAGGTTCAGCCAGGCCCATAATAGGCCTGGCTGAACCTATGACACACTTGATAAAAGGCCATTTTAATGCCCACAGAATGAAAACAGTAAAAACAAGTCTTAAAAATTAAAAAACATTAACAATTTTAGAAAGAGGGGGGAAAAAATTAAATTTAATCAAGATATAGATTACTTTGTATAACACGGCTGGCAGAAATACAGTATTAACAATGTAAAAACACTTAAACAGATACTAAAAATATCTTTACTCGCCATGTCCAGAAGATATTTTCAGTATCTGTTTAAGTGTTTTTACATTATTAATAAGATATAGATTAATTCTAAATTAATATTGGGAATAGACATAAAGAAAGACGGTTAGAAATGCCTTAGGGCCATAGTTCCCAATGAGTGGTACACGTACCCCCGGGGTACACGAAATTGCACGAAGGGGTACGCATGGCAATCCGAAATCGGTCGATTTAAAATTTAAATGCACGAGACGAAGCAATCGAAAGAATAACGGGTGGACCATCAAAAATGCGGCAATTTACAACACGACGTCGAATGCACAAATTCGTTTACTCATAACTAAAAATATTCTCGAAATTTCATCAAAAAAACGCATTTATGACAATACCTAAATGAAATTCTTACGCAAGAAACAAAAATTGTACAATTAACACAATTTGTGTTTGCAAAATAAATTTCGAAAATTTTTGTTGCCGTTATTTCTCACGCGCGACAACGCGACTTCTCGCAGAGTATTATAACGAGACTTCACCGAGTTTAATAATCGATCGTGACATCTCGCTTCTAAATCGAGCTAGAATCGATCTTTTTCTCAAAATAAAAAAAAGTATTGGGAGAAAAAAATTAATTCTCGTGGAAATAAGATATTTTCTTGCAGTAAAATGTAGCCTACGTCCATCTCCAACACGTAAGCTATCTCCGTGCCAAATTTTATTAAAACCTGTTCAGTCATTTAGACAGGAAAAGGTAACAGACAGACAGCAGAATTATCTTCGAATTTATGCTATTAATATGGACTAATATGAATTTCTGCTATAAGGGGTATGCGAGTTTGAGCTCTTTCTCGAAGTGGTACACAGGAAAAACTAATTGGGAACCACTGCCTTAGAGGATACAACATCAACACTGCATAGCTGTATGTCTAAACATAAAACAGGTTAGTTCACTATTGTGTAAATATATCCAAATAACGGAAGTAGTAATAATAGTTGTAATTTTATCGTAATAATTGTATTTATGCCAATTTGTAGAAATGTAACACCCGACGAGGGGTGCAAGTTACACAAAAAAATAAACGCGAACTGCATAGTGAATAAAGAATAACGGAGATAACAGTCAGAAGTTTTTGTCTCCGACGAAATGCGGTCCAGACAAAAAAAAAAATCGGTTAACTTCTTCGGATTTAACCTACGAAGACTCATCATTTTTTCGAAGAAATATTTTGGAACATTTTGTAACCGATGTTCTAAAAATCGGCCACTCAAGTATGACCTATAGATTAGGCTGAAGTTAGTGTATAGCATACAATTACCTAACATTTAAATACAATATATACGATTAATCAAACAATATATAAAACTTACTTAAATCTGATTACAAAGTCTTTTTCTCAGTTACATTCATTAGATTAATCATTAATTTAAGATACTTAAGACTGTGTCCACAATTCTTAACTTGTTTCGACTTCAGACTACCACGAGAATCTATCCAGCTTAACCTTGGCGCCAAAATTACGTAATGACTCGTTCGTACAAGTCCGTTTCGCGCAATATGGACATTGTTGCCAGTTCTTCAAAAGAAATGATGTTAGAAACAAGTTTCAAAATTTCTACGAGACAATAAATAAACAGTTAATGAAAACTTATCAATATTAAAGAAAGAAAACAAAAATGTATTAAAGCTTTTGATGTTTTATAAATAAAAAAAATGGAGTTTTGCTGGTTTTTTCACCAGTTATAGTTAAGTCTTTTTTTAACTTTTTCCGCCCAGGGGGCACTAAAAGGGCCTCTGTCAGCGAGCCGATTATAGATTCGGCCAGGCCCACAATGGGGCGGCCGGGTGGTGAGGGACCGGGCCCCGACATATCCGGACGGACCATTCCCAAAAAATTCCTGGGGATTTTTAATCCGTCCGGATTCTATCCCGGGTACCCCAGAGCGGTAGGCTACCACTGATATATTATATAGTATTCCACTGGTAGGTCGGATAGCCGAGAGAGCCTACCGCTCTGGGGTACCCGGGATAGAATCCGGACGGGTAAAAAATCCCCAGGATTTTTTTGGGAATCGACGACCAGCGACTTTTATGATAAAGTAATTAACGAATCGGCAGAAAAAATCGCCGAATAGAGTTATAAAAACTTTTTAAAATTTTTTATAAACTATTATTGTTTGTATCATATCAATTTGTATTATTTGTATTTTAGAACTAAAATACATAAATTGTTTATTTTTGTCATTTCCAGTATTTGTTTAAAACTTTTATGGAGATGTAATGTACCGGACAGGTCTGACCCGTCACGAATAACGCGAAAAAACGATTAATTAGAGAAAAATTTATTAGTTTAACAAAACATAGGTAAAAGTCGTTTGTAGTCGGACACCCATTGTTTATATCAAACTGCCAGGCAGAAACCACAAATCGCGGATGGAACTCGTCCTACGATCGGTGGAAGATCGAATTCGTCTTCGATTTTGACTTTTCTCGCGCTACAGGTAAGAGTCTCGTTACGTTTATTAACCAGGGACCAACCACTCGGGAAGCTCGATTGAGGGAGAACGACCAATCAAATGGACGAAAGAAAGAACGGAGGTTGATATAATCGCCGACAATCGGGGACACCTGGCACTCGGTTAACGTTCCGAATAATCAAAACGCCGCGTGTCAACGCGCAAAAAAAAAAAAAAGTTTCTCGTCTATTGTGCCAACCCGTAACCCGTGCCACTTCGGACTTAGACCGTGTCCCCGACGCCAACGGACGAAGTCTCCCCGTGCTCTACAGACTCGTCGACGCCACCTTCCATCGACCATCGAAGAACCACATCGACGCCCGGGACGTCCGAACGGCCGATTGTCCTAAAGCAAACTATTTTGTACATAGTATATGTTTATTTTTGTCGGTTTTTGTAGATACGTCTCTTCCGCCACCACGCACGTACGAATGTACTGTACCCTAAGCCATCACCGACGCGCAATTAACCGATTGCCCCTGAAAGTCGGCTTCTTACAGAAACGCAGCTTCCCTATCATCAAATGTCACGGCACGCCACTGGTGTATGTGGATATTCCCCTATCTTTCACTATCATTTGCACATTATGGTTCTTAAAAATTCTTGCCTAGTGTTGTTTTCTTTGTTCGCGATATTTTCTTCCTTGTGGCACTAAGAGGGCCATTTTATCCGGTACATCGTGAATTCGGCCAAATCCGTAATGGGGGTGGTCGGTAGTGAGAAATGGAACTAGAACTCTTAAAAATTTCTGCAATTTTGTTTTTACTGTCCAGATTCAATCTTGTCTCCCCTAGTACAGTAGGCTACCTTAATAGCTTATGGTCGTCCATCCAGCAATTTGAAGCAAATTCAAAATCTTTGCCGGTCAATTTCATTTACAAATATTAGACTTAGAACGAAGGTTTATCTGGAAGACGTGATAAATCACTATAGCCGATAAAACTAGAGATCGGAGATTTTTTATTAAATAAAGTCAGTATAAGCATCTTTCCAAAAACTGATGTTATATGCAGGGGATCGGTAGACACTCAATATATTATTTTGTCAAATTTTCATCTTTTGCACTTGCTGCAATATTTGTTTTAATATTTAACATTAAATCTATCTAGAGAAAAAATTAAACAATAAAATATTTTCAACAAATTTTTATTAGTCTAAATATAATTTTGATATTTAAACTGCTTTGCTCTTTAAATGCTAACTATACGAAATCACGTAGTCTTGTCGTCTTTGGATTCACATTTTTTGGTTATCGACGATTTTATAAATTTTAATGCATCTTCATTAATTGGTACATTTGTTTCGCCTTGCGTTAATTCCTGGACCGTGGCAGTTTTAAACGCGTCCGATATGGATAACTTGAGAGCTTCGGAGGTTTCTGCATCTTTTGCATTATATCTATCTTCGTCTGGGACGACTTTCGACCTTGAATATTGTTCCATTGATGAAATTTCTACCTTAACTGTAGATGTAACTTTTTCTATATTTTCCTAAAAAAATACACATTGCAATACAAAATGTAAAAAGTATTTTGAAAATGAATTTTTTTTATTTCATTAATTATAATACATAATATATATCTGTTACTTTTGACATTATACAATAATTTAGCTATTTAATTGCATTATCTAATTTAAATAAATGAAAAATTAGAAAGGAAAAGATCTGTTAAAATTTTAAATTTTGTCATTATGTTAAAACAAATAATTCAAAATCAGTGTTTAGATCTAAATTAGTTGCTGTTTTGTATTTAAAATTACAATCTCGATTCTGATTCCTTCTTAATATTGCAAGCATTATATTAGTAATTTAAATCTCCCCATTCTTTCTTGTTTTATCAGAATTGCATATTGTAAATTAACAAAGTTATTGTTCACAATATATTCAAATGAAAAATTGTGAAGTCTTTGTAAAAAAAAATGCAGAATTTATAATGATTTTAGAGATACTATCATAGAAGAGATAGATATTTGTATGCTAAGACAAAGATGATGTAACAGTAGAATAAACACACTAGTCAAAACAATTGGGAAACGAGATGTTCGTTGTAAATGATTTTCTATGCAATAAGTGCGAATACTAGATGTCGTTAATTTTTGTACTCTACGTATTAGGATATACAAAGAAAGTGTTTTGAAATAAGTAAACTGTTTACTATATCCGTAGAATTCGGCACTCGTTACAAAGCAACACTCGTTAAAATCGACTGTGAATTTTTATCCTACGCACTTTGGATAAGAAAAGAAATTCGAAGTTGACTAAAGAATTTCTTAGGAAACTAAAAAACTCCGCGAGTATTATCGTACTAAAATAATCAAATATATCCTGTGACTAGTGTTGCCCGTCTGGTTTTCACCCGGGCGGCCCGGTTTTTAATTCGTTGTCGGGGTTAACGATTAATTTCGTCCGGGATTTTGTAGAAATTGGGAAATAACGACAAAACAAAGTACCGTACTAGCAAATATTTTTATAAATTTACTTTATTTTAACGGCGAAAGACTTCGCACTCTCGCCGAAAGTTAATTCGCCGTATTACGCCGACGTACGCTGGAACCCGTCGACCCTTTTTTTTTTTTTTGTTCTCGCTTTAAAGCTAAGTTATTTCGTTTCTTAATTTAAGTTGCCCCTACGCAAATCCCTAACTGGTTTAGAACTAGTGTGCACGTTATTCTTCGCATGGTAAAATAACATTGCGCACGTGTCGGGGACTTCCGTTCGAACGAACCCGACCTGCCGTCCGGCTCGGCAATTTTGAAAAGGTGGCAACACTACCTGTGACGTGTTTTGTATCTAAAGAGAAGTGCCTCAATTAAATTTAAATTCGGCTAAACAATTTTCTGAATAAGTTAAGAAGGATTAAAACCTGACTTAAATTAATGATTTAGGACAGTAGTGATTAATACAAAGGGTGACTATTAGCTTCTTTGTTATACATATTAGCTTCTGCTATTGATGCAGATGTACAGTATAGTACATTTTTTGGGAATTACTGCATATCTTGAAAATAAATATTTGTAAAAAGTGCAGAGATCAATAATCGTTATCGTGAGTATGTTCAGATAAAACAAAAAATAACTTCCAATATTGTTACATTTTTTATTGTATCCTATTAACTCTTATTCTTACAACCTAAAATGGAAAAAATGAGCATAATTTTGTTTCTTTAAGAATTGCAGTCTCTTATTAAAAGTTTTCTTAAAAGTTACTTAAAAGTTTAAAATTTATTATGGTCTAAAGACAGTAAAATTAACATTTAAATGAAATATAACAAGCTAAGTTTCATATAAGAAAAAATCATTTAAATAATTACATAGATTACTGATTTTAAAAACT
Organism: Centruroides vittatus; assembly: GCF_030686945.1. Classification (NCBI taxonomy): domain Eukaryota; kingdom Metazoa; phylum Arthropoda; class Arachnida; order Scorpiones; family Buthidae; genus Centruroides; species Centruroides vittatus. The sequence continues at coordinate 543,396 of NW_027122580.1, forward strand.
TAGAAACAATTATGTTTTTTATATACCATATTTTCACAGATTGTCCGTCGTGCCGGTCTATCCGAGGAGGCCATAAGATCAGATATTTCCGTACGGTAATAACCTGCATGCCAGTTTAAGTGAGGTTATACATCCCTCTGTAGAGGGCGCACAAAAAAAAAAAACTAAGAAGTTTTTATTCTAAAACCATTAAACAGCACTACATCGAAAACTACCATTATATTTTTAATTTCTTCATTTTGTCTTCTTTCTAACAAAGTAAAATACTGCAGGGAATTCCAAAAGTGCTTTTTGTGTTTATTTTATTGTTATTTGATTCAAAAATGTAAACATTTTTGAACTTTAACAAAAAATTTAAGAAACTCATTGTGAATTATCTCAGCTTACACCAATTAACATCAGCTTTGTGTGAACTTTGAGAGAAAAGTGTTATTGTTAAGGTCAGGGTGACCTTAAAAATAACACCCACTAACTATTAAAACTACTACTACTGTCAATAAGTTAATTATTTTATTGTCTTGTAAAGGAAAACTCTCTGATTTTAAGTCAGTCAAATTACAGTGTTATTATTTTATTGTACTGGAAAGAATGTTTTCTTTAATGTTTAATTAACAGCTAGTTTTGTTAAATTTGATTAATTTTATATTTTAGTTGCCGTTTAACTGGCACGCTGGTCTCCTCCATTTATGTGCGGCATGCCAATCATCCTGTGAAAATACAGTATACATATAAAACATTACTGATCTAATTGAAGCACTATTTTCAGCTAATTTTTTTATCTTTGTACATAATAAAAATGAACAATTTGACCAAATGGCATTGCTACAAATATGGAATGAAAACATAGAAATGAATTAACCAAAAGCATTTGCATATTTGTTTTTTCTTCCAGTATTTCAATTAAAATGTTTTTACATATATAGTTAAATTTTCCTAGCACTTTTCACTGTATTGCTGGTTTGCATTTCCTTTGCTAACTAAACATCAAAATTTCAATATAATCTTGTTTTACATGAGAATTGTGTGTTAGTAGGTACTGAATAAAATGAAATTCCTCTTAAATTTTTTCTTCACTCCAACTAGTTCTAGATGGTTGTCTAGACATGCAACCATTTACAATTAACTTCTAATTCTAGCTCTCAATCTTGGTGAATATGAACATTAGTCATTCCTAAGTTTCTGAATACACAAAGCAAAATTTTGTTATACCATATTGAGTACACTACTTGATAAAAAATAAGCAAATCAAATTATTCATCACTGTGAGTAGCAATTGATAGTTTTCTGTTTACAGAATAAAAGAAGATGAAGTATAGTTAGCTGACTTAAGAATAAGAATCAGTGGCACTAGGAATGGATTAGCCTAACCAATCCCCATCTGCATATAACAATCCAGTGTAAAACAAGTCCCTACTGTACTAAATATATTTTATATGTCATTATTACTATTATTTATAATTAGAAATAAAATATTTAATTTATTCTCATGCATTTTATAATGTGAAAGTAAATATTTAAAAACTTTTAAAGTTTATTTTAATACCTTTTTCACTTCCTCTTTTCTACTCAATCTGATTCCTTTTTGTAGGAGAGCTTCTTCTGTAGCTTTCTCAAGATTATTTACATTTCCTTTCTTTTTCAGTTCTTGATATATCTGTACATATCTTTAAATAAAACAAATTTTTTTAAATTTCTGTTTTTCTACGTCGAAAAATTCATAAATATAACAAAAACCTAATAAACTTAAAAATGTTTTTTGAAGGATAATGATTTTAATTTGATTCATACATTTCTATAAATATTGATGTTTATTTATACTAGACAATCATACAAAAAATATTTCTTACAAGATATAAAGCAAGCAGTTCGACAATTTGAGAGTTAATGAATCAACATCACCAAACCAACTCGTCGTAACAGTCTTTCAAGTATAACGTTACCTTGTTATTGTTATTTATATTAAATGTTGTAATGACTGGAAATATTTTGCACTATAAAATAAGAAATTTCCAAAGTATAAAGTTATATAAAATAGAAAAAGTTACTGAAAATTAAAGTAACACTTTCTGCAAAAATATTCCAAATTTTCTGGGATAACAAAGTTTTAATAAAAAATATTACACAGATATGTTGCACTCTGTGTAATAAAACCAGAGATGTCAAACAAAAGTTGTCAGAGGAAAGTCTTCAAGATATTTGGATACACTTAGAAGTAAGTACCAGAAAATCTTTAAGATGTTTATCTCGAGTCTGCTTTACCTGTATTACTAGCTCTGTTCGTAATGAAATTTTACTGATAAAATAAGGGTTGCTCTTTAATTTTTTACTTTCCTGACTACAGCAGAGCATCGATTATCCGATCCCCGATCGACCGTCGCATCGGTTAACCGACCGCATTCTAGTCGACAAATTCAAATGTCCGCTAGTGATGTGGCACTACAATATTTAGCTATATCTTGGCTACTTTAATACTATTTTTGTTAAATTTCTGCATGTTTCAGCTGGCAACATGCTAAACGTGTTGCCAGCTAAAATCGATTTAAACGAGGCTTAATTTTATTTAACGACGCTATTCGATTGCTGTTTTTAAAACGTGTGCGAGGTTTAGCGGCAAAAAACGACGGCCAGCTGTGAAGCAAAAGAAAATTTTGGACTTTTTTTTTCTAATGTATAGGCCCACTTTACGTAAAATATGTAACCCAAATATACATATATATTTTTTTGTTTTATACTGTATTTTTCAATATACAGTACGGTACTGTATTTATTTTGTGAAAAATAAAGAAATAATTTTTAACAATACAATAGCAACAATTATTATTTTTTTAAAAAATTGTTAGGCTTAACATCGACGAAAATTCAATGCAAAATAGTTTAATAGCAATATACTAATTACGTGGGCTATACTAATATACTATACTAATAATGTATTTTTTCATACTTTTCGGTTATCTGACCAACCCCAGTCCCCAATTGAGTCGGATAATCGATGCTCTACTGCTTTACATACACATTAGGGTGGTTCGTGCTTAAATAGCGAAAAAAAAATTTTCAAGTGGAAGTCATGCCACCCCCTTGTTTTGTTACACCTACCATTCCTATTATGTGTGCAAAATTTCAGCCTCCTGTCTTATATACAAGAAGGTGCTCATCAGCTTTGAAATATCTGAATTTTATTAAAAAATCCTTAAAAAGAACTAGCCAGGATATTAAGTAAAAAATATAAACTATGTATCAAAAGTAAGTTTTTTTATTCAAATATAGTATTTAAACACACACAAAATGTTATAAACAAAGCAATACTTAAAATAATATTAATTACAGTTCTTTTTTCTCAACCGAAAACTAAGTTTGTTAGCACTTTTTTGGATGTTTCAGTAGAAATGATCTTTCTATTTTGTTCAATGACATGAAGTAAGAATTGTTTTTCTTCCTCAATCTTAGTGAGTATTGTATTGTAATCTTCAAATAGTTTTATACTCGTCTCCGCAGTGTCGTTAACCAAAAGCAAATTTCTTATGCAACTTTTGCCTTGAAGGTAATCAACATCATCATCCCAAGTCTCAGGAGGTAATTGCAAGTCCTTGATGTCTAGAACTGAGAGTGTTTTCAGCATTCTTTGCGATGCAAAGGCTTCTAATGAGGCTTCCGTGGATAGTTTAGCAGAGTCACCTCGTACTAAATGAGAACCACCATCAACATCCATTCTTTGAATAATGGCCATTTTCTTGCTATAAGACAGCTTGTCAGAAAACAAGGCAAAGACAACTAGCTCATCAAACAAGTACCACAAGTGACACTATAAGACACCCCTTGCTGCTGCACCGATTTCAGAATCAATGGCTTCGTATAATTTTAATCTCTTCCAAAGTTGCAAGTCATTAATCGGCGCATCTGCTGCCAAAGGCACTTTGATCCAAATCTTGGTGTATATGAGTGCACTGAAACTAACAAATCAAACAATTTGTTTTCCTTCTCTTTTGGTTAGCTTAAATGCTTGTGAATTACTCCTAAAAGAGAAAAATCTTCATAGCATAGAAGTTTTGCTATCCATTGAGCATGATGTATTGTTCCCGGGGCACACCAATGAATCCTCACAGTTGGTCTGTTTAGAACAATCATTGTGAGCTCTATTGGCTCGTTGTAATCATTGCAAATTTGTTTTTCTCCAGCTAAAGAAGTCGTAAGACTCTCAACAGTGTTTTCAGCAAACTGTTCCATGCTAGTATTGGAGTCAAGACAATCGTAGTGCTCTTCTGAAAATGTATCCCAAATATTGCTGAATCTCTTGAATAATGGAATCATAGGGGAGCTTGATGGCCCAAAGCACAGTGTAAATATTTTTGAAAGCATTATTTCAAACACGTGATGATGACAAGCCAGCCATAAAAGATCACGGCCTGTCTTTGCTTCTAGGAGAGTGCACTCTCCTTTTTTGGCACCGGTGTTAGAGGCAGTAGTGTCAAAACTCATAGCTCAAACTTTATTTCTGATATTCCACTGTTCCATTGTGTCAAAAACAGCATCAGACATGTTTTCCCCCATTCTAGTAAGTTTGGGTACGCCTAACAGTTTTTTGCAATCATTACCAAAGACAAGAATCAGATGGCACTCTACTTTCATATTATCTGTTATATCAGGCAGTATTTTCCCATCCCAATGTATTACAAATGGATAAGTCAGGTCAAATGTTTCTTTTATATTCGAAAATTGAATTCTGTCCTTGCTTTTTTCTTGCACGTTGAATTGTGCTTCAAGAGATTGGGAGTGAAGTGGGATTACAGCCAAGTGCGGCAGACAATGGAATAATCAGTCGCACTACTTCTCAGTCGGTTATTTTGTTACGATCAAGAGCACTGGTAACATGTGTAAATATACCAATAGTCAATTGCACAATGTCACTGACACTGGTAATGCTGTATGTCCTTTTTGGTAAAGTAACCACAAAATCATCTTCTTGCTTATCCTTTAAAGTGCTATCAGCACTAGAAGTGCTACTGAAGCTGAAATCAAGTTTTAGTTCTTGACCTGACACTACTGAAGTTGAAGCATTACTTTTAGCAGCCTTTTCTCTTAATTCTTCAGCTTCTTGTCAATCAATGTCATAATATGCTCACCTCTTTGAACAATGAGAAACTCTGTGTCTTCTGAAATTTTGATTGAGTTCATGGCATTTGCATGGGCAATATCAAAAAGTTTGTCTAGCTCTTCTATAAACAAATGCTCTCTATTTTTCTGTGCTTCTGAATCTCTTGTTTTATTTTTTATTAAAAGCCATTTCTTATGAATTTTTATAAGTTTTTCAACACAGTGATTTGGTTGTCTGGTCGAAATACTGTTAGACTTGGCACTTATCAGAAAGATTGGTAAAAAGGCAGTTATGTAACAAAAGAACAAAGAGTGCACAAAGATTACACACAGTCTTGACTCATGGAAGGTCAGCGCTGGAAAGGGGAGAGTAAAACGAGGTCACCTTCCCCAAGGGGTCAACAACGCCATCAACCTTTTATTACATCAGAAGAACATCTACGAAACATTGCAATCATTGATTCCAACAAATACCAGATATGCTCCATACCTCTATGACTTCTTGAATGAGCATATGTGCAGAATCTTTCACATTTTTAATTCATTTAATGTGTGGTGATAACAAAGTAGAACTTGCCAAAGAGTTGGAAGTTGGTTAAGCCTTACCAATGGCTCAAGATCCCGACATCCAAGTAGAAAAATGTCATCTTTTTTTTGAGTTGATTAACTCGTTTTAATGCACCGATTCACTCACAGTCTAGTAAATAAGTACAAAAGTTTTTTATGTTTGTCTATAAAACAGTTTAACAGTTGTATTTAAAAGTAGATTTGATTAATTTAACACATGAAACTGACCTGTAACAAAAAATCAAGATCAAGCATTTTTCACAAAAATTTCAAAAACAGCACTCGATTGAGCGCCCTCTTCCGCTGAAGCTAGCCAACTGAAATTATACAATGTTATTGCCATGGATACATGTTTCAAATTTACGGGGTGGCCAAACTGAAAAACAAAAAAAAAAAAAAATTTTTTTATGGACCACCCTAATACACATAACATGGGAAAATATTGGAATCATCAAATTTGACACCCCGAGATTTTTGCAAATCTCATATTTTGAGACTTGAATTCAAAAAAGTCAAAATTGAGGGAAAAAATTCCATGGATATGTATTTATGTGCATGTTAGCATCTATTTCATTTAATATCTTGGGATGGAGTAATTATTGAGAAGAAATTTGGCATGGTAGCTTGTGTATAAGCATTTATGCTATTAAATTTTGATAGTTAAATGTCAAGAGGGTGGGAAGATAGAAGGAGTCAAGTGTCATATCTTGAGATGTATTGGACTTGATGAAGGTTTTACTAATTATTAACATTTACAATTTATTTTTAGAAAACTCATCTCTACCCTCAAAATTAAGCATTTTGCCATTTTATAATAATTAATATAAAATTTTTTTCATGATAAAATCTCATAGCAGAAAGTGTTACACACAATTTTAAACTTTGCTAGTGTTTCTTAAACAAATATTTTTTGCCAGGAAAGTTATACAACTCATTGCTGGATTTTTTAAATTTATTTAAAGCTTCATATATTATCCCTTCAAGTCCATCACAAATGTATATTCAAGAATTCAAGTATTTTTTGCATGCATAGCAGAATAATAATAATTATGGCTGGCTCACCAAACAACTCATTGCTATACTTATTGCAAGTAAAATTTTCATAATTTTAATAATTATAAAATATTAAAATAAATGACGTACATCATTTTTAAAAAATTTTAACTGTAATTTTAACTCGAGGAATCGGTGAGAATTACGATCCAAAATGCATTTAAAGAAAATATCTGATAATTAATTGTCTTCTGAATAATTCTTGAACTTACTTGAGCAGTGGATTTGAAAGACATAACATTTTGGTTTATTCGCCCCAAAAAACCCCTTTTTAAGTGGTTATAGAAATAAAATTTTCATTTGACGATCTGGTATTATCCAATTTTCAGTTTATATATATAATAACTAGCAAACAATTTGGATGATTTGGTAAATATTGTATGTTTGGAAATTAAGTTATTACTATCAAAAACAAAAAATTGCATCTAAAATAGTACAGTAGAAGCCGTTCTTCAGGTTAAGCCGTAATCCTCTCCCCATCTCCCCCGCAGGGAATTTTCCAAAAATCCCTTCTTAGTGTGCATTTTCACGATGTACCCTAACTGTGTACCAAATTTCACTTTAGGTTCAGTGGTTTGCTCTGGACAATGATGAATCAGTCAGTCAGAACATGTAATTTTATATATATAGATTTATTCCTAATTTTAACTGAAAATTTGAAAAATAATAAAAATTAATATTTGATAAACTTTCTGCAATATCAAAATTCTCTGTGCTTATTATAAAAAAAGACAGAAAAACAACTTACTGTTCAGACAGTGTTGGTGATGTATCAGCCAAGTCAATAATATCAGAACCATATTTTCTGTAAAATTTCCTATATAAAATAAATAAATAATTTTGAATTATTCAGTTTTAAAAATTAGACTAAAGTTTACACATTAACTTACACTCTGTATATATCTTCGGGATAGAATATCCGAGTAATTTCTTTCTCGGATACCTCTCTTTTAAAAATCGGTTCGACGAGAGGAGGAAATGCTTTATAAATACCATACCAAATTGGCTTATCTTCCTTTTTAAGAGCTCCAGAACGGAGTAAACCAGTCATTCTAACATAGTTTACATTAATTAATAAAAATCCAGTTATCTTAAATTCATAGACTATAACAGAATACCCGGGTCATTATTAAACAGTAATTTTTTGTATGTTCAAATTAAATTTACCTCGAAAATATAGTTCCAAGTTTTTCTAATCTGCTTCCTGCCATGTTTCTATCAAAGAAAACATTCAAATATTAATAACTTATTGTTTTAAACAACAACAGAGTTTTCATTTTAAAAACAGTCTTTTTAAATTTTAGAATGCTCTTGACATAGCAATTTAAAAAATCCAGCAAAGTTACAAGTTGTGGCAAAAAAGTTAAAATTGTGTGTGGCACCATCTGTACCTGGAATTACCCAAATATTAATTAAACATTAAAAAGCAAACACGATTTTTACAGTAGACGAGGCTAGAAAAAAAAAAAAAAAAAATCTATCATTCCGAGTTACAGATCCATTAAAAGAAGATAAAATTACATCGACTCGTCGGGACGTGGCGAAAAAATCTATTATATCGAGAAATCCGTCGTTCTGCAATCTCACAAAATAAGATTCTACCGTATAGGTTGGCGGGAAGCGGGTAAATCTAGACAGGCAAAAAGACGTAAGCGGGCAACAGGGGGAAACCGGAGGCAAGGTACCGACAAGACGGCGACCGCAAGAGAGGGTCGGGGTCATCGACGACCCTTCCCTTTATTATAATGGTTAAGAAGAAAGAATTGCATTTAACGATTTCCAGATGTCGACACAAAGTGCAAGATTCATAGAAAAGTTTTCTTAAGAATATTTCCAAGCCTTTCTCACTCAAGAGAAAATGGGTTAGGGGCATCGGGTACACGTTTACGAAACTAAGGCGGTGGTGGCGACTGGAAAGTTTGGGAATCGTCGGTATAGGCTATATGATATTTAGGCACAAAGAACATTCTCTAACGTATGAAAATCAGCCGTTTTCGAGTGTTTGAAATGCATCCGGCTTTGCTTATCAGAGCATACTCTTACGTCAGTCAGCTTGTTTTGGCTTATATTGCAGTGTCAATGTAAATTGGGTGTAAACATACCGACAGTGGCATGCCGTCATTGGAAGCGATGGAAGCGCCGATTCCACCTTCCAATGACCTTTCCTTGTATTTTATATAATATAAATTTTCATATTTTAACATATTATGCATTAATTAAAATTAATATTTTATTATAACTGCATTATGTATCTTTTACAAACCTCTATACTACGTGTGAAAAAAACGATAAGATTGCTATTGTATATTCAAATAATTCAGTGGCGGAAAAAGTGTCGAAACCGGGTCTGTTTCCAATCAGCCAGATTACATAGGCATTGTCACATGCAGTTTATAGAGCACCAACCTCACCCCGTTTAGCCGGTAGAAGCGACACACGCGTAAAGCGTCTAATTTTATATCCCGGACCGGTTCTCAGCTGTTAGCCACCTGCCTGTCAACTTCCAAGCAGCCAGATTATAGGCATTGGTGCAAGCACTTTACAGAGCACCAACGTCACCCAGATTAGCTGGTGGATGCTTCACATATAAAGCTTCTAATTTTATATCCTGGACCGGTTGTGGGCTGTTAGCCGTCTGCCTGCTAGATATTTGGCTGCCCTCGCCCGATTATGTGAATCACGAGTAGACTAGATCAACGGTGGACAACCCCCGGCCCACGGGCCAGCTACGGCTCGTGAAAAGTTTCTATCCGGCCCGCGAGATCTTTAATAGATTATTAAATTGTAAAAATAACTAATTAATAGTTATTTTTCCAATTCTTTGTAATTTTCAAAAACGATAGAGAAATAAATGTAGTAATTAACTTTTTATTTATTTATTTCATATTTGCAGACTAAAAAAATTACGAGTCACAAGAAGGCGTCAATTAACTACTACGGCCCACGGAAAAAACGTAAAATTTATTCTGGCCCGTGTTATAAAAAAACTTGCCTACCGTAGACTAGATTTATAACTTAACCCAACCGATAGGAATTTACTGGCATGTTTTTATGATAGTTCTGTATAGTTGACAGGAGTTTTAAAAAAAATCCATTAAAATATTTAATATATTTATTCTGCGTTTATTCCGCTCTCCCATCTTATATTACTTACAGATTTCAATGTTAAACCAGTGATATTACGATTTAGTATGTCCCATCTGTAAGGGGATGCAGAAAAAACATGTACAATTCTAGTACAGTGTTAAAGAAAATTAACTGTTACTTTGGCAGCATCATTTACAACCAAATTTAATGAACGAGATGTACAATGGTACAGAAAAAGCTCTAGAATTTATTTTCCTTAAATTTATGATTTATGTATCAGTTGTCATAAAAATTTCTTTCCACTTCTTTCCTGAGACTACAGATATTCGAGTACAAAGTAACTAGTTTCGACTTATTTCTACTTAAGTAGTAGTTAAATAATTAAGCGACTAGGGAATTAGAAACATAAATAAAACCCCAACGAAAGAGCCGAAATTTTACTTAAACAGAAGCTTAATGGAACCAATCTCTTGCCGAGTACAGTGGGGTCTGTTCTCTTCGTAATATTAGATGTAATAAAGACAGAAATTTTTCCAGTTCAACGAGAGTGACTGAAAAGTTGTAAATTTTGCAAATTGCCGTGAACACTTGGTCCTAAAACGAATTAGTTAGAAAACGAACGACAGACAATCTGTTAAGTTTAACATATTTAGATTTTTACAGCTATGGTGAGAAACGTTTAAAATCTACAACAACCCTGTCGCGTCCTTTGACATATACTAGTGATGCGACAAAAGAGGCATTCGACATCGACCAGTATCGGCACCCTCAAGATTTGGCACGCACACACCTACCCAGACCGTCTCCGATTCCATTCATTAGCCACTCGTAGGGAGCTACAGTATTTTACTAAGTGGATTGTTTTAAGATTTAAAAAGTAAAGAATATTTTGTTATTTTTATGTTTCTTCACAAAGTTATATTTAATTATAAGTTTCTTTAAAAGTATATTCGTACAATTGAAGAATTTTTTGTACTAGGTATGTATATTCGTCACACATTTTGTTTTACCAAGTAAGTTTTTCTGATAATTTTAATTTTAGCCCTTACATCGTGGCTAGTGATTCAAAAATTTATTTTAAAAAAGTTTTGGCTCGAGACCGTATAATGAAAAAGAAAACATTATTAAAAGAGAAAGACCGATGCCTAAATTAAATATAAATACGTCGACAATAAAATTTCGACATTTTGACGATAAAATTTATGACGAATGACGATTCTTTCGTAAAATTGAAGCAATTTGGAAAACAAAGCGGAATAGAATTTAACATTGGTAGACAATATAAAATAAATATTGAAAATTATAACGAGATAATTACAATTAATAGATATATCTAAATTAATAGATGTTATATGTTTTTTCCCAAAGCGAGAATTGGCATTTAGGGGGTATAGGGAATTTATTGAATCTAATAACGGAGATAATTATATTGAACTTTATTGAGTACGTCAGATAATCTATTAAAAATACACTTAAAGAAGTATACGGTTTTTAGTGGCTTATCGAACAAACAAATACGAACGGGCCCCGACGCGCAATTAATTGATTGCCCCTGAAAGTCGGCTTCTCACAGAAACACAGCTTCCCTATCATCAAACGTCACGGCACGTCACTGCATACCGATACAATAACTATTCAGTGACATCTCTACGGTAACCATTATTAAAAACTAAAAAAAAAAGGAAAGAAAACGTTGGTGTACGACTTATATTTCTGGTCACAGTTAAAGTGTACCTAGGTAACCGCAATGGCGGCACTTCCGAAATTTCGATATCATTTGTGATTAGAAACGCGAATTTTTAATTTTCGTGGGCCCGAGGATGCACGTTCTAACCTAACCTATTCTATTCCGTAATAAATTACTAATAATTTGGTCATTTATTAAAATCGGTTTTTTTTTTTTTTTTGTAAATCTTTCCGCCCAGTGGGCACTAAGAGGGCCTCTTATAGCAAGCCCATTATGGGTTCGGCCAGGCCCACAATGGGGCGGCCGGGTGGTGAGGGACGGGGACCGACATATCCGGACGGACCACCCCCCGAAAAATTCCTGGGGATTTTTCGACCCGTCCGGATTCGATCCCGGGTCCCCCAGGGCGGCAGGCTGCTAACCTTGACCGCTCGGCCATCCGGCCCTATTAGAATAGGTTAGAACGTGCGTCCTCGGGCCCACGAAAATTAAAAATTCGCGTTTCTAATCGCAAATGCTATCGAAATTCCGGAAGTGCCGCCAAAGCGGTTACCTAGGTTTACTTTAACCTGGTCGCTACTTATTAATATCTAATATTTCCATTTATATATATATAATAGTCATATTTGAATACGACACGGATATCAAATTTTCATTAAACTCACCTCCGATTTTTGATAATTTAATTGCTATATACGCAAATATTATTCAATTTTAATGCATCGTTTACTTCTAACTCGTTCAACAGTTTCCACGTGTCGTATCGTTATTTCTAATAAGTAACACTAGATGGCGGGAAATGCAGTGCTAATTCGATCTTATTTAAAAGAGAATTCGAATTTTGCATTTAAGAATTGCAAAAAAGTTTTATTTATAAACATTTCTAGAATTATTTATAATTCACTTATAATAGCAATTAAAAAAACAAAAACGAAATTATTAAAGCTGGGCCCGTGCCTGGCTTTAATGCAACTTTATAAAGTCACTATACCTATTATAATTTATTAATTTTTCAAATTATACGCTTGACAAAATAAATAAATAAAATTTTAATTACGTACATTAAAAGCTTTTATTTCTATTCAAACTCAGAATTCAATAGATTAAAACATTCTGCCAATTAGTTTTATTTTTAAAATGTATACAGATTTTTCATGTATTCGAAATTTATTTCTTTACAATCAAAGGTAATGCGGTATGTACTAAACAAAATAACTGAACGATTTGATTAATCTTCTTCGGTTCTGCCCAGTGCCTTTCCGTCTAGAATCTTCAAAGCAGGTCTGAGAGTTCGAGCCATCTTGCTCCTCCATTCGTCGGTTCGACTCAATTGCTGCTCCAGAGGATTCCCAACCAAAACGATGTGTTCCAGATAGGGAAGCTCCGCTAATTTCAAAATTTCGCTCCATTCTTTGATTCTGTTATTGGACACGTAAAGCACTTTCAATTTCTTCAACGCTTCGATCCCTTTCAATTTGTCGATCTGATTGTAGGAAGCCCAAAGTTCTTCTAGAGATTCCGAAAGCGCTTCAATTCCGGAAAGAGACTTTATTCTGTTTCTTCCTATGGATAGAATCCTAAGATTTTTTAATCCTACTAAATTACTAAGTTTTTCGATACAGTTGGTTGATAAAGATAATTTTTCGCATTTAACTAAAGTGGATGCGCTGGCATCTAACTTCTCTATGGAAGGAATGTGTCCGTAAAGATGGATGACCGTTGCTTCCGAAGCCTTTTGTTTATGTTTTTCTTCCCATTTCTTTAAAGCTTCTTTGAGAGAAATTCCTCTTTCCGACATTTTTGTTTATAGTTCTATTTCCTGTTATCATCCCCAGTTGCTATGACTACCGCTATAAACAATTCCAGAATCTATAATTTATTTTATTTTTAATAAACAAAATTTTATTTTTTGAATTTAAGATAAGATGAAACGAAATAAATGATATCTTTTAAAATTTAATTTGATAGATAATTAATCAAAAATAATAATAAATATAAATATTTGTTAAACTTGTAAGGTGTAGAGGGCGCAGGAGATATGCGCGTGGTTCCGACGATGTGGAGAAATATTAAATCTCTATCTTTTGCCAAAAATCTTTGTCTTAGACAAATTCAAACATCTTGTAGATTACTTGAAAGTGGTAAGATTTTTAAATATGAAAAACAAAATATTCACGTTTGAATTCTATAAATTACCTCTACTTCAAAGATAAAATTTCATTTCTTGTCCATGAAATTCAGTGTCTCAAATTGTCTTTATATCCTTAATTTCTTTAAGGAAGTATCTTTATAAATTCTTACTTTCAAAGATACTTAAAGTTCTCTTTTTGAGAAGTCAGATCTCAAAGAACTTTATATAATTTAATTGGACTTAAGCTGGATATGCAAACCAATGACAGTTAATGTTACCTATGGTTCCAAGATGGCGGCTCGTCTCTGATTCCAGCAAATAGAAGAAGGGAAACAGTGGGGTCACACATTCTAACCTAACCTAACCTATTCTAATAAATTACCATAATTATTACCAACAAAATTATTAGAATGGGTTAGGTTAGTTTAGAACGTGCGTCCCCACTGTTTCCTTGCTGGAATCGGACGAGCCGCCGTCTTGAAACCGTAGGTAATATTAATCCCAATGACGTAGTCCGTTACAAATAAAATAGGCTACGTCATTGGCTTGCTTATACAGCTATATTAAAGTTGCTTCACTAGGCAAAATGCACCTATTGTCAATGGATAGGTTTAACGAATGGTATCGATTCTGCATGCGTGGCCATTGGGAGAGAGATCTGAGGATTTTCCTCCTGGCCTAGAGACCTGTAGTGGGTTCCTACCAGGGCCGAATTTACATAAGGACATTTGGTGCCGGTGCCCGGGGCCCCCATGAAACTGTGTTTAAACATAATTTTTTTTTTCTATTACTGCGACAGCCTAGTGTGGACAGCCTAGTTTCTGGTCAATTTTCACATGAATTGACTTAAGTCAATTGAAGCCATAAAACATAATTTACTCTGGGTTCTGAAGGGGTTTCACGAAAATGACTTCAAAGCATGTTTCGAGGATTGGAAAAACCTGACAATGACCATTTAAAACAGAAGAAAATGTTTGTTTAGACGACAATTACTTGCTGGTTTAATGGTAATTGCTTATTTTTATTATTTACCAGTAGTATCATGGTGACTGTATTAGGAAAAACCTTGACATATGTGCATATGTGCACCTTGCAGTGGAAGGGGATTACTTTGAAAGAAATGAAATAAATTTTGATGTATAAATTCAACTCTGTGTTTTAATGAACAATTCCTGATACTTTCTGATCATGGGTATTTTATATTTCAGAAGATACCGTACAGCAGCAGTGGCTTGAAATAAGCACTATAGGCCCCAAAGAAAAATAAAATTACAAAACGAATGTCTCAATTTTTATTCTATAATAATTATAAAAATTATTATAACTATTAAAATTAATGTTTTTAGAAAAAACTAACGTTTTTGAATCTTCATCGAGATCTTCTTCAGGTTTGTTAATGGAATGACTTTATATGTACCGGTAGTCACGGGTGAAGTTTGTTTTTAATGTTTTTATCAAAACTAATACCAATCAAAACAGTATACAAAATAAAAACATTCTATTAGAGCAGTTGTGTGCCTTCTGTCTTTTTGTGAGAGCACTGTTAAAAATGAGGACCAAAGAAAACCAAACCTGGGAAAAAACCTATGAAACATTGGAAATTTTCGGGGAAAAAATGTTACATAGGTATTTTTCAATTAAATTAAAATAATTAGTTTTACACAATAAAATATATGTATGTTTACAATAACCTTATTTTTAAATGAAATGTACAACTTCCTAGTTGAAATTTAGTTGAAAGTACAGTGTTTTGTGTAAATTTCTAAATCATCAAATTTGCCTACTCTTAAAGGGAAGCCCCCACCGAATTTGTGCCCAGGGTCCCTGGATTGGTAAATCCGGCCCTGGTTCCTACCCCCTATAAAGTTAATGTTATTTTTACTAACTGAAAATTACCAAATAGGTAAGATTTAAGACTTGTTTTTAATAATAAAGAACCATTCTATGCATATCATTTATAGAAAAAAAATAAACAAAAGAGCCCTGCTCTATCCCTGTACCCGATATAAGCTCTCGACAGCCCTGCGTGCGTGCCCGTATGCAAAGCTGGATTTAGATTTGTGACACTAAGTTACGACGGATTAATAAGCCGTATAATTGAGCGACGATATTTTACGTTTATCCGTCGTCTTCGATATCTTTGTTATTTTAAGTTAAAAAAATATGATTATAAACGTGCCCTCGATAATTAAAATAAATTAATCTAGAATGGAATAGTTATAAATATATTTACTTTTTTTATTTCAGAAAAAAGTAAGGTTGTTCCGGAAGAACCGCTTGGTGAAAATGATGTTTTTTGCGAAGGATTTGTTAACAGAAATCCAAGAAATCTGGAACAGATGTTTCTTGCACGAAAACCTTCGGGATATGGGCTTGAAATGATAAACAAATCCTATTGGCATAAGTAATGATATATTTTAACTTTATATGTTTTTTTAGAATAATATATATAATATAAACATTTTTTTATTTTAATTTTTTTAATGTTACAGAATATATTTTAAAATGTTCAAATTCTTTCTTAAAATAATAATTCTAAATAAATATTTCAGATTGGAATTAAAGAAATCTAGTCGTTATGTAACAGGTAACGTAGTTCATAACAGTGGAGAGATTGTTATTTCAGCTTCATCAAAAGAATGGGGAATTAGTAAACAATTGTATAGGTAAGTTCATAACTAAATGATTATATTAGAAAATTCCTCACATATATATAAATAAATTATAATTCATTGTAAAAAATATTTAGAAATTTTAATCTCAAAATTTGGAATTTTTATTTTTAGGAACTAATGAAATAAATTATAAATGAGATATGACAGCCAACGTTAACAGAGTACAGTAGAGCGTCGTTTATCCGAATCAATTGAAGACTGGGGTTGTTCGGATAACCGATTATGTACGAAAAAAATATATTAACCTATCTGAGGTTGAAATTTTTCTCTGTTGCGTGTCGCTTCACGTTGAATTTTCGTCGATTTTATGCCTAACGAAAATTTTTATAATAATAATCGAGGCTATTGTATCGTTAAAAATTATTTCTTTATTTTGTACAAACAAAATAAATATATTGAAAAATATAAAAACAAAAACATCATACTTTAGAAGTAAATCTAGTATCAAAAATGTTCGATTCGGCACGACGCGGTCCGACCTGAAAGCTTTCGGTTAACAGACGTTTCGGTTGACCAGCTTTCGGATAAACGACGCTCTACTTTAGTTTTAATGAGTATTAATAAAACATTTGATATCTATCTGTACAGTTTCAGTATATTTTGCATATTGATTAAATATAAAAAAATATGAGATAATAGAATATAAAAAAAATCCAGCAACAAGTTGTGTAACTTTTCCAGCTGTTTTTTAATTAAAAATACCTTTTATATTATTAAGCAAAAAATTAGTGTGACACCATCTGTTATGAGATTTTGTTATAAAAAACTTTTTATGTTTTTATTTACTACATAATAGAAAAATGCTTAATTTTGAGGGTAGGGATGAGTTTTATAAAAAAATTAATTTTAATAATGAGTAAAATTTTTATTAGTCCACCTCTCTCAAGATATGACACATGACACCCTCTTGACCTTTAACCACCAAAATTTAATAGCATTATAAATGCCCCTCATACACAAGCCACCGTGCCAAATTTCGTTTTTTAATCTTTACCCCATCCTGAGATATTAAGCAAAATAGATGCCTATATACATATACACACATTCCACAAAATTTTTTTTACTTTTTTGGATTCGGATCTTAAAACACGGAAATTTGCAAAAAAACTCGGAGAATCAAATTTGACACGATCCTAATATTTTCCCATGTTATGTATATATAATAGCTGGAAAAGTAAAAATATGAACTCCATTAAAAAAAAAAATAACTTGCCATAACTAAAAACAAGATATCTCAAAGATTTCATAACAGTATGGTTTTCAGGCAGATTACTGACAAAATTTAAAATATATTAATTGTAAGCATAGTTAAGATATAAATTTTTAAAATATATACTAGATTTTCTGTTTGTAGAATATTTTTATCTATTTTTTAAGCTGAAGTTCTCTAATGAAAATGCTAAGAAAAAATTAAAAGTATAATTATTTTCTGTAATTTAATGAATATGATGACAGTGGTACTTTTACTTTGAATGCCAAATTTGACAAAAATTCAGAGTTCAAATGATGCTTCAAAGTTCAACTGCATGCAGAATGAAAAATGCACTTGAAGCGTAAAATAAGCTTCTGAACAAAGCATATAATCTCAAATGAGCAATACTGTTTTAAAATTCACAACTGTTATAATTAAATTACACATCTATGTCAAGTAACCTTAACTGTTAGAAAAACTTCACAAAAACTTTCTGTTCAACCCAATATAACCTTTACTTATTAATCATGGTGTCTGAGAAGTGTTTTGAAGCAACAAAGTCTAACCAGTAAGCGGAAGGCTTGAAAAAGACTAAGAGGAAAAGAACTTATTGTAAATCATGAAAACATGGCTGCCAGATCTGCCATGTGTATGTGTGGTGGATCATGGCAGCCATGTTCTGAAGTTGGCAATTTATTTTATTTTTCATGATTTACATATTTTATTATTGTTCTTGTGTTTTAATTTATTACTAGACATTTAATTGAGTTATTTTTTACCTTAAATTGTGTTTTTGTTGTTTTAAGGTTATTGAAATGAGTGTTGTTTAGAGCCTGGAAATGAATTAATTTGCTTTCCATTATTTCTAATGAAAAAAATTACTTAGGAGTTCGAATGGCCTTCTGCAATGAATTAAATTTGAAGTACGAGGCACCACTGTATCAATAATTTTGAACAAACATAAATGCAACTGAAACACAGCTTAAAAATAATTAATTGCAGAACAATAATTTTCACACACAGTGATTTAAACAGAAGCAAACATGCAGATTGGTTATTAATTTGAAACTGAATGTCTAATAGCCAGATTTATAGGGTTAACCCTATAAATTCATTGTAAAAACTAGAAAAAAAAAATCTAGGACAAAAATATATATATATTAAAATTGTACAAATAGATAACATTGAAGACTTATAGAAAAAAGAAAATCTTTTGAAGTCTTCTAAATGTCCTTTCACAATCATCGGGACACAATCAACACTGGCAGAATTGACCTTCCTTTATAGGCTCTTTCTCATCTATACTTGTACAATTTTAAAATATATATTTTGACCTGGATTTATTTTTAAAAAGTTTTTTT
The DNA here is from genome assembly GCF_030686945.1 of Centruroides vittatus. NCBI lineage: Eukaryota > Metazoa > Arthropoda > Arachnida > Scorpiones > Buthidae > Centruroides > Centruroides vittatus. The sequence goes on from NW_027122580.1 coordinate 562,237, forward strand.
ACAATGAAAATTTTGAAGATATCCAACATCATAGAACTTTTATACAATTTACATAAATATAGGTGGGGAAGAGCCTATAAAGGAAGGTTAACTTCACCATTCTTGATTGTATTCTTGATCAGTGATTGTGAAAGGACATTTAGAAGACTTTAAAAGTTTTTCATTTTTATATAAGTCTTCAATGTTGTCTACTTGTAAAATTTTAAAGCCCTATTAATTCAATTAATTAAATATATAATATATCTAAAACTTAGTTTTTTATCCTGTATCATTATTCATAATTAGAAATTAAATTTATTCCAAACTAATTTATTTAATTTGGAAGAAACGATCAACCCATAGTGAGGTGTGAATGTACAGTACATCTTCCTTACACCGGATGTGTTAACAGTTACACTATCTAAACCTTTTGCCTGATCTTTGCTTCCAGGATTCTATTAATTAAAGTACTGTTCATACTTGCCAACCTTTAGAATGGGGAATAACTGGGATGTTGTTAGAAAAACTCTGATTTTCGAATAAAAACACTGACAGCATAAAAACTGAAAAAGTTCTTTATTAATTAACATTGATATTGCACCAATTCTTATATTAAATACCTTTAATAAACAAAATTTAATGTTTAATTGATCATTTCCATTACCAGTTTTTGTGGATTTTTTTAAGCCTAAAATCATTGGTTTTTTTCAATAACTTAGATGAAACAAGGAACTTTTATTGATATAGTCTTTATTACTGGATATGGAGATATGGATATGCATTTTGGGTTTTAATGACTCCTCTTCAGCCCTTAGATCTTATCAAAACATATAATAGTTATAAATTACATTACGCATGTTTAAAATTTAATGTTATCTCTGCATATGATATAAAGCTATTGTCATAAACACTGTCAAGAGTATAGCAATAACTTTATACTCTTTAACATCACAACTTAAAAATGGTCAAATATTTTATGGGACACATCATAAATCTACACCTAGATTTGTGATATGTCCCGTAAAACCTACCACACTTCAAGTCAAACTTCAAATCCAAGTTTGGATAGGCGCTATCCCCCTGGCCACCAGCAAGGCTTCGGCTACAGCAGTATGACTCCTTGCCCCACTAGCTTCGGCATGCAGGCTGTGGCCCCCAGGTCAGCACTATGTGCAAAGCCCAGTCTTTCTTCTGAGAAGCTGATTCTTTGTTTACTGGACAGAAGGAGCTTTACGTGATCTGTGTTATCATGGGTTAAGGCATAGTCGACTGCATTTGACTGCCTTTGCATTCAAAACATCAGCCCCGTGCCACTGGGGTGGATGCGGGAGTTTGCTTTGTGTCTCTCAGATTCCAGAGGGTAAGGATTGTCAGATCCATGGCCTCCAGTCTCTGTACCGATGCAGGAATTTAATCCAGAAGTTTTGGTGTCCACTGTGTGCTCTTATGTGTAATCAGGGACTTTACTCTTTAGCCCAGGGTACAGTGTCCATCTCACTACAAACAGACTATTTAACTGTTGCAAGTAGGGGGTCTCGGGACCATTCCACCGAAGTGGAGGGTTCCTACCATGTTTCGGCAGCGCCCCTGTCGAGTGCCACCACACCGCAGGCCATCGAGTGCCTACACTTCCATCGGCAGGACTACCAACTTGCATCAGACATGTCCAAACAACTACACTCTGTTTATTTCGTCCGAAGACAAGACCTTTCTGGGAATCCTGTTTGTTACGGCTACACCGACCATCCTCCAGCTCTGGACTTACTGAGGGCTCATTTTGGCCCTCTTATTGCCAATACTATTAAGAATGGCCCCACTCCTCGACCACACCAGTCTCCCTTCTGTTTTGATGTGAATCTGCCATCCACTATGCCAAATTGCAGCTCTATTTGCTGTCTGCTCAGAGATAGGTTCCAGTTTAGAGAGCTGTTAGAAACCCTGACAGGCTGTGGATAGGGACACAGTGCACGGACAACAAGCTTTATTAAGGCCTGGTACACAGACCCAAAGCCCATGATACTCTGACACGTCTGGAACCTTAGGCTCGAGTCAAAAGACTCCATCAATGGCCAAGACCAAGATGAGTCTTTCGGGACCCCAATACTTGTCGCCTCTTGCCGCTAGGCCCCCTGCCTCATCCAGGCCAGTTCCCTACCTGGGGGGACTGTAGCACTGCTCCAATAATTTGGTGAACTGTAAGAGTAATTCATTTCCTTCCATTGATGAGTCTGCCATAATTGATTTAACTGCCAACATGATGGCACTAAAGTTGCCAGACTTGAGGATAAAATTTATCTTATCTGCCATTTAAAATTATCACATTTGAGCTAAAATTCTCCTACATATACCAACATACATATATAAAATATTAATCTTGTTTCTTTTCCAATTGAAGGAATCTGAGAACATTTTTCTGTTTTGCTTCAGTCATTAGTAATAAAATAAAATGTCTTTGGCATATATATTGGTGTTAGACTTGTTAAATGAAGTGTTCATGTGATAATATCAAATTTAGAAAAAAAAAACAGATAAAAAGCAACCCATCCACTGACTGAGCATACAAAATGCTGCTAGTCAGTGCCAAATGCTGATGGTTGGCAACTATGTCTGTTAATCATCTTGCTAACAGATATTTCTTTCAGATTAATCTAAATTATGTAATTTATTTTAAATTTAATTTTACAATTATTAATCTTGATGCAAGCTATCAGCCTAACTACCCAACTTTGGACAAATCATTTAGTTGATTAATGAAATCAGTAGCCCAAATGTCCAGTAAATCTGGTAATTAGATAATTTGGTTTAAAAATGATTTATAAACAGATATTTCATATGATTATACGACAGTAAAGTTTGGTGAATGGAAACGGTATTTTTAAGATTAGCGATTTTGGAAAGTGAAACTTCATACAGAGTACAGCTCAGACATTGCATTAACAAGTCAGGTCTTGTTTTTGACTGAAACCTGTAGCTTGTGTATGTGCATGATTACATGAGCTGTGTATGCGATGATTATCATTAGTGAGAAATGGAGCAACAAATCAACATTCTGCTTTAAGTTGGGTAAAACTGCACCAGAAACTTATGACATTCTGTTTACAGAGGTGAAACAATGACAAAAAGGTGTTGATTCAAACATTTCCATGAAATTTGCAGACATTTCAGACATCCAAATGAATGTGACATCCATCATGAAGGTGATATCAAAAGAAGATTTTTCTAAAGTTTTCTGGTATTTATACAAACATTGTCAAAAGTAGATTGTATCACAGGGTGATTCTTTGAATGCCAGTAAAGTTTTGTTTTTTTTTTGTGAAATGCAATCATTTTTTTTGGTCATTCACCAAACTTTATTGTCACACCTTATATTACATTTGATGTGTAAATTTTTTTTCTGACAGAAATTATTGCTTATTTTCACATATCAATAAAATAGTTTAGAGAATTTTAAAAATAATCTTGAAACTATATTTAACTTACTATACAAAATTCAATATGTTTGTAAACTAAACTGTATTACTTACATAACATTGAATAAAATGAAATTGAGTATAGTTTTAATAAAACATTTTACTTGTAAAATATATATACAGGGTCTTCCAAAAAGAATTCTGCCATTTTAAATTATTGTAATCATGTTAATTACTGCCTGAGAACATTGTAATGTACATTAAAACATTGGAAAACTGTCCAAGTTTTACATTTTCCCATTACACCTTCTCAATTTGTGTACCTCGTGTCACATGACACATATCCAACAGACACTCAAATTCTTCCTACACTTGTTACAGTATATCCATTGTCACTCCTCCCATGGCAGCCATAATTCTACAGCTCCTGCAGAATACACAAGTTGCACAATGACAAGTGATTCCAACTTTGTTGCAGAACATAAAATGCCTTCTCTGTTGTGGAGTTGCCATATTTGTTTAAGTGCTTTCTAGAGGCAGTAGACAACAAGATGATTGAATGCAGTTGGGACTTGGAGAGTCACTTTATTAATTGGGATGCATTGCATACTTCTAAGATAATAATTAACAAAATTACAATAATTTAAAATGGTAGAAATTATTTTGGAGTACCGTATATTGAAGTTTTTGATTACAGCGAGTTGAGGTAATTTATGTAATACATATTATACAATTACATTTTTACTTAGTGTTAATACTTTAAGATTTATTTTATGTAAAACTTATTACAGATTAATTTAATAATCAAACTTTATTATTTAAAATTTAACAAGATTCAATGTATAAAAGTTTAATGCAAGGATTATTATTTTATTTTAGTAATACAGATTTGTGTGCTGTAGAAAATGTAGGAAGAGTATTAGCTCAGAGATGTCTAGAAAGTGGAATTCTTTTTGTTTATTGTGATTTTACTGCAGAAGAATTAGCATCTAATAGAGTATGAACCATTTTATTACTTCTGTGGTTTTATTTTTGTTTTGCTCTGATTATTTTAGTGTTTTGTGAATGTTTTTGCCATATGAACAGTTGCCAGAATTTTTGTTTACCTCTGATCATTTTATTGATAAAAAATATAATACAAGATATGAAATTCATGTTTTAAGGGATGAAAATAAAAACAAAAATAATTTAATATCAAAAACATTTTAATCGAAATATTTTTGAGAAAGGTCAATATGGTTCAAAGTTCAATGATGGTGATTAATTTCTTCTTACACTTTAAAGAGTGATAATAATAAATTAATTTAAAATTATGATAATTTTTGAATGAATTAAAATATAGCGTAGTCAAATCTTAATACAGGTATACCTCGACTTACGTCCCTCTCGAGTTACATTGTTCCCGATTTTACGTCGTTTGTCAAAAAAGTATATGGAAAAATAAAAATCAAGTTTAAGTCATTTTATTCGACTTTAAATCCATCCGCCACAAACACTGAAGTTGTAATATCACTAGAAAAGCGTTGAAAGCACATAAAATCATATTAAAATATGTACATTTACAGTAAATGTTAATATAATCATCATAAATCCTAGGGAACGAACCATGAAAACATCCGTGTTTCTGTGTTGTCGTCTTATTTAGCGGTCTTTAAGTGCTCATTATTGGTGTTTCCTCCATTATTGGCGTTTAGTTATGACGTAAGTCGAAACTACAACTTACGTCGTAACTACACAAGTAAATTTGACTTACGTCGCCGCTCCTGGAACCAATTACCGATGTAAGTCGAGGTATACCTGTATAGCATCCTCCTTTACAATGCCATACTCATAAATACCAGTGAATTACTCACAAACAGATTTTTCCCTTAAATATTAAATAGAGAATGTCTAGATCTATTACTAGATATACAATTTTACATTGTAAAAGGCATTGTTATCATCAAATTTTGTGACTTTCAAACTCTAACTTCAAACTCTGTAACTTCAAACTTGTGTGTAGATATCATTGTTTTGTATTATTATTATTGTTTGAGATCCTTTGGTTTAGTGTCCATTTTGGAGGCGAACAAATTGCACTTTATTGAGTTTTGACTCCATCTTCTTGATCTTGTATCTTATTATGAGTATATTTAACATGTTTATTTAAATGTATGTATGTATGTATGTACCAAACATTGTCATGATAGGAGCTGTATACTGTGTATCGGCAGAGACACTCATCCAATATATATAACCTACAGAGTCATTATGGTAAATCTGGAATTTCTTCACAGGCAATCTTAGGGAGTCTTGGAGATAATATTATTAACAAAAGTATATGCATGTCAAGTCACTCAAGAAGAAAGTACTGATAAGTCAACAACTAGAACCTGCTTAGGCGTGTTATGAGAAAACAAGTGAAGAGCTGCAATACTGGAAATGTTTTGCACTGGAAAGTTGCTCTGTGAGAACAACTCACAAATCATGGTTTGGTTGCAAGAAGACACAAGTTTACAACATGGCCAAAAAGTTCAGGGAATCTGATAACAAGGAGAATGTGACTCCTTACACGGCAGTTCACAGTAGGTGTTCTGATCGCAAGAGAATTTGGAATTTAAAGCAAGTTGAAAGAGAAGATCAATCAGGATGGTGCACAGAGTGTGAATGATCTTGTAAAAGAAATGGGCATGGGTGGTTGATGATCAGTCTGGTAGTGCATAAGGACCTGCAATACTTGACTGAGAAGAGCAAGGACAGAAAACCGAATGCTCGGATTCTGATCCTCTGACTCGTGGCTTCCTATCCAGCCCTGACTGCAGTTTCCTTGACAATTACATGTAGGGCATAATCAAGGCAAAAGTAAATGCCAAGGGTGCTTTAAAGGCTTTCATTACAAAGGGATAATAAACATGGACAGGGAGCAGGTCAAGTGCACCTGCAACTGTTTCAGGTCAAGGCCAGAGAAGGTTGCAGAAGCTGATGGAGTATACATAGAATAATTTCTTTCTGTATGTTGTGTACTATTTTTGTGTTAGACTTGGCGCTTATCGGAAAGATTGGTAAAAAGGCAGTTGGACTAGCGTAACCGGTTATGTAACAAAAGAACAAAGAATGCGCAAAGATTACACACGGTCTTAACTTACAGAAGGTCAGCGCTGGAAAGGGGAGAGTGAAATGAGGTCACTTTCCCCGAGGGGTCAACAACGCCACCAACCTTTTATTACGTCAGAACATCTACAAAACATCGCGATCGTTGATTCCAACACACCCCTCAACGATTGATCGTTAATACAGTTCGATATCGCGAGTAAATTTATTAACCTTATTCGCGTCTAGCGGCTTTGTTAACAAGTCGGCCGTCATCCGTTCACTCGGACAATAAATTACAGTAATTTCTCCCGAATTCTTTAAATCGCGTACAAAATGGTATTTTGTGTCGATATGTTTCGTGCGCTGTTGTGCTTTTCCTAATTCTAAAAGTCGTATACAACTTTGATTGTCCTCGAATATTTTGATAGGTGTCGTAATCGGTAGATTTATTTCTTCTAGAAGTCGTTTCATCCATACAGTTTCTTGAGTAGCTTCTGCCAAGGCTACATACTCCGCTTCAGTGGACGAAAGTGCTACACACTGTTGCTTTTTACTGACCCAATGAATAGGACTTCCTTTTAGCAAGAGCAAACATCCTGTGTTTGATTTGTGGTCTATACGATTGCCTCCCCAGTCGGCGTCTGCATAACATTTAAGTTCTAATTCTTTGTCGATATTTCCTAATTTAAGTTTCTTCTTTTTTGTCGAATTCAGATAACGAAAGATTCTTTTTACTTCCACCCAATCACTTTCCGAAGGTTTTGTTACTTTCCTCGCTAATATCGATGTACTTATCGCAATATCTGGACGCGAGTTAGTCGCTAGATATAATAAAGATCCAATAGCACTTCTGTATACACTGTTGTTTTTGAACGTATCAGGCATTTCATTTCTTCTTAAGTATCCTGTATCCATAGGAATATTAGACGGTCTTGAATCGGATAAGTTAAATTCTCGCAATTTATTTTCGATATATCTTTCTTGGTGGAGTGAAAATATTCTGTTTTCGTCTCTTTCCAATTGTATTCCCAGATAATATTTTAAGTCACCTAAATTCTTGATTTTAAACATATCCTTCATTTCGGTTTCAAATTCGGTTAACGTATGTTCGTCTGTGGCCATTGCTATTACGTCATCTACATGAATTGCTAAATACAAACATCTTTTATGGCCTCTGGTGTAAAGACAGGGATCGGCCACGCTTCTTCTAAATCCCTTAGATAGCAATGTTTCATTGAATTTTTTATTCCATTCATTCGCTCCTTGTTTCAAGCCATATATATTTTTCAATAATTTGCAAACCATGTCCGGTGATCCTTCTTCGTATCCTTCGGGTTGTTTCATGTATACCTCGTGGGATAAGTCTCCATTTAAATAAGCTGTTTCGATGTCATAATGCTTAACTTTCATGTTCTTAATTCCGGCTATAGTTAGGAGTGTTCGAAGGGTGGCAGTTTTGATCACGGGGGCATATACGTCATCGTAGTCGAAGCCATACTTTTGTGTGTATCCTTGAGCGACTAAACGAGCCTTAAAACGGTTAACTTTATTGTTTTCGTCCCTCTTAATTTTATATACCCATCTGCTTCCTACTGCAGTTTTACCTGGAGGTAATTTCGTAATTTTCCATGTGCCGTTATTTTTCATGGCTGCTATTTCTTGATTCATGGCTTCGCTCCATTCTTTGGAATGTTTGCCTGCGATTGCCTCGCTATATTCTCTCGGTTCTACTGCATCCTCTGTCACTGATAAATTTATTGTTTCAATTAACCTTATAGGAGGTACTCCCTTAGTAATTCTTTCCGATCTCCTTAAATGTATGCCAGATTCTTCCATTTCTTGTTCCCTTGTTTTCGTTTTGCATTCTTCTTTTAAATTCGTGTTATCAACAATTGTAACTTGTTTCGAATTTTCATTATCATCGTGTATATCGATTTCGGAGTCTCTGTGCTTGACGTTTTCCAGAAAGTGAACATTTCTGCTTATTGTTATCTTATCAGTTTTCGTGTCAATTAATCGATAAGCTTTCGATGCTCTCTCGTATCCTACAAAAATTAGTTTCGTGGCTTTAGGTTCTAGTTTCTTTCGATCTTTAGGTTTAATAACATAGGCTGAGCATCCAAAAATTCTTATATGCGAGAGGTTTGGCTTCTTTCCATGCCATTTTTCGAACGGAGTTGTTTCACTCGCTTTAGTAATTAATCTATTCTGTAGGTAATTTGCACTATTCACCGCTTCTCCCCAGTATTTATTCGGTAATCGAGCATCAATTAACATGCATCTTGTCATTTCTGTCAGGTATCTATTCTTCCTTTCTGCTACTCCATTTTGTTGCGGGGAATAAGGTGCCGTAGTTTCCCATAGAATACCTTCATTTTTAAAGAACGTCTTTAAGTTGGTACTTGAAAATTCACCTCCTCTGTCCGATCTGATTCGTTGAGGAGTTCTTCCAAATTTTGTTTGTACATATTTAACATATTCCTTTATTTTATCGGGTACTTCACTTTTATGTTTAAGAAGATATATTTCGGTGTACCTACTGTAATCATCTATCATGGTTAAAATGTATTTGTTGCCTCTCGGTGTTGCTGTTTGCATTGGTCCGCATACATCAGTGTGTATTAATTCAAGTAATTGATAGGTTTTGGTTTCCGATTTCCTTGGAAAACTTTTAGTAGTCATCTTGGCCTCGATGCAATACTCACAAGGTTTGAATATGCGACATTTCTGAATATTTATTCCTGTAGCCAATTGTTTATTCTGCATCGAAATTATAGAGTTCATGTCACAGTGCCCTAATCTTCTATGCCATAAATGGATGCATTCCTTCGTATCATTAACCACTGTAAGCGCTTTATGTGATTTATCAAGCTCATACAAACATGTGTTTGCTGTTGCCGATGCTACTGTTACTCCGTTTTTCTGGATAGAGCAAATGTTCCCTTTAAATTTTATGGTAAACCCTAATGTCGTTAGTCTTCTGACTGAGATTAAATTTCCTTTAAGGTGTGGCACATATAGCACGTCTTTCATATATATTCGACGTCGTTCGTTATTTTCATCCAAGCAGGTTATCATTACATTGCCTTTACCTTCAGTGTATAGGGCTTGACCATTGGCTAGTATTACTCTCTCTCTCTATGTTTACTATTAATGGTTGTGAATAAATACTTCTCGCAACACATATGTGACGAAGCTCCCGAGTCTACGTACCATTGATGAATCTCGTTTTGTGTTCCTGTCTTAAAACATACATAGGATTCCTTTTCCGGGTGTTGTTCATCACTTTCCGCATAAATTTTGTTGATCTGATTTGGATGTTTTTCTTTCCATGTTGCATATTTCCTACATTCTTTCTTTACATGTCCCTGCTTTTTGCAAAAATAACAACTTTTGAGCAAATTTCTTTTCTGAGTTACTGGGTGTGCTCCCACTTTAAATGCTTTATCCGCTTCACATTCTTCATTTGATGAGGTCTTTCTTCTTGAGTGTTCTTCGATTAATTTATTACGTACTAACTCCTGAGTTAAATCTTCTTCTGGACGAGTCTCTAGTGCTGTTATTAAAGTGCTATAGCTGTCTGGCAAGCTACTAAGTAATAATGCTATCTTTAATTTCTCAGCTAGAGTTTCTCCCAGTGCCGTAAGACGATCAACCATTTCCTCCATGTTGGCCAAGTGTATCTCCATGTCGCCGTTTTCTTCTAGTTTTAAATTGCAAATTTTCTTCAATAGGTAAACTTTATTTGATAGTGTAGACTTAACATGGTGTTTCCTTATGGCTTCTCAAGTTCCTTTAGCTGTAGTTTCCTTTCTTACTAATGGCAGTTGATTGTCTTCCATCAGGAGGCCTATCATGGCGCGTGCCTTTCCGTCCTTTGTTAACCAAGATGAGTCAGGATCCGAGGGTATTTCCTTTTGTATTACGTCCCATAACTCATCTTTTATCAACAGCAATTCCATATATCTTATATTTCCAAATGTGATAATTGTTGTTGTTCAATTTAGTGATGGCAACGTAACTTTTATCCGCCATTGTGAAGTCTTTTGTTCTCACCGAATATTCTTCTTGCGTAAATTTATTTAGTTTATATTATTCCTTGAATTTACCTTTATCTTTTCCTTATGCTTAATTAGTTGTTGCCGTAACTGGGCCCATAACCTGTTAGACTTGGCGCTTATCGGAAAGATCGGTAAAAAGGCAGTTGGACTAGTGTAACTGGTTATGTAACAAAAGAACAAAGAATGCGCAAAGATTACACACGGTCTTAACTCACGGAAGGTCAGCGCTGGAAAGGGGAGAGTGAAATGAGGTCACTTTCCCCGAGGGGTCAACAACGCCACCAACCTTTTATTACGTCAGAACATCTACAAAACATCGCGATCGTTGATTCCAACATTTTGTACCAATTTTCGTAAAAATATATTGATTTTTTCCTCAAATTGCTTTTCATTGTATTGTAACTTCTTCGGATTTACATCGACGACTCTGTATATATTACATATATTAGGTATTAAAGGGGAGGAACTGCTGTATATATTGGATGATATTTGGAAGCTGCAGTAAGAGTCTAGAAGAGTTGCATGCGGCTCACAAGCCACTGTGGATATATGACATCTTATGATATTTTATCAATTATTTTTTAAAAAGAGGTAAACATAATTTATAAAATCTGATAAAGTAACAAGCAAATATTTATTATGACATCATCACAATGCTGGGCTGCAATTTTTAATCATATTGTTAATTTATTTAATTTAAAATGTATGCTTTTTACATGAAATTAGTGGTGGCTTTCCCCTGTACCTCATACTTTTCCTTCAATGATAGAGTCTTGCCGGTCATCTATCTAACACCTTCCAGGGAAAGTTTTGAATTGAAATAATGTGACTTCCAGTTTTCGTCGGAAGTTCTCGTAAAGTTAATCGGGGCCTTCTTCCCTTAAGGTTTCCATATCTGGTCTCAGATTTCATTTATCTAATTCTGTTCTCTAGATTAAGGAAAGACAGAGAGACAGATGGATTACTATGGATATTTATAGATATAAAATTTTTTAAAATTGCAGCCTAATAATTGTTATTTAATATAAAATGCTTATTTAAAGTATTTTTACAAATATTTTATCTAATACTATAATTGTAATAAGTGTTGTTTTTAAAAAAAGATGTTGTCTATTTTTTTATAAAAATAAATAAAATGCAAAGTATAAACTTTAGTGCAAAATGTGGAGAACAAGATTGATAATTCTTGTTTTGGTCCAAATATTTGTGTATTTTTGATAGAGAAGAGAATTTTCAAGAAACCCCTGGCTGGAGAAAGGATTTGCAAAGGAAGGAAGCACTAACAATTAGATCAGCAGTTGTATAATTGAACTCTGATGAATTTTCAGTTGAACAAGGTTTTACAAATATTTGCTAACAATCTCGGACTTTCAACAGTTCTCTTTTAATTGTGGTTACCAAAAATTCCTCTATTTTTCTGGTAATAAAAGAAAATATTGGTGTAATTATGAAAAATGAGTTGCACAAACAGCATTCAGAAGTATTATAGGGCAAGATTATTTATTAGTGGACACCATCCTCCTCCTTTTGCTATTCTTGCACAAAAGTTGTTTTAAAATAAAAGAACTTTGACCTTGATCATTGTATATTTCTAAACTAATTGTTAATAATGAAACTTTTTGTTTATATCAGGACAATGATAAAATAGTCAAATTAAGTGATTCAAAATCTTTTAATCCCTCTGGAAATGGCTCCCAATGTTCTATGTCTAATAATTTTTTTTTTATAAATGAGCTTTATGGCAGTTTGTATAAATCTTCTGCCAATGTTATATAAAATTGTTTTTTTTATAACTATTTGGATTAAATAAATTCTTTCTTCTTTCCTTTTGATAATTTATTTCATCACGTCAGTATATTTTTCTTGTCGAAATCCGGGCGACCTGCAATTTGAAAAAATTGTAGATCTATAAATTCCCACCGTCGTTCGTCCATCCGTCTACGTTTCCTTAATCTCGAGAATGGTGTTAGACGGATAAAAGTCGAGATCGGGTACGGAATGCTTAGGGGCAGGAGGTCCCGATTAACTATATACGAATTTCCGGTCCCGACCAGAAATCGTACGATTTCGATTAAAAAATTTTTTCCGAACGGATTTACGTAGACGACCGGCATGACTCCGTTGTTATCGGGAAAAGTACGGCGTATAGGGACAAGACACTACTAATTCAATATTCAGAACATATATTTTTATTTAAATTAAGAATATGATTAAAAATTACAGCATTAACTCGTACCTTTTATTTTGTCTGACTTTAAATTTGCTGCTTCTGGTAGAACTAGTCACAGAATTTTATTCATTATAATTCTTAAGTTGATTAATATGAATAGATTTTGACTACTTGTTAAAGTGAATATTTTTTATTTTTCTATTATATTGATTGCTCGCTCTTGTATTCCTCTTGCTATAATCTTTTATTTTATAATAGTTGAATTTTTTTTAATGCTTTGTCAGGATACTGTACCTTATTTAAGAATTTATGATGCGAGCATTAATGCTCACAAGTTTTTAGATAGTTAATGATGAAACTATCTTCCAATATCAAAGATCAAAATTTTACTGGATATAAGTTAATATAGTAAAATTCCAATTATCCGGATTGCTCTACGACTTTGTTAAAAATAGACACGTATATATACAAATAGGCACGTATACGTACCGGTACATGCCCATTTGTATATATACCGCACGTGCACATCATATTTATAGCAAAAGCAATTTTTTGCTAAACATAGAAATTAACTATATTCACTTGTAAGTACATTTCCACATTTAATATCAATATTTTATTTGCATATAATTATGTATATGTCTAGGTAATGGGGTTTTAGATTACAAAAATTATTATTTTAAGCAAAAATCCAATTACATATATCCACTAACCTTTTAATGCTTTGCAGTAAATTTTAACATATCGCAAACGTTTTTGGCCCACCCTAGGACTTTCTTCGGGTGGAATTCTACAGAAACTTTCCGGTGCGATTATCGTCTTATTTTGTTTCCGACGCATTCTAATTTGTATTCGAATTTCTTTTTAAAATTTTAAATGCACACCTACGTCAGTTTACTGCAAAGCATTAAAAGGTTAGTGGATATATATATTTATCAATGCTTTGTTTCTTGGATGACTCTTATTTTATAAAAATCCAATTATCTGGATATTTCACATTTTCAGACAGCTTGAGGTTCCAATTAATTCAGATAATTGGATTTTTAACTGTGTCAATTTAAAAAATATATATTTTTCTTTGCAGATAAAAATATTTTTGAAAGCATTAGAAGAAGGTGGTGTGACATTGAGTGAGCCAGATCAAATTAAACCTAGACAACATCCAGATCTATGATTATTGTTTAAGTGATTTTCAAACATTATGTAAATAAAATTTTATCCTAAATCTATATGAGAAATATTTTATTACTAGTATTTACAAAATTGTGCAATGATTTAATTAAACATTTTTAGTAATATCACAGGAAATACAGAAAAGGTTGTATTTGTCATTTATTTCATATTAATTATTTGGCTAATTTAAAATAAATTTTGTGTCTTTAATTGAAAACCGTTCTGTACAATAATTCATTATTTAATTTTCTGCAAAATAGCACATGTTGAGTCAATATTGCATTTGTTTGCTTATATGTATATTTAGAAACTTTATTGTAAAAGCTAAACCTATGATTTTTGAATCATTTTTAACATTCACATTAATATTAAATTTCATAGTTTCGATCAGTTTCTTTTTAATGACTTCTTTTTATCGACAATTTGAATTAAATGTGTTTGGGGTCGTCGAGAGCTCGTACGGAACTCGGCGTAGAACAATCCATTTTGCACCTTACTGGACTTCTTTAGCCTTTATTTATTTTATTTTTTTTGAACAAATGCAATACACGGGGTGTTTCTTTATTAATAGAAAAAGTCTTAAAGGATTTTATTTTCTGTTTGTAAAAATAACATTAATTTTATAGGGGATAGGAACTACTTGGCCCCTAAGTTCTCTCTGGATCTAGGGAAAAATCCCTAGCTCCCTCCTCTCAACAGCACTGTATACTACAATATCTAAGATAAATAGGAAAAAGTCTGAAAGTACTTGTAAAAGTTGGTGATCCATAAAATTAAATCCGAAATTATTTATTGTACTTAAATCTATGAAAATCCATTTTTCTCTGATTGAACAAAGTAGAGAAGGAAGGAATCAACAGAATCTGTACTGGGTAACTGGTATCGCGCAGTAACCAAGAATTAATGCCACAACTCCAAATATAGTAAGATATTTACGTTACCGTAAACTGTGCAGCTATAAAACTCGGCAATTTAGACAAGAGGATAAACAAATACGAAAATAGATCGAACGAACGGGCGAGCAACCTCTTGAAATTTCTGCCGGTGGCTAACATATTTTGGCTATCTAAAAAACTCCCGTCGTGGACCTAGCCAAACCCAAAAGGGAATGGCAGGAATCGGGAGTACTAAAAGGAGCCCTTGCTTCCATACCCATTGTGGGCCTTGCTAGGCCCACAATGGGTATGGAAGCAAGGGCCCTTTAATGCCCACGGAAATAAGAGGCAAAAACGGAAGAAACATCTAGTGAAGAATCTAGATTGTTATAGGTTTTGTTAAAAACTGTTTTTGAAAAACTAGAGAATATGATCAGTTTTCTAAAGATGATACTTGACAATGCTAAACTGTAAAAAGCCCTTCTCTTCCCAAGAGAAGGTAAGAAAATTCAAAATATTGACATATATGATTTTAAATATATGCTATACTTGTTTGGAATTAATCTTTAAAAATCAACCAAGTAGATTAACGAGTATTTAAATATTTCTTTAAACAAAGTGTAAAAGCTTATATAGAAATTAAGTTTTATTCAATGGTTTGAAATGCATATTACATAAATGTAATATGTATTTTTATAACTGGCTGGCGTTCATTTTCAGTAACAGCGCCATATTTCTTCCGGTGGTGATTTTTGGAACAAATTTCATATAATTCTCATTCTATAAAAAACTAATGTTAAAAATGTCCTTTTAAGTTTTGCGAAAAATTTTAGTGTGAAGGATCGAATCTACGTAATCGTGCCCAATTATTTTATTTTCTATTTCACTTTTTCTTGTAACGAAAAATCACGAAATCGAATCGAATTGAATTGTTTGATTTTTAATCACAAATTCTACACATTTAGCAATAATAAAGTGTAAAAATAACGGCGTCAAATACAATTTTTAAACATAAATATGATATTTCCGACTAAACGTCGCGTCATCGAAATTTATCACGAAACAAAAATGACGCTTTCTATATTAATTTAACGAAATAATTTAAAACATTATCGCCGAATATAAGCCAAACGATAAAAATTTCGACATTTAAAATTATTAAATATTGGATATGGACACGAGAGGGCGCCGTCGTAATCGTAAGGGAACGTGGCATTCGGTTCGGATGGAAGTGATACAAACATGGAAACGAAGTGTGGTTCGGTTTGTTTCTTTGCCGTTTTAGTTTTGATTTTAGCAAATCGGGCTCGATGCTACTTCATCACGGTCGATGCTCACGCCGAAGAATGCTTTTTCGATAAAGTAACTACTAAAACTAAAATGGGATTAACGTTTGAAGTTGCCGAAGGTGGATTTCTCGATATCGACGTCAAGGTGGGTTCTCGACTTGGTAAAATATGTTTTGCTTTGCTCGCTTTAAATTCGTCGTCGGAAGTAATTAAAGAATAGCAATTCCCTAACAAACGGCTACTTAAATGCAAGATTTAAGTTGCCCGGAAGTAAGAGGGCGGGATGTAAGATGCAACTTTTAGATACTTTGCACACGCACATGTATCGTTTGCCTAAAGCTAATTGCTTAAATTATCATTACTTATAAATTGTAAGGTTGATGCAAAATAATACAAGTTCCGTTAAGAAAGCCCAGAATTTATACTGTAAAGCTAATTAAGCCCATGTACCGGCATATTGTTAACGAAATTAAAGTGATTGATATTATTTGAGAGGTTGTAAAATATATAATTATATCATTTTATCAATTTTAATTACATAATCATTTTGTAATCGTAAAAAAATACCAAGAATTTTGTTTTTAAATGGTTTGATCGGTTGAAACTAATCAAACTTACCTTTGGTGAGCTTTACGTATGTGTTACCGCTAAAGCTCGAAAGCCGTAACGTGTACTGTACGTCACCTAGCTAATCTCCGGATTAACTAGGGCAGGGATGGGCAACCTTTTTCTGTGTAAGAGCCGCATTTTAAGACTTTTGAACTGATGCGGGCCGCATACAAGAGAAAGAGAAAAAAATGTTGGTAAATCAGAATTATTTATTTATATATAATTATAAATTAGCATAGGTATACTTAATTTAGCTTCTGGAACTGATGTAAACGTAATATATTGGAAATATTTGGTTAAATATTCGTCACTGTTAGCTTTAAATTAGTTTCGATGTGTCTGTTAGCCGGTTTCTTGCTTTAATTTTTACTAAATTCGTTGCGGGAAAGACTATTCGCACACGTAAGTTGTAGAAAATAACGTTCGAATTTTTGCTGCATACTTCCTTATTAAGCTGGGAAATTGATACAGTTATTCACATTTTATGCGTCGCGGGCCGCAAAAATGTGAACGAGGGCCGCAGGTTGCCCGTCCCCGAACTAGGGTGATCCGTTAAAGTTTCGAAAATTGTTCCGTTTCTCAAATTACCTCGGTAAAGTGAAAAAGTAAGAAAAGTAAAGATCTTAAATTAATGTAATGTTATTTATTTAATTTTCGATATCTAAAGAATCGAGTTAATACGATCAAACAATCGACAAATTAGTCGATAGAATCGATTATCGATCGATTAAAAAACTGTAATACAAAAATTCGAACGGTTTAAAATATTATTACAATTAGGGAAATGAATTTGCAAAACATATGATGAAATTGTGCTTACTTATTAGTGCAATCTAAAGATTGGTGACACTTTGAGTTACGTAGCAATTGGTTTTTGCCACAAGCACACCTATTTGTGGTACATTTAGATTTGCAGTCGCGTTTTCTTAAGCCCTGCCCGGTACCGAGGTATTGTTTTATTGCCGTTCGACGTAAAGATATTTCTACGGCGGGGACGTCTTCTTTCGTTAAAAATCTCTCTTTACGGACGCCGAATTCGGATTTTGCGTACGATTGTTTTAAAATATCCGTTTTGGTACCGTGTTTATAAAAGCCGTCCTCTGTTTTGCTAAGAACCGCGGCTAAAATTGAGCGTGCGTCGGATTTGCTCCGTCTTCTTTAGGAAGTAGTAGGGAAAGGAAACGAGATAAACAAACTTTAACGATACGGAAGCCGTTAATGTGCAGATTACCTAGGTAAAATGCGGAAAACTCTCGATTCCGCACGTTAACGGGTCGACCCGGTTAATCTGGAGATTAGCTAGGTAGTGTACACGTTAATGGCTTTCGAGCTTTGGTGGTAACGTATATACGAAACGGTTTTGTATTGGGTTGGCAACTAAGTGATTGCGGATTTTAAATAAGAAGGAAAATCCAAAATTTTTGTTTAAAAATATAACTTTATTCTATTAGGTAGTATCCGTTTTTGTCGACCTTTTGCCGTCTTTCGGGCAGTGTCGTAATTTCGTGTCCGTAATACTTCTGATTTTTGCCGGCAAAAAATTGAATTAAATGTGATTTTACATTGTCGGCGTCGTTAAAAATTTTACCATTTAAGGAGTTCTGCATGGAATGAAATAAATGGTAATCTGAAGGTGCAAGGTCGGGGCTATATGGTGGATGTGACGACACGTCCCAACCTAGTTCCAATCATTTTTGGCGAGTGACCAAAGATGTGTGGGGCTTTGCATTATCGTGCTGGAAAATAACATCCTTACGATTTGCCAATTCTGGCTGCTTTTCTTGAACTGCAATGCTCGGTTTGGCGAGTTGTTGAACGTACACGTTTGAATTAATTGTTTGGTTTCTTGGTAGAAGTTCAAAGTACATAATTCCTTTATAATCCCACCAAACTGACAGCATAATCTTATTTTGGCAAATCTCGGTTTTTGGTGTCATCTGGGCTGGTTCGTCTTGCATCACCGATCTTTTCCGATTAACGGTGTTATAAACTGTCCACTTTTTGTCGCCAGTAATCAGTTGTTTCAGAAATGGATCAATTTTGTTGCGTTTCAGAAGCAAATTGTAGATGCTAGTGTGTTGCGTCAAATGAATTTCCTTAAGCTGACGAGGGACCCATAAATCCAGTTTCTTGACACAGCCAAGCTGTTTTAATTTTTTTTTGAATGCATGTATGCAATACATTGAGCTTTTCTGCAATCTCACGCGTTGTGCTGTGACAATCTGAATCGATAATGGCCTTGATGTGGTCTCATCAACTTCAACTGGACAGCCAAATCATTAAGCATTGTTCAGTGAAAAATCACCAGAACGAAATTTGGCAAACCAAGTTTGACACTGCCTTTCTTTCAAGGTTTCGTGCACATAACTTCTCGTCATTGGCGTAGCCAGGATTTTGTTATGGGAGGGGCCTAGTAGAGGCTGTAATTTTCTGGGACGGGCACCAGGTTAACAGGGGGGTCCACGCTGTAATTCTCTGAAGGGGGGTACCAGGTAACTGCGTGGGGGCCGGGCTATAATTTTCTGGGGAGGGGCATCAGGTTAACTGGGAGGCCATGCCCACCCATGCCCCTTCCTGGCTACACCAATGCATCTTGTGTGCTTTTGTGATGCGTTCTTGCCTTTTTGGAAATAATACAATAAAATATGTCTGAAATGTGTGTCTTGTTCTTCCAATTTTAAATTGGGATTAAAAACGAAACTAAATAACTAATTGATACAATTTTTTTACTAAATTAAAGGTGGAAGTCCAAACAACAAGAAAACAATACAAGTTAGGTGCTTTGAACACATTGACAAAACAAAAGAATGTGCTAAGACCACCTATTGACAAAATCTGCAATCACTTAGTTGCCAACCCAATAGAAAGATTATTTTGGATTACCTCGATACTTCTGTATTAATTTAACAACTGCCAACGAGGATGACCTTATGAATCGTTATAATGCTATTAACTTCTGCAAACACTGATTAAATAGTAAATATGGCCTGTACCACTGTTAGAGCTGGGCAACTGGGCACTTGCCCGGGCCCTACCCTTATAAAAGATAAAAAACAAGAAGTTTAGTTTCTTATTTTTTGTCATCCTGTCTTTTTGTGGTAATTAGGCGTAGTGCTCTGTAGGAAATACGTTAAACCACAAGAATTTTCTATTTATGCATATGTAGGCATCTATAACATGGAAAATGGTAGTAATTTAAAAGAACTGAACATTATATTAATAGCTATGATGAAAATGGCTTAAAAAAACTTTGTTGCAATAAAATTTTATAAAAAATTGAAAAATCTAAAATCGAAATTTCTGTAATTTTGAATTCGTGCTATCGGCTGTTATTTGGTATGATCTTTTATCTGCAAGTAATGTTGTACAAAATGGCATGGATTTAAGTTTAGTAGTGTCACTATTGAGAGATTAGCAGATTATTTAAAACATTTTAGAGAGAATAGTTTCTTAAAATCAAAATAAATAACAAATGAAATTTACTCAAAATGTGACATTCCTGTTGTATTCAAAGAAGTCAAATTGAGAAAACAAAAACATTTATTTCATTATGAAGAAACTGATATATGTTCAAATACTTTTGAAACAAATATCTATTAATTAATATAAATACTAAAATAGCATGATAGAGATTATGGGATGATCTCAAATTTATACTATAACCGGTGGCGTACCGTCATAGAGAGGTTTCATGTCGACATCATGAGTGACGTCATGAGCATGCTCAATTGTCCAGCGCCATCTTTGTGACTGTTTGAGACTTGTTTACGTTTTGTGTGTGTTCGCGTGCACTTTAACTGGAGTTCTTGTGTTGTTTTTTTTCGTCGCGAATATCACTATGGTGATTTGTTGTGTAATTGGGTGTAATGCTAGTTCACTCGAGAACAAAGGAACATCATTTTTTAAAATTCCCGGCATTATTTGTCATCAAGGATCCCAAACTGAGGAGCTTTCACGACGAAGGCAAACTGCATGGCTCTCGAAAATAACCGGAAAAAATTTTGTTACGAATAAAGTGAATATCAATACAAGAGTTTGTCAGAAACATTTCATTTCAATATTTACGTTAATAAACACTAAGTTATATTTTAAAACCTAAAAGAGTTTACTGATTTGCTTATATTAATTTAGTTAGGTATAGTGCATTTATAAACGAATAACTAATGTAATTTCAGGATTTAGCTAGTACAAACTTATGAACATTACATGTTAAAACTAAAAGCAAGTAGGCTTATTATATGCTAGTTTCAACTAGAAAATAAAGGTACTGAACAATTTGAATTAAAAAATTTCCACAGCTGTTTTTAATTAGACTTTTACTTTCAGACAAAAATTCTTAGTTAAGAAATACGTAAAAACACGAGTTTAAACAAACAAAAGAAAACTTATCTTTTCAAGCAATATTACTTTGCTGTTATTCATTACTTTTACTTTTATATCAGGAGAAACCCAGCCACTTGTTAAATAGTTATGGGCCTCTAAAGATTTATAAGCTTTCATTTGTGACAGGGTGTAGAAATTTGTTGTCAAAACCAAATAGTTTATAATGTCACCAAATTCTACTTTCGGCCACAACTCTCGATCTACGACGAAGTCTGATAAACTGGCTTCGTATGGATTGCCTCGAAATAACGAAATTTTCTCTTCGTACAGAGCTGCATCTCGTCCTGTTAGACTGCTAGAATAGCCCGCAAGAAAAGAATCTTTTTTAACTTAATCCACGATAATAGAACTGCAGTATTTTTGTACGTTTAATCTAAAAAAAGACGTCGAATAACAGACCACGTGCAAGCTAAGCGAGCGAAAACTACCACAAAAATGGTGAATGGGCAGAGCAAACGTGTGTTTTATCACGTGACATGCGACCTTGAAACCTCTCTATTGGAAGTGGTGGAAGTGCTGCCGCTTCCCTTGTATTTTCTAAAAAATAAATACATATTGTGCGATTATTTTCATATAATTAAAATTAATATTTTATTATAACCGCATTATGTATCTTATTACAAATTTCAATACTACATGTGAAAAAAACGATAAGATTGCTATTATATATTCAAATATTAGTGGCGGAATAGAAGCGCTGTATTGTCAGCTTCCAAACAGCCAGATTATACTCATTCGCGCATGCGCTTTACAGAGCACCAACCTTACCCGGTTTAGCTGGTGGAAGCTACACCCACACAATGCTTCTAATTCTATCCGGGTCCGGTCCTAGGCTGTTAGCCACCTGCTTATATTTGGCCGCCCTCGCCCAATTATGTGAATCACAAGTAGATTTATAACATAACTCAACTGATAAGAATTTACTGGTATGTTTTTATGATAGTTCTGTATAGTTGACAGGAGTTTTAAAAAATCCATTAAAATATTTGATATTTTTATTCTGCTCTCCCATTTTATATTACTTACGGATTTCAATGTTAAACTAGTGATATTACTATTTCGCATGTCCCATCTATAAGGAAATGTAGAAAAAAGCATGTACAAATCTTGTACAATGTTAAAAAATTAACTATTACTTTGGCACCATCATTTACAACTAAATCTAATGAAAGATGCATAAGGTACAAAAAAAGCTTTAAAATTTATTTTCCTTAAATTTACGATTTATGTATCGGTTGTCATAAAAATTTATCTTTCCACTTTTCCCAAGACTACAGATATTCAAGTACAAAGTAACCGGTTTCGACTTATTTCTACTTAAGAAGTAGTTAAATAATTAAGAGATTAGGAAATTGGGGACATAAATAAAACCCTGCCGAAAGAGCCGGAATTTTACTTAAACAAAAGCTTAACCAAACCAATCTCTAGCCGAGTACGGTGTGGACTGATTTCTTTGTAATATTAGATAATAAAGATAGAAATTTTTCCAGTTCGACGAGAGTGACCGAAAAGTTGTAAATTTTGGAAATTTTCCGAGGACCCCGGTCCTAAAACGAATTAGTTAGAAAACAAATGACGGACAATCTATTAAGTTTAACATATTTAGATTTTTACAGCTATGGCGAGAAACAGCTATGGCGAGAAACAGCTATGGCGAGCTATGGTTTAAAATGTACAACAACCTTATCGCCTCCTTTGAGGTATACGAGCGATGCGACAAAAGAGGCATTCGACATCGACCGGTATCGGCACCCTCGGGATTTGGCAGCCCGCGTGCATGCACCTACCTGGACCGTCTCCGATTCCATCCATTAGTCACACGTAGGGAGCTATTTGTCTAAGTGGATTGTTTTAAGATTTAAAAAGTAAAGAAGATTTTGTTATTTTTATGTATGTTTCTTTACAAAGCTATATTTAATTATAATTTTTGTTTAAAAGTATATTCATACAATTGAAGAATATTTTGTACCAGGTATGTATATCCATCGCACATTTTATTTCACAAAGTAAGTTTTTATTTATAATTTTAGCCCTTATATCGTGGCTAGCGATTCGGAATGTACTTGTGATATTAAAAATACATTTAGAGAAGTCTACGGTTTTTACTGGCTTATCGAACAAACAATACGAATGGAACCAAGATCATCACCGACGTGCAAATAACCGATTGCCCCTGGAAGTCGGCTTCTCACAGAAACACAGCTTCCCTAGCATCAAATGTGACGGCACGCCACTGACTATAACCATATACAATTGAGACCTTGTGGATAGTTATTGCATTTAGAAAGGTATTTATTTTATTCGACAACATACTTTTTTTTTTAAAATATGCAGTTGTAAATTAAACTGAGTTTACATAT
Source organism: Centruroides vittatus (assembly GCF_030686945.1). Lineage (NCBI taxonomy): Eukaryota > Metazoa > Arthropoda > Arachnida > Scorpiones > Buthidae > Centruroides > Centruroides vittatus. The sequence continues at coordinate 585,618 of NW_027122580.1, forward strand.
AAAAACTTTTTTGGTTGTCATAATTTTTCTTTACTAATGTTTTGTTTTTTTTTATTTACTAGAATTTTGGATTTTCGTTAAATTTTTAAAAAGGTCGAATTCTTATCGTGTAGTTAAAGTGTACTAGAAAGCAAAGCTGTAATGTCAATTTTTTAAAACTTCATAAAATATATACTGTACATTTTTAAAAATGTAATGAAAATTTGAAATCTTAGTAAATAAAAGAACTTGAAACATTTTTAAGGAAAAATTAAGAAGCCAACCAAAAAAGTTTTTTATATGTAAACAGTTTAATTTACAACTAAACTACAATATGCATTTTGGCCAAATAACTAGAAAGGTGTGTTTTATTCAATAACATGCTTCTTTTCTAAATGCAATAATTATCCACAAGTCTATTTTTACTATATCCACAAGTGGTTAAAATATTTTGTGCCATTAGCTCAATGACATTACTAATAAGACTCCATTACAATGTTCTAAATATGCTGTCTAAACTGCAGATTCCTTCCCGAATCTAACTATTAACAATAGAACACAAAATATGTGAAAAATTAGATTTGATAATATAATTAAGGATTTCATTGAAATCAAAGAATAAGTTTTATGATATAATTCTAATTTTTGTCTGTGAATTTTTTTAAAACGTATTATAAAATATTTTAAATTATATAATGTATGCAGTTTTATTATATTTTTTATATATGTAGATTAAAGAAATATCTTTGTTTTAAAAATTATTATGTTTTTTGAATAAAAGTTATACAATGTATATTTTTCAAGGGCCCCCTCATTTCATGATTCACCCAGGCCCCACAGTTTTTAGTGGGTGGCTGCCCTGAATATGGCAACCAGTTTCTTTTGCACTAAATTTTAGGTGTGTTATCTGATAAAGTGGGTTTAATACAGTCTGTTTCGTTTGAAATGAACTGTCATTTGGCTTGCTTATCCAGCTGCACCAAAGCTGTTTTACCAAGCAATACACCCTTTGGAATTGTTGCAGGGCAGAATCTAGTCAAATATTGTATATTTTATGATAACAATATTTAAGCTACCAAACAAATAATTTTTTTAATTAGTTATACATTAATCCAAATTATAGAAAATAAAATAATAAAATTGCATATTTTGTAAGTGTCATATTTCTGTTCATATAGCTACATGAAGTATTCAAAAGAGGGTTTGAATATTTTATTGTAAAAAAATGAAAAAATGTAGTAAACTTTGCTAAGCTTACTTGACAGGTACCGTCGTAATCATAAGGGAATGTGTGATTACTTTTTTAGCAAGTCCACAACGGGATGGCTGGGTAAGTGAGGGATGGAACCTGACATCTGGATTGCTCACCCCCAAAAAATTCCTGGGATTTTCTTGACCTGTCCAGATTCAATCCTGGGTTCTCCCAAACCATAGGCTGCCACTCTAACCACTGAACCGTCTGTTATGTGATTTGCTTGATATAATGTTTATGGAAACATGGGCTGTGACAAGGTGTTATCCACCTATGGGTGGAGCAAGATTGATGCATTAATGCAGCAAGGGCTGTCCAACAGAGCCATAGAAAATAGGATTAATCGTTCACATAACGTGGTAAACAATTATGTACGTATCCAAGAAGATTACAACCAAAAACCCCGTTTCGGGAGTCAACGGGCACTTGGCGAACGTCGACTTTGACTGGTCGTAAACACCCTAAAACAATCAGGATCATCACTTGGACGGTTGGCACACGATTCAATGGTCGACGTTCATAAGTGAACCTTATCGAGAGCTGTAAGGCGCAGTAGACGACTGCCGTACAAGAAGAAGAAACATCGACCCAGATTAACACTAGCCCATAAGATAGCATGGGTAAAATGGGCTAGAGAACATTCAAGTTGGAATACAGAATGGAGGACGAGTAGTATTCGGCGACAAAAAAAAAATTAATTTAGATGGTCTTGATGGCTGGTGCTACTACTGGAATGACATCAGAGAGGACGAGAAGATCTTTTCCAAACACTAAATTGGAGGAGGATCAGTAATGGTCTGGGCTGGATTCAGATACAACGGGAAGACTAACATCACATTTCCGAGCGGAGTACGAAAGCCAGCGATTACCAGGAACTGTTCAATGTGCACCTCGTGGCATTTGGGGAGAGGGTTGGAGGAACATTCGGGACATTCCAACAGGACAATGCACCAATCCATGTAAGACAGTACAGGGGAGTGGTTCTTAGACAATGGTGTGCATGTAACCTTAACCCCATAGAGAACCCCTGGGGAATCCTTGCTAGGAAGGTTGTGTGACCGATTATGGTCAACGAACCTCAGTTTTCAACTGTTGCAGAACTGCAGACAGCCATTACTTCTATATAGGACGACACAAGTCAAGATATGCTCCAGCAACTTGTAGACAGCATGCCTGGTCATGTTTTTGACATTGGGGTGCAAAAAAGGGGGTTTTTGGGCCAATAATGTGTAATTTTACATGGTGGAACTAAACTTTTGCAATACATGGATTATCTCACTTTGTGTTTATACATTTACAGTTATTTAATTATTATGACATCATTAAACTAGCATATTTTTTTACATGTTTCTGCTTCCTAGACAAATGTGTGTCGGTTTCATTAGATGTGTTTGTGTTGTGTTTGCTTAACTGAATGGAGTGGACCTAAACTTTTGCAATGCTATGGAGGGTCATTTGATAAGTCATGACAATTATTTTTTTATCTCAAAAACAGTAAGAAATTTTCAGAAAAAAAATGCACATGTAAAGTTATATTTGTTATATTTTGAAATTGATACATAAAATAGTAATACCATAATGAAATCCTTGGATAAGACATCTCACTTCTACCTCCTGGTAGAATGAGAATATCATGTGAAATACTAGATGATATTCTCAGACTAAAAAGTCTGAGAATATCAGTTTGGAACATTGAAACTAAAAATTGTTTAATCTGTATATATATTAAAAGCAAAATATTCCATCCTCACCGAAACTGAAACCAACACTTTACAAAGAATTAGTGTGTAAGTATGTCACACATGGTCACAGGTGGAGTCTACAATTCATTCTTCTAAAGGACCATCCGTTAACTTTCTCTGTGGACTTAACTCTTTCCACGAATTTGTGCCAACGAAGGAAAAGGAAGGTCTGCGTAGAGATAGGAAACACAAAGACTTCATTGTTGATTCAGACTTGGAGTTGAAGAGACAACTATTCATTTACTCCCATAGCAACTATTCTTCAAGTTTGATATTTGATTTTTGACTATATATATTAAAAGCAAAAAGTTAAATTTTAATTTTTACGTGAGTTAACATTAATTGATCTTTTGGGCTACCTAGTGTTGATAAACTGCAAAACAGTTTCCACAAGGGACTGGTAGAAGCTGAAGATGACAATGCTCTGTATTTGACAGTTGCATGGTGGTACAAGTATTTTCCAAGTGGAAAAGCAGACAATGACAAGTAGGTTTAACTCAGATAATATTCCTCCAATTATAAGTCATCTGCAATTAAAAGTATTATTTTTCTCTACAAATTCTATATGAAGATAAAGCATTGGTGAAGATTACATTTGACAATTGCAATGTTGTAATGCTATATCAACAGGATGTTGTACAAACTCCATCTATGGCTGTTTTGTCAATATAAAATAATAATTACATTGTTAATACCTGCAAATATAGAGAAATAATATAGAGATTTGCAATGTATCCTTCATGATTCAGTTTAGTGATCTCATCATGTTTTTGTTAAGTTTTACATGTGAATTAGTTGTAATTAATACATACATTGATTGTAATTTGACAGAAATGATTTAATTTAAATATATTTACTTGTAATTTTAATACATGCAGAGTAGATTAAAAATATGAAAAAGATTGAAATATCTTATAAAAATTTAAGTTGCAAAATGCATACTTTTTCATAATAATAGAATTTATTTATATTTATGTCAACCAGTCAGTACTATTAAAAATTATTAATGGTATATTATGTTTCAGATAACGGGTCCAGACAACAAAGTAATTTATCAAGGAGAAAGGGAGAGCAATGGAAAATATACATTTGCCGCTCATATGGACGGAGTATACACTTACTGTTTCAGCAATGCAATGTCTACGATGACACCGAAAATTGTTATGTTTTCCATGGACGTCGGAGAGGCACCCAAGGAGAAAGAACTGGAGACCGAAGGTCGGTAGAAATTTGTAGATGCATACACGTTTATCGTAATCGGTTGTTGAAATCCTAATTTTATCTAGCTCATCAAAATAAATTGGAGGACATGATCAAAGAGTTAGCCGTCGCCCTGACGTCCGTGAAACACGAACAAGAATACATGGCCGTCAGAGACCGCATTCATCGTTCCAGTAAGTATGCCTGCATTTTCAAATTCGGTGCATAGAATGCAATTTTAAACTAATTCTGTTTTCCAGTTAACGAAAGCACAAACTCTAGAGTTGTGATGTGGGCCTTCTTTGAAGCGCTGGTGCTGGTTGCCATGACACTGGGACAAGTTTATTATCTGAAACGTTTCTTTGAAGTTAGAAGGGTTGTATGAAAGTTTGTAAATCATTATTTAATAAATTTTTTGTTTTTGAAGGATGACAGTATGTATTTTACATATCTCCAGATTTTAACTTTCTCAAAAAAACTCCTTTGCTACTACAAAAAATCTGTCATTGTTTGTGAATATAACTTAAAAGTATTTTGTTGTAGTACAAATCTGGTCACCTTTTGATATTAAAACAATATATAAATCATAATTGTTTGTTTAGATATGACATTTTATTAAAACCTAAACATCAGATTTTGTAAATATGGCCTCTTGGTCCTCAATCATATAAATTACAGTGAATGTTTGAAATGTTGAGGTTTTTGAGGGCCTCCAAATATATTGAGAAATTTTAGTCAGAATGCCCTACGTATACAGGATCTTCTAAAAAAATTATAATTAACATTATTATAATTTAAAATCGTAGCGTCGGAGAAGTATGCACCGTGTGCCAATCGATAGAATAACCGAGTTTTATCTTCCATCTGCATTCAAATGTCTCGTTATCTGCTAATTCTAGGAGGCACCATAAATGAAAATGGCAACTCTGCAAACTGCAGAAGACAAAACACTTTGTGAAGTTGAAATTGCTTGTCGTGGTGCAACGTAATCTGCAGGAACTATGGCTGCTGTGGGAGGAGTGACAACAGATGTGCAGTAGCAAGCTTAGGAAGAATTTGAATATTGGTTAGACACTGTGTGACACGATGCGCTCATATTGAGAAAGTGTAGTAGGCAAATGTGAAACTTGAACAGTTTTTTGATATTTTAATGTTTATTACAACACACTCAGATAATAATTAACATAATTACAATAATTTTAAATGGTAGCATTCTTTTTGGAAAACCCTGTATACGTGTATATAAATACAGTTCATTATTGTATTATCAAGTTTCTTCCTTTCATGTTACGATGTTACTTTCCATCAGTTGGAAACTATATTTGAAACAGTTTAATTTTCATTTAGTTTAGAAAAAAATTTGAAAGTTATAAGTACGTTCCGATAATTACAGCAGTTAGATTGGGCCATAAAATCATCAAACTTGTTATATTTAATGTTTTATCACTGAACAGAGTATATGTGAAAGTTAAGCAGCAAAATCATAATCCACAAAAATATGATGCATAAGTTTATCTGTATTTGAAAGGCATGCCGATTATATGTCAGTTTTAAATTGTAATTACCAACTCTTCCTTTTACAGAAAGTCGCTAAAAGAATTTTTATAAAATGTGACAAATCCCTTACGCTGTAGATATGTCACTGTGATTTATTCCAAACATCAAATATACATGTATAGTTTGTTTGTTTAGGACAAATCAAACCTCACATTTGTTCTTTTCTCTTTATTTATTGTACTGTAGACTGAATGCGCACAATTACAAATTATTACAAGCACCTTATTAATAAGATTCCAAATTATCACTAGGACAGTACACAACAATATCAAACAAAGGACTATTCACAAGGTTTTTAATAGACATCATCTTTATGGTTGTAATTTTCTATTTTTCTGTCTCCACCACATTTGTAGGGTATGCTGGTTCAATTGCCTTTTCTTGATTTTTATTTTCCAAATGAAAATAATTATATAATTAATAGAACAATTATTACATACGTTAATGTATCTTGTTGGCAATTGTCACCTTAGAATCTGTTTTTTTGTATGTCATGCAATTGATAAGGGTCAGTAAGGCCAAAATGCATTTTGGATACGCTAATTAAATAGGCTGGGTGTATAATAAGTTCATTCACGAGTCATAAGTAACTAAATTGAAATATGAATTACAAAAACTACTTATCTCAAAAGGAGATATCTTTCATCAGATACCTACAAAATGATGTCATTTCAAAGAAATTTGACGATTAAAGCACGTGACACAATATTATCCTAATAAACTATAAAGTTGCTGCTCTTCGTCGCTACTAGGTGAATTTTGACGACTAAAAATAATTGCACACATTTAAAACACTAGCCTAGCTGGATCCAGCAACATTTTGTTTTGTTTACAGAAGAGCATTAGTTTCGATTGGGTAATAAAATGGCAAAGTGATTATAAAGTAAAATGGTAATGACTTATTTGCATATTGAGTTTTTTAATCTCGTAACTCAAATAGATAAATTTTCATGCAAATAGTAATTGGATAAAGGAAACAATCTTTTCGTCCCTTCGGATGACCTAACCATTACAAATCCATATTGTCTTTATCATATAAGGAAACATATTTTGTATCAGCTGCTAAAGGATAAATGAAACAATAGAATAAATGATGTTTTTACATCATGTAAAATTTACATATTAAAATCACATATACAACTGCAAAGGGAACCTAATGGTACCGAACTTTGTTAGGGTTCAAAGATGAGCCGTCGAAGAACTCGGGACGATCCGTACCAGACGTGTAGTCCGGCAGTCCACATTGTGGATCTTCAGAAACTAAGGATGGGTAAGATTAAATCGGCGCTCTCTTAGTGCCCTCAATAAACAAAAACCAGCAGCTGCCATATTGAGAGTATGATGAAATATACGATGAGCACGAACATCTTTCACCGTACTAAATTTCTAGATTTAACAGAAGAATTCACCACAAAACGATTATCGATGCGAATGTCTGAAATTCCATTTAATCCACGCAAGTTGCGATTGCCAGAGCTCCTTTGGCTGCCAATTTAAAGTCTTTTAATCTTTAAAATTGGCATTTCCACTTCCCAGGACGAGGACCAGGGGTTGGGGATTTGTGGGAAGCGAGTGTCTCATTTTGTCGAATTACAGAGAACGAGGTGTGAGAATTCGAGTGAAGGTTAAACGGTATATATCTTCGTGTACGGTGATGTTGTGTCTGTGTGTGCGCGATCCAAGAACATCTTTCCGAGTGTCTGAAAACAGAAAGACAGTAAATTACGATACGAGAATACGATGTGTAAAAAAAGAAAACGAAAGGGTTCTTACCAGTGGAGATTTCGGGATATATTCGCTTGCACGATAAATGGCCGCTTCGTCCTTTTCGTGGTAAAGTTGGGGAGGGAGAAGAATCTCCCTCCCAAATGTTCCTAGAAAACACAAAGATGGGGAGAAAGCGAGAAGTCATTTATTATCTAAGGTCAACATTATTACCTTTATCAGAGTCTTTCTTCCCGAACAACCTGTTGTGAGAAGAGCGAAGCTAACCTAAGCCTAACCTACTCTAACCGGAAGCACAATCCTCAAACTGCTGTTTGGGAAAAAAGGTCGGCCTAATGTTTCGTTCGGTGAGTGTCGGGTGAAAAGTGTTTCCGGTAAGAATGTCGCATCTGGGTAAAGAAAGACGAATTGGGGAAAATCAAAGGAGACCTCCGCTTGGGCCGAGGTAACCACAGCGACGACACCACGGTCCCGAGACTCCGGCGGCTCTCTCCTCCGATTCTTACCCGTTTCCACTTCCGCGAGGCAGTGGCGTCCCGGTCGACAACGAAGAGGTAGAACACGAGAAAACAGGAAGTGATAACTGGCACGAGCTGTCATTCCCTACATCCTCCACAACGAGGTCTGCAGCCAGACGACCCCCGAAGACCTCGGCCAAGTACGACGGACCCAGAGTGTAGCGTGGCATAATCCCGACTCCGGGAGGATGCCACGCCACGCGCACTCGGGAAAGGTCTTCACCCGCTGCCTCTCGCTCGAGCCCCCGGCCCTCCAACATCTTTTCGGGCGCGGTAAGAGTCCGAGAGACTCGTTCCGCGCCGTCGGAGCCAGTCGAGGAACCCTTCCCTCGGGCACCACCGTGTTCCTTCCTTGGAACCACTCCAACGTCTTCGTTGTTTAAGTTATGGCAATGCAACACTTGGGTGATCTGCCTAGAGGGATGCTTTCTGTGAGGTCTTAATTAAGGGAAACGGGCCCCTATTTAGGCGTTACAGACGTGGAGAAAACCCGGAAAACTTCACGTGGCCAGGCGCGAACCCACGACCGAACTTGCAGTGTTCGAGTAACGAAGACCGCTCGGCCACTGGTGGGCCTCCCAACGTCTTCCTTCTGTAAAAAAGAATTTGCAATTAGTCGAGTGAAAACAAAAGCTTAAATTACGTGACGAGTAAAGCAAAATGCTCAACACAGCTCCCTTTCTAAATGTAAACATTCGAATCGACCGACCATCGAACGATGGGCAGAGATGTCTTCTGGCAGACATTAGCGAGGTTGAGGCCGAAGTTTTAAACGCCAAAACGTGTACGTCGGACGTTCGGCGCCGCTTTCCTGTAAGCCTGGAAGTTTGACAATGGCGTTTGGAAAGTCAGTGTAATCGTGCTCGACATTCCGAAGGCCATTGTCAAAACTTCTAGGCTTACAGGAAAGCGGCGCTCAACATCCGACGTACACGTTTTTGCGTTGAAAACTTCGGTCTCAACCTCGCTAAGACCGCGACTCCACTAGCCGTAAAAGGGCCGTAAAAGCTTTTAATCATGTGACCTATTTTCGTTCGCGCTCGGATTGCGGTGGAGGTCCGGCTAGCGAAGCTTTTTACGGCGACAGTACTATTACGGTGTATACGTGATATATCGATATAAAGACAATGATTAGATTCTACGAGTTTTCTCTGTACTATAATTACAAATGTAGTAAAAGTAATATCTTGACTTTCATATGTTGACTTTTATTATTATATTATTAAGATAATATACAGCACTTATAAGCTTAGCTTTTTTATTATATACTACTTTAAATTGAAGGATTTTCCTTTGGTCGTTCATATCGCGTGTTTTAGGCATCCATTATTAAAATCGGGATACCTCTCGTCGTAGATACACAAATACTTTCGGATGTTTTCGATAAATCTTTCCAGATCTTCTAGAGTAGCCACGAGAGAGCGTACACAAAAGCTCGTTTTCCGCCATTTTCGCACCGTGTCACGATGACCTAGATTTAACTAACTTCCGATTGGTGGATGGTACCGGTTTACGGTCGTATTCGCTTCGAAAGTCGAACACTGCTCGACTCGCTTTTACGTTGGTTTTACGACCTGCCCGGGCGTAAAATATCATGGTCACGTGATTAAAAGCTTTTACGGCCCTTTTACGGCTAGTGGAATCGCGGCCTAATGTCTTGTTAATAGAGGTTGAGGCGCAAATACAAACGTAAAACTTGTACGGCAAGTAGAAGTACACGTTCGAGGTTCTAAGTCCAAGTAAAGACCTTGCGGCATGCGTTCTCAACATCACGTGACTCGGTGAACGTCGCGCATTGATTCACGGGAAATTTGTTGGAAAAAATGGATACATTTAACATCAAGAGTTACAGCGAAGGTAATAAACAAATTAAACTGTTTAAAAGTATTTATAGGATGTTCAATAACACCGAATAATTATTTTTAATTCTCCTACCGTACGATAGGACTACCTCATACTTTCGTCCAGGGAAGCAGTGGCTTACGTAAATTCGGAAAATAATTTTTAGAAAATTTACAAACATATTACGCCGTTGACGGAAGAAGAAACCTTCCTTAGATAGAGGTTGAGGCGCACGTATTCACCCCCTCACTTTCATACTTAAATGACTAACAAGATTTTTTTCATCGTGTGGTCAGCTTATTTCCGACAATTCACTAGAGACTTTTACATTAAAAACTTGTCTGATAAATAAAAGTACACTTTCGAGATGTCTGTTTTTTAAGTTTTTTAGTGATTCCTTACGCTAAGTGTGTGTGGGGTCCTCCCCTTTTTCGTGTCGGAACTCCCGTTCGGATTTCCGAGTTCGGGAAAAGCCAATGCGCAATGGCGCGTTAATCTTTCCTACGGCGCTACGTTTGATTCGGTAAGTTGGTTCTTCATTTTCGTTCGTTATAGAGCTAGTGGAAGGAACGGCGAAACTAGATCGAGGCGCCTCTAGCGGCGACGCTTGGTAACAGAATCGGGGCTACAAAGGCAGCACCAGTGTTGTTTCACCCAGTACTTTTGTACTAATCTAATATCTTTTTACTTGTTCTAGTACCAAGATACCCAACACCATTTTCCTAGTACTATTTATGAAATCCTAATATCTTTCCTTTCAATTTAGTACCTTTCAAAACATTCATTTTAATCCTATATTTCTATATTTTTCTACTTTACTTTGGCAGTAAATAGATGTTTTTATCGCTTCCTCATTCGAGTGCAGCAGTTGAACGCATTGTTTTGCAATTAAATTTAATAAAAATTAAACTACAAAATCGAGTTCTTAAAAGCAACGACGATAAAATGTTACACTTGGAAACCATCATCCGCTTCGACCATACAAAAACATTCTAGTGAGGAAGATTCTGACGACGACGATCTTACCAGTGATTTTTCAATGCGATAATTTTAAAGTTCAGTACTTCTTGTTCATTACTTTAGTTTCATCGTTTTGTTCATTTGATTGTCGTTGAGGAATAATAGCATTCTCGCAACATACGAATTTATCCTGTATGAATTTTGTATGTTACGTGTAAAACTATTTATATTTTAATAAGTAGAAATTTGATAAATTCTAAATTTATATATTATTTATAAGTATATATTTAATAATATATAATATATACATACATTCTGCAGTTGAAGGTCAAAGTAATGCCTGCATTAGTCAATACAGTCACTTCTCGACTTACGACGGGATTCGGTTCCGCAACTTCGGACGTAAGTCAAGAAGTGACTGTACTTCAACAAAACAGTCAGCCATCTTACACAAGCACACGCGAAGGGCAACTAACTACACAACAAAACTGAAGATGACGCAATCAATCGCCAAAAGCGTGCAAGATATATATTCCACGAAACCTATAAAAAATTGATACATTTTAAAAATTTTTCGTCATAAGTGCGAATGGTCGTAACTCGAGAAGTGACTGTAGATCATTGGGACCGAGCAGTATTAATATTCTTATATTTATTATACTCTTAATTTTGTACAATTTAAAGGGTGGTGCGGAAGAAGTAAACTATATATCTATTTCGTGGTAAATAATGAAATTTGTAACTAACCATATATATATAAAGGAACTTCAATACGGACCATAGCAATAGCTAATAGTATTGTATTAATAGAGAAATTCTGATCCCCATTTCCTCAAAATACTAATTTTGCTTCTTACTCCTTTCTTCCACAGATCTCGTAAATTCAAATGTCACATCACGTGTTAATTAATATCTGTCAGATTAACAAAATAACATAAAAAAAGAAAATTACTAAACTTTACATTAGAGAACTAAATTTAAAATAGAGCCAACTAAGGTTAACGGGAGATTGGAGAGTGGTTAGAATGCAACACATCATTATGTAATTAACCACGGGAATTAAATTGCAGTCGGCCATTTCTCTTTCGTGCGGGGTAGGCCTATTATTCGTGCGGGAACGAATAAAACTTTGTACTTGGCGGCTCGGTAATATAGGTAACGCTACAACCGACCACACAACAGTTATTTTTTGAAGTTTTGTTGGCAGAAAGCTGTTTTTCATTATCGCGGGCAGAAAACAAGCACCGCGTCTCAGTACGTATCAAACCCAAAGACGCTCGTGTTTTCCCGAAAAAGTTTCCTTTGCCTGCGTACAGGTGGCGCTCAACGCAGTTCCACTAGCTCTGTAGAGGGCGAGTGGGAAACCTTCGCCCTAACTAAACATAAGCCCCAAAATAAAATATACGTAAAGAAAATAAAAATACAGCTCGGACTCGGTTCCTTACACATTTCACGTAACGAGTTAGAATATTCTAGCTCGTTGCCTTTACGCAACACAAACGGCACGCTTCCTCGACTAAAAGGAAAATGGCGGACGTGTTCGATATTCTTTCGACACGCCGTCACTACGGCCACTCTAGCTCGTCGGTCGGAGCACCGAACAGGCGAGACAGACTTTTCTCGGTTGTGAAAAGCGCGAGGGCTACAGAGAGAGTGATTCGGAAGAATGCGTGGCCCTTAACCAGCAGCGGCAGTATCTCCTAGAATTTCTATCCCCGCCTAGAAATCGTTCTCGTTCCACCAAAATTTTTCTTACGTTATTTTCTAGACCAAAAATTTCCCCTAAATCTAAAATAATTTTCCATAACTCGGCACGTTCTTATATCGGTAATCGGGGAGTCCGGACCCTCGGCTTTCCTTACTTAATCTCGATTTTCGTCTATCTAACTGCGTCGAGATTGGGAAAGAACGGACGAACAGAGGGACGACAGTGCGAATCGATAGGTCTGCAATTCGAAAATTGCGATCCATTAACCCCCTATTTCACCAACAGACGATTAGGCAAATCGCCGGATTAACGACTATCACTAATACAGGATTGCCGATTTTTCGTTCCACCGTTCTACGATTAGACGTAATCCGGCATTAGTAACTAATCCACCGAATTCGGGCGATTAGTGTACTAATCTCGGCAAATACGGCGCAAGATTTCTTACTTCGCAGAGTACGTGTACGAAGACGAAATAATACAAAATTACTTTCGAATTCCACGGCGATTAATTTGCGATCGATCCAATCCTATCGAAAAGTTCGACGATCGGCCGTTTATCGAAAGGTATAGACTTTCTAAAAGAACCGTCGTACATTACGTGACGAAATCGAGCACCTCCGGCCATCGTACAATACGAGAAGAAACCATCCCGCATCACCTCCATCGCAGTCATCGATTACTTTACGTTTTTACGCCACCGGAAACTTATCGCCAAGCGGGAGGTCCGACTCGGACTTGGAAATCGAGCGTACGTAGGATAATTAAACTGTATCTAAAGCTTCGGGGAGCCTTTCGAAACGTCGGCCGTCGAAGCATACGACGAAAATGTGGTTTTAAGACGAAATCGGCCGGTAAAAATACATCTAATTCCTCTAGTAATAAAAAAAACGAAATTACTTTCCCAACAACCCAATATATACGTTACCGGCAAACTAGTTTAGAATTATTATTCGAGTATATTAATGGTCAAAATAAAATTAAAAGGCGATCGATTAGACGAACAATATTTATTCAAACATAGTCTACTTAATAATTATGGTAATTTATTAGAATAGATTAGTGCGAACGTATGTCTCTTTAATCTTTAATCGAAGGATTAGGAATAAAGAATAAAGGATTAGAGAGACGTATATACCGCTACCGCATCCGACATCGAGAAGAATAGGTTAGGTAGGTTAGGTTAGGTTAGGTTAGAACGCGCGTCCCCACTGTTCCGTCTTCCGATCGCCTCCACCTTCGATACCTACGGTAATATTAACCCCGTTTTTTATAATTAAGTAGGCCGCGTTTGAATAAATATTGTTGGCGAAAATCGGCATGGACGCGGTCGTTTGGCGTACGTACGAAATATTTGCTAAATATCGTCACTTCTCACCTACACCGACAAATATCGACATTCGGCACGCACCGAATAAAAACGTTTTTCTCGGGTCGAGTCGGAAATGCAACTTTTTAATACGCCGTGTGTCAAAATAGGAGAAAGCTTAAGTAACGGCGCGTGTAAATAAAGCGTCGAATCTAAGAGAAAGACGATATTCTTAATCGGAAAAGGAAAATTTATCGAGAAGACTATTTTTTCTTCTTAAATCTTCTTCCTTCGTAAAATTCATTTTAGCTCTACGTTCCTCTTTTACAAAATGCATTCCGGCTCGGCGATACTCTAGCGCACATTTATCGACAATTTTAAAATTACCGCCGCCGTCGATATCGGGTGGTCGGAAAATTCCGACGGATTTACTAGACGTAAACGAACATTTTTAAAAAGTAATACGGCTCTAAAAATTAATTTCTGCTCGGCTAATTAGTTTATAGTATCGAAATACTTTACAATCGTCGATAAAAGCGTTATTACTTTTATGCTAATTTTACGGCACTCTCTATACGCCAAGGACCTAAAGATAAAGGGGTATTAACTAACTATTTAACACTTACCGCGCCTTCCGAGGCTCGCTACTCGATTCTCCCGACGGCCGTCGTCCGAAAATAAATACCCACGTTTACACGCGTATTTAATACATTTTCGTTTATTACCGTTTAGTTTCGATCGAGTATAATTAGATATAAACAAATTTACCTTCGACGGGGTCCCGGAGCGATTTACGGTGGCATAGGGCACTCGATATCTTTTCCGGCTTTGTTTCGAGTTTTTCGCCTCCCCTTTACTAACCCGGGGAAACTTATTAAATTCTTCGGTCGCTTTTTTTCTTTAAGGATACGTTCGTACTCGTCGATCGACTCCGTTAAGCATTCCGTTTCCCGACGAGAAAAATCGGCCGGTCGACTTGGTTTCTCGTTTTCCGAAATATCCGATCGAGTAACGTCGGTGTCGAGATTATCGGATTGGCCAATCCCGTTCTCGATATCTCGGGATTTACCGATCCTCCGCTAAAATTTGTCGGTAATCTCAGCATTAGTCTAACGGCCGGATCTACAAATACCACGATTAGGCGACGTCGGCAATTTCTACCTTAATTTTTATTAACTTAAATACACCGTACTATACGAAAAACGGCTTAAAATCGATCGTTTTTGTTTCTACCTTTAATTTAACGACTTAAAACTGATAGGCTTTTATTCTTTGGTTAACGTCTACTTTCCGAAAAACGTCTAAAGAATTGTCGACGTTTCGATAAGTTTTAATTTTAGCCCCTATATTCTGCCGACGGCAGTTTCTAACGGCCAATCGACGTTTAGCGGAAGTAAACTGTTTAGAGATTTAATTTCTCGGCAGAGTCGGTGGTGGCGTCGACGGGAACGATTTTCGTCCGGATTCGAATCGTTCTTCCGGAGATTTAATATTATGTGCAAAATTATATCGAATATCGTCGACGGCGACCACGGTGTCTCCAGTTTCTCTCCGCAAATATCGGCTCGAATTAAAGCGTTTCGAAACCCTTTCCTACCGTATCGACGAAAGGTATTCCGCGCACGAATTTTTAATAAATAAACCGGCGAGACAAAAGAGAAATCGGACATTCTAGAAACTTCTAAAAGTATATAAATACGGCAGACGATAGATTATTTTGTTCCTTCGGAAAGAAATACGCCGACGCTTCGAATGCTAAATAGTTATTTTTGAAAGAAACGTAGGCTGTAAGACTAGTTTGGGCGCCGGGTCGGGCCACCTTTTAATCCGACGCCGAGTCCGAGAATACCTCTTCGTTCTAGCACTAGGCGCATCGAAAAATTCGGCGCGCAGCCGGCACCCCCGTTCGAAATCTCGGACGATAAACGCGTCTTTTATGGCGCCGGATACGTCGTACGGCCAACGAGACGGCGGCCGCCGCCGGACCGGAAAGAGCCGTATTTTGGGTTAACGAATTTACCCCGAATAAATTAAAATTCGGTCGGTACATTTAATATATTAGTATAATAAAATATTCTATTTACGTAAGACATCCGGTAGTTTGTTTTAGTTGTTATCACTTCCGGCAGCATCCGGCCGGATTAATGCCGAGATTTCGAATACGCCCGATGCTTTGTTCGAGCCGACTGTGGGTACGGTAGAGTCGTTTATCCCAACGCTTTCCAGTCGGGCCGCGTCGTGCCGAATCGAACGTTTGATACTAGATTAACTGCTAAAGTATAATTTTTTATATTTTTCAACGTATTTATTTTGTTTGTACAAAGTAAAGAAATAATTTTTAACGATACGATAGCCTCGATTATTATTATAAAAATTTCGACGCGGGACAGGTTAATATATTTTTTCGTGCATAATCGGTTATCCGAACCACCCCAGTCCCCGATTGATTCGGATAAACGACTCTCTGCTGTAATTAAACCTTAAGCTAACGATGGTTAACTATGTTTTTGTAAAGGGATGTACTGTACACTCGGCACTCCTAGCAGAACTTTTCGAAACTATTTTCCCTTTAGCCTAACCATTGGCTATTTGCAAAAACGAATCGGCATATATCGGTCCCGCGCGGAACGAGATCCTACTGTAGTTCATTTTCGGCAATAAATGTCTGTCCGAACCGAGCTTAGGATTCTCTGCGGCCAATAAGAACGGAGTAATCGACTTTCGAATTCGTATCGCATTGTTATTATTTAAATAAAAATGTTAATGTCGTTCGGCAAACATTTGTATCTTCCACACACAAAGGGTTAGGACGGGCCGAATTGGAAAGAAATTTTTTCACGGGCCGAACGAAGCATTAAAATTAAGTCACGTTAAATACAAATAGGCTGACCCGGGCGGCAGGTCGGGTTTGTTCCGACAGAAGTTCCCGACGCGTGCGCAATGTCATTTTACAATGCGAAGAAACGAACAAGCAAAAAGAAAGAAAAAAAGTCGACAGACAGCGGCGCTGCGCGTCACGCGTCGGCATAAACAGAGTGACGTGGCGGAACGGCGGACGAGTTTCGGCGAGTGTGGGGTCTTTCGTTCTCTAAATAGTGTAAATTTATAACAGACGAATACAAAAGTTGTAAATCTGTAGTGAAAATTTTAAAAAAATGAACAAGTATCGCGAATCGTAGCTAATATTGAAAAATTAATCGCGGGCCGTATGTTGGCCACCCCTGGGTTAGGCTGTTGCTTTTACTATTACGTTTTTTTCACTCGTTATCTTATAAATACATCTCGGATAAAGAGAAAAAGAAACGTGGCCTTTTAAACCGATTACCGATTAGGTGTCGCCGGGGAGTGACGAGTTATTCAAAGATTTTGTGTTCTAGCAATTATCCGCATAATGGCATAAGTGCAAAAGAAAATATTTTTTGATCACCCTTTTAAATAAATAACTACTAAATTGAAAAAGTATAAATTCTTTTATTAGCTAAGAAATTGGCACGGCTGTAAAATTTTACAACGAAAAAATAATCATGTTTTATAAAAAATGAATAAATATCAAAATTCACTCGCTATCCGAAATGACAATTTTCTTCTTCTTGAATGCACTAATAATGGCACTTTCCTCCGAAGAGCTTTCGTATTTATCCGTCGATTCTTCGTCCTCCGAAGATATAACCGAGACGTCGGTTATTTTCTCGTCATTTTTATCGTCCAACTTCCCGACGGATCCCAAGGGACTGGAAGTGGCCGGATATCGTTCCGTCGAAGCTTTCAGGGCTTTCTGAAAGGGACTGTTCGCCCCGTAATCGGATGATTTGGATACTCTGAGCGGCGTTATTCGCTTAACGAACGACAACGTCGTTTCCGTCCTGTTTTTATCCGTTAACGGTCGATTTTCTTTGTCCGCGATTGAAATTTCCGAATTGTCCCTACTAAATTCCATAGTTTCGTCTTCCACAAATTTCGCTGGAGATTTTAAATCGACGGAACTCTGACATAAATGTCGATTGAGAACCACGGATAGATTTTCACTTCCGATTTGAGTTAATGCGTTGCGTTTGTCCTTGCGAGGGTCGTCTTCGATTATCGCAAAATTAGCAGAGCGATCGATGGATCTGGCATCGTCGCTGTCTTCGCTGTCGCTAGAGATGTATACGGTGCTGTGCGCTTTGCTCGACGCTCGCGATCTGTCGGCCGAACGATTCTTCCACGTGACTTCGGGCACAGACTGCAACCGATCCGAGTTTGCATCGTGTCGATGTCCAACCTCTCTTAGGGAATCGAGTTCGGAACTATCGAGAGATTTGTTTCTGTATTCGATGTGGGTGCAGACCAGATCGTCGTCGTCTCCGTCACTCTCCGGTATGAACAACTCTGTGCTTAAATCACACCCGGGAGAAATGCTTTTGCTGTTATCGCTGTCCGGAACGTATAAGGATTTTCTCAAACTACAAAAATTAGAAATGTTTTTAGCTATTCATATTATAAAACACTGAACTTTGTTGTAATATTTTATCAGGTTGCAAAATTATGACATTTCGATTTGTTTCTAGAAACAACCGGGAAAAAACGTTCTAGAATGTTCGATGTGGATATTTAAGTACGGTAACCAAAAGGCATTTTGTCACTTATTTTGTTGGGAATGGATGCACCGGCAATGCACGACAATACGAAACTTTCGAAAGAACGCGTTTGTGCGCGGTTTTGTCTATCGCTTCAAAAGTGGCCACAACGCAACCGAGGCTCGAGACTCGTCTGCAAAGCATTTGTTAGTGTTCCTCGGTGAACGAAGGTCGACCGACTACTGCAAATGTCGAGAGGCCAATGGTGCCGAGAAGGCGATGATCTGCATTTGTTTGCCGTTTTAATGATGGAGCTGCTCCCAAACTATATCGTTGTCGCGAAAGAACTCGGATCGTTTGAATCCACCGTGACGTGCCAGCACATAGAGCAAAGACCACTGTAAAGAAGCTGGTCGGTCTGAGGTGGGAGGTTCTGCCTCATCCACCTTACGGCCCAGACTTGGCTACCGACTACCATCTAGTTTGCCCCTGCAGAAACATTACACGGTGCCAATACGCAGTTCAATGACAATATCTGATGATCGAGACTTTCTTCAAAGAAAAATCCCAGTCGTGCAATGCTCACAAGACCGAAAATTTGCAACAAAAGTGGTGGGATGTGATTGATACCCATAAGACTGAACTGTAATCATTGTTGAGTTAATTGTCAATAAAGTTTTTTTTTCAAAATGTCTAAATTCACCTTTACTACCTAACAAAGCTGATTTAGCCACATTAAGTTAATAAAGATTATAGCTTATTTAAAATTACTTTCGTAATAAATTCTAGAATGAAAGGAGGTAAGAAAAAAAACTAACAACTTTAGAGACAAGGCATAAAAACGTAAAAAAACTATTTTTGAAGGTAAAGTTAGAAGGAATGAGAGATAGATGAAGATCAAGGACCTCAATTCAAAGACATTGAATAACTGAGATAATTGAGTTTCTAAGAATTTGTAATAGTAGTAGAGCACTATTTAGATTCATAACAGCATGTCTCCATTAGGGATAGCAATCCAGCAGTGTTTTCAATCCAGCTGGATTTTTGCTGGACCAAAATCATTCCTGCTGGATCCAGTGTGGAAGAATTTTTGGTGCAATAGTGTTATCTGTCTATCTATTCAGCAATTTATGTTTTTTTTTTAAAAGAAATAAATCATTTATTTTAAAATATTTAAGGAGCTTTTATTATTTAAACTGGTCACTATAAATCTTAAACGTTTAGGTAGTAAACTTAACTTTGGTTCCGTTTAACACTCGAGATACAGATAATTAACTTTATAATTATAATCTAACTACACATTTAAAGTAATTTTTAAGTTAAATAATAGCAAAGGTAATTCTACTAATTAATTTATATTAATATATTATATTATAATAATGCAAGGACGGATAATCAGTGGCTAAGTGGCTATCGGTCTTACCAGTTTTCTTATAAAGGCTCTACGTATTAGTCTGTAGTTATTTATAAGTGTATAAAAACTATGTACTGGAAGTAGAATAAGTTAAACAAACTACACCTTTATCAATCCAGAAAAATTTTATAAAATAATAACGTTTTTGATCGTTTTTAACGATCTTCCTCGGTTACGAAAAAATAGATAAATATAGAACGTAAAACGTGTTTGGAATAAATATAAAAATTAACGGAAAATGCCCGAGCGGACAAAATATAGATAGATAAAATAAATAGCGAAAAGGAAAAAAAAATATAAGATATAACGACGAAACCATGTACGAGTCGCTTAAATACACGAGCCAATCGCAGCCCGTGTGTCGGGCTGTGATTGGCTCGTGTATTTAAGCGACTCGTACAACGTGGATTCGCATAACACGGAACGTATCTACCGTGTTATAGGGGTCTACTGTAAAATTAAGATCGGATAATCATTGAGTCATTACACTGTACAGTTTAAGCTACAAGAAAGCTTATTGTTTCTTGATACAAGTGCCT
This sequence comes from Centruroides vittatus, assembly GCF_030686945.1. NCBI lineage: Eukaryota > Metazoa > Arthropoda > Arachnida > Scorpiones > Buthidae > Centruroides > Centruroides vittatus. The sequence goes on from NW_027122580.1 coordinate 605,919, forward strand.
AATGCTATGCTAGGCATAACACAGAAGCAGAAGTCTGTGCAAGAGATAACTACGGGCACAATCAATATCTTGTCAATTCTCCACAGGTGCATTCTTAGTATTTACTAAATTTTCTGGTATATATGTTTTGTGTGTGTGCATGTGGGAACAGATGTGTTTATTTGCAAACAAAATAAAACCACATTTATGATATCTGGTCTGATGTGCTGTACTGTGATTATGGCTTATAGTTTCTTGGTGTGTAATAGTTTGTGCAATCTTTTCATGTATTGTAAATGACACACACAAAATGTACTACGACAGAGCCATAATTGACACACAAAACAATTCATCACACTAGACTTGACATTACTCATTGACAAATGCAGTACGTTGCTTATATAATAGACATCTCTATTTCAAACACTCATAACATAAATGCTCACTGAAAAAAATCAACATGTACTGTACGCTCCACTTGCTCAAGAAATAAGACAAATATGGAAGATGGATAAGGTATTTATTGTACTGTACTTGTTGTTCTCTCTTCTACTGGTGTCATACCACATACACTACACAAAAGTCTAGAAACATTAAACCTTAACAAAAACATATACAGCCCTACAGAAAGCTGTAACATACTAAAAGGAAGTTTATAGACACACACGAATAACAGCTTAATATTACACTTATTTGAGTAGCTATGACCTCTCTCCCGTGGTCACCACCTGGTCGTGGTGGGAGAGCCCAGTAATTTTACTGATCCATAGGGCAATGCAGGCTGGAGCACAAGCTCCTGGTAGGGACACCCATGCCAGTAAGGTCTATGGGGAGAAATGAAGCTAAGAGTGACCACACCCACATTCTGTGGAGATATTTATTATGGTAATAACTAGATCAAAGTGTGATACCGGCTCGGACGTCGCCCGGGTTAACGAGGTCCGCGTTCGTGAGTTAGGCAGAGGCTCACGTTCGAAAAATAGGCCACAGTCTCCCTTGGTTACCGGTGGCGAAAGCAGCACCGGCCCAAGCATGGCTACTGCAATGCCCTCAACAGATGTGAGGAACCAACCCAGCCTTGGTGTTTTTGTGGCAATGCATCCACAGACCACAAGGGCTGGAAAACCACGCCAACGAATGAAATGGACAGTAGAAATGAACGAGTTTATCATCCGTACTTACTACACCATCACAAAACTCGAAACAAACATGACAGCATACAGACAACAACTACACCATAGATTCACACAACAGTATCCTCAACTCACTGTCACCGAACAAAGGGTTGTTGATCAAACAAGAACAATTATACACAACAACCTTATTCCACAAACAACACTTGAACTTATCAAACAACAGGTTGCTGATCAAATACATCAACAGACAGAAACATCTAACATTAATGAAGATCATGTAACCTGTCAGGATAATCCAGCAACAAGCATTGATAACAACACACATACAACAATTACCACTAATGATACTACAGACACTTCCTCGTTCATCACTGATAACATAGACATGGATTTAGTTAATACTCTCTCACTTATATTTCAGGAAACACTCACTAAACATACAGGTACAGATCCCACACAACGACCACGAATACCAAAAATCAACACGTCAAAGGAAGTAGGAAAAACACTAAATTATGTAAACACTCACTTACTACCACACTACATTCATTCAATTTCTACACTCGCAGACATTCATACATTAGTTTATGCTGGGGCAGTCACAGTAGTGACACACCATGGACTGAAAGTACAATCACAGACAAATACACAGAAAACACAATTCTATCACAAGCCTGCCTGGCAGAGAAGAATAGAAACACAAATAAATGACATTAGACAGCAATTAGGCAGGCTGACACAATACACTAAAAACAACATAACACCCAAATTAAGGAAACAGCTCAAAAACATTTTCAAGAAAATAAAAACACACACAAAACATGAACGTCACAACACACGCATTACAGAATACATTGATACACTAAAACAAAAACTTGCTGCCAAAGCTCGTAGACTCAAACGATACAAAACACGTACACTACGAAAACGACAAAATAAATTATTTACAAACAATGAAAAACTCTTTTACAGACAAATTAATAACAAAGCAAACACTAATACACAGCACAGTGGCACACCAACAGAAGAACAACTCACAACTTATTGGTCTTCTCTTTGGTCCAGTGCTGCTACGCACAATGCTGATGCAGGCTGGATCGAAGAAGAGAACAAAAACTTGCATAACGTACCAACTATGCCCTGTGCTGAAATAAATGTACACAACATCCACTACCCTGGTAACAGAACACACAACTGGAAGACACCTGGTGTAGACAACATTCACAATTTCTGGTACAAAAAGTTTACATCACTGCACCAGGAACTAGCTAAACATCTAACACACATCATCATCAATCCACAAGACATGCCAAATTTTCTTACTCAGGGCATCACCTACATGAAACCTAAAAACAACAATACCACAGATCCCACACAATACAGACCAATTACATGTCTTCCAACACTCTACAAATTATTGACATCCTGAATCGCAAACAAAATATACAAACATGTTGAAGAACACGACATTCTTACAGAACAACAAAAAGGTTGTCGTAGAAACCACAGGGATGCAAAGAACAGTTACTCATAGATTCAGTCATTCTACGGCAAGCACACAAACAACACAGAAACACACACATGGCATATATAGCCTACAGAAAAGCATTCGACAGTGTTCCACACAGTTGGCTGCTACATATTCTACACATGTACAGAATACATCCATCACTCATTGCATTCTTCTCAAAACACTATGCAGCACTGGAGAACAACACTACATCTCAGGGTTCATAACACTTCCATACAAACAAATCAAATTTTTATTAGGCGAGGAATTTTTCAAGAAGATTCCTTGAGTCCTCTCTGGTTCTGCTTAGCCCTGAACCCATTATCCAACATGTTAAACAACACACAATATGGTTACAATATCAGACACGAAAAATCAACACAGTTTACACTGTCACATCTCATGTACATGGATGACATAAAACTTTATGCATCCACACAAAAACAACTTCATCAACTCCTACAAATCACACATTCATACACCAAGGACATACAAATGAAATTTGGCCTAGATAAATGCAAAACACTTCACATAGAAAAAGGAATCCTGAAGAAAAAGATTTTGCACTTGGAAATGGAGACATTATTGAATCCATGGAAGAGGGCAAGTTCTACAAGTATTTAGGATTCCAACAGGCCAAACTAACAGAACATACACAAATAAAGCAAATATTAATTAAAGAATACCAAAGTAGGTTAAATGCTATTCTCAGAACACAGTTAAATGCAAAACACACAGTTAAAGCAATAAACACATATGTCATCCCAGTACTCACATATTCTTTTGGAGTTATACATTGGACTCACACAGATCTCGAGCAACTCCAAAAGGAAAACAACAACACCACTCACTACGCATAAACATCATCATCGTAAATCCGCCACAGAAAGATTAACTCTTCCACGTAAAGATGGCGGACGTGGCCTGATTGACATAGTTAACCTTCACTACAAACAAATACAGTCACTGCGAGAGTTTTTCTACAAAAAACAAGAAACATCACAATTACATAAAGCAGTAACTCTAGCAGACTCAAATAACACACCATTAAACTTACACTCACATCATATGGACACAACACAACATATAAAAAGCATACACACCATTAATCAATCGTGGACTCGAAAGGCACTCCATGGCAGGCATCCTTATGATCTAGCCCAGGATTTTGTTGACAAAACTGCATTGAACAGCTGGTTAGCTCGGGGATGCCTCTTTGGGAAGACTGAAGGATTCATGATCGCCATACAAGATCAGGTCATAAATACTAAAAACTACAGAAAACACATACTCAAAGATGCAACACTAACAAATGACACATGCAGAAAATGTCACATCATGCCAGAAATTATACAACACATCACCTCTGGTTGCAAGCTCTTGGCACAGACAGAGTATTTACACAGACATAATCAAGTAGCAAATATAATACACCAAGAGCTTGCAAAGAAACACAAATTAGTAGACATCCACGAACCATACTACAAATACATTCCACAGACAGTATTGGAAAACATGCACAAAATGTACTATGACAGAGCCATAATCACAGATAAAACAATTTACCACAACAGACCAGACATCACACTCATTGACAAACACAATAAAATCACATACATTATAGACATATCCATTTCCAAACACACACAATATACAAAACGCATGCACTGAAAAAATTAGCAAGTACACAGAACTCGCCCAAGAAATAAAGCATCTGTGGAGGATGGATAGAGTGCTTATTGTACCTGTCATTCTTTCCCGTACAGGTGTGATACCACACACACTACACAAAAGCCTGGGATCATTACAATTGAATAGAAATACATACATCACACTACAGAAAGCCACAATATTGAATACATGCCATATTGTTAGGAAATTCCTGAATACTGACACTAACACACTTATTTAATTTTAGTTTTGTTTTGGTTGCTATGCCTTGATTCTGGTCCGGCATAGTACACAGCCACCAGTGTCAACTGAGTATAACCTGCTACACCCAACATAATAATAATAAACAAACTGCAAGTAAACAGTACATGTCCTGTGAGGTTCTCACAGGTCACCAGATGGGTTTTATAAAAAAGTAAAGCAAAATTCCTCAAAATGTAGTCCAAATTATTTTCAAAGCAGCCCAAATGTCATAACAGAGCCTACAAATACAGTAGAGAGTCGTTAATCCGAATCAATTGGGGACTGGGGTTGTTCGGATTAGTGATTTGTTCGGATAACCGATTATGTACGAAAAAATACATTAACCTGTTCGATGTTCAAATGTTTCTCCGTTGCATGTTGCTTCGTGTTGAATTTTTGTCAATTTTAAGCCTAACGAAAATTTTTATAATAATAATCGAGGCTATTGTATCGTTAAAAATTATTTCTTTATTTTGTACAAACAAAATAAATATATTGAAGAATATAAAAACATGAAAATTATACTTTAGAAGTAAATCTAGTATCAAAAACGTTCGATTTGGCACGACACAGTCCGACTGAAAACTGTTTGGATAACTGGCGATTCGGATTAACGACACTCTACTGTATATCAATATCTACTTGTAGTCCAATCTTGCAATCCTAAAAACTAACCATATTTTATGAGATAAAAGAAAAAAAAAAAAAAACAATTGTCCACATGTAAGGTGATACCTGAAAATGTGTTGCTGTAAAAGAAAACCATATTGACCAGATTAGAGTTGTTCTTGGTCTATTGTTCTCTTATAGTATGGAGACACTTCTATCTAAACCAGTGGTTCTCAACCTTTTTTTTTACCCATGGACCCCTTTTCCTCTTAATTTTTTTTGTGGACTCCCAAAGACATTGACATTGCATATAGGAAAAAACCTAATATTTTTCACTAATAAAAAAAAAAAGGAAAAATGTTCAGAAATATCACTGTCAAGTCACATGACGCTGATGGTATAAGATTCTCCTAACAAACCCTGGCTTTATAATCTCTCTGTCAATAATGTGTGTGTGTTGTATACATATTCAATATTTTAACCCTTATGCAAGAAATGAGTAATAAAGAAATTGACAATATACTATATATACTGTAGAAATTTAATTCTCAGTAAAACAATTGTTAATTATCCTATAGATCACTAAAATATCACCGTAAACCCCCAATTCGGTTTTTTTTTCTGTGGACCCCCAGTAATGTTACATGGATGCCAGTTGAGAACCACCAATCTAAATGAATGAGTTAATGTACTCATATCACAGTTCAGACTGAAATATGGCTACTTTGAAATTCAACGTGAAAATTCTAACTAACCAAATTCCATAACATGTAAATCTCTATATCCCCGGCTGGGACAAAAGTACAGTTATGAATTAACTGAATTTCAAACTGTCTGAGTTTGAATTAATGAGGATTTCTCATACTATATATTTTTCTGTTCTAACATTCTCTAACTTTGTAAAAATAGCCTTATTTGTAGTGAGGCAAAAAAATTGAGGAAGAATACATTTTTTAAAAACTCACAACAACAATAAATAATTTTTTATGCTTTTGTTTTTTGGGTTTATTTCAAATCTAAAGAGCAAAAGCAAAATGTAGTTTTCTTGTATCTTTGTTGTTGTTATTATTATTATGTTGGGTTTAGTGAGTTATACTTGGTTGACACTGGTGGCTGTGTACTATGCCAGACCAGAGTCAAGGCATAGCAACCAACACAAAACAAAAAATAAGTGTGTCTGTGTCTGTATTCAGGAATTTCCTAACAATGTGACATGTATTCAATATAGTGGCCTTCTGTAGTGTGATGTATGTATTTCTATTCAATTGTAGTGTGCCCAGGCTTTTGTGTAATGTGTGTGGTATGACACCTGTACAGTACAGGAGAGAACAGCAGGTACAGTACAATAAGCACCCTATCCATCTTCCACAGATGCCTTATTTCCTGAACGAGTTCTGTGTACTTGCTAATTTTTTCAGTAAATGTATTTTGTACATTGTTTGGAATAGATATATATCTATAATGCAGTGGCGTGCTGTGACATTTGATGATAGGGAAGCTGTGTTTCTGTAAGAAGCCGACTTTCAGGGGCAATCAATTAATTGCGCGTCGGGGCCCGTTCGTATTCGTTTGTTCGATAAGCCAGTAAAAACCGTATACTTCTTTAAATGTATTTTTAATAGATTATCTGAAGTACTTAATAAATAAGAAAGTTCAATATAATTACCTCTGTTATTAGATTCAATAAATTTCCTATGCCCTCTAAATGCCAATTCTTGCTTTGAGAAAAAACATATAACATCTATTAATTTAGATATACCTATTAATCGTAATTATCTCGTTATAATTTTCAATATTTATTTTATATTGTCTACCAATGTTAAATTCTATTCCTCTTTGATTTCCAAATTGCTTCAATTTTACGAAAGAATCGTCATTCGTCATAAATTTTATCGTCAAAATGTCGAAATTTTATTGTCGACGTATTTATATTTAATTTAGGCATCGGTCTTTCTCTTTTAATAATGTTTTCTTTTTCATTATACGGTCTCGAGCCAAAACTTTTTTAAAATAAATTTTTGAATCACTAGCCACGATGTAAGGGCTAAAATTAAAATTATCAGAAAAACTTACTCGGTAAAACAAAATGTGCGACGAATATACATACCTAGTACAAAAAATTCTTCAATTGTATGAATATACTTTTAATGAAACTTATAATTAAATATAACTTTGTAAAGAAACGTACATAAAAATAACAAAATATTCTTTACTTTTTAAATCTTAAAACAATCCACTTAGTGAAATACTAGCTCCCTACGAGTGGCTAATGAATGGAATCAGAGACGGTAGGTGTGTGCGTGCCAAATCCCGAGGGTGCCGATACCGGTCAATGTCGAATGCCTCTTTTGTCGCATCACTAGTATATATCAAAGGACGCGACAGGGTTGTTGTAGATTTTAAACGTTTCTCACCATAGCTGTAAAAATCTAAATATGTTAAACTTAACAGATTGTCCATTGTTCGTTTTCTAACTAATTCGTTTTAGGACCAAGTGTTCACGGCAATTTGCAAAATTTACAAGTTTTCGGTCACTCTCGTTGAACTGGAAAAATTTCTGTCTTTATTACATCTAATATTACGAAGAGAACAGACCCCACTGTACTCGGCAAGAGATTGGTTCCATTAAGCTTCTGTTTAAGTAAAATTTCGGCTCTTTCGTTGGGGTTTTATTTATGTTTCTAATTCCCTAGTCGCTTAATTATTTAACTACTACTTAAGTAGAAATAAGTCGAAACTAGTTACTTTGTACTTGAACACCTGTAGTCTTGGGAAAACATTGGAAAGACAAATTTTTATGACAACAGATATATAAATCATAATAAATAAACAACAACTAACCCGTTATATAAAGACCAACAACTGCCGAATTATCGGGCTAGCAAATGGCTATAGTAATATTAATAATTTAAGTTAATTTGGTACTAGAGTTAGGCGTTAGGCGCCATCTCTTGCTAAATTTAATAATTAGAATTTTAATTAAATAATTTAAATAAATTTAGGCTTAACTGGAAGAAAAGAATCGGCCCGAAGCGGGATTCGAACCCGCAACTTCTGCTATCCGTGCAGACACGTTACCAGTTACTGGTAATGTGCTGTAACAATCGGCCCAAAGCAGGAATCCCGCTTCGGGCCGATTCTTTTCTTCCAGTTAAGCCTAAATCTATTTAAATTATTTAATTAAAATTCTAATTATTAAATTTAGCAAGAGATGGCGCCTAACGCCTAACTCTAGTACCAAATTAACTTAAATTATTAATATTACTATAGCCATTTGCTAGCCCAATAATTCGGCAGTTGTTGGTCTTTATAAATCATAAATTTAAGGAAAATAAATTCTAGAGCTTTTTCTGTATCATTGTACGTCTCATTCATTAAATTTGGTTGTAAATGATGCTGCCAAAGTAACAGTTAATTTTTTAACACGACTAGAATTGTACACATTTTTTCTGCATCCCCTTACAGATGGGACATACTAAATCGTAATATCACCGGTTTAACATTGAAATCCGTAAGTAATATAAGATGGGAGAGAGCAGAATAAACGCAGAATAAATATATCAAATATTTTAATGGATTTTTTTTTTTAAACTCCCGTCAACTATACAGAACTATCATAAAAACATGCCAGTAAATTCCTATCAGTTGGGTTAAGTTATAAATCTAGTCTACGGTGGGCAACTTTTTTTATAACACGGGCGAGAATAAATTTTATGTTTTTTCCGTGGGCCGTAGTAGTTAATTGACGCCTTCTTGTGACTCGTAATTTTTTTAGTCTGCAAATATGAAATAAATAAATAAAAAGTTAATTACTACATTTATTTCTCTTATCGTTTTTGAAAATTACAAAGAATTGGAAAAATAACTATTAATTAGTTATTTTTCTAATTTAATAATCTATTAAAGATCTCGCGGGCTGGATAGAAACTTTTCGCCAGCTGTAGCTGGCCCGCCGTTGATCTAGTCTATTCATGATTCACATAATCGGGCGAGGGCGGCCGAACATCTAGCAGGCAGGCGGCTGACAGCTCAGAACCGGTCCGGGATATAAAATTAGATGCTTTATGCGTGTGTTGCTTCTACCAGCTAAACCGGGTGAGGTTGGTGCTCTGTAAATCGCATGTGACAATGCCTATATAATCTGGCTGATTGGAAACTGACCCAGTTTCGACACTCCTTCCGCCACCGAATTATTCGAATATACAATAGCAATCTTATCGTTTTTTTCACATGTAGTATAGAAATTTGTAAAAGATACATAATGCAGTTATAATAAAATATTACTTTTAATTAATGCAAAGTACATTAAAATATGAAAATTTATATTTTATAAAATACAAGGGAAGGTCATTGAAAGGTGGAATCGACGCTTCCATTGCTTCCAATGACGGCACGCCACTGCTATAATGTATGTGATTTTATTGTGTTTGTCAATGAGTGTGATGCCTGGTCTTTTGTGGTAAATTGTTTTATCTGTGATTATGGTTCTGCCATAGTACATTTTGTGCGTGTTGTTTTCCAATACTGTCTGTGGAATGTACTTGTAGTATGGTTCGTGAATGTCTAATAATTTGTGTTTGTTTGCAAGCTCTTGGTGTATTATATTTGCTACTTGATTATGTCTGTTTAAATAATCTATCTGCGCCAAGAGTTTGCAACCAGAAGTGATGTGTTGTATGGTTTCTGGCATGATATGAAATTTTCTGCATGTGTCATTTGTGAGTGTTGTATTTATTGACAAGACTATGTCTTGTTTATAAAATCGTAGTGCCATCCTGGCTTACCAGCTTAGAGGTATGAAGGAGAATATGTCAGGAGTTGCAATTTGGCACAGAATATTAGGTACCCAAATCACGCACACACAAAAAAACCAAACTTGTAAGTATTCAGGGGACCAAGAACAGTCAAAATAAAATACAAAATGGCAACACTCTTTTTACAAACAAGCACTAGTGCGAGATTTGTGCATGCATTGCCTGTTGGAAATGGGAACATTGCAAAATCGAATTTTGACAACTGAATCTTTGAAAAAATCCATTACCTGTCCTGTGTTATTTCCAATATATCTCTGGTTGTGATGGGCTGACCTTGAGTGGTTGACCCGAGGTATCTCGTTTCAGCATCGGAACGTTTTTGAAAGTAGATGACACTCGTCATAATTTTATATTAAAACTAACTTTCGAAATATAATTTTTTTTTCTTTTTACATTTATTAATATATTTATTTTGTTTGTGCAAAATTAAAAAAAAAATAATTTCGGATGATACAATAGCCATGATTATTTTTTTCAAAAACAGGAAATTTTCATTAGACATTGACAAAAATTCAACCCAGGACAGCACACAATGGACAGAAATTTTGACATTGGATAGGTTAATTTCACTGAAAATGCATCGTGGTTGTGGCTGTGGCTTTGGCTGGTGAAGTTTGAACGATTGTGCTCAAAACCAGAGATACCAAAGAAGATTAGAAAATGAAAACGAGACCTGCTGTGAGTGTCGAAGTGATCCTACTTAGTAGTGAGTCTCCGAGACATAACCTTGTCCCAAATACGGCCTTGCCATTTTACGTTATTATTATTATTTTATAAACATTTTTTACCTGCAATTGTTTAAATCCACTGATGCAGACTATAATTATTGTGTTATAATTATTATTACATCCTTTCAAATTATTACTGCTTATATATCCTTTATCCAAAAAATACCATGTTAAAATACTATCAATCAATATTAATAGAAATTATTCAAGTAATTATAAATTAGATATCATACCTTTTTTCAGTTTGAATTTCTAATTTGTCAATTGTTTCAGTATTTTCTATCTACAAAAGAAATATTTTACTTAAATTATAATACGTGTCAGACTGTAAAATGTAAAAAATTCTTTTAAAAGATATTTGTAACAAAAATTAGTTAAAAAATATCAATATTTTCTTTACATTTTGTATATAATTTTCAAAAATAAACTTTTTTTTGGTTGAACTTAAAAATATACTTTAAACTACACTAGAAAACTTGAAAATTTATAGAATGAAGATAATTAAAACTATTTTAACTTTTTACTTACCACAATGCATTTTAACACAGTTTTTGAATTCTTGTTTCGATGCAGATTTCTTATACAATCTATATACATGTGTAATTAATTTCTGTCATTTTAATTATGAAATATAATCAAACCTCAATTTTTGAACAAATCTGTTCACAAACAGAATTTCGAACTCATATTTGTCCCAGTTGCTGTATGATAATGTGGTTATCAAACAAGCTTCTTAGCAAGAGCTGACCATAGATTAGACACACACAATCAACTTCCTATACTTCCTACATTAAAGAAAGTTGACTGTCCGACCAATCTATGACAGGGTTACTGATTCAGAAGTTAGTGGTGCTGAGATTGCCTGCACCATTAGACATCATGACATTAATCATTGTTGATGTTGCTATTTAAATTAGATTTTGATGCACTTGAAGAAAAGATATCAATATTTCCATTTTTCAGACAAATTTAAATTAATAAAAACCACATCGAGAATCACATAATATAAATGGCATCCAAGAATTCATCTTTAAAGGTGCTTAAGTCAAATTAAATAAAAATTTTATATATATATATATATATAAAATTTTTATTTAATTTGACTTAATCACTTTTAAAGATGAATATATATATATATATATAATACAGTATTATATTATATACAATATTACATTGCATTTGTAGGAATTTTTAGCATTAAATGTAGCTAAAAAAAAAGTAAAAAAAGGCTTTATTTTGGGAGTTAGAAACAGATTAACCCATTTTATATTGTTTCTTATGAAAAAATTTGTTTTAGTTTTAGAACAACTTTTAGAAACAAATTATGTTCAAAAATTGAGGTTTGACTGTATTCAAATAATTGCAAGTGTCTTATTTCTGTATCTGTTACTAATTTTTACAGGGAATATACAGTACAATGTAATGGAATATGAATCTTTCTTTGACCTTTAGCATGTGCAATAAGAGGACTTTTTTTTTATCAGACCCACAATGGGGTGGCCAAGTGGCAAAGCCCTGAGCCTGACATAATACAGGACTGAGCATTCCCTGAAATATTCTAGGGGTTTTTGGCCTATCTGGATTTGATACCTGATCCTGCAGTGGTAGGTTGCCATAGTCATCCGGCTGGCAGGAATGAAATTAAATATGATTATTATATATAAACTAAAGAGTTTAAATGATTTATTTAAGTTGGACATTTAGATATCTTTTTCTATTTCTACGCAAATGTAGCTTTTTAATTACACTGAAATAAAAATGAGTAATTAAAAAATTGTAGAAACCTCAAAAATGCCTTTTTTGGACATGAAATTCACTGAAATTTTGGATTTTTCAATTATTATAGTAACCAATATACTGTAGTTTGATATTTTATTATTATTATTATTATTATTATGAGTATTGTTTCTAATAATTTTGACTTTTATATCACCAAGACATATTTCAAGAACTATTTGTTATAAGTATAGAATTGATAGCATTAGAGCTATGTTCATTGTTAGATACAAGACCCCATACAAAATGAAAAATCCAAACAAGTTTGCATTAAAAATCTATTGCTTAATTATCATTTAAACAAACAGTTGGGTATGCTGCATGTGAAGGAATACTATTGACCACTAACCTGTGTGCACAAATGACATATTGAATCTTCATGCTTTGATTAGAGCATCAGTCATCATTGTTCTCATTTGTAAGGTTTAGTTATTTACATTTCATGTGCATTACATGGTGTGTGCTTTTTATTAGAGAAAGTTATGTTCATAGTTTTCATTAAAGAAAAATTATTTATGCTTTTCAATTTTATATGTACAGTATGTATAATTAAAGGTCTGTTACACAACGTTAATCTATAAAATAATCCTCAACATGTTACATGAATGTAAATCTTTAGGATAAACTACCAGAAAAATTAACCAGCCGATTTCGATTGGATAAAATTTATTCTGTAGGTTAGCAAAGAAACATGATGACTGACCAGTTCTAATTCCAATGTAGATAACGTTCATTTAGATTACTTTTAAGAAAGATCAGATCTTATAATACTGTATAGAGGAAGTAAGTTTTAAGAATCAATTTCAATTAAAAAGCCACGTTTTTATGTTAATTGTTAGAGTTAAATGAATCTTACTCTATGATATGAAATGATTGATTATTTTATTAATATAAAGCACTTATATTAAAATGTCATTGATGAAATTCATCAAATTTTCTAATATAGACATATACATTCCAATCTGTCTTATGGTTTTGTTTACTCCCATTTACAGTTTCTCTCAAGTCACGTTACTGAGAGAAACTCAAGCAATGAGTACAGCTTATTCTTTAGATTAGTGACATAATAAAATTTATTCTAAAAGTAGTTATTTTGTAGTTTATATGGTAACTTGGTACATTCAGCCCTAAATAAATTTATTATCTTTTCCTGTTTAAATGGTTGTGTTTGTTGGTAACTTTGTTCCCAACTATAGACCTGAAACAGATTACCCCTAAATACATACATTGAAATATATGTTAAAATGAACACATGCTATAACACAAAATTCTAGAATCAGTTATGTTTATTCTAGTACACCCCACTGTATATCAATGCTACATGAAATGATGTTTTCATAAGTAACATCTTGCCATGTGACTTGAAATTCCACTTAAAATTAAACTAAATAAGTAAAATATAACATCACAAACTTTTAATTGCCATAACTAGTACACATTGACAAAGTTTTTTCATATTATAAATAAAACATTAAGAGAATTTTGTGAAACTTTCCTTAAAATATTAATAGATCTTCTTCTTACCTCAAAAGAACTTTTATAATTTGGCTCATTTATCATAATCTCCAATAGATTATTAGGTTTAGAAACTGTAGCAGAAGCAGTACTAGTATCCATATCATCAATAGATTTCTCTTGAATATGCATATTTTCTAGAGATGTGTTAAAATCAACCATATTTAGAGGTTCAGGAAAAGACTGAATTTTATTGTTATCTATATAATAAATTAAAAAATACATTTTATAAGTAATAAAATACTCAAATGCTCTAAATAAAGTATTAATTTTAATTAGAACTGAAGAAAAAAAATTCAAGAAATTCAAGATAATTTCATTTTTTTCTGTCATCGTCATAACAATGATTATTATTTTATTAACTGTTAAGCTAATTTGTCATTTTTGTTTTAATGTTAGAAATACATTTAAAAGTAATCAGCTTTTTAAAAATTTATAATCTAAACATTTGGAGTATTTGTAATTTACATTCTGCTGTTGTGAATAAAATACATAACAAGCTGGTTTCAAGACTACCAAATTATTACATCTTTTCTGCAAACCTTTCGGACTTTTGATTTTTATGTTAAGAGATGAAAGCCAGATATCTTGATTTAAGATACTCATCTGGCTCCTTTGTAAAATCTATTTATCCTCAATGTACATAGAATTGTTCAATAGTTAAAAATAGTAATTGCTTGTATTTATCTGGTCATAAAAGCTCAAACTGAAATCATGCATGGATGCTGTTGCTATATTCAAATCTCCTATAGACTTAATTTGCTCAACACTGGAATTTTGCATCATTCTACTGTCAGTAATTTATAAGAAAGTCTACAGAACAAAAAGTTATTACTTATGCGATTTATATAGACATTAAAAAGCATTTGACCAATCATTCCTGCTATTTTAATTAAAATACTAACTTATAACTACTGATTTTGATATTAATACATTGCTAAATTGGTTACGTAGAGTCCCAAAAACGTGGTCTAATGTGGACCGAAGAGTGGCAGAGTTTGTGAAAATGCCGGGTTACCGAGAATTGGGTTAAAAAAGAATAAGTACGAGTGTTTCCTCAGAAAATACTGTACTGTACTTGTATGTATTGTTTGCTTGAGAATACAACAGAGAATAAACTGCCCAAATACCCTTAAACAAAGGAAAAGTACATACTTTATGAAGGCATAGAACCTTACTATCACGAAAATGAATGAATACACAGTGTACAGTAATTTATATGATAAGACAGACCTCAGAAAAATACTTTATGAGGCATAAAGCTGTCTATAATGAAAATTAACCAGCCGACTTTGCAAAAACTGGCTACTTTTTTTAAAAGAAATGTGTAATGTCCTGTTGTCTTCTGCACTGCACTCTGCGTTTTGCTGCTTCATCACGAAGATGATGAAGGAACAGTAAGTCCGTTACCGACGCTCCTTGTTGTTCAAAATATTGAAGAACGGTTTCGACAGCCTTTAGTTCCTCACTATGTGATATTTTAGGAGCTTGTACAATGGAGTCCTCAACATCAACGTCTTCATCATTTACCGACATTTTTTCATTAACTGTGACAGCAGCAATAATTTCTGCATCGGACATAATGTGCCAGACACGTGGTGGAGAAGTGGGAGTGTGGCCAAGTTATCTGGACTGCCAGGTTATCGAAGTGCCAAGTTTTCAGGACTCTACTGTAGTAAAGTCCAAAAGTTCTTAGCCTCTTACTTTGCACATGCACAGAAAGATGAATGGCAGCATGTAAAGCTTGACATTTGAGATACTAGCACCCTCAACTGTATTTTTATATTCTCATTCCTGCACATCAGATAATGTGGCTTAACATATCCTGTATGCACTATGTAAAATTTTGAGTATTGTGCAGTGATAAAGTTCTTGACAAAAGAAGATTGAATATCATCAGAAATTCACAAATGCCTTTGTAATTCATACAGCAATGCTTCTCCATTGTATTCAACAATAAAACAATGGGCAAAACTTTTTAAACTTGGAAGGAAATCTCTTGATGAAGCAGCAGACACCCAGCCACAGCATTTACTGAAGAATGCATTGCATTTGTTGAGAATGAAAGATCGATGTAACTTCTGTAAGATTAAACTTGTCAAAAACAACAGTTCTTCAAATTCCTCATGAACATTTGTTAATGAATAAGGTCAGTGCATATTGGATAATCAAAATTTCTTCCACAATTCAAAAAACACAAGCAGGTCAACAGCATTCAACAGTTTTTAGAGCTCTGCAAAGAGAACAAAGAAGTTCTGCAGTCTATTGACACCGGGGATAAGACCATAGTTCTGTACTATGATCCTCTGTCTGAAAGAGAATTGATGGAATGGTGCTATGTATAGGAATATTCTCCAAAGAAGCTAAAAGCATTTCAAAAGGAGGGTATAGCAATGATTTTCTGGGATTACAATGATATTTTATTGATCAACTTCAAGAAAAGAAATTCTACAGTGAATGCTGAATATTATCCCAATCTGATGGTAAAACTCCAGGATGAAATAAAAGAGAAAAGGAGGGATACTTTCAAAAGGCATGTGACTCTTGCATGACAATACACCCATTCACACTGTTTCATGTCAAAGATGCCATTAAAGAATGCCACTTCAGCAAACTTCCTCATCCACTGTACAGTCCCAACCTGGCCCTAAGTGACTACTATTTGTTTTCAAAATTGAAATCTGATCTTCACAGACAAAAGTTTAACAGCAATGAAGAGGTCAAGGTAGCTGTTTTTAAACATTTTGAGAGCAAAGACAAAGTAATGTTTTGACTGTATAAATTTGTTAATTCCACGTTATGAAAAATGTATTGCAATAAAAGAAAGCTATATTGAAAAATAATATACATCTTTCAATTTATTTGACACTTCTCACTCAGACCAAGAACTTTTGAACCTTACTGCATACTTTATATTTTATGCATACAAGGTCTGTCTGGAATGTTCATAAACTTTTTAAATTACACACCAACTGATAATTGAATTTGAATAAAACTTGGACATTTCTCTAGCGGAAAGTATTGTGCACTATCTGCCAAAATCAGTTTGTTCTATCTTCATTTGTTGTTGTGTTATGTTCATTTGTATAAACATATGTTGATTGCATTTTGCAATTTCTTTTTTCCAGTGAGTGCAAGTGAAGAGCTTCTGATATGGGCTAGGTCTGATCATCATCATCATCATCATTGAGGATAAGATAGGGCCTATGGGTACAAGATGGAAACAAAATGTCAGTCACCACAGTGGATGGAAAATCTTCACCATAACCCAAAAAGGTTAAGTTCAATTGAATGTGGTCTTGCTCACTGTTTTGTTTGATTCTGAAAGTGTCATTCACCATGAATACTATCCAGAAGTAATGAAATACCTTTGTGAAATAGTGAGGAAGAAAAGAGCATCATGACAATATACCCACCCACACATCCCTACTGATAATAGTTTTTGGTGAAGAACTCAATGTCACTTGATCCCCAACTTCCCTAATCACCAGACTAAGCCCCAACAAACTTCTTTTTGTTTCCCAAATTAAAATCCACTCCCAAAAGTCACCATTTTGAATCCATTGATGCCGTTAAGGAAAATTCACTAGTAGAGTAGTGCATCATTCCAAAAGAATTATTCCGTTCATGGCAGAAAAAAGCTGGAGTTGGTGCCTAGACTCAGGAGGAACTACTTCAAAGGTGACAAAACTAGCTAGCTTCTAGAAAAATTTAAACAATTTCTATTTGCAAAATATGTGAACATTCTGGACAAATCTATAATAAAAATATCAGATTTCACATTTCAAGCATTTATCTTACACACGAAATTCCTTGAAGATTGGTTTTCATTATTCTTTTCTTAAACTTATATTAATAATAAATTATCTGAAATTATAGATTGAGAATTTCAAATAACTAGATATGCTCTGTTTAAGCTAGTTGAGAAAACTATTATAAGAAGTATTCTCTGAAAGAAAAAAGTTATATAAAACATGAATAGATAGTTGATATCCATCTAAAGCAGTAATCTAAAGCAGCATTATTGCTACAATCTGGATAAAATTGTAACAAAACTAATGGTTTACAAATAGAAAAAAATATTTAATAAAATAAGTAAATTAACGAATTCAGTAATCCTCATCAAATGTTCATTTTTGGCATAAGATAAAAATAATTATAGACTTACCAAGGCTGTTCGTTTTTCTTGAGTTAAGCGGAACATTGAAGGGTCTGGCAAATATTTTATTAGTTTCGATATCTTCCATTGTTTGCGCAGATTCAATTTGGAGCATCATCTGTGCTTTTTCCACCTTAAAATAATTTTTCAATTTAGTTTATTTGATAAAGTTAATAAGAAAATATTGCTAACTGAATTTACTCTTTGTCGAATGTAGTCCTCTGGAATTTGTCCATCATCTCTTTTATCCGAAAAATTTCCACTAAACATTAAATCGTGATCACTGATTCCAAATATTTTAAGGCTGTGAAGAAATGCAATATGGCTATCTAAATCTACATCTGTGACCCTCTGGCTTGCATGCATTTGTTCTAACTGCATTTGAGTTGTGGAATGATAAGGATTTTCAAGAATAAATAACTCTCTAAGTTCTTGTTTAGTGAAGTACCTAGAAACATTTAAAAATTTTAAAAACTGAAAAAGATATTATATGATGATGATCATATTACTAGAAATTCTCATCAAGCATATGGACTACTTTTTATGAAATAACAGATTGAAGATGCGTGGTAACACATTTTAAATTACAGGCTCATTAGATTCTAACTTCTGACTGGATAATAGAATGACTGCAAAGTCACTATGGAAAGTTTATAAAAAAAATTGTTGTAAAGTAATACAATGTAACAATTTTTTAATTTAATATTTAATTTAATTTAAAATTATGCCATTTACTGAAACATTTAAAAATGTAACTTAAGGTAAATGTGTCACTAATGTCAATGTAACATGACATCACTAACAAGGAAAAAGCCAATGTTTGCCTCTCCGATTCGAACAAAACTAGGCAAACACACAACCCTAAACACAAACAGATCCCTAGCGAAATAATAGGACCCAATTCTCAAGCATTTTTGAAAAATGGACCTCTGAAAATTGAGTATTTAGCTTATAAGTCTTTAGAATGTTCAGTTCACATAATTGATATAGCCAAGTGGATAAGACGCTAGGTGTAGGAGCTTTGCAATTTTGAGCCTTTCCACTCTTAGAATTTTTAAAAATGTGTAACAAGCTTACTTTATTAGTTTACTGCATCATTAGCATTATTATTACTATTGTAAATCCTTAAATTTAAAGGTTATAAAAGAGATTTAAAAAGGTGAGGTTATCTCCTATTTAGCAAAAATGAAGTCTCTGTAGATTTAACTCTAGTATATCATTAAATAAAATTTTTACTTCTTCATATTAATTTTCAGATAGGATTATATTGTTATATTTGAAGTGTAACAAACATGAGTGCATGAGGAAATTGTCTATAACATTAACAATTAAAAAAAACACTGCAACTATGCTACCCCATATTCATACCAGACTTGTCTTTTTTGATCATCCACAGTAATGTCTGAAGCTTATTTGCTTGTGCTGACATAATACGTAATCAGGAGTAAAAGTATCTGAAAATAAATATGAAGAAATAAAAATTTTATTTAATGTCATACAAAAGTTAAATCTACAGAGACTTCATTTCACTAAACAGGAAATGGTATCATGTTTTTTTAATATCTTGTGTTATAAGCTTTAAATGTGAGAAATAATACCACTAATGATATGGGTAAAATAATAAAATCATATTGTTACACAGAAAAAAAAAGTGCAAAGGTTCAAACCTACATCACGCAGTTCCTATATCTAGTGTCACATCCACTCAGCTATCTCAATTACAAGTGATTCTTCCAAAGATTTATAAGCTACACTCTCAATTTTCAGAAATCCATTTTTTGGAAATGCTTGAGAAGTGGGTCCTATTTTTTGGACAAGGATCTGTTTGTGTTTAGGACTACATGCACACCAAGTTTTGTTCAAATTGCAGAGGCAAACATCTAGCTGTCTCCTTGTAAGATAAAATCAATAAAACCTTTTTTGAAGCTAATAGCTAATATTTTCACAAATTGAATAGCTTTTAGTTTTGTTCAAACATAAAAAGAATATAATTAAAATTTCTCCTTAATTAGACAAAAATTGCAGGAGTTATAGGGAATTCACAAAAACACACATGATGGCTTTTATATTATTAATTCAAGCAACATAAAAAGAAATTTGGTATTACTAATCATAATTATCAAGTTCAATACCAAGAAGACTAGTATCATATCATGTAATCCATTCACATACAAAGTTTTTATAATTTACAAGCTGATATATTTGAACTTGTACTTTTAAAGTTAATTTCCTCTTAATTACTGTGTGTACTGTATTACTATAATTAATTACTCTATTATCTTAATCTTAACTACATATCAGAAAATTTACACATATATTCAAGACTTTTAAAGTACTTGTAAAAATATTTGATCACGTATTTATAGAGAAATTTATAAACAATTTCTTTATTACATGAACTGTAAAAAAAGAAAGAAAAAAATTATTACTAGTAATTCTACATTTTTAAGCATCCTAAGAAATGATAAAGATGCAAGAAAAGAAAAAGAATAAACAGTAATCTATGAGGTACCTATGCAAGATGCAAAAGAAAACCAGTTAGCATATCTAGGGTTCATGAGATTCCTAGGAATTCAGCATAAAGAACATATTTTTTTCTTAACATTTGCTCTGACAGCCTTGGCTGATGAATGCATAAAAACAAGTGATATGATCTTTCAGAATCATTCATATTTTGAGAGAGTCAAAAGGCAAGAGAATTTTTCACAAGCAGAGAAATTATACACAGTAATACCTCGGTTTTCGTTGACTTTGGTTATCGTCGATTTTTTCACAAAAGATTTGTCTTCATTTTCGCCAATTGCCTTGGATTTTGTTGGCATGCTCAAGTGACCTCGCTGCTAATTTTGCAAAAACAATGGGTGACCCACACGTTTTCTAACACAGTGTGGCGTTATTTCTCGTTGTGTGAACATTAACACCCAATTTAATCACCTTCTCTCAGCCCAAGCATGCAAACATTGAAATTTATACAGATGGCTCAAATGCAGACTTTAAGGTGGGCAGCGGTTTTGTGGCCTTCCACAAAAGCGACGAGATTGCATCTGGACGTTACTGGCTGGGCAAACACTGTTCTATATTCCAGGCAGAGTTGTTTGCCATCAGAATGGCAGTGCCTTGGTCAGTCACCAACTACGCTAACAACACTGGCCATTATTTCGGATAGTGCTTCATCCATCTCCCTGTTGCAAAGTGCCACCGGTCATCCCATCACCAAAGAAATAAAAGATAACATCAACAACACTACCGACCGCTATTTCATTTATTGGACACGAGCCCACCAGAGCATGCCCAGTAACGAGCGTGCCAATGCCCTGGTGAAATCTGCAGAAGATGACACCGACCTCCTTATCTCTTATACTAAGCTAACTTCTAAAACCATCAAGAACCTAGTCTTGGTCTTATTCTTTCCTGGCAGCAGGACTGAAATGATACTAACCATCATACCACATGTAATTTCATTCCTCTCATTGATCCTTTTCTCTTTAGCAGGTGGTACAAACCTTGCCATTGTGCTAGTCAATTCCTTAGTAATCATGGCAGGTTCAACTCACCTTACAAGGTTCACTAATGCATCCAATCCTAATTGCTCCCTGTGCGGTGTCGAGGATGGAGGTCGACACTACTTTGAATGCCCGATGTTAGAACCAGAGAGGTTGCGCCTTAACCTCACTATTGAAGCACATGGAGGAATATGGCCCACTGACTGTATGAGAATCTTCGACTACGAGGACACTTATGATGCTTTCTTAACACTCATCACTAAATACTTTGAACAAACCATGGTCAATGCCTACTCCTAGCCTCCTCTGCCCAAAGATAACCTTGTCTTCCTGCCTCACCTAGTCACGTGCTTATTGCTTTGGTGACAATCATCTCATCAATGTAACCCATCCTGTGCATCTTCAAATTTATGTCAATTTACCATATTGCTAAGACATTGTAATTTGTATTGGACTGTAAACTTGTTTGTCATTGCATGTATACACTGTAAATAAGGACTTTTAACTAATTCCTTTTGTATTAATTGATTATGTGTACTGAATTAATTGTACCTGATATTTAATTTAATTTTTTTATTTTATTATATCCTACTAACTATTGTACATAATTATCAATTGCAAATATCTTACAAATTCCTTGTTAATCCACTCTAATAATTGTAACCAATACTATATATCTAGCATGTCATTATTTTCACAGTATCAAACTGGGTTATATCTATGTGACACCCAGTATATGCTGTACCTAGTGTGTTGAATAAAATATATCTGTATCTGTGTGAACATTACCCCGCAACAGCCCATCATTGGCCAATGGTTTCGTTCCCCAAACACTGGAAGTTTGGTTGTGGGTTCGCGCTTGGCCAGAGCAGGCTGGCCACGTGAAGTTTTCCAGGTTTTCTTCACGTCTGTAACGCCCGAATAGGGACCCGGTTACCCTTAAACGGATTTCCTGGAAGGCATGATTCCCCTCGATACAACCATCAAACACATACAACTACTATTACATGACAAGTACGTCACATTTTACCACGGGGCGATATAGGCTAGAAGCTCATGTCCAATTAGTTTCTACAAGACATTACCCCAAGTGTCTAGCCGAACAATTCCATTGCTTTCCTTTAAATTAGTTTTTTTTATATTAATTTCTTATTGCTTTTAGTATTGAACGCTTTATTAATTCTCTATAAAATGTGTTTTTGGTATGTATTTTGGAGTGTCTAGAACGAATTAATTGGATTTACATTGATTCGTACGGAAATAATTGCCTCAGTTTTCGTCTGTTTCGGATTTCGCAGATTGTTTTCGGATGGATTATCAACAAAAACCAAGGTATCACTGTATATACACAAGAGGCATACAACAAAGAATAATTAATATTAAAGATTCATATTCCTTTCCTAGCATACACAAACAAGCTGGAAAGGAATAAAAAAGAAATAAAAAATGGATTATTAAGAGAAAATATTGACAATAGTTTCAATTTATTTTAGTTGAAGTATAATGTAAGTTTTCTAATTTAAAAATTAATTACTTAAATATAAATTTAGTACTTTAATTTGATAATGTTTGATTAAAATTCTTTTCCAAAATTGTTGGAATTGATTGATATATAATATATATTACAAGTTTTTATGAGCTATACTTGAGCATTTTATGATGGATTTTTCAGTCCAAATGTACTTAGGCTAAAAAATTGTATTTATTATATCCCAAAAGCAGTAAAAGTCTGCTGTAATTTTAAAATACCTGTGTGGATCCTTGTTTCCTCCTGTGGTTTGACGATTAATAGAATCCTTAAAAATTTGCCTTCTATAAATTTTCTCTTCTACTGTTGAACACGTAATCAATCGATAAACCACAACAGATTTGTCTTGTCCTATTCTATAAACCCTATCTACAGCTTGAGCATCTGTTGCCGGATTCCAACTGGGATCATCTAGAATGAAATCATATACATATAACATTATTTACAATAATACATAAATCTCTGAAATAGAGAAGAACTCAAAACTTACATCTGTTACAGATTTTACTTGTAAGAACAAATGAGAAAAATAATTAATGTGTGTAAAAAAAGAAATGTTTAATTATAACAGATTCCTGGTTTTAAAGTCCAATTGGTTTCTAAAAACAGTCATTAAGTGGTTCAGTGCCATAGATTGAAATTATATTAATAGTGAAAAAACTTTAAATACAAAATTTCCTAAATTTCCTATAGTAATAACAGAATGTTTACACTAGTTATAAGCGTGGAATGTGGATATCTACTGTACTTGAAAAAAAGATTAAGTTACAAATGCTGATAAAAATATTAAATTCAAAATAATAACTTCCCCCAACATATTACCTAAATTCATTTATATTTGTTGTGTGTGTGAGGGACTAACCGGGGTACAGAGTTGGTATAACTCGTGTATGACTTAATTGGCTGTCCAGTCAATAAAACTGGTCCGCCGGGCCGAAGGTTGGCTTCCTAAAGGGGACCAAACACGTTAAGGAAATCCTTTGAGGAATAACTGTGCAGGCCTGGCCTTGAGGAATTCCTGTTAGTGTGTGGGGAAAAACTGTACAGGCCACCAGAGTAGAAATGAAAAACCATTTGATTTTCCTGCACAGTTTTGGACTGCACAGGCCAACTAATGCATGTACTGTCGTGTCGTTCAGTTGTGAGGCTGATAAGTAGTGAGACTCGTGAGTAACTGTCTCGTGAATGTTTGAAAGAATTATTTTTTTATAACCTTTTTAACTTTTATTATTTATAACCTGAAAAATTAATTTTTCACATTATAAATTATTTTCAGATAAAAATTTCTTGAGTAAATTATATATAATTTTAATTTACTTGAGAAATTTTTGACCTGAAAATAATATTTAGAAAACTTTTCAGCTCATTCTTTAGTTTTCATAAAACATCTTGATACTCTATCATTTTCTTTTACATTTTAAAAAATTTATTGTTTTAATATCAAAGTACAGTGAGTGGCCAAATTATTATACTCAAAACTATTTCTTTGTATTTTGTCAATTTAAGTTATGAAATACAATAGTTATATGGTTTCTAAAGTTATTATATATCGTTTTAATACTAGTAAGTGTATTTAGGAATAAAAATTAAACGTGTGTAGATAGGTTGAATAGTCTACTAAAAGAGAAATACATATTATTCAGTATTTAGTTACTCTGCCCTTAGCTTCTATGATGGCTTGAAAACGGCATGGCATGCTTTCAATGCATGATATGGCTACTACTTGGAGTTTTGTGCCGTACTCTAATAATATTTTCAATCAGTTCTCTTTTGTTTGTTATAATTTTATCCCTTGAAATTTCAGTTTTCAGGACTGCCCACACATTTTCTAAAGCATTCAAGTCAGGCAACTTTCCCGGCCAGTCCAGGGTGTTAATCTGATTGTTTTTAGGTATTCTGTGATAGATTTGGCTTTATGACAGGGTGCAGTCATGCATGAATATAAAATTCCTATTAGGAAACCATTGTGCTGTCTGTGGGATCAGTTTTTCCTCCAGAACTTTCTTATACTAATCCTGATGTATAGTTCCTTGGACAATATACAGCTTTCCAGTCCCTTTGCTGCTCCATAGGGGTCCAGTCAGACCATATCATCACTGAAGCAGAATGCTTTACTAGTTTCACGATGCAGTCTTCATTGAATTTTTCATGCAGAACAAACTCGGCTTTGTCTTGAAAAATGTGTATTGACGACTCGTCCGAGAAACAAACCCACAAGAAAATTGTTTTTGTATAAATTTATAAAGAAAAATACTCTAAACATGTGTATTCTTGTATTAGGGTTATAAAAACCTTGCTCCAGTCTTTCTGTGTCTAGTGTCGACGCTCCTTGGCCCAGGCCAGACGTTTGGCCTTCGTGGCAGGAGTGAGTTTCGGATTTTTAGTGGTTGAGAACATTTCAGTCCCATCTCTACAAATCTTCGCCTGAAAGTCCGCTCCAATATTTGTACTCTGTTTTCAATTAAGAATTTTTAAAATAACGAGCCAAGGCTTTTGGCGGTTTTCAAGTGTAATCCGACGTATTTCTCGCTCAGTTCGAGGTGTAATGCGTATTCGACTGCATTTACCAGCTCGATCCGCCTCGATCGGTATTTCGGCGTCAGGGTTTTGCTCGATATTACGCACACTGGACTGTGATATATCACACAAATCAGCAATTTGACGCCGGTTATATTGATACCATAACATTGTCGAAATCCTTGCTCTTTTCCTCAGTGTGAGGCCAGCACACTTCCCCATATCTGTTAATAAACATTTTTTGGTTAGGTCGGTCGACAACCCCCCCAAAAAACTAACTAAACCATGACCACAATGTATTGATCAAGTATTAGAATAATCCTAAATGTAAAAAATCCAATACTTACTGAATAATAAGTCGATAACACTAAAGCCAAGATTTTTCACAAGCCAGTACAGTAAAATTTTTGACATGCACTGACACTAGCAGCCGTCATATTAAAAAAAAAAAAAACATTTGTGTGTTACCACACTAATGAATAGGTTGCCAGATATAGTGGTTAATCAGTAAATTAAAAAACAATAACATTCTTCCAATAATAAATTAATTACAGCCACCACTTTCACAGATAGTGACAAATTTTTGTTTGAGTATAATAATTTGGCCACTCACTGTATATTAAAACATGACAATTTAAAATAATATTTTAACAATAAGACAAAGTTTAATAAATTCTTTTTAATTATTAAATTATAAAATTAATTTGCAATAATAATTTTTACAATTTGTACTAATATTGGATGTGGTTAAGAATTATTAATATATATTTGCTACTTTTTTGTTCTAATATCGGAATAAATTAAAACACGACAATTGAAATAATATTTTAACAATAAGACAAAGTAAAATAGTAAAAATAGTTTAATATAATAATTATTTAAATTATATTTGTTACTTATTATTTAAATACCTATACAACATAAACCACACTCGTACCCAGCAGAATTAAATAAATAAAAAACTTAAATCAACACCTTAATGTTCGCTGAGAGATTTATTAATGTAACTAACGTTTTCGATCTAATCGATAGATCATCTTCAGGTTAAACAGAATGTTTCTTAAATGGAACATCAATTTCAAAATTTGAAAATATAACCAGTAACATCAATAAAAAAGTAAAACATTGTAAAAGATACAACAAGTGTAATATAAAAACGTTATACTCGTATCCAATTATAATATTATCTATCCTAACCAGTAATAATTCACCATTAAAATATACTAGAGCTCACGTGCCTCATAAGTTTTTAACGGCATATTTCCAAGCCGAAGGAAGACCTTCCGCGTCCCTTGCGTTAATACATTTATCTTTTAACTTGCTTCTGTAAATTTCTAACCTTTCAGCTGTTCTTGCCAAAGTTGGGGAATGTACCTGTTTTATGATTTTCGCCTCATTCCATCGTACCAAGGATCCCTCTGCTTGCCCCATCTGGGCTAGTACTGTTGTATTGGAACCTTTTCTAATATCATACTTATGTTCCTTGATCTTTATTCCTAAGTTTCTAGTGGTAACCCCTACATACTCTTTATTAATACCTATAAGCTGGTTCTCGTAGGGAATCCTATACACACCCGCCTTATCTTCTTTTTTAACTAACCCTTTATCGTTCCTAAGTATTTTATACAAATTCGGAGCTCTTTTTAAGATCACCCTTGTATCCTTGATGCTTGCTATTTCTTTCATAATCCCTCCTAGATACTTATTGTATGTAAATTTAGTGTACCTGTAAGGCCCGTGCCTAGTGCCTTTATCATATCTGGCTTCAAATTTTCTAATAATTCCCTCGATGACTTTCCTCTTATAACCTAATGTTCCTGCTATCTGTATAATTCTTTCTATCTCTGTATCCCGGTCTATCACATTCTCACAGTATATAAAGGCCCTTCTAATCAATGCTCTAAATGCCGCTAACTTATATTTATAAGGGTCATTAGAGCTTGCAGGAATATATAGTGGGCTATGCGTTGGTTTAATGAATACGCCAGTGGATATGCGCCCTTTGCTAAATATAACATTAATGTCTAAGAAATGTACCATCCTGGAGCTTTTTTGCTCTAGCTTCAGGTGAAGGCCCTCTTGGTTCTCGTTAATTCTATCTACAAAGTTAGCAAATACTCGATTGTTCTTCCATAATATGAAAATGTCATCTACATATCTCTTGTAGTATACTATATCCCTTTCGAAGTCTTTTTCTTCTACTTTAGTAAAGTAGAAGAAAAAGACTTCGAAAGGGATATAGTATACTACAAGAGATATGTAGATGACATTTTCATATTATGGAAGAACAATCGAGTATTTGCTAACTTTGTAGATAGAATTAACGAGAACCAAGAGGGCCTTCACCTGAAGCTAGAGCAAAAAAGCTCCAGGATGGTACATTTCTTAGACATTAATGTTATATTTAGCAAAGGGCATATATCCACTGGCGTATTCATTAAACCAACGCATAGCCCACTATATATTCCTGCAAGCTCTAATGACCCTTATAAATATAAGTTAGCGGCATTTAGAGCATTGATTAGAAGGGCCTTTATATACTGTGAGAATGTGATAGACCGGGATACAGAGATAGAAAGAATTATACAGATAGCGGGAACATTAGGTTATAAGAGGAAAGTCATCGAGGGAATTATTAGAAAATTTGAAGCCAGATATGATAAAGGCACTAGGCACGGGCCTTACAGGTACACTAAATTTACATACAATAAGTATCTAGGAGGGATTATGAAAGAAATAGCAAGCATCAAGGATACAAGGGTGATCTTAAAAAGAGCTCCGAATTTGTATAAAATACTTAGGAACGATAAAGGGTTAGTTAAAAAAGAAGATAAGGCGGGTGTGTATAGGATTCCCTACGAGAACCAGCTTATAGGTATTAATAAAGAGTATGTAGGGGTTACCACTAGAAACTTAGGAATAAAGATCAAGGAACATAAGTATGATATTAGAAAAGGTTCCAATACAACAGTACTAGCCCAGATGGGGCAAGCAGAGGGATCCTTGGTACGATGGAATGAGGCGAAAATCATAAAACAGGTACATTCCCCAACTTTGGCAAGAACAGCTGAAAGGTTAGAAATTTACAGAAGCAAGTTAAAAGATAAATGTATTAACGCAAGGGACGCGGAAGGTCTTCCTTCGGCTTGGAAATATGCCGTTAAAAACTTATGAGGCACGTGAGCTCTAGTATATTTTAATGGTGAATTATTACTGGTTAGGATAGATAATATTATAATTGGATACGAGTATAACGTTTTTATATTACACTTGTTGTATCTTTTACAATGTTTTACTTTTTTATTGATGTTACTGGTTATATTTTCAAATTTTGAAATTGATGTTCCATTTAAGAAACATTCTGTTTAACCTGAAGATGATCTATCGATTAGATCGAAAACGTTAGTTACATTAATAAATCTCTCAGCGAACATTAAGGTGTTGATTTAAGTTTTTTTTTTTTATTCCTATACAACGTATTGATTTTGAAAATATCTATTTTTTGTTCAATTAAGAATTGTTTGTAAGATAGAATATTGCAAAAAGAACAATGCTTTTTAAAATATTTGTGGTAATAACAATTACTTTTATTATTATCTGATCTTGGACACCCAAGAAGTTCGATATCTAAATAACTGTCGCTCCAGTTTTTAAAGAGACTTCCCCCCCATCTATCCACCTTTAAATATAATTAATTCTTTATATGTTGAGAAATAATTTAATAAATTTTGTAAATTACTATGTTCGATCCAGCCAGTTATATCCGATGGTTTTTCGTCTATAAAATTTAACCCGTGAATTTTTTTTGGTAGTAAAATCGACTTGCCATTGATCTTTCGCTGGTAATTGATGCTTTTTAACAGAATCTATAAGCCCAAGATTTCTTTTGAAAAATTAATTTTATGATCAGTGCTATCCAAACCACCACTACTACTACTTACACATAGACTTCTATGCACGTTTTTCCCCGCGAGTTTTAATACAATTTGTTGCCAATAAACATCCGAGAACAGCCGGTACGTCGTCATCAGATACCATGGCCGACTAACAGAAATTTTCCTCCTCGTGTGTGGGTGATAGGAAATTCTGAATTTCCTCAAGGCCAGGCCCGCACAGTTATTCCTCAAAGGATTTCCTTAATGTGTGTGGCCCCCTTAAGACTTAAATGAGAAACAGGATTCCATGAGGATCCCCTGTAAGTTGTTTTCCTGACACCAGTCTAGTTATAGCGTTAGGCACGCTAACATTTGTTCACGAGGAATTTCGAGTGGGAGGGTCACGGGGAAGTGGAAATGACATAGGCTTGGAGGTGAGACAAGGATAAGACAATGTTAAAAAAATAACAAAGATTTAATAAAACAAATTAAATGGATTACAAAATAATATATTCAACCTATCTTGCAGAGAAAGAGAGTTTACATTAATCCGTACTTCATACTACCTTATCAAATTCAGATGATATGAAGCAAGTTCTTGGGATCTAGAATGATGAAATTTTCAGCCAAAATTCTTTACAGAATCGGCGAATATCTTCGACAGCAGACTGGAGTGACGACTTCCGGGTTTGGAATGAATCTCGAGGAACACCGGCAAAAACTCCTCTCTCAAAGTGCAAAATTCGGTATATTTTAAAGATTTTGTCCAATCAAAATATAGGATTTTCTATACGTCAATAGGATGTATGGGGGATATAACAAGGGGTGAATCTTCATATGATGCTAAAGTTTTATGATAATGGTGGTGATAAGGGTTTGGCAGAAAGGAAAGTCAACTTCCTTTGCATTGGAAGTATGTCGAAACATCTTCCTTTCTCTCAACCGAAAAATGGGAAGATTTTGGTCCTTTACTCAATCAATTTAGTACAAACTCTAAGAAACAATATTTTAATTCATAGAGATGTCTAATCTCTTATTTTAAAGTAAGAGAGAAGCTAAAACATAATACTTTTAGAAGTGGAAAACAAAAGTTCTGTGTACTTCTGTTACCAGGACGTGTCCGCTTGAAACTTCTTCAAAATAAATGCAAAGTTTAAGTGAAAAAATTTAAGTAATAAAATGTAATATAAAGGGCAGATCTCACATGTGTATTTTCCAGAAGAAACATTTTTAAAGATATATTTAAAGACACTGTTTTCTTTGATACCCTTTTGCACAGACTAGAAACACTCTTTAAAATACCATAATGCTGTTTTTATTGAAGACTAATATAGGCATACCTTATTAATATGATGGATTTGGTTCCTAACAAGTAACTTTTTTTTTACTTGGAAGTGCATATAAAGTCTAAAAATACAATGCCAAAGTAAACATAAATGAATAAAGCATGCTGTTAACATTAAAACCTTCTTAAGGAAAAGTCAATCACTATACTAATAAAATAGCTTAAAACAAGATATCCCTGTATCTAGTCTGAAATACGCATGTCAAACTCTTCTGAAAATTTTTGATTATAATGTTTCTTTGTATTTGTTTATTACTTTTAAAGAATATACAATGAAACCTGCAAACGTGACCACATCTGTAACAAGGCCCATTTTTCAATGCTGACCAATTTTATTTTGCTTGAAATTCACTCCATGGATTTTAGGCCTAGTTTTTCTCTGTATTGACCACCTGTTTATTATATAATGTAACTACTATTAGATCTTATTTTCCTGAAATGTAACCTGTTAAAGGGACTACTTCATAGAGTATAGCAAGTAGTTTTTGGGTTTTCAAATACTAGTGACTCATATGGCATGGGGGGGATAAATTCTATTTGCAGGTCAATATCTGCCACCTACCTACTGTAGTATTTTCTTCAAAAAGTTGTAAATCCATTACTAGAAGTTACTTCAATATTGCAATATTGAAGTTACTTCTAGTAATGGATTTACAATAGCTGCTCTAAGAAACTAAATTCAATCCAAATTTCATTAAAAATGTTAAATACAGTATTTAAAAACTGAAAACAATATGTAAGATTACATTGCCAATCACAGGATTTTTATAATAAGAGGAGCAGCCAAAATGTTCCTGGAATTGTGATCATGCACTGTAGTGGCATGAGATATGCAGTCCTAATCACCTTCAAAGTAGGTCCCTCCTGCACACACACACACACACACACACACACACACTTGTCCCATCATCGATCCTGTCACTGTTGAAAGCAGGCACGGAATGCTTCCTTTGGAATCTTCTGGAGTTGGACTGTCGTATTCAATATGATGGCCTCTCTGCTTCCAAAACATGTCCCTTTGAGGCCATTTTGAGAATAGGGAACATCCAAAAGTCACTGGGAGTAAGATCTGGAAAGTAAGTTCTGAGTGACGACAGGAATGCTTTAGTCGGTGAGGAATTGCTGAACAACAAGTGATGTGTGACTCAGTGCGTTATTGTGATGAAGAAGTCACTGTCCATGACACTTGTCAGGTCACTTCCTCTGTACTGCATTGAGCAACCTCTTCAAAACTTTCCCCAATTTGCACATGAACTTGATGTTTGCATGCTGCTCACACTGAAACATTGCACCAAATGTTAAGCAGTCACATCCAACAAAAATGCTACAGTAATAACTGTGCAAGACTAAATTTGCATGAGAATTATCACACTGCAAATAAACATGCTGAGCTTCCAACCAATCAGCAATGCATAAGCTTATCTTATATTGCATTTTCTAACTGTAGGCTAATTCCAGGAACTTTTTGACTGCCCTTGTATAGTTGAAACTGTGCAGTACTTTCTAATAAAAAATCATTACTGGCTAAGTCTTTGCATATCCACTGCAAGAACTCACAACACTTTCTGTTTTTTCACCCTTTTTTTTATCACCTTTCATGCCGTAGGAAAAAAAATCTCTAAATCTTTGAGTTTTCCCACTAGATGCCACTTGTTGCTTTCATATATCAAACCATTCATTTTTTATGGTGAATTAAAATAGGATGCTTTTGAGTGAAATACCTTGTATTATGGACTAATGAAAAAAATTACGCATGCATTTAATATGAACTGGATATGAATTTATATTCAATATCACTTTACTATAGCATCTACTAAATATGTAAATATTAATGTTAAATATAAATAAAATGAAAATTATACAGAATAGAGGAATGAACAGCAAATGTAACATGCACAATCCATCTAAACATGTGGTCATTCCATAAACAAGTCTAATGATCACAGAAATTTTTCTTATAATTCTGTCTAGATTAAATGGTGTAGAACAAACAAAATCAGAAAAATCAATGATGAATCTGTATCGCATTACTAATATAAAAATCAGTGTAAAATATACAATAATTTCATTACACTGAATTCTACAGATGTCGTGGTTTAGTTTGTTTGTTTTCAAGTAATTTTTGTTTTATTGATTGCAAGATTTTGTAAGTAAATAAAATGTAGGAAATCCTCCTTAGTTCAAAATTTACAAGACAAAATAGTCACAACTTTGAATTATCCAAGATTTACAGTATGTTTTTCTATACAATATGCCAAATGCGATGTAACTGATGTAATTTATTAAGAAAACAGAATATGGCAATGTATACAAAATGTTATTTTCATTAATTAATATCATCATAAATAAACTGCAGGTAAACAGCACATATCCAATGAGAACCTCACAGGTTGCCAGATAGGTTCTATAAAAAGTAAATTAAAATTCTCAAAATGGATCCAAATTATTTTTATAGTAGTAAGTCATGCACAACTAACTACAAATTTGATAGCATAGAGCTCTACAAATATTTCAATCTGCTACTTGTAGCCCAATCTCGCAACCCCAAAACCCAACTGTATTTTATAAGATAACAAAAACAGTAGTTAATGGGTAAGGTGACACCCATAAATGTGTTATTGTAAAAACAAAGCCACATTGACCAGATTAGTTTTTGGTGGTCTATTATTCTCTTACAGTATGGAGGAATGTAAACTTCAATCCAAATGTACAAGTTAACACACACACACACACCACAGTTTAGACAGAATTTTTACTTCAAATTTTGAAATAAGGAATTCAGTTTGAAATATGGCTAACATATAAACTTCTATATTCTTATCCCCAGCAGGGACAAACAGTACAGTTATGTTTGTTTGTTAAGTTATGTCAATGCAATACTTAAGCGATCTGCCTAGGGGGGATGTCTTCCGGAGAGGTCTTTTAAGGGAAACTTCCCTCTATTTAGGCGTTACAGACGTGAAGAAAACCCAGTTACGAACTAATGGAATTTCGAACTAACAAAAATATCCTTTATATAGAATGCTCTGGTTGATTCTTTATATAAAATATGGGACAATTCTTAATAAAATTAAATACTAGTGTAAAACAAAATATCCTAATTTATATATAAAAGAATCAATAACCAACATAATAAAAAAACAAAAAGATGATCTCAAGAAAGTAGGAACTGTTTATAAAATTGAATGCAGTTGTAAAAACCCTAAAATTTATATAGGAGAAACTGGACGAATGTTGGAAAAAAGAATCAAAGAGCATAAGGTGGCAATACGCCTCAGGTACTGTAATTCTCCATGGTTCAAACATTCAATGAGTAACAATTGTCAAATCAACAGAAACAAAATAAAAGTACTAAATAATGAAAAAGACACTTATAAAAGGAATTAAAGAACATATAGAAATATTAAAACAACATAAGGATAAATTAATCAGCATCTCGGATGGCATAACCATCAATCATCAATGGTATCAATTAATAGAGGGCATTCCACCACATACAATATAATGAGAAGTTCAGTCTGTGTTGAACTATACTGTAATATCTCACGTGGTTTTTATACTGATGTAAACATTAGTGAGTGTTATGTTTGTGAACATACAACATTTATATTGTGCCATCTATTTGTATAAGTGCAACTGTACCTTTTTTATGATTATATTTTTTAAAAATTGTATTGTAATATGTCACACTTATACATGACTACCATACCAAAAAAAAAAAAAAAAAACAGACTTGTAGTCACAATCATTTTTACAAGTTAAAAAACACTAGATACATACAGTCTGTTACAAAATACAGGAACATCAACAAAATATAGGAACATCATAAATTTTTTTTTCCAAAATTTATTTTGAAATTATTACTGGAAATATTAATTATTTTTTATTATTATTTTAATTATTTTATCAGGTTCTTTACATTTCGTAAAGCATCATAAATTTATTTTTCACAAATATTCATTTTTTGATGTATTACAAAAGTATAGGTACACTTTGTAAAATTACATTAAAAAAAATTTTTAAATATATTTTAAACACTTAGTGTTTGGTTTCACCCCCCTATGGCTACAATTACTTAAATTCTGTTAGGCATGAAGTTCATTAATTTTTTTAATTGTTCATCCTTAATTTCATCCCATGCATCCATTATTGCAATTTTCAATCGATTTATAGATTCATATAGTTTCCCTTTTTATAAACAATGGCTGCTAACATCCCCCATAAATTTTCAATGGGATTTAAATCTGGACTACATGAAGGCCAGTCAATTACATCAATATTTTCCTTTTTAAACCAATTTTTTGTTGACATTGAGGCATGAATGAAAGCATTATCTTGTTAAAACCTCCATTTGACCTCCAATTAATGCACCAAATGTAATCATATTATTATACAATAATTCTTGATACTTTTCTGAGTTCATATTTTTGTCAACAAATACTATATCAGTTTTACCTCCCATCCAAAACCACAGCAAATCATTACAGATCCACCTCTTGTTGCTGGCTTATTTTAACTCTGCTTTCTCTTTTTAAATCATGCCAATAATATGAAAATTCATCAGGACCATCTAAATTAAACTTCTTCTCATCACTAAACATTATTTCTTGCCATTTTTCAGTCCATCCCATCTTGTCTTTAGCCCATTTTAAATGCATTGATTTGTGTTTGGCAGTTAAAGGTGGTTTCAACTAATTTTGAAATATTTTACGTTGTCATTGTTTTTTTAAAGTTCTCCAAACAGTCGCACGAGACACATCCACTGGTAATTCAGCAGCAGCTTCCCTTGTTGACATGTTTTTTTAGTTATAAGCTTCAAAACTCATCTCTCATTCCTGAATGTTAAACATTTCGGCCATCCTAACTTCCTTCTTTGCCCACAATTTTCACCTTCTTGCAAAACTTTTCGAATAGCATTCGTAGATCTATTTACAGCTGCAGCAATTTCCTCAGAGACTTGCCTAAACCACTCAAATAATAAATTTTACGTATTTCTTGTTCCCGAAGTACAGTTACACGAGACGGTGTTGAAAATGTTTATATAACATTCAATAAAATATTCAAAAAAGCCACTATGACAGTTAAAAATGATGACATCTCACTCTAGTGGTGATAATTTTAATTATTATTATGATAAAAGTCTCTTAAAAATTAATTTAAGTGGTGTACCTATACTTTTGTAACCTATCAAAAAATGAATATTTGTGAAAAAGACATTTATGATGCTTTATGAAATGTAAAAACCCTGATAAAATAATTAAAATAATGATAAAAAATAATTAATAATATTTCTAGTAATAATTTCAAAATAAATTTTGAAAAAACACAATTTATGGTGTTCCTATACTTTTGTAACAGATTGTAAAACTGGATGTAATTATAAAGTAAGATTTAATGTTTTACTGAGTTTTTATGTGTATTTATGGAATAAAATGTGTAATAGAGTTTTAAATTATACTCTCTCTAAAACATGTAATATTGTAAAAATCTTTATGAAAAATAAACAATGTTGAGTTTTTTATTCATGCCATTGTCCTTTAACAGCACTGGAGGCTGTGAAGTCTCAACAGCCCAAAATGCATATGTACAATCTGTGTTAAAATTGTTATAATAGTCCTGAGTCATCCAACTGGAGTTGCTGTGGGAAAAATCAACTATTATGGATTAAAGTGATTTTATACACATCAATAT
Source organism: Centruroides vittatus (assembly GCF_030686945.1). Taxonomy (NCBI): domain Eukaryota; kingdom Metazoa; phylum Arthropoda; class Arachnida; order Scorpiones; family Buthidae; genus Centruroides; species Centruroides vittatus. The sequence continues at coordinate 642,518 of NW_027122580.1, forward strand.
TATACAGCATCCATATTATGTACATGTACAACAATAAATAAGTTAAATGTAATATGCCAACAACTACCCAATTATATCAAGCTAATAGCTTGATATAATTGGGTAGTTGTTGGCATGTTATGTTTGTATATCAAGTTCATAGATGTTGATTTAAATAAATTAAATACAGTGCAGTAATCAGAACTATTAAGATTCGTTACCCTATTCGTTTAGCAAAACGGCCAGGGTACCGATTGATCGTTACCCTGTTAACAATCGATTTTTATAAAATTTATCGACAACAGATGTCAGCACTTGACGGCATCGTCTTGTTTATCGTTCATTCTACATATTTTTGTCCAGGTGGTGTTTTGTCGACTTAAAAAATTTTAATTATCGGTTATTTTTTCTTAATTTTTCATTTTCTGATAATTTTTTATTTTATTTTTAGCATATTTATGCAATAATATTGCTATAATAAGTTGATTTATGCTATAATAAGTTTATTCAGCTATAATATGTTAATATATCGTAAATATTTAAGTTATGACCTTCAGTTCTGATATTTTATATATATTTTTTAATTTTTAATTTTTAATTTTTTTTTAAATCTAAAATATTAGCAAATGTTACATCTATTGCTATTGGTAATCGTATGTTTATTACAAAAATATATAGTCTTGTTTGATATGAAATGAATAAAGTATATTAGTTAATTATGTTAGATGAAAGCAGAATAAAGTTCAGATTTCAAACAAATGTTTGATATAATGTGCGATAATTTCACAACGAATAAACGTACGTGCATAAATGTAATATCAAACTGTACAGAACAATATTCTACGTCATTCTGGCTAAGTGACAATAAGAATAAAGTAACCAGACAATGTTAATTTTGACAAAAAGTAACAAATTTTCAAGTTTGAATGTCAATTATCATATATTATTTTTTTTTTCTCATAAATTTTTCAAACAAACTTTATTGAAAAATGTCGTATTTAAAACTAACTATATTGATAAATATATGTGATTTTTTTCATATGAATCAAATAATAATTTAATTTTTGATGAATTTTTAAAATAATATTGCCTGATTTACCTATTTTGACCTTGGCCGTTTTACAAAATAAGTGGGCGTGGCAGACGGCAGGGAAAGGGTTAAATACAGTGCAGTAATCAGAACTATTAAGATTTTCTTTGAAGTAAATTATAATTTTTATATTGCTATTTTTCTAACTCAACACATACCGTATTTTTTCACGGATAAGACGAGGAATAAATTTTCGGCAAAGTTTTATAGTTTTAGCATATATCTGTCCTATAAGACAACCCCCGAACTATCATGGCCTACGAATTTAGTTTAGATTGGCGATCATCATCTGGATAATAATACTGTAAACCATATAGGGAATTATGTCCTATTCGTAATTTTTCGAATGAACAAATTTTATTTTCTGCCTTGTATTGTTGCAAACATTTGCACCGATTCTGGCATTCGGGTAATGACCTCGACTATTCACAAAAACATCGTATGGGTTATTCTATTTTGTGGACATGCCCTACTCTCTACTAGTAAATAATTACGGTTTGTCCGTTTTTTTAATAACGGTTTTAATTTATATAAATTTCAATCTAATTTTTTTGTATCTGTCCTATAAAACGACCCCGGATTTTGGGGGTCTTTTTTTATGATTCAACTATCATCTTATCTGCGAAAATATACGGTAATTACAAACTAATAATCAAAATTCATATTTTATTCTACATCAAAATACAACATAATTTAATAATTATTTTAAATTTTATTAAATTTCTTTCTATTATGATGATGATGATCAAATTATATTCTAAAATAACTTATACTTACAAATAATTACACGATCTGCTCCCGTCAAAGTTAAACCTACGCCTCCAACCTGTTATATTATAATCATCAATATATAACTTTGAAAAATTGAACAGAAAAAAGATTTTTAAACTGTGAAATAAGTATAAAGATACTTGTGTTGTTAGAAGAAACACTGGTATAGTTGGATCCTTTTGAAAACATTGAATACGTCTCTGCCTTTCTTCAATTTTAGTAATGGTGCCATCGATCCTCATTATTTTCCAATTCCTTTAAAATTATAAATATATTTTGTATAGATTGCAACAACATTTTAATTAAATTCTTTGGGTTATTCTTATTTGCAAATTTAAAAAGAACTTTTTCATTGTTCTATTTTTCATAGTGGTGGGAGAAAAATAGTAATTTATCATTTTTCAAATTCAAATTTATTGTTGTTGGTAGCAAAATTATTTATTATATTGAATGTTTTTGTTAATGATTAATAAAACTACTCAATATAGAGACTGAGTTAAACATATTTTACAGAAAGCTTGAATCTTTTCCAACCTTTCATCGTAGGCTTTTAGATGGGTGACAAAGAAGATATGCACAATTCAATTTACATATTTAAAAAAATACAGATTCAGGAAAGATTACAGCTTGTTCTAATTTATGGACAAGGTAACAGTAACAGACAGACCTCAGACAGCTTTAACGGCTGATATTCTGATAAGCCAAACCACTCATTTTGTTGGTCTATCAAACATTTGTTAAAACAGGAATAATACAAGACACAAAGAAGTTGGGACGTCCTCAAGAAGCTACTACTAATATATTGAAGGATACTGTGCTTGCTTAAGCATTAAAACCCCAGCAGTCACTATGAAACAGGAACTGCTATTAGAATTTCTCAATCACATGTCTCTTGAATATTAAACAGGCAGAAGTTTCATCCTTACAAATTAGATACAGTGCAAGAACTAGGGTATAAATGATCTTAACCATAGGGCTGAATGTTCTGAGAGTTTTGTAAATCTGTTACAGAATGATTCTGGATTACTTCTTCACTTACCTTCTCCGAAAAGCAACTTTCTATTTAAATGGTCAAGTCCACAAACATAATTGCCACTATTGGTCACTCACAAATCTATGCTTCTCACACAGGCCAAACTCACATGCCATAAAAAAATTCAGCAATGAGTTGTGTAACTTTCCTGGTAACATTTAAAACTGTGTGGGGAGGACATCTATTATGATGTTTTATTTAAAAACTTTTTATATTTTTAATTATTATAAAACAATTTTCAGGGTAAGGATGAGTTTTATAAAAAATTGTAAATGTTAATGAGTAAAATCTTCATTAAGTTCAACCCTATTCAAAACACAACACAAATCCCCTTTATCTTTCCACCCTTTTGACCTTTAACCATCAAAATTTAATAGCATCAGTTTCCTAAAACACAAACTTCCCTGCAAAATTTCAGAAATTTTTGACAAAAACAAAAATGTAAGTTATTAAGCTTCAAATTGGGTGAACAAAATTGAGCCACCTACCCAAACACACACACCAATATGCAATATCCATATATACAGAAAAATCCTTCTAATTTTTTGCATTTCATGTTTCAAGGTTCTGAGTCCAAAAATGTAAAACACTTCAGAAGCCATTTTTTGAGTGATTATTATAAATCAATAATAGACAGCATTATATTCTATGAACTGTTCCCGTGGTTTAGGAATGGTAGATGCATTGGCCTTAGCTGTACCATCTCTATATAGTGTTGATATACTTAATATGCTGTAATACAAAAATAATTTTACAGACTTTCTCAAGATATCAAAAATTTTCTACAAAGTTTAGCCCAAAAGCTACCAATATGTGTAACTTCAAGTGTATAGGACTCAACTGGGTAAACAACTCCAGACATACAGCCACAATTTTATATTTTATATATAATTGATTTTTAAGAAACTCGAATTATAAATTTACAATATAAATAAATGACGACTTGTAACATTTATAATAACATCACCACAAAGACAAACTGATGTGCTAAAAAATTAGAGAAGCACACGCAATGTTGTTACCTTCTACTCATGGGAACATTTGCATGTGATTCCATAGGTACTGTACAATACTTATTGGTTATGAGTGAGTTTGATTAGAGTAGCAATGGACTGTGTAAAGTATTTATCAGCATTTGATCATAGATAGATTGTTGGAACAAGAAGAATGGGTAGCTCTATCAGCAAGGTGGCCAATGTTCTTGGATTTTTTCACGCAATAATTTCAAGGGCTTACCAGAAATAATTAAATTTCTTGCATAAGCACCCACACTGTACATGTGCTGCTGAAGTTTGTCTGAAATTTAATTATGTGACTTCTTGCAGTTAACCAGGTTAGTAATCATGCAACAAAGGGCAACTCTGCACCAAATCACATCAGACTTCAACACGAGTGCTGCTGAATCCACCAGTCAATGCAATGTACTGTACAACTTAGAGCTGCTTCACACTATGACCGACTGGTCCAACTCCAAGTCACGTTGCCATGGCAACAGCAGTTGGACAGATTTAAAAAGTTAAATGTTTGTAGACGGGTCGGAGCAGTCGGTGAGCTACAGCCAATGAAAGCTTCGAAACTACAACCAATCAAACTTTGGATATATGAAAACTATCGAATCAATCAAACATAACTTTATATATATATTTCTGATTTATTTAAATTTTTCCTTGTATCTTATTTCATTCATAACTGCTTAAATTTTATATGGGAACACACATGATTTTAATATATATATTAAAAAACATTATTGACATAATGAGAAAAGATGGCATTATTTAGACTTGTCATAAGAATTTATAAATGAAGTAAGATCATATCCACAAAGTTTAATCAGGTACATTACAAAAATTTTTAAAGTATTAGAAAAACTTAAAATGATTTCTAACACCCGTTCCGATTGGTCCTTACGAGTTGGCAACCAACATATAATCATACTCAATGTGAATGCTTTTACTACTAGTCAGTCTGATTATAGGATTGGTTGGATCGGAACGGCCGGTCAAGTCGGACATAGTGTGAAACAGCCCTTACACTGCATTCCTTCAGGTTTGGTAGTTGTTGACCCCATTTGGATACCACAACTAACACCCATCAGCCAATGTGTCTCACCTGATCCAAAGAACATTGAAACTGGACAATGAAAGGAAGACAAGCACTGGATTGTGTGGTCAGACAAATCTCATTTTCAGTTCTTTCAAGCTGATGGTTGTGTTCATGTGTGGCAATATAAGACTACATTAAGCCATGAATCCATTGTGTCAGCAAGATGTTGTGCAAGCAGATGGCAGCTCTGTCCTGGTTTGGAGTGCATTCTGTTGGTGTAACAGGGACCAGTGATGCGACTGCAGTCAACTTTGACAGGTGAGAGATACACCGTAGTGATATGGGACCTACTCTTCCCCCCAATGGTGGTCTTATTGGACCATATCCAATCCCTTTACAAGCAATCGTAAACGTAATAAATAAGGGTAGACAAAGGGTTGTAAAAAGAGAGTAGGTAGCTACAAGGGTAGACAAAGAGCCATAAGAGGAGGAGAAAAAAGGGGGGAAATGAGAGAGGGATGAGTATGGAAGAAGGAGAGTGAGTGTAGAGGTGAGAGGACAGTAGTGAAGAGAGGTGAAGTAATGAAATCCGAAAGTGAACAAGAAAGGATAAGAAGAGTCTCATTATTGCATAGGATTGAGTTTCTACCATATACAATCAAGTGTGATTAAAGTGTGTTTTTCGTTAAGATATTTGACTATTTCAATTCGGTATGACGAACTGGCAGGAGGAAATCCGTGAATGCAGGCTAGATTCTCTACATTGGCACAGCTGACAGGATAGTGAAGCCAGATCGACAAGATTCAATCTATGAAAAGAGTGATTATGATCCAGAATAAGAGATAATTGATAACTAGGTTGAGTGGATAATTGGGCACAGCACAAATATTTGGGGAATATACAGATTTTACATTGGAGAAGAGGTAGGAAAACTTTTTACTTTGTTGGAAACAAAATTCACGGTGGAAATGCTAAGCATAAAAGGAGTTAAAAAGGAAGATCTATAGATAGTGGTGGAAGAGCTTCGTGGCACAGTAGACAATGATCCAAAAGTATCAGAGTTAAGGGAACTTCTTATAAAAAGTGACTAATTTATTAATGATCCAGATTTTGTATTGGAAAATCTGATCTCAATCGTTGCTGAAAAGAAACAGAAGGAAGAACAGGAAAGACTACAAGCTGAGAGAGAAAGAAAGAGAATGCCAGCATGAGTTGGAGCTAGCACAGCTTAGTGGTAATAATCAAAGAAGGATGAATAAAGATAATCTTAACCTTGCAGATAACCACCCTGGTAATGGGCCTGATATGAGTATTGAGAAATTAAAAGCATGAAAATGTTAACACTACCAGTCCTAACTAGATCCAAAAATTGGAACCTATTTTTCTTATCTATAGATTGAGCGTTCCAATGAAAGAATGTGCCAGAGGAGATGCTGATACTGATTAATATTCTGGGGAGAAGGCTGCAAATATTTTAATTTATATAACTGGAGACAAGTTAAGGGTTTATGTAAGCGTTAAGAAAATTAGTATTACAGGAATATGAACCATCAGCCCAATGCTGCCTAGAAAATTTCCAAAGAGTTATGTGTAGGCCTAACGAGACTCGTGCAATTTATGTCGAGACTAGTGTTGACTTGGTAATACTATTGTGAGTTGAGAAAAGTGAAGTTGTTTTAAAGTTTCAAGAGACCTTGAAACTTTAAAACGTGTCGGATAGATTGTTCCAGATGTTGGATGCCAGCACGGCAGCTCATATAAGCATTCGTCAAGGGAGAGCTGGTTTAATCCTACGTGGTGAGAGAGTGCAATTTATATTTCGAAAGTAAAGGAAAATCACTAACCAAAATGCACAATGATATGCAAAGATTGCAGTGCCTTTCAGAACTGCAGGGTAGTCAGAAGTATGTTCTCCGCCACTGAGAAACAAGTGATAGAAAAATGGATCTAACTATTGCCAGGAAATGAAACAAAGGGAGTGCTTCATCTGTAGATCAACTCAACATATTTCTAAATTCTTTCTGCAGAAAATAAGGAATCCACCCATAAAAAATAATTGCACTCAACAACCCTTGACAGATTGGAGATGAAACAACAGTGAAATAGTGGCAAACGTAAGGTCAGGACGATTTGCTGAAAATTGAATAGTCGTTCAAAGTCAGTTGCTAGCATTCAACCCCTACAATACATTACAATAAACATAGATGGGCAAGGTACTGAAGCTATCATAGATTCAAGCACTCAAATCCTGGTCTTGCACTCTGAAGACATTGTTGACTCGAACGGTGGAGACTGGGGGATGATACTTTTGAGTTCAGCATTCGGAGAAAAAACTAAGGCATGGATAGTAAAGGTCCTTACGGCTATTAAAGACCACTGCAACCAAACTTTATTATCCCCATAGAAGTTATAGTGGCACTAACCGAGAAGCTGAAGGACCCTTGTCTCATACTGCCGGGTATTTACAAAATATTGGAAGAAGCTTGGTTTGTAGGGGAACTGAAATTATCAGCTATGGAGATGCAGATGTAGCCAAAACCCAAATGTCAAAAGAGAAAGAGGCATCCAGAGGAAAGAATCACAAGATCGAAGGAGCATACATTACAGAAAGTGATGATGAGATAAGGAGAATGTACTCCTCAAGAAAAGGGGAGGTGACAGGAATCTCTATTGGAGCGCTACTACAGAGGTAGAGGATAAAAGCAATCAGGAGAGTGCAATGCTCAGAAACTCAAATGTAAAAAAACTGAGAGAAGAGCAGGCAGAATGTTATACTCTGGAGACTGTGCGAAAGGAACTAGCTCAAAATAAAGGAAATTTTGTTCTATTATCTTTGTACAGTATTAATCTGTCTAAGTGTGGGAGATAACAGTCCTTTCAGTTGGTTCTACCTGAGAGTAGACAGAAAAAAGTTTTGGAGTTGGTGCACTGAATCAGTTTTCAGAGCGACACATGGGAATAAGGAAGACAAAAGAATAGATCCAATATAGCTTTTATTGGCCATCTATGTCATGAGACAGCCGAATTTTGCAAGAGCTGCCAATTGAGGAGCCCTGAGAAAGACCAGAACTCCCATTCAAAGTTGTTAACATTAATGTGATCAGACCTACAAAACCACCTTCTGAGAGGGGACATAAATATGTACTTTGTCTTATAGATCAATACTCTCGTTGGCCAGAGGAAATACCTGTGTGTTCTCTTAGTGCTAGATCAGCTTGTGAAACCTTACTACAGAAATTTTCTAGAACTGGAATCCCAAATATCATCGCAAGTGATTGAGGCACCAATTTCACTTCCAGCTTGACACGAGAATTTTTGAAGCGCTTAAACGTTATCCCCAGATTTAGCTGTCCGGGATACGCCACAAGTAATTAACTGGTCAAATGATAGAACAAAGTTTTAAAACAGATGCTCCATCATGTTATCCAAGAAGACCCTCAAAACTGGAACAGACAAATCCCCTTCTTACTCTTCACTTATAGAGAAGTGCCAATTGCATGACTGGGATTTTCCCCATTCATACTACTATCTGGAAGAGAGGTGCATGGACCTCTCACAATCCTCAAATCCTCTTGGGCATAACACTGTATAATAAGTGACAATCTTACAATTTATATCTTTGTAGTCTAATCTGCAATGGTCAGAAAAAATAACAAATGGCAAACAATACATTATTTAGAAAATCTGTGTCAGTGTAAAAATGAAACCAGTTCTAACAAAATAATGTTTGGCCCTCAAAACTGGAAAAGATAACTGCATGAATAAATAAAGAAAAGAAACTTGAATTGATTAAAAAAGTCAGTATATTTATTTAGGTAAAGCATTTTATGAGGTTTTTTATCCCATCTTCAGATCAACATTTGATATTCTGATAATTTAAACAGAACTGAATCATCAGAATATTGAATTTTGTTGATCTAAAGACAAAATTAAAAATCACAAAAAGTGCTTAATCTGAATAAATATCCTGGCTTCTTTAACTCATATGAGTTTTTCTCTTTCTTTCCTTTATAAGTGTATGATTTTTAAAATTAAAAACTATCTAAATATTAGAGACAGATAAATTCTACTCCAGTATTAATTCATAAAAAATTTTTTGTCACCAAGTACCTATTTAAATTATTACAGATAATAAAACACGATATATGTAAATACAATATAATTTAAAATATAGGGATTTTTAAAGCATAAAGTTTATTCCAATATATTTAATAATATAAATATTAATGTAAAATTTGAAAAAAAATTTTTTAAATTTAACACAGCTTACCTATTAAGTAAAATACGATGTATTATATCTAACATTTTACGTGATTGTGAGAAAATTAATGTACGATGGTTTGTTTCTTTTAAGTTCTGTAAAAGAGCTAAAAGAAATTCTAATTTTCCAGATTCTTCAAGCAAAATTTCATCTGATACATTTTCAATCGAAAATGTCGATGCTTGTTCATTGTTGTATTCTTCATCGTCATCAATGTCTTGCATACTGCAAATAAATAAATAAATAAATAAATAAATATATATATATATTTTCATCAATCTTACAATGTTGTATATTATAGTCAGAATTATATATGTAGATAATCAAAGTATCTTTTGATTATCTACATATATAATTCTGACTATAATATACAACATTGTAAGATTGATGAAAATAAATATAACACAAATTATTTTATTAAGACTTTTATAAAATTTGTTTTTTTACATGCAGACCATAAAAGTATTTAATTAAAACTATAGATTGTGTTGAATTTTCATAGTTTTATCATATTAAATTCATTAAAAAAACAATTTAAATGTATTTCTAAATTCAAAACATACAAATTCAAGTAAATTTAATTGAGTTTGCATTGAAAATCTACGTTGTTTCAAACTTAAGAAATGATTAATACTTATTCTACATGATATTAAAATCTATATGATAAAAATTAATACAGTAGAGACTTGTAAATCAGAACCCCGGTAATCGGCACGATTTTCAGTCGAACTGTGTCGTGCTGAATCGAACGTTTTTGATACTAAATTTACTTCTAAAGTATAATTTTCATGCTTTTTATATTCTTCAATATATTTTATTTTGTTTGTACAAAATGCAGAAATAATTTTTAACGATACGATAGCCTCGATTATTATTATAAAAATTTTCGTTAGGCTTAAAATCGACGAAAATTCAACACGAAGCAAACACACGCAAAGGAGAAAAATTTGAACATCGGAAAGGTTAATATATTTTTTCGTACATAATCCGTAATCGGAACAAATCCCTAATCTGAACTACCCCAGTCCCATATTGATTCCGATTTTCGGTTCACTACTGTAATTGATAACGAAAAGTTATGAAATCTTTGGAAACATCAGTAAGAAAATTTAATTACTTGAGATTGTTCCTAATTAATTTTTTTAATGGAAAAATTAATCTAAAGCTTAGTTGTTATTAAATGCTGGTTAATTTATAACTAGAAAAAAGATTAAGCTGCAGATTATTTTTATGACATATGATAGCAAATAAATGCACAGTCACATAAGTGAATAAACACTTAAGCCAATGCCACAGAAAATAACAGTTTAATAAACACTATAATTAAAGATTAAAAAAATCAGTAAACATTTTTCTTGATTAATCAAGCTTCTTCAAATAGAGAAATATTACACATTTTAAACTGCATATAAATAGAACATATTTGAAATAAATATTGGATATTGATAGTATGTTATGACAAAGAGTAAATAAAAAATGAAGGAAAAAATATTAACTGGTGAGAGAGGAGGAAAAAAAAATCCACATCATTTAGTTTTCCAAAGTTGATAATGCAAGGTTTTTTTCTAATTTCTAATAATGTTCTAATGAAAATTAAAGTTTACTTGTAATAAGAGATTAGTTGTCCATGATCTTAGTCAGGAGAAAAAGCCTTCTGTTGTTATTAGAGAAGTTGCAGCCATCGTTTTCAACCCAAAACATGAACATCGGGCATTTGAGTGCCACCATCTGGCAATTCTAGGAGATTGATAATAGTGTTTGCTATGTCTAGCATGGTGAGTAGATCGGCTTAAACTTCTTCATTTTTGTGTATTTGGGGTTAAAATTATGACAGATTTTATTAAAATAATGATTATTTAAGCATTTATGAATAACATTGTAAAGAAACAGACAATTTTTTTCCAGAAATTATTTAATTATTCAATTTTTTTTCAAGTGATGTGAAGTGCCTATAGAATTGACATATATTTGTCTTCATAATAGCTTATCATAATTCTGTAGGAGTAGGTTTGTTCTTCCACGACGTCTCCTACCATCAACAGCATAATAGGTTTGGAAATTTTCTAAAAATTTCCAGAGCTGCTTTCAGATTTACATAAGCCAAAAGTGTAAGATAGTCCTTTTGTCCTATCGTATAATAGGAGACACGACGTTCATTAAAAATAATTACTTAGTGTTATTAAACATCCTATAAATACTTTAAAATAGTTTAATTTGTTTATTTACCTTCGCTAGTAACATTCGTTGTTGTTAAACGTTTCCGCCATTTTTCGACAATATCCCACGAGTCAATGCATGATGTTCACATCACGCACTGACTCATGGAATATTGCTGTAAACATGCACCACAACCTATTTTACTTGGAGTTCAAATATCAAACATGTACTTCTGCTTGCTGTACAAGTTTAGCGTTTGAACTTCAGCCGCAACCTCTCTATTACTTCAGCTAATTCTGTTATTATCCTGTTCCCTCTTCTATTCAGTTTAAATATTTTTTTTCAAGAATGAATATTAGCACTGATTTTAGTAGTAGTATTAATTTCAGAATTTAAACACATTTTATATATCCCCATATTTTTTATAAAGATGTTAATGATTCTCTGTCATTGCAAAGGAGTAAATATAAAAATGGCAAAGAACTTATGAGAATGTTTAAACCTAGTTTTTGGCACATGTTCTGATTTTATCTGAACTGCCAAAGAAGTGACAGGAATAAGGAACTGGATTGAACTTTTAGGTGGAGTATGGTGAAGTATGAAAAATGCTATTCCTCATCTTATTGTGAAGATAATTTAACTTGTTTAGAGAAAATCCCACATCTAATATGGTTTGTTTGAATATATTTATTTCTTAAATTATGTTAAGCTTATTGCAGCAATCATTCTAAGGCACTATAGAAGACCAGACTAAAAACAAAATTTGGCCCTGACATTGTATTAAAAACTGGCCTAATAAAAACAGTTCACTCAAAGAAAAACAATACTAGGTAATTAGGTTAATTTCAATATAAAATTGCAATTGTTATTAATTTGTTCTGTTAACATTATATGTAAAATTTTTTATATAAAAAGATATTTCTAATGGGTTTCTAAAATTATGAATATTTTGTTTAATCCAGCATCATGCTAAACCAGCCTTTGGCATTTATAAGATGGCCAGCCCAAACCTGTATGTAAACAGAATGTATCAGTACAGCAGTTACAAACTTTCAGGAGAGAGAGTACACCTAGACGATGGGAAATCACACAGCAATGCATGATCAGAAACGCTTTCCTGGTGTGGTAGTGACGACACAAAACATAAGAAAGGAAGGACACGAACAAGCTGAGAAAACATGTTTATTATTCTTAGAACAGCAAAAATGCTAGGTCTTTGGCTAGTATAGTGACATTATCACATACACCAGCCAAAGACATCCCAGTATTTTTGTTGTTCTAAGAATAATAAACATGTTTTTTCAGCCTGTTCGTGTCCTTTCTTTCTTATGTTTTGTGTCGTCATTACCACACCAGGAAAGCGTTTCTGACCATGCATTGCTATGTGATTTCCCATCGTCTAGGTGTACTCTCTCTCCTGAAAGTTTGTAACTGCTGTACTGATACATCCTGTATATGAGTGGATGAATAGCAGCATTTTAGTAGCACTGAACTGAAGTAAGTTTGTAGATGTATCTGTAAAGGTGGAAATGGTTTGTTAAACATTAAAAGTTGTTCTAGTGTTTGAGTAATTTTAGAAACCAGGAAGTTAATAGATTCATATATATATATATATATATATATATATATATTTTTCTATTGTACATTTTATTTCATTGAAATTTGAACTGATGATAATTGAAAACAGTTAAAGAATTCACTTCTTTAAAATAAATTTAAAAAAATTGATAAAATAAAAAATTCTCTTATTTTCATATTAAATGAAAATAAATATCAATAATGTATATTTAGCAGAAGTTGAATATATTGTTAATAAAGTTAAATACAACAATATATTCATTAAAAAAATTAATTTCTAACAACTAGTTCTAATAGTCAGATATTTTATGCTGCAACCTTTATACTCATTTAAAAATTTTTTAATGAATTGGAACAAAATTGAATTATCATCCTTAATAAATTTGATTTAGATACTAAATGTATAAAAATTATTATTCATTTGTTTTCTTTGAATATACAAAAATTATTTTTAAAATTTAACCAACAATCACACCAGTGTAGTTAATTAATTTGACTTTTAATCTAATCTTATTTCACCATAAGAATATTTAATTTTGAAAATAAACTTACTCAATATCGTCATCAAGACCTAACTGATAACAAGCCTTTTTAGACAAAAGTCTTGGATGATCACACATTTTCTTCAAAACTGTTAATTCCACTAGTGGAGATCTTTTTGTCATAAGAATCTAAATATATAAAATGCATTAATAAACACAAAATTCATTATATGCTTGGTTGATATCATTTTAGTAATTTATATAAAGGAAAACTTGACACATTCAAATAATAAGTACCTGTACATTTTAAAATTGTTTGTAAATTTTAAAATGCACTTACAATAATGAGAGATTCTAAAGTTTTGAACTGAAGAAGACAAAACACCTTAGTGGCACAGTTACCATTTTAATTTATGGCACTTCCTAGAAGAAGTACATGATAGGACATTTGAATGCAGATGGGAATGTCATTTCCCATCTGCATTCAAATGTTACTCTATTGATTGGTGTATACCACTATTTCTCAGATAATAATTAACATAATTACACTAATTTTAAATTCATTTGAGAAGACACTGTACATATTTTAAAATATAAAATTGAATTCTTACATTTTTAACTCTGTCCAATTCCAAGAAATCTTTATAAATTTGGAGTTGTTTTTCTGAGAGAAATAGCCAAATAATGAAATCATTTTTTCTTGATAAACAAAATCTGGAATAATTAAAAATAAATTTGTTTTTATTCTTAATATATTTATTTATATTTTAAAATAAAACTGATTACACTTAATCATTATTAATCAATGATTCTAATTAAATTTTCAAATAATTTAGTTCATTCATTCAATTATTTATAAGTTAATGCAGGACGATTCAGAAATCTGAAAGAAAAAAAAAAAAAAAAAAAAAATTGATTATTTACAAACTAAACAACAGACATGATATTTTTAACATTAAAATAAAGGCAAACTCTCCAAACTTTTTTTCAGTAATAGTACATGCACATAGTTGCTGTGATTTATTACTAGGAGGCAATAGTATCAAATAGTGCAAAAAGTCATTTTGTGTGTTGGAATACTAATTAACCACATCTGTTTTGACTGTACAGCAAAGACCTCAAGTAGAATTTCATAAAAAGCCACCTGTGTACAAAACTATGTTGAAATGGTATGTGAAATTTTGGCACAAAGGCTGACTATGTAACACTCATTGTCCTGGATGTGACGTGCAGGAGTTATGCTGTCTATGAACATACCTCCTTGCAAGTCCTCATGTGCAAGTTTAGAAGTTGACATCTTGTAACCAACAGTGTGGCAAATTCTTTGCAAGAGACTGAAGTGCTGACACACACATGGATGGAAGTGAATTATTAACTAGATAGCTGTCACATTAGCAAAGGTGGACACATCAAACATTTGTGACTCGTGTAAATAAAACTTTTAGTTTAATTTTTAACATTAAAATAAAAGTATAGTGTCTGTTATATAGTTTACTAGCTGACCTGTCCACGCATTGTTGTGGCTCAAAATGTATCTATTATAAATGTATAAGACTTCCCCCGTGGGGGGGAATTTCAAAAAATTTCTTCTTAGTGTACATTCTCTTGATGTACCCTATTACAATGCAATCAAAAATGCATCTAAAATAGTATAAATAGAAGCCAAGTTCTTCACAGTAAGCCTTAATCTTGTCCCTTTCCCCGCTGGGGAATATCGAAAAATCCCTTTTTAGTGTATATTCTGTTGACGTAACCTATTAAAACGCAATTAAAAACGCAAAAAACCGCATGCAAAGTAGTATAAATAGAAGCCAAGTTCTTCACAGTAAGCCTTAATCCTGTCTCTCTTCCCCCAGTGGGGGGAATTTCGACATGTATATTATATAAAAACACATGCGTATTCGAATGCAACGTGGTGTCAAAATTTCAAAGGAATCAGTAGGAACAAACGAACGTTATATTTTATTTATATAGATAGACAGAAAATGATCTGCTTTAGTCCATTCTCACAGAAAAGCAAACTTAGGTCGTCAGAAGTTAGCGCCATCTGTTGAACATAAAAGCCTTAATCCATATATAAATATATTTTTGAAAGGGGGGAAATGGTGGTCTTTCACATATGCCAGAAACCTTTGCAGGAATGTATTAAACAACTTCCCGAAGTTTCATGGCAATCGGATAAATGGTGTAATAATGCATGAAGGACAAACACACACAGACAGAGAGATATACATACATTCGTTTTTATATATATAGATGAATAATAAATTTTTAAAATGTTTCATGGATTTATGAATGATGTCACATAATTAAAATAAAAATAATTGTTTTTGTAAAAAAAAAGAAATTACACATACACTTTTTTTAAATCCTCAGAATGATCATTAGATAGACTCTTTTCATATCTTTCACTAAGTACTTGCTCCTTAGTTCTTCTTAAAAAATATGGATCGATTAAAGAACGCAAGCTAGCTGCTATTCTTTCTCCTAATCGTCGTTCTCCGGGTGTAGCATCTTTCTCTCTAGACTTCAATGTAAAAACTAGAAATTACAATAATGTTTGGTCTTTCAACAATAAATATATAAAACAAATACAGTGGTGCTTTGTGCTTTTAATTTAATTCATTCCAGGAGCCTGTTTGAAATCTGAATCATTCCAAGTCCAAAGCAATTTTTTCCATTAGAATCAATGGAAAGTGTATTAATCCATTCCCAGATCCTAAACAATACCCATTTCGACAAACTTAAAACAGCAAAAACATATAATTGAATGCACAAATAATGCAATTAAATGCCCTACAAATAAATTAAAACACAAATACAACAAATAGAATATATAAATACTATATATTAAAATTAAAACTGCAGTTACTGGTTGTACACCACCAACTACACAGGTTAAACATGGCTGCCAGATCAGCTACACATGCCCCACTTTCATGCATTGTGATAAGTTGTTCTTACATCTAAATTGTCGATATTACAACCTTCCTATTACTTGTTAGATTTTGTTGCTTCCATATCCTTCTTGGATGCCATAATTAAGGTGATATTAATATTGAATAAAAATTTTTCGCATACTTTTAACATCTATCTTTACTTAACATTTAATTATAACAGTTGTGAAATTTAACACATTATTACTAATTTGAGATTGTATTCTTTGTTCAGAAGATTATTTTATATTTTGAGTGCATTTTTCACTGCATGAGTAGTTTGAACTTTGAAGCGAATTTTTGTCGAATTTAGCATTCAAACTCGAAAGCAATCAAAGTACCACAATATATTAAAATAATAAATTTATGAATATTCTTGTTTTTATTATAAAATTAAACATATTTATACAAATCACTAAAATCAAACAAAACGAATAAATAATCCGAACTTTAAGTTATCATTTAAATGTAATCACAAAACATACCAAAGATCATTTATTTTTCATAACAAATTACTTCATTTTTCTTTGGAATTTTTATTATAAAATTAGTGTAATAAACAATTTGATATTAATAAAGTAAAAAATAATCAATTCTTACAGCCGATTGCAGAGACAGAGTTTACGTTAAACGACATTTAACAACAGAACAGCCTATAGACGTTGGCTGGCTGAACCGCGGTTCACAATGCATTGCAAAGACAACAGGCGTCTATTTCTAAACGCCCTCTAAACAAACTTCGGCAAAATATTGGCTGTTACTTTCTTCGCCATTACTCCCGTTTTAGGAGTTGTTCGGCCAATCGGGTTATTTGTTTGCGATGTCGCCAGCTATATTCTGTAAGGTTCTGGAAATAAAATCTTAAGGCTGTCAACGACCATTGCTCAGCAATTAATGACAATCTTTTTCCATTTCAATATTTAATTTTGCAGCCAATACAGTTTAAAATACGAACAAATCCATATTTAAAAAATTTATACCGAATTCGAAATTTGTCTTCGGAATAGATTTTTAAGAAATTATTTTCAACTCTCTCCCTTTGTAACTGTCAAAATGAATAATTTTAAATATTTTATTATTACTATTACATTTAAAAAAATTTCTATAAAGAGATTTCAGTAATTATTAAAATTGTCTCATTTGTTTAACAGAACATTCTGACTAGGTGATTAAATACAATGACCCCGAAATGCATTAACATTTCATAACCGACACGATACTCGAATTGTAAATAAATGCATCTGATTTAAATTAATTGTAATTTTAAGTCTTCGCCCTTTTGAATATCGAAGTTGGAATATTTAAAACAAATCTAAAGTATTTAATTTTGTTATTTTTGCTCCAAGCAATTAATTAATGAATAATTTTGTTAATTCGTACCGTTTACAGCATTTATCAAAAGGAACGATATCCAATTTTATCTAAACTTTTCCACCAACTAAACTACAAAAGCCCTCTAAACCTGCTGTTGAGTGAATCTAGAAATCAGGTCAAATAACTTGTTTCTAATCGCTATCTACATTGTGGCGAGCTCAAAATGCTGTCTCTGCAATGAAATTTTTCTGAACCGTGGGCTACCCGATCTGTAAACCGCTGTCGCCTCTAAACATTCTCTCTGCAATCGGCTGTTAATGTTAAAGACGTGTTCTCAAATTTCTCCATGTAAAAATTTCAGATTTTCCAGACAAGTAACATCCTATATTTATGCATTATTTCCTTTATGATTCCATAGTGTATTTGTTGTTAATTTTTTTTCAAAAGCTGAAAGATATTAAATATGGTAAAAAAATGCCATAATAAAATAATATATTAGTTTAAACTAAGACTTAATAAAATGTTTGATAATAAATTTTCAACATTATAAAATTGTTATATTTCAATATTTGGTTAAAAATAATTATATTGTTAAAATTTACACTTACTCTCGTAATAGGAATTTCATACTGTGATTTAAAAGTTTGAAGGGAACCAAGTAATGTCCCTTGTTGAACAAAATTATACAAAGCCCATAATTCCTGTAATGTAAGATTTTTATACATTAGATGTCAGAAAAGATTATAAAAATCATAATAAATAATCAGATTTAGGCAATAATAATTACTAATCAATTATCAAATATATTAATATTAAAGAATTAATAAAAAGTGCGTGGCCGGCGTTAATTACATTTAGTAAATATAAAATATAATTACGACATACAAAGATAAAAAAACTTTGCTTTTGTCTTTCCTTATCGCCGTTCACTCCATCGGCAGTCCTTAGTTACTAAATGTAATTAATGCCGGATACGCACTTTTTATTAATTCTTTACTTTAAAAGTGTAATATTATGAATGTGGCGATAACACCAGATGACGCTGTTACCTGATTTTACATTTGTTCTGCGGAGGCTGTAGCCTCAAAGGAAAGGTCGTCTCCGAGATTATGTGAATCGTCTAAGGACTGCCGATGGAGTGAACGGCGATAAGGAAAGACAAAAGCAAAGTTTTTTTATCTTTGTATGTCGTAATTATATTTTATATTTACTAAATGTAATTAACGCCGGCCACGCACTTTTTATTAATTCTTTACTTTAAAAGTGTAATATTATGAATGTGGCGATAACACCAGATGACGCTGTTACCTGATTTTACATTTGTTCTGCGGAGGCTGTAGCCTCAAAGGAAAGGTCGTCTCCGAGATTATGTGAATCGTCTAAGGACTGCCGATGGAGTGAACGGCAATAAGGAAAGACAAAAGCAAAGTTTTTTTATCTTTGTATGTCGTAATTATATTTTATATTTACTAAATGTAATTAACGCCGGCCACGCACTTTTTATTAATTCTTTACTTTAAAAGTGTAATGTTATGAATGTGGCGATAACACGAGATGACGCTGTTACCTGATTTTACATTTGTTCTGCGGAGGCTGTAGCCTCAAAGGAAAGGTCGTCTCCGAGATCATGTGAATCGTCTAAGGACTGCCGATGGAGTGAACGGCGATAAGGAAAGACAAAAGCAAAGTTTTTTTTATCTTTGTATGTCGTAATTATATTTTATATTTACTGAATATATTAATATTGCTTCTTAAGTCTCACATGAAATTTCTCAGCACATATATTGTTATAAAAATATCATTAATTATCAGCATAAACAGGGTGTCCCATAAATTTGTAAATAGTTTAAAAATTCATAAAAGTTGAAAGAATTGGTATATTTAAATGAGGTTTGTGTAAAAGTTAGTCTCACAAAGGGGGAATTTTTTGGGTAGAGAAAAAGAAAATAGTTCAAATTTTTGTCGATAGAGGGTGCCGAACACAATAAAATCACAAATTGTGTAAATCTGAGTCTTATAAAATGCAGGGTGTACGATTAAGGGTCGATTTACACACAACAGTGACCGTTTGGTGCATAAACATCGATAAATATCACACACAGCCAATCAGAGTTTCATCTACTACACATGATCTGTATTCTGTCAATCATACAAGTGTTGTACATGAAATTCCGATTGGCTAAGTGTGATATTTATCGATGCTTACTGCACTGTGCCGGCACGTCACTGTTGTGTGTAAATCGACCCTAACAGCTCGTTTCTGTATTTACCTTTACTGGTGCCGACGTACAGTTTTTGTTATAATATTGACATTGGTGGATAAAGCACTATTGGTGAAGTTGTTTTATCTCAGCCACGAATCACCGGCTGAAACTTCACAAAGGTTTAAGACACAGAAGAGAATGAAGAAAGGTTCAGGTCCAGTGTCCTAAACCTTTGAAGTTTCAGCCAGTGATTCGTGGCTGAGATAAAACTTCACCAATAGTGCTTTATCCACCAATGTCAATATCGTAACAAAAACTGTACGTCAGCACCAGTAAAGGTAAATACAGAAACAAGCTGTTAATCGTACACCTTGCATTTTATAAGACTCAGATTTGCACAATTTGTGATTTTATTGCATTCAGTGCCCTCTATCGACAAAAATTTGAACTATTCTCTTTTTCTCTACCCAAAAAAAATCCCCCTTCTTGAGAATAACTTTTATGCAAACCTCATTAAAAATTCATAAAAGTTGAAAGGATTGGTATATTTGAAACTATTTACAAATTTATGGGACACCCTGTACGTAATATCATCAATTTAACTCACATATTGAATAGTTATTACAATTACACTTGTTTGAGAAATAATTTTTGACATTTTACAAACTCTAGTGCAAATGTCATTTCTTTGATTATTTTTGAAGTTGCAAATGTTGACTGATATTTTGATGTTGAAAAATGCAATTTTATGAAAAAACAATGCTTTCAGATATTTCAAATGTAATATGTGCACACTTTCAGAAACACACATCAGATAATTTATTTAAAATTTTTGATATTCAGAAGCTTTATGATGACATTATATAATGGAATGGAAAATGACATTAATAAAAATATTTTTCATAAATTATAAGCTTACAAGTTTTGTACATTTTTCAAATTTTTAATAATGTAACATTTAATTACTTCTAAGAATCTTTCTTCTTTATTTTTACCAATAAAACAATTTTTTCTCTGAAAATACAGGTCTCTCTCAAACACAGTACTTCTATAAAATTAACTCCAGTTTCACTCTAATACGGTTTTGGAAATCCTCTGTACAAATTTTCACAATTTTTGTGTGTAAACTTCAACATATTTTTTTTATTCAAGTAAGCACATGTGTTATCTCAAATTTACAATACTCTAAAATTCATGGGCAATTTTCAATTTGTTTTATTTGTTTTGTGCTTTTTGTCAGGTTTACTATAATGAAAACTGATAGGACAAGGAAGAAAAAAATTGCATTAACTTTCTCACCAACCAGGTGACGATGTCACATTGCTCTCAACTTTAGCCCTTAAGAGTTGTCACTGTTTTATTTTTATAGATTAAATAAACTTTACTAAATAATACAAAGATTAAACATTTTTAGATAAGTGCTATTAAACTGTTTTTACACTGTAGGTAAGCAATTATTTGTAAAATGACAAAATACAGCAGTATCTTGGTACTCAAACACAAATTCTGGAAAATGTCTCTAGATATTCAACTGAACAAACAGAACCTGCTAGAACAAATTTTCAATTAATAACAAATCTTCATTTCGTCACTCATAAAAAATTTTTTTAATGATAAAAATAAAAAATATGAAAATTTTGCTGATACTTCTGATCAAGATCAAGAAAAAAAGCTGAGATGATAATACTTTGTAAAAAGAAAATGCCCTCATTTAACTAAAATTAATATTAATCTGTAACACAGTACTTTTATTGGTTAATGCTACCTATGGTAGCAAACATGGCGGCTCGTCTCAAACAGTGGGGACACACGTTCTAACCTAACCTATTCTAATCAATTATCCCTATTCTAATAATTTGGTTGGCAATAATAATGGTAATTTATTAGAATAGGTTAGGTTAGAACGTGTGTCCCCACTGTTTCAGAGATGAGTCGTTATGTTCGCTACCATAGGTAACATCAACCTGTCCTGCGTTGTTCCCGAATACAGTAGAGAGTCGTTTATCCGAACACCGGTTATCCGAACGCTTTCCAGTCGAACTGTGTCGTGCTGAATCGAACTTTTTTGATAAAAATTATACTTTTGGAACGTTTTTTATACTAGATGTCGCTATGCGCCACAATTTTTATACTAAAACTTTTAAAATATAATTTTTTTGTTTTTATATTTTTCAATATATTTATTTTGTTTGTGCAACATAGAAAAATAATTTTTAACAACACAGTAAACACTATTATTTAAAAAAAGAATTTGTTAGGCTTAACATAGATGAAAATTCAACATGGTATCATAGGGAACAGAGAAAAATTTCAACATCGAATAGGTTAACCCTTTTATTAATTATTGATTGCTTTAACACGTTGATTGCCACGTTAGTCATATGTGTCTGACACTAAGAAGTTCTACATGAGCCATGTCAGATATACGGGATTTAGGAGGAGGCCATGTCGGTCACTGATATCTGACGCAAACGATAAATTTGCAGTATCTTTCAAAAGCTTAGCCTACCAGGAGGAAAACCTGAAAATTGCTTGGCTTACCATGGAAAAATAAATAAAATAGACTTAGTTATATAATGCTATATTGTTACACTTGAAAAATTACATATCAATAATTTTTATTTTGTTAAAAGAAATTACATTGACTTATGATGTTGCCCAAAACATTCTAAGCAATAAAAGGGCTGTTGTTTGCAGTCTGAGCAATAAGTTGAAACTTTTTTCCTTTTTTTCTTGCTGCTTCTTGACCTTCTGCTTCTTTTATTTTGGGCATAACATCTAACACATCTTATTTTCTTCTTTTCAGAACTAAACATTGTTTTTAGCAAGAGTCGAAGTTTTTCGTTTTTCAGTTATGTCTGAACTTAAGCTAAGCATACAGTAACCAAATTTTCACGAAATTGTCTAATTCCTATATTGCTTTTCGTAGAAATTTTGTATATTATATAAGCATTTACAACCAATATTCCAAGAATATATTCTATTGCTAACTTGCAGTACCATTTTATTCCTTTCCTAAAAGTAGTTGCATAGGAACCCATTTGATCCAAAATATCTATCCCTGCTTTACTTTTATTATAAGCACAAATTGGAAGTGGTTTTTGTTTATTATTTCTTTGCCTACTTGTGCTGGCAGAAGTTACATTTATATCCACCATTTCTGGGGCATGTTTTGTTGTCAATACTCTAACATTTCGAGTGTCTAGCCAGTTAAGTACTACAATACCATCATCATCTTCTTTCGCTACCATTTCTCCTTTCTTTAATTTAGCATTCATAACTTTCTTACTTGCTCTTACACAGTGCCCACAACATGCGTCTTTTGACAAAGAAATGCCAATGCTAGCAGGTAGCTGGTATAGAAGTTGTCCACATACAACGTTCTACCTTCATTTAGAAGCCCTTGTGATAGTTCCTCGCAAACTTTTGTGGCTAAGCAGTAATTTTTATCAAAAGTCTCAGATTTACCTGAATAAATTTTGCTTGCCCACATGTATCCTTCTGAAGTACACAACTTAAAAAGTTTAATTCCGTACTTATGCACTTTATTAGGTATATATTGGCGGAAAATAAGCCTGCCTCTCCAAGGAACAAGAGTTTCATCAATTACATAATTTTCGCCGGGAACAAAGACATTTTCATACGTAGCTTCAAGCAAATCTAACAGCAGCTTAATTTTTCCCAATCTGTCACCAGGAATAGCATTTTCATTATTTGAGAAATGTAACAGGTGTAATAATTCAAATCTGTTTTGAGAGATGACACTTGGGGCTATGCTATTTTTGTAAATATGTTTGGTTGACCAATAAGAAGTTATATTCCCCATTCACACTAATCCCATCCACACAAAAAGGCCAAAAAACTTTCTCATTTCTTCGGTGTTAGTTGGATACCATTTATTTAGACAATTGTGTTGAGTTTTTCGAGTATGCTGAATTGTTTGTTCAGCGTATATATTAGTTTCAGTAACAATGAGGTTTAGAATCTCTTCGTCAAAAAATAATATAAATGTATCAAAAGCAGAAATATTTCTGGATAAATCTAATTGTAAACCAGATTTTCCTATGAAATCAAAACATTTATGTCTACCTTCATAATCGCTCCATTCAACATCATTATTCTCATGCAATTTACTCTTGGGTATTTGTCATTTTCAATATTTTCTGTGGTTTCTTCCAACTCCAAAGCTTGAAAAATTTGTTGAAGATTTTCTTCATCTTCATTCAATGAATGAGTATAATTAGGATCATTTATTGAATCATCTGAACTAAAATCTCTGTACTCTTCATCAGATATACTTATATTTTCAGCAATCTCTTTCAGTTCACTCTCACTTAGAAACTTTTGTTTTCCCATTATTTGTAGGTATTTAGAAAAAAAATTATAAAAGAAATAGTCTCAGTAATTATGTGCTATCTGATAAATGTCATATGCACTACTGATTCATACACAACACATTCAACACACTACTGGCTAATACTTGTTGCAGAATGTTTGGATGAGTCACATATATGACTGACATGGCTTGTAGAGAAAGAAGTTTTATGCATGGCCATGTCAGTCATATGTGTGAATGTAAAAAATAGTGTTTTTCCGGAAAATTTAATAAAAAAATTTTTTTTACAGTACGGCATTGAATTTTTTTGAGATGTAGTATCTAAATTATGTAATAAAATTACCATGGCCCAGATGAAAATTTTGTTGAAATTATCATGGCAATTAACATGTTAATAAACATATTTCTCTTAATTATGAATAGTATATTTTTGCTACCTTTGGAACATAACCCTACGTTTTGCATTAGTCCTTGTTTCATATACATGGATTTGTATAACATGGCACTTTTTTGGAATGTAACTACCATGTTATATAACCTGTTTTAACTTTAAACTTTTTTTAAGTATGAGTTTCATATTTGAATATGGAAAATGTTGAGGTTATGAACATTCAAAGTTTGTTGTATTCAAAACAATGTATTTCTCT